>NC_136538.1:20311267-20991267 GCF_910591455.1 Pholis gunnellus
CTTCTCTTCTTTTAAAGGCACGATAAGAAGTTCAGTCTCTCTCGCTCTCCTTACAATAAGTAGCTTAAATTCAGTTTCCAGACCTTTCAGAATTGCACTGACGAGTGACATAACCCCCCGAGGGGTTTGTGTGCGTTTGAGTAAATCTGTGTGTAGGAAAAGTGTATGCTTCAGTGTGTTCGAGTGCCAGCAGATCGTGGGAACATTGGTGGCTGCGGGGCAGATTGGCAATAATTTCTTAGTCATCATCTTTAATGAAGACCACTGAGCTGTGAATCCACAGAGCCACCAGGCCTGTGCTGCACGCTGCTGTCATTAACGAACTCCGTCAAATGAAAAAAAAGAAAAAGGTAAAGAGATAAAAAAAAGCACTTGTCTGACATAAAAGAGGCTTCTGGGAATTATTTCCTGCTCCTCTCTTCCAGGTCTTCATTAGATATTGAACACTTGAGAGTCAAAGAGAATTAACGACTTCACTTCAAGCAGTCGGTCAGTCAGTAAAACTCTATTACTGTGATGCTCTATGATGCATTTTACTGCTGTGGATGTTCACGGTTGCGCTAATTTTAACTCCTTTATAACCCGTTGGCTAGTTTAATCTACATCAATGCATCACGTTATATAAGATCGTTATGTGTCTGTGAGAACCACGTAAAAGAAAAACAGCCCTGTTTTCAGCTTTGCGACGATGCATTTTTCCAGCTGATCCAAGAAGCTTTTTAAATAGTTTATTTAGCTTAAGAAGCAAGATAATGTCCTCACCACATTAAGAAACACTTAATCCTTCACTTTATCACAAACATTCAACATCAACACATTTGGAAAAACGTGGTTCTCACTGGACAGGAAGGGGACGAAAAACTGTAATCTGAAAAGTACTTCATCAGACTAAATGTAGTGAAGTAAAAAGTACAATATTTACAAGGATACATGGGAACATGAAAATATTCAAGTGTAGTACAAGTACCTCAAGTTTGTGCTGAAGTAAATTATATTGGCTGCAAACGCAAGTTTCTAAAAATGATTAAGAACAAATCCTCATCAAAGTATTCACTTGTAAAACTGACACATACCAAAACACTTCCGATCAGACACCAGGCTACTGAGCCCATGTCACTCTGAAAAATGTAAAACTTCGGCAAGCTGCAAAAAGATGAGATTAATGCTTTACCTGAAGAGTGTTTCAACCGTAAGGTTTGGCTTCACAAGATAACTTCAAGGAGGAGGTGGCTGGAGTTTCGTTTGACAGATCCAATAAATCTGGTTCACATCCTCCGCTGTGATAAAACAGCAGCACACAGCCGCGTCCTTAATCTTATCAACGAGAGGCATCCAGGACCGAGACAGCCTTGGATGCTGAGATAAAATTATATTTGATTGTTGTGGAGGAGATTTTGTTATTGGTCACAGGCTGCTTCCACTAAAATACATTTTAAAAAAGTAGTATCAGAGCAGACAAACGCACACACACACAACACATAAAAAAACATTATTAACCAACAGTTTGGCATTTTAGCATGAGTGATCCCAGTGGGAACAAAGCATCAAACCCACTTAGTGCCTCGCTGCACTGAGTCCAAATTAGTGCAAGTTCTGTGTCTTATCTTGATCTCTGACTCCTCTAAACAACACCACAGTCTTTCTTAACTTCATTTCACACAACATCCTTCAGTCCGAAAGCACAGCCGGCAGCGTCGCTCTGCTGACACGACAGTGAACGCATCGCTGGCTGCTCTGCATCCTCTCTGGCTGCGAGCAGCGAACAACAACAACAGCAGCAGGCCGTAGCTCCCTTCTTCATCACCTTTAGCCAGTTAGCATAGCGTATTTCCCCTGGTGAGAGGGAAATGAGCTACGATGCGCTTCAGAGGACTCCCCACCCTCAGGGACACACACACACACACAGACACACACACACACAGAGCCCCGGGTGTCCCTGCTGGTTCGCCTCGGCTTAGCGGTTCTGGCTGAATTGGTTGGTTTTGTGGCAATGATGATAATGATGAGTCTGCTCTGAGTTAGTGGATGCATGAAGTCCGACACGCCTTCAACCATCAGTAACATTTATAACTTGATTTATACCACAGCAGGCTGTGAGTTTTAATGCACAACTTTTACTTGTAACTGATTATTTCTACATTGTTGTAGTAATATTTCACTTGAGTAAAAGCCCTATTTAAAAGGGATCTTATGTGTGTTGTGATTGTTTTAAACCATTGACTGGTTCTTCAAAGAAAACGTGTGACATATATATTTGGAAAATAGTTGGCAGTAATATGAATGGATGCTATTTATAGAATCAACTGCACAAATACTATTTCCTACAATTTAAGATGAAGTCTTTAATCTAATCCTCTCCAGTAAAACATGTTAATCATCACAGAGCAGCTCAGAGTTTCTGTGTGTTTGTATGTGAGCTTATTTAAAATGATAATGTGTGTTACCTAATGTGTGTGTGTGTGTGTGTGTGTGTGTGTGTGTGTGTGTGTGTGTTTCCATTGCATTGTGTCTCTCAGGTAATCTGTATGTCAGCTCTGCACCTGGAAACACAGGCAGCAACATAGTCTGTGTCCACAGCTGCTTTTAAAACGCTTTCAATTATATTTTTGAAAAAGCAAATTCACATTTATTTGAATATGTAAGGATATCTAATTTAAACATCTACAGTAGATATTTGTATAATAATGTATGAATATAAATGTAAAAAGGTGTCTCTGGTAGTGAAGTCTGCAGCCCCACTCGACTGTACAGCTTTATATTGAGTTTCAGCTCATTGTCTTTCTGTTCGGCCCAAAGTTTGATTGTTCTGGTTGACCCGTCGCTCTTACAGCCCAATTTTCTGAGAAAAAGCAATAAAAAGCCACAGTCCACTACCTGCTCAGCAGCGAACAGCAGAAAGACACAGTTAGAGACTAACTGTTGAACATAGTGGAGCATTTAGCAGCTAAAGAGACCAAAACTGAGCAAAAAAAAAAGAGTGAATATTGGACTGACGTTCATCAGGTGACACAAACACAAAGACTGCTCATGAATAATCATGTTGCTCTGTAACTGCTGGATGTGGAAAAAAGCAACCGTTTGTTAGCTGCAGGTTCAACATACCAACTCAAGAGATGATAATAATGCATCCTGACCTCAGTGTTGTTGTATTGCTCTGATTAGTGGTGGAAAGAAACTAAGTACATTCATTCTACTTCACTACATTCTGCATGCATCAATAATTATAATCCAATAATATAATATTTCTTAAATGGAACATTCTGCAAAATAAGTACTTTTGCTTTTGCTTAAGTATATTATCATGCTAATACTTGAGTACTTCTTCCACCACTGGCTCTGAAGCTCAGTCTAAAGAGGCTTTTCTACAACAAATCACAAAAATGAAAAATGAAGATTCCTCCATAATGTGAGCTCAGCCTCATCAGCTGGACCTTCTTTCTCTCCGTCAGCTGCTGAGCTATTAGACGGCTGGTTAGTTTTATCCAGTCAAGCAGAAATACCATCAAAACTACACAGCAAACATAATGATGTCCTTTGGTTGAGCTCTTTCTGTGTGTGTATCTGTGTGTGTGTGTGTGTGTGTGTGTGTGTGTGTGTGTGTGTGTGTGTGTGTGTGCGTGCGTGCGTGCGTGTGCGTGTCAGTTGGTCGGTCAGGTTCTGCCTGCAGGCGACCAGCAGGAAGTGGGACAGGAGAGGAAAGAAAGGAGAAACAGAGGACGAGAGAGAGAGAGAGAGAGAGAGAGGAACAGAGGACGAGAGGGGGAGAGAGAGGGGGAGAGAGAGAGAGAGAGAGAGAGAGAGCACCAACCCAGATCCTTCAGTCACAGTTCATCCTCATCTTTTAGCTTAAATGTGAGTCAGTGACATGAATGTAACTCTTCTGTGTGTGCATTTTGATTACATTGAGATGTGGTCACTCACAGTACAACAGAATTAATTATGTGTTTAAAAGAGAAAACAGAGGGCAACATTTTTAAATGAGAGTGAGAAGTCGACAACTAAAAACACTAGTCGTGTAAAACATCAACGCCTGTACGTATTAACATAGTTTCCTCAACAATCCCCTGTGCATACTGTGACCTTATTTATTATTATGTTCCAGTGCAGTCTCCTCGCTGCTTTCTTTTCGACACTATCCAAATTCTGCAGTAAGCTGTAGATCACTTGTAACTTCCGCACTTAAGTTACTAAAAGTTACTACGAGGAAATTTATATTTTGTGTTGATTTTGGTGGTCGCTGTGGACGTACGCGGTAGTGTTTAGAAAACGTCTCATTTTACTTCCCCGCTGAGTCCTGGTTCTGGTCCCCCGTGCCCCCTTTCCCTGCAGCGGGCCCAGAAATACAGCCTCGGCCTCCAGCAGCCTGGTGTCGGTGTTGTGCTCCTGGCGAGGAACCGGAGGAGGAGACGCTGCTGCCGGGCGCCAAGCTCTCCTCCTCCCACCAGAGCTAAATACTCTACCAACTCATATGTTTGTTGTATCATGACAACAGCAAAAATGACCTGAACGATTAAAGTAATTCAATTAAAACACAAAACAATTATTAACACTCACAGCCACTAGAAGTTGTCAAACTATCAAGCAAACTGTAAAAGAACTCTGCAGGCAGCAGGGGAAATATCCAGAGGCTAACAAGCTAACAGGCTAACAAGCATGAAGCCGGACTGGTGCATGAACTCATCTGGTGATCCGCGAAGCCCCCGAGCGATCTCTTCAGTATTCTGTACATTAGGAGCAGCAGTAGAGTCAGGTTTTGTATACCAGTATACTTCTACTACTAGTGTAGTTTTTCATATATAAAGGCTGAGCAACAAAACAAGTACTTAAAGAATAGTACTTGTAAAAGGAGTGATAATTTCTAATGTGATTTGGGAATTAATTCAATATTTTTGTAAATGCACCGAAAAGGGATCTTGAGCCATAATTATTATTAAGTTGTAGATTTGGGGTTCAGTTCTTTTGTAATGGGTCACGTCTTTAAGAGTTATGTCTTGGCAAAAAAGCACAAAGTGAAGTTTTTATTTGATGAAATGCTATTAAATCCATCTTTCATGAAATAATATATGTGGTTAAACTAAAACAAATACTGAACCGGCTCAGTAGAGTTGAGGAACATTTAACTCTGGTTTTGACTCTTAACTAAAATAACTGAAGATGAAAACGAGCAAAGTGAAGTCGATGTGAACTTGAGTGAGCTGCACAGACCTGAACTGGAGCTGTGAGCTCTTTGCAGCAGCATCCAGTCTGCGATAATAATCGCTGGTATTCAGCAGCAGCCCGATGCACAAAAGGCCGATCGACCCCCCGGGAGGCCTCGGCCATGAAAGAGCCAAAGAAAGAAGAAAAAAAAAGACAGTCCCACTCTCTCTCCCTTTCAGAAAAACTCAACATGGATTTAATGCTTCAACATGGAGCCTGCAATTACTGAAGCAATCCATCAGGCAGGCAGAGAGACAGGAGTGAGTGCAGTTATGATTCAGAGCTTTCAACACAAGGAGCTGCAGAGAAGAAAGAAAAACTCAACATCCAGTATAAATATAACATTAATTATTTCTACCCCTCAAGATTCACATTCTCTATGCTTCATGAACTGTAACTCACCAACACAGGCGATAGAAAGTTGATATTGTCAATGAAATGAGTTAAATCTTGGTATGCAAATACAAATAGCCAAGTTAATAAGTTATCTACTAGTGACCCCTCGTGTTACCTTCTCATGTTGAGGTAGCACTTGTCAGTACTTCTATATATGAACCTGCTATTAAAAAGGTGAAATGCAGATAATACACATTGAACCTTTAACCTTTGATCATAAAATGTTTTAAATAGGACCATTCTTATAGTGTTTTAATATAGGAGAGTTTCGTAGCATTTGCTCTTTATTAGCGGTTTTATAAAAAAAAATCCAGATTTTCTGACTGTATAAGTAACATTTCGTTGTGTGCTTTTATTCAGAATGTCTGTCTTAGGAGGGCTTTAATGTGTGTTATTAATAAAAGATAAATAACTAGATCTTGTGATGGGATCACACCAGCCACGACACCAGACTGGGCCAGGGGCGTAATGTGGGCGATCAATGGCCCCTTCCTCACTTTGTAACCCCCGTTACTTTCGGCAACCTTACTCGGACTATCTTCAAACTCAACATTCATTTGGATCTCAACTACACACCTGTGAAGTCTGATGACTGCACCTTACACGGTTCTGATGCTATCGCAGTGACAAAATCTGTCCACAGACAGAAAGAGACGGACTTTTAAACTCCTGTCAAGGAACTCAAAACCTCCTCTGTGTTACAGTAACTGACATCAGCATCACATTTTGACACGCAATAGCAGAATTGTGTTTTTAAAAATTGCTGATCGAGGACTTGATGTCTTTTCATTCTCCTGTCACTGTCACTGTAAGTCAGCCTGGATCACAGCGTTGGCGAAGTGACTAAAATGCAAATGTAATTACCTCAGTCGTCTGCAGATTTTTCCCCATCAGCTCCAGTTTGTGGGAGGAGAAGCAGGAGCAGCCGCAGTGCAGCAGACAAACTGAAGTCAGAACTTTTGTTTGTGTTTCAATGATTACAGTTGGAAATCATTAAAACATGCAGCTGTTTTCATTTAACCAGCTCTTCGTTCCCTTCTGATTTTAGCGGTTTACACATATTAGCTACAAAGGAGAGATGAGGATGACAAAAGGAAGTCTAAAGAAGTCTCCGTCACTTATTTCTGATTTCTTTCCTCCTGTTTTTAAATGTTTTACACTGTAGGCACCAACAAAAGAGATAAATGTCATCCATAATCACGGGTTTTACAATAAATCATAATGCCTACAATCCAGATGTGTTGATCACAATAGGTTATTTTGTGGCTTACAAATGGTTAACAAAGGAAAAACTGTTTAATCGTAAATATAGAGAGATAACATCCAAACATGTGAATCATACTCTTTGTATCTCTGGAACATGTGTTCTCAGGTGGAACCGTGAAGTCTGTCCATAACACATCTTTTCAGAGTCTTTAAAGACTGTGGACCCTTACTGGGTCCAGAAACGTATCAAAATCAATGCAGCAGAACCACAAACATCATCTTTGTAATTCCACACATTCTTCTTTCTTGTTAAAAACTGGTGCCAACAATACCCACAATGCAACTGCTGATAGTTGGGTGGCAGATTGTGGTGTGAAATTCTAGTAGAAAGTGAGCTGCGGGGTACAGAGGTCTGGTAAACTCAACTTCAGATACATTTTACTTTTCAAACTTGTAGTCTTCAGACACACCTGACGCTGATTCATCAGACGTCACACTGCTCCCTCACTAAAGGCTTTATAGTTCATTTAAAACATGTAGAACTCCCCAACTCTTGGAAACTGTCACTTTTTTTGTGATAAAAGCACCAACTTCTCTCGATCAAAGTGCCAGAGCAGCCCTGGACTACTTCTAGCGAGTCATGGACTGTGATTATCAAAACTAGAACAATACACTGAACTTTTGTCAAGCTTGAAACTAGAAACCAGAACTCGCCTCCATCCATTCGGAGTGTAATGGTTTCCACTGTAACAGCACCGGCTGTGGTGCCAGTAGTGATGAAAAGGCCAATGCATCAGACTGGACCAGGGACACAGTGACATTTCCTGCAGCCAGCAAACCCTGCTCTCTGTGTCTGTTCATGCTCTACGTCTTAATTACTGAAGAGCAGACACACGTCTGAAAGACGGCACAGAGGAGAGTCTAAGACACAACACGACGGCTTCATGTTGTGAACACTGTGTTCAAGGAAGGTTTATTTTTACTGTCTCTAACACTCCCTGATTAACATGTACAGCTTCTGTTTGATGTGTACAAGAGGTGGAATGTAACCAGGTACAAGTACTCAAGTATTGTACTAAAGTACAAATCTGAGGTACCTGTACTTGTACTTAAGTATTTTCTTTTCATGACACTTTTTACTTTTACGTCACTACATTTATCCGACAGCTTTAGTTACATTAAGAATATAAGAAGATTTTATAAAATATAAAACTATATTTTGTTATAAATTAAACTTTGTTTAGACAGTTTGTACAAGTACAGCTGAAACGATCAGTCCATCAATCAATTACTTAATTGATCATTATGTAAACACATTTCATGGTTCCAGATTTGCTCCTACTTCTTTTAATAATGATTATAATTATAATATATTAGTCAAAATTTTGGTTTTATCAATATTCTCACTACTTTTACAAACCGAACAATCAATTGATTAATTGAGAAAATAATCAGCAGATGAATCTATAATGAAAATAATGATTTGTTAAGAATTAAAAATGAGCTCAACCTAAACCCAACAGTAAGATCTAACATTAATGTATGAGTAAAATAATCTAATGATATAATATATTATATTATAACAGTGATTATACTTACATGCTTTTACTGAAGGAACATTTTCAATGCAGTGTGGTATTAGTACTTTTTCTGAAGTAGAAGATCCGAATACTTCCTTCACCATTGTTGTGTACTCATACAGAAATGTAAAAGTAAGAATGTGTGATTATAGGAGACGTTCATCTTCGGTACGTTTGTAGTGTTTAGTGATTTCATGGTGTCGATGACGTGAAACACAAAAGATACTGAAAACACTGATCTGCAGATAAAAACCTTTTCCTGTAGAGAGTGTTTGATACTAAAAATATGTCTTTACAGTCATCACAGTTTGAATTCCTCTTTATAACAGGAACTTGTGCAGAAATGTTTTAAATGATGTCAAAACGGTTGCAGGGACATGGAGGCGACTCACCATGCAGCACACGCCACTGTAGTAACGGCTGTGAGCCTGCAGTCAGCCGTGAGCTGTGATCATTTGGCACAATCACAAATCTAACACTCCTGTCAGAGAGCATGGCCCGGCTGAGGCTGCATCCAGCTTTTCAATTAGTGTGACACACACACACACACACACACACACACACACACACACAGAGAGACACAGTACCACAGGCAGCAGCAGACTGGCCTTCTGAATAAACTGTCCAAACACGCCTGCTGCTCTGATGACTCATAGGCTGTTTAGTGTCGATGAATACACCAGGTGTTTGTGTGTGTGTGTGTGTGTGTGTGTTGGGATGAATGAGCGACCTCGCTGATTCATCTTCCTCCTTCACTTGCTTTAATTTGCTCTCATCAACAGAGAAAATTCCTTCTGCTGCTTCTCCTTAATCGTCAGCTCAACGTGTGAAGGCAAACATTCCACGTCCAGAAATGCTGCAGATATCAAAACACAACCAACGACCCCGTCTCCTAAAAATGATGTTCACTTACAACTGATTTGCAACAGTGAGCACGCTGTGGAAGAATCGTAATGAAAGTCCTCTTTACAAATAGATGTTTTTTTGTATGAAGGGTTTGTTTTGTATATGGAGAATTAAAAAAACGCTGTATAACGCTGACAAATCACAGTTTGACTCCAGACAAAATGTTTGTGTAAAGTGGGTTTACTACCTGAACGACAAAGGTAATCTGATGCAAAACCAAAACTAGCAACTAAAAGAGGATAAAAGGCTCCATAGAGCTGCAGAGATGGAGATTATTCTTCTTTATGTGTTCAACAGATAGACTGTATTAAAGATGGACGACATGAAAGCTACCCAAAAGTGATCTTTTGGCACCTTTTTAGCCAAACAGCTATTGTGGTGCTAACGTAGCAGCTAGGTGGCTAACAAGCTGTGGCCATGCTTGGTTCAGGCAGTTGGTCAAAATCAAAAAACCTCAACATGGCCACTCCTGTATCCAGTATATTTTGATTTGAAAGTGGGAGGAAGTTGAGACGCTTCGTTCATCTTCTATATAATATAATCTGTTCAACATTATGAGAGACACCTGTCACAGTCCGTCCTGACCGTGAAAACAGACTCTCCATTAAATAATTGGCAGATAATCCCAGATTAAAGGTTTTGGGTGTTTGTGAACAAATGTTCAATTGGCTCATTCAGATCCACAAACTGTGTTCTGGCCTTTAAAGGGGTTCTCCGGGACGTTTGGATACGTGGTTCCTCTTTGTAATGTTTTCTTCTCCGTGTGAAGTTTTGTGAAGTTTGCGATCATATCTTTACAGAAAACTATAATATCTATAATCATATCACTGTGGGGAGATATTGCACAGACTTGCACCAAATGTGTAATTACATTTTGTCTTCTGAACTTTACTTTGTTCTTTTCCTCCTGCTCGGTTTGTTCATTTAAGACGAGAACGACAGCGTTCATCACCTGAAACTGCATCTGGTTCCTCTAACAGGTTCACAGCTGTGAAGCTCGTTAGGAGTTCATCTCAGGTCTCATTGTTTTATTAGATTCAGAAACATCATGAAATGAATCAGCAGTTATCATTTCACATGTTGTTATACACGGACTGGGGTGTGTCATAAGTAGAAATAAGAAATATCTGTGTTGTGTTTACTGTGTTGCCTTCAAGTCACGTGGGGCCTCTCAGAACTACGAGTGGAAAATGCACGGATGAAGAAACAAAGAGGGACAAATAAAAGATTCAGATTTAAGATGTGTCTTCACTTGTAGCTCATATGTTTCTATTTTTATGACTTAATGTGAAAGTTGCGTAAATAATTGGGTAATTATTTGTTTTTTTCTGAAGTAGCAGTGTGTATTTCTATGTAGGCTATTAAAACCAATTCATATCATATATAAACATGAACTTTTCCAAGTGAAATGTTGGGAAATAATCAATTTCACATGTACAATACATCACATGTGTTAAATTAATCTAACTATAATAATGTACCAAGTTTTTTTTACATTTCACATGTGAATGATTTTACATGTGACATTTTTGAAAGCGTTTTGAACTGAGTTAGCCTAATAATAAGAGTAGATTTTAGTTTTACTTTACTTTTACCTCGTAAGCATTCTGATATGTGTAGAGAGTGAGTCTGCAGTGCGACTCCATTTCAATCAATTCTCCAAAGTGAACAACTAAATATGCAACTAAACGTGCCTCTAAAAAATACCCATTTGAGCATTTTGTAATTTGTCAGTGACTTAAAAAAAATCACAAATCCCTGCAACAAAAAATATAAATTGTTTTTTGATTTGACACCATTATAATTAAGTTTTGCTAGGGTTGAGGCAATTAAGATTAGGTTAAGCTTGCTGCAACTCACAAAAGTAATCAATTGTACAAGCACAAGACGTGCTTTTTTTCAGAAAAATGCAAATGTAAGTAGTTTTGTGTGTTTGAACAAACGTTTAACGCTGTAAAGTCTCTGGTGTAGAGTGGCTGGCTGATACTCTGCAGAGGACTCACTAATGTAAGCGTCTTACATGTTGTACGACAGACGAGGCTCGTGGAGAACAAGGCAACCATCATCTGCTCCTGAGCTCTTTCTGCATCGCTAATAGATGAACTGAAACAAGCACTGCCAGCTGGTCTGAATGGAAACATCTTAAATATCAATATTTCCTTCGTTACATAAATCCACTTACTTCTACCAGTCATCTCAATACCTTAAAAAACCCACAAGTTAAACCTCAAACCTTAAAAAGCTGTTTTCTGGCACAGTAAAGACCAGTTTCTGTTTAGATTTTAGCTTCTGTCAAACAGAACTGTGTGGGAGGAATAAACCCCCGCCAGGATTTCTAAGAAACATCTCCACACAAAAGAGCAAAACGTCCTGATGAGTAAGAGAAGTTGAAGAGTCGCCGTGAGACAAAATCAGTTTTATCAGAGTAGGAAGGTGAAACAGTCATGACTGAAGATTTCATTCAGCAGAGTTTGTCCCTCCAGTCAAGTCCACCATGTTGCTGTATAAAACATTTAGGCATTTTCTGACAACCAACTATAACATTATTTAGATGAGCTTCACATGAAAATGTAATACGAAGAGGGATTTTTGTACTAAAATTACAAAGTTTGGAAGATACTCGCTTCATTTTTTCAAACACACTCTGTTGAAGGGTCATGTAAAATACAAAAAAATACAAACAACTGTAGTCATGTGGTGCAAAGAGGAAAAATAAGTTTCCGGGGGACCCTTAAACCCGATGAATGTGCTGGTAAATACTAGTTTCTCAAATGATACCGCAATCAAAATGTTAAAACTAGACCAGAATCAAATTTATTGCCAAGTTGTATTTGGTGTATAACGATGACAATAATAGTTTAGAAAAGAGAAAAACAAACGCGGCAAAAGTCAATAATCATAAATATAAAACAGAAATTATAATTAAAAAAAATGTCAAACATAGCTGAAGTGAAAAGCGCTGCACAGCGTTTTAATACGAGGATGAAGGTGTATTCAGTATTGACCTAATGAACGACTGTTGGCTCATTTTACAACATCAATGACAAGCGGTTGTTGATTTCATCAGTTTCAGAGTCCCCTGAAAGATGTTATTGTTTGAATGGACTTGTTTTCTGTGATTGCACTGCAGCTCAATGCACCACATTCAGACATCTGAACAACTAGAAGCCAAATTCTATGATATTGGAACTTGACATATTCCTGCTCCTCAG
The DNA here is from genome assembly GCF_910591455.1 of Pholis gunnellus. Taxonomy (NCBI): domain Eukaryota; kingdom Metazoa; phylum Chordata; class Actinopteri; order Perciformes; family Pholidae; genus Pholis; species Pholis gunnellus. The sequence continues at coordinate 20,323,767 of NC_136538.1, forward strand.
AGGATGAACAGATACAGATACAAGAGTCCAAAAACGGCCGAAAACGTAGTAGATCCTTGATGAATAGTAGTAAATAGTAGCAGCAAAATTAAACTACACAAAAATAAAACATTAGATTACAAACTCTCTCCCAGCTCGTGCAGCACAATTACGTTTTGGGTATCCAGTCATCACTACTTCCCAAACACGAGCATCTTTGTTAAACCTTACCGTCTAAATCACTTACGGTATTACCTCTCACGCTTGCGCATGCGCGGTGTAAGTCCGCCCATGTTTATATATAGGCCTACATGTATATATCCCGTGTTATAAACTGACTTTCACAGATCCAGGTGTGGCAGCAGCAGTCTTACCTGATGATGTCATCGTTGTGTCCCAGGTAAAACCTCTGGCTGTGCTCTCTGGTGTTGTAAACCACGCCCACCCCGGCCACGAAGTACACCAGCTCCTTCCCGGCGGTGTAGTACAGGTTATTCCGGCACTGGTGGCCCCGGTACCCGTAGACCCAGTCCAGTCTGAGCCGGCATCCCGGGGCGCTCCGGTCCGACATCCTCGCTCATCTGACGGGACACCGCTGCTGCTGCTGCTGCTGGTGGTGGTGGTGGTTCACTCCGACTTCTTCCTCCGGTTTAAGATCCTTCAGACCAAATCATGTGCACACATTATCAATAAATCTGAGATCGGATCTTAATTAAACAGATCGAGGAACAAGGAGGCTGAATAGCTGATATAAAGTTCCTCCATGCAGGTCAATTGTCCATCTGATGCTTAATAATCAATTTACAATCACACATTAATGTTATTAATGTAACTCTGTATTAGGCTATACAATCTTCTGTATGGTGAAATAAAACAACTTTTACAGTTGTGGCTCCTCACACAATATTCGTAAATAGTAAGTTCACACTTGTCATATACAGAAACATAGTTCTTGTGTGTATCTGGTGGTATTTTAGAGTTAATTCAGTACTCACGGGTCATTTTCCACCTCTGATCAGATCTCTGTGTCCATAATTCTGCATCCGGCAGCAGGTGAATGAAATAGCTCAGAAAAACAGGCAGCTCAGAGCTCTTTACTCTCAATCAGCCATCATCATCTTCTTCATCATCTTCATCCTCAGGTGTGCTGAATGAATAGTCCTGTAGAGAGTTTCTGATGCACTTAATAGTATTTTTTTTATTTCCTGTGGTTTGAGTGCAATTGCCATTAATATTTCCAAAGGGACTAACAGTGTTGTTATTGCACTATAAATTATAGACCGTGACGTTATAACGACCCCATCGTGATTTATGGTATTTAATAACTACAGTTGAGTAATGAGGCGAACTTTGTTGTGATTAATACTGTAGTTTTTACTCTCATGTCGGCTTAAGGAACGCAGTCTGAGCAGAGGATTTTCTTTTACTTTTCAAGAAGGAAATAAAAGAAGAGAAGAGACGGAAATAGAGAACATATCTTAACGGGTTTGGGAAGTTCTGTCCGAGAAAAGAAAAGAAAAAGACAAAAAAAACAGCACAACTGATGGAGGATTCTGCTCCTGGAAAATATAATCCCTCCTCACACTAATCCTCGACCTCAGTACCAGCCATGGTTACTACAGCACGGGTTTGTTTTTTTATTATTACTCCTGTATCCCCCGGTTGTTCACATCATCCCTCCGCGGATTTACGCGCAGCGCGCAAAGGTGGAGGAGGTTTCGCTGGAGGAGAAAACGTGCGGAGGCTCACAAACCCATTCACAAATCTGTGCGCGAGTTAAAAAAAATCCACCAGAGTCAGGAGGAGGACAGGGCGTGTAGCCTGATAATCTCAGAAAATTAAAAGAAACGGATTATTTCCACTGTGAAATGATCGGGCCGTTCCGGAGAGAGACGAAGAGAAGAGAGGATGAAATAAGGGGTTGAATCACCGCAAGTGAGACAACTTCAGCGGGCAGAGGAGGGGAGAAGCCCCGGGTTCACACCGCAGCATCCCGGCCGGATGACGGGAGAGGAAAGTCCTGATTCCCTGCAGGAGCAGAGCATCCTCCCGCTGCAAACTGAGTCCCTCCACCCACAGACAGACAGAGAGACAGACAGAGAGACAGACAGACAGCCAGGTGAACAGACAGACAGACTCAGCTGATCAGTGAACCGGACTCCAGACGCCTGATGGAGACCCTACCAGACCGCCGAGTCTCATCTCAGTAATGTTTTCTCGCTCGTTTTTCGGACTGACGAGCAGAAGCATCAGGTTAACACAGAGCAGGATATTACAGCGCATTTCCGGTCTCTAAACATACAAAATAAAAGGTATTTGAATCAGGGGCATTTAGTGCTGCACAAGAAAATAGACTATATGCACATTTTAAGTGTCGTTGTACACTTATCCACTAAATAATATGACAGATAAAAATAAAAAAGAATGCAGGACTTTTTGATTTTACATTGTTGTCCGTTGGTACTTTTACTTTGGTAAATGTTTTGAGTACTTCCGCCACTGAGAGCGTGTGTTAGTTTCTCAACACACTGCAACATTGTTAAATTCGTTTGGAGCTCATTATTATTATTGTAACACGTAGCCTACTAGCCTGCTGTAAAAAAATCAAGATTTTATTTTGAAGGTTAAATCTCTACACTTCCGGTCTTATTGTGGGGGAATTGTCACGCGCTTGTCGCAGCTCGGACTCGGGAGGTAACCATGACGCACGGGGAGAAAACACCCGGCTCCGCTGGAGAAGACGCACGGCCGCAAAGGATGCTGGTACTTTGCGTTTGTTCAGCTCATCGTCCTTTCTTATCAGTGAGGATTAAAAAACTACAAATACCAGCAGCAGTGATGGAGGCGCTGTCTGTGGTGCTGAACGGGGGAGAAACCGTAGGAGAGAAAGTTAATTTTAGTCATATAAAACATTTAACTACAAGTAAATGTTTTATTACATTAAAAACGCAAACAGCAACATGACAATATACAGAAAACAATATAATAATAATAAATAAAATACAATACAAATTTAAGAAAAGAATCAAAAGAGCAAACAAACCAAAGGAAAAATAACAAAACTATTATTCAATAAAGCAGAAAACAATTAAAGCAATAAAAAATAGCTTTTTTTTATGTTACATGTTGTTATAGTTATAAATGTAGCTGGGCCTCAAAAACATTTGTAACGGGCTTCTACTCTGACTGAAGTGGAAAATAATTACAAGAAAATCAGATGAGTTTCATTACAATAGACCACCTGGGATCGACTGTGTGGGCTGAGTCAGGCTCATTTGTTTTTATGTTTACCTCAGATGTAATAATTGTACCCAACAGAGCAACCAACCTGTAAGACTCACTGAGGGGATTCAATAACAGCCACTCTGAGCAACGCAATAAGATCAGCTCCATATAGCAAAACGTTAACATAAAATGATTAGTGTGTCGTTTAGATTTGAACTCTTCTCATCAAACCAGCGTAGATGTGTTCTCTGTCTAGAGACGGGTGGAAGCATTTCAATAAGCTGAAAACAAGCAATTATGTTGATGATATATTGATGATGCATTAATAAGAAGAACAGTCTAAATGAGAAGAGATAAAAGCATCTCCAAATCTGTGAAAAGTGAAAGTTTGTTTGTCTTAGCTTCTCAGTTAGACAAAAGCCAGACAGAACTATTCTAATAAGTTGATTTTTTAAATCAAAGACTGGAATGAAACGTTCTTTATTTGAAATGTTACATGACTCAGTTGTGAATGGACAGGAATGCTGTGAGATGGTGCGTCTGGGACCAGTAGTACATTTGGATTGGTTGAGTAGTTTCTGTGCCAGAAGCTAAAAACATCTGGGGGATAATATTGTGATGTACTAGAGAAGAGTCGTGTGACATTTCTATGGATTTGTATGAACGGCAGAGTGTAAATAAAGTTTGACTCACACTTTGTCGATTTTTGTGGAGCTCAAATGATTTACTGAACCTCATCTGAGATCCTCTGGTCCTGTTGCACCATCTTGAGGCCAAAGCATCAAAACACACTGAACTGTAACCAGATCTGAGTTATTTAATTAAGGTGAGGTGCGGCCCCACTGTGGGTAGTTATGGGTTTACTGTGGGCCCTTGCGGGTTAGCCCTGCAGGGCCCCCTGGGTGGATTATCTGTCGGCAGCCCACATGGATGTATGAAGATGAAAATCCCCGGATCTGCTGCATTATGGGGCCCACAGAGCATGCACAGTACCGGTTCCTTTGGCCCCGGTCCAACATCGTTCTCATTAACGGAGGAAGGAAAATAACTCCTCAGCTATTTGTGCATTTTGTAACTTTTAGGAACTCGTGGTTTAAATAAGGACTATTCATGTGTTCATACTGGGAGGTTAATTTTACCTTGAAACTAAATATCCTCAGGGAAGTCTTTTTGGGCCCCATGGAATCAGGGGACGGACCTGGAAATTGTGATTCCAGTTAGTTTGGCCACAATGTAAATTCCTCTTCATGGGGACGTGGCAGCACACAGTTGTACTAAGCATCAGTCAAAATACATTATATCGTCATAAAAAGTTTTAAAAGTCAGAATATGTCAAACAAATGGCACGAGATAGTGAGTCAAAAATGTCATGAAAGTAAAAAAAAGTGATAGTATTGTCTTAAAAAAAATAGAATAGTACATATTGAAACCAGCATGGTATGTCAGAAAAAGTCCTAATACAGTAGTTATAAAAGGTGCGCCAATACAATTGGCCGGTCACACTCACGTCCTTTTAGAAGTAACATCATCAGCATCATATGATTGTGTGTCAGCTTTCAGGATGTTAGTGTCCACTGATACACGGATACTTTTTACTTGTTTTTAGCACTTATCATATTGCTGGTTTCTTGTGCCTTTGTAATAAATGTAAAAACTAATTAAAGGAGTTGTGTGAACAAGAACATAATGAAACATTTCAACTTGTTATAAAGTGTTCTGTGGCTCCTGGTTGGGAGGAGGTGAGATGCTGCCCTCATTTGGTTTGAACATGTGGCCAGACATTATATATTACATACGACACCTTTAATGTTCATATCACAATACAAGTATATTGAAGGGTTTAACCTTTTAAACTCACATTAACACACTGGCTCTTACTAAATTATATTTTGTCAGTGATAATCTCTTCATCCGTCTTATATTCAGCACTGTCCTCAGTGTCTATGCAGTCTTTCCATTCCTATATTTGTACTATTTGACATTGAATATAGTAGATAGATATAATAAATATACAAGTCTTAGTTATGAGGTAGTGATTGTTTTTCATCAGCTTAACTGAGAAGTATTACAAATGTAAATAAAAAATATCTAACAAAAGGATTTTTGGGACATTGTTCTACTGGCAAACAATACAAATCCTACAAATGTTAAGAGATCTATTTACTTTTAATAAGTATATAATCTAGGCTGCCTACTTCGTGTGCTTCATACATAATGCAGTCTCTCTCTAACATTTCTTTCATTCATCTATTTGTTCTGTTCTCTTCTCCTGGTGGAAATGGGCTGAAGCTAACAGGAGCTAACTGGAGTTAGCCGAGTCGACGGACAGATGAGGAGGCGGGTCTTTCTTCGTCTAGAAGCTTTATTGATAATTGTTTACATCTCACAATGCATTCCACAAACACGGCTCCCGGCTGGAAGCTTTTTATCGTCACAATTGAAGTATGAAGTTTATCATTCACAATTATACTTGCATAACAAAGAAATGCTCGAAGGTTTCCCAAAGTCACATCAAGTTGCAACTTCATTAAGATATTTGTTCCACAGACAGAATGGTTATTTTTTTTCACTTTTTTTAAATCCCATTTCATTTTTTTTTCACTTTTTAAATATTTTAACTGATGTGGATGAATGTAAACGTGTTTCTTCCAGAGATTTTCATTACTAGACAGCTGCAAATGACACGGAAATAACGACTTGTATGTAATTCATGTGTTGTATTCGTCTGGCAAAGGTTTTCTAGCTAGAGTTACTCAGAAGCGATGACGTTTTTTAAAATGGTAGTACCCCCCCAAACCCCGCCCCCCCCAAAAAAGACGTTCACAAATTCGTCACATCGAGGCAAAACCACGCAGCAGGTCACCGAGGAAACGAGCTCCAAGCTTCAGGGACACTCTGGTGTTTCAGTTCAACGGCTAAATCACAAAATACGTCTAACTCAGTAATCATAGCAAAAACAACACAGATACAAATGAGGTGCTGCTCGCTCTCTCAAACGGCAGACGGAGGGAAACGGAAACATCTCCTCGCTTTGAAAAGTGATGGAAGTAAAACACCCAAACCCACAATGCACTGGGCGAGGAGAGGGAAAGTTAACTCAAGATTAAAATGTGTTTCTGTAAGTTTCAGCAAACTCACAGAAACAGTTAAAACTCGACATAAAAGGTGAATCAACGAGCCGCCCTCGGTGACATGAACCTCAAACCTGCTTCAACTTCTCCAGAAAACACACAAACAAAAACAATAAAAAGGAATTCTGAACTGGAAAAAAAGTGTTTTTATTATTTTGACAAATAAAGTTAGAAGGGCTGCATCCACGCCAGACCCGTCCTTCAGCCTTTTCTTCATATCTCCCCCCCTCCCCCACCTACACACCCCCCTCCTCCCCTCCAACCAGCTTCCCTCTCAGGACTTCCTGAATCCAAACTGCGACTTATCGTTAACTTCACTCTGCTTTGCGTTTCATCCCGGGGACCTTCGCCTGAACCCTGGAGGACGAAAGGAAGTTAAAGACAGAAATCAATGAAAACGAACGAGTGAAATCTTTACAATTAATTTTGCGGTTCCATTTTTAAAATGACAATATAAAGACAGATTAATAAAATTGCATTATTACTCATATGTAATAATTAGTTCTTGATCAGTAGTAAAGTGGTGCTGAAATAATAGAGTTGAGCCTCTTGTAATTTGTAGTTTTGAATATTTCATAATTTTGACAAACTGACATTATGTTCTCGTACTTCCATACGACAGATCAAACTGTCCACATTCTCTGTTGGTTCATTAGAGCCGCTCTCTGGTAGGCTCGCTGATCTCAGGAGGAGGATTAAGGAAAGGAAAGAAGGAAACACTACTTACTTTCCAACGATGTCTTTGACCTGGTTGTTGACCAGAGCCAGGTAGTGGTCGATCTGAGCCTGAAAACACACAGACAAGAGTTAAAGTACGTGTTTCACCAATGTTACAGCAGCAAACGTTTAAATGACACGATGTAATACGTTGAGGAGAAATGTCTCTTTGGTGGAACTGACAACAGACACTGATGTTTTTGTAAGAGGTTGTTATGTTTTATTATCTTATGATCTGTATTTTATGTAAAATCCTAATTTGTAAAGTAACTAAAGCTGTCTAAAAAACGCATAAGTGTAAAGTAGATCATTATTGACTCAATCGCCAGTTTTTGTAACCATACACATGTAAAGCAGGCGCATATTTATATAACTGTAAAATAAAGTTTAGTGTAAATGAATCTGGGTCCACCTGGTCCCTTTAGACTGGTTCTGATCCACATTGAATCATTGGTGAAGACTCACCTGGTGTTTCTCATAGACGATCGGGCAGCTGAACAGTCCGATCAGAGCTGAAGAAGAAGAAGAAGAAGTTATGTGACAGCTGCTTCTCGTTAGTCTGATTTAAAACTCCAACAGACACTGAATCTCTCAGTGAAACTAAAGACGGATGTGATGTGAATCAGTGTAATACTTCATTTCACCACCAGAAGGAGCCAAAGTGAGAATAGTTTTAACGTGTGAATCATTAAAGCGATAAAGCGATATGTCGACATGCGACTTGTTCCTCACCCAGAATAAGAATAGTGAGCCCGTTGAACAAGGAGCCCACGTAGGTCAGGATCCACATCAACCCAGCAAACTGCAGAGAGGAAACAAAACACTGATTATTATTAAAAGATCACAAACTTCTGTACTTCATTTAAGTACCTCAAAATGTGTACTTGAGTATTTTTAACTTCATGCTACTCAATACTTTTACTCCTCTACACCTCAGAGGAAAATATTTTACTTTGTACAACATTTTGCAGCTTAAGTTGATTCACAAATTCTGATACAAAATATAATAAACTAATACATTATTATGTATTATTATAGATAAAACTACTGTTACTATAATCCAGGTATAGAATATATATTATTCTAAAATAACTCAGCACGAGTACTTTTACTTTTTGGTACTATAAATATGTTTAGATGCCAATACTTTTGTACTTTTACTTAAGTAGGAGCTCTAATGCAGGACTTTAACTTGTATTTCTACTGTGTATTAATGTGTGTAGTGTTTTTATTGAAGTAATAGATGTGATTACTTCTTCTACCCCAGCTCACTCTTACAACAATCGTTTAATGAAAGAGAGGGAAATAAAGAGCTCCGAGTCAATACCAGTTAGAGAGTCTCCTCTCAGGAATTAACTCAGTTCATTCTTCTCATTAATTATTCATATAAACACTCAGAGCAAAGATAAGAATTGTTGAGTGAATCAATCTGTCTGAGACGAGTCGTCTGTTTCTCTTTTTAAAGAATCAAAAATATTTGACACTGAACAGAAATATCTCAGCGGCCATGTTGTTTTCCGTAATGAACTGTTTAAAAATAAGACGATAAGTTTTTCTGTTGTCTGTCTGTGTCTGTGGGTTAAAACAGGACCAGGACGCAGAAACACGTCTGGTCTTTGTTTTGTAAACCCTGAAGCCGAGTTCGTAGAAATGCTTCCAGTGCTGTAATGTAACGTGACAGATTCTCTGCTTGTGTTAATGATGAACGTGGAGCATCGAGAGCCAACATGGCCGCCAGCGTAAAGACCCAACACGGTTTAGATTTGTGACATTTCAATGACCTGCTGGTGTAAACTGGTAACAGGACATTAATCAGAGGCAGAAGAATAACCGCAATATCCCAGAATGCATCCAGACACACGTTAGCGATCTGTTCCTGAGGCTCAAACTTCCTCCTGATGGGATTAAAAGAATCAGACTTTTTTTTACCCTTTAAGGGAAGTTCCTCTGCACAGCGCTGCTCTCAGATCTGTATTTGGACTGCAGGGTAGAGGGTGCAGCGAGGCGACGACAGGCCTCTGACAGCTGCAGAGCTCTGAAAGCTCATCTGTTACCAACACTGGTCTACAGACTCAATCTACTGTAGGTGCTACCGATTAACATGGCTGAGCCTTCATAAAACTCTCTGAGTGGCAGGACAGAAGGTTTATGTCATGTAGAGAAGGGCAAATGAAGCTCACCATTTAAGGTAAAGCTGTTTATTTACAGGTACGTCTCCCTTGTTAGTGGTTCTCTACATTTCTAAACAAAGGACTCATTCTTCTAAACGATATTTCCTCATTTAGTGTCTCGATAGCGGTGGTCACTCCTAAATCTCATGTAGGTATTAAACACATAAACATCTTAGTTCAGTGATTACTGAGTACTAGTGCAGCGCCTGTTGCTGCTCGCAGCTTTCTCGAGAACACCTCATGAGCAACCTCACACTTGACACGGCGCTTCATGGGGTCCAGAGCAAAACACTTGTTACGTGTGAAGTCGATCAGAAGAAGTGTCGTCAAAGACACGCGGACAGACGCTCCCTGTGAAGCTGAACCTCACCTTGATGGAGTCGACCAGGTCCTCGACCAGAAACAGGTGCCTCAGTTCACAGATGGTCTTGTTGAGTTTGGCCAGAGCCAAGTCGCTGTACTTGTGGACCACGTCCTCGGACAGCGCCACATCCTGGTCCAGGTACTGCCTGAGAGGGGCAGCAGGAGAGCAGGTTAAAGACAGAGCAGAGACGGCGATGATGATGAGACTTTAAACCCTCAGTGAGAGGAAGGAGAGCTGCATAAAAACTGTGGAATGTAGAGAAATCATCTTGAAATGTGACCTCCTACGATTATGCTAATCTGAGCTAATGTGCTCTAATGTCAAACGCAGTAAGAAGGTTTTGACGAGGAGCCAGGGGGGAGGATGAAGGACGTAGAACCAGCCGGCTCATTAAAGAGTCCACTCTGTGGACAGTGATCCTGTGAAGTATTGTACGGTGGTAGTCTGTGTGCTTTTATGTAATGTAGTGGTAAATATAAAATAAAAGGACATGTGGTCCAGACACACGTGACCTCCGCAGACAGACCAGAGCGCCTGCAGCACCGACTGATAATCAGGATGAATCAGGTCAATGATCTCTGTGAAGAGCAGAGTTTGATTCCCAATGAAATCAGAGTTTAATGCTTCAGTTTACAGCCTATGCGTCTCTTTGTTCTGTATTTCTACATTATCTTGATACTTATTTAATTAGGTATGTTAAGTGTCTGACTATCTTAAAAAGCAGCATTAAAATGTGTATGTGTATTACTATTATTCTGCATTATTATGACTTTAGAGCTGGCTTCTTGCTGTCGCTAACAATATTAGCTGCTCTGCTGTCAGCAATGTTGAAAAAAAAAAAACATGCATTTGGGCTGAAATTTCACGCTGGTGGTGTAGTGCAGTGACTTAAACCAAGATCGTAGAATATTAACCGAACATAGTATGAAACCCTCTTCAATCTAACCACCGAGTGTCTCACACACTCTCTCTCTGGTACTCACTTGAATGGGTGCCCATCATCTGACTTCTGGATGGCCTGCAGGATGCCTTTGTATATCCTGAAGCAGATGGTGACGGAGAGCAGAGCGAGGCCGATGTAGGAGCTGACGCTCACGATGCTGCACAGCGTCAGGGAGAGGAGGAGCAGCAGGGCGGCGCCGAACACCACACCGGTGGTCTTCACATCACGCCAGTAGAGGAGATCCACCACTGCAGGGGGAGGAAGAGGAGGAGGAGGAGGAGGAAGAGGGATGGTTAGTGACAAACATCCAGAGAGAAGTGACAGTTTATGTCCTCAAAGGAGGTCTGGAGGTTGTGCTGCATGTACGCTTCATTTAATATTGATCTGCAACAAAAAGGAGTCAAAGCACCACATTATTTATTTTCGTATCATGAATTGACTTCTATTGTGCTGTGATTATGGGTTTAAAATATGCTCTTCATTGTTCATCATTTATAAGAATAAATGGACGTCTGATCGTTGACATGCCCAATAACTAACAGATACACAGTGGTTTTCAGTGTAAATCACTACATTTCACACCTGTGTCTAATACGCACAATGAGATCAGAAACCATGAAGTTGTCGTATGAAGTGACAGAGAAAGAATGTTTGCGATCAATTTGTTTTGGGTCCACAACAAACACAAGACTTACAAAATGAATTTGCATCAAGTTTAAGTTCCAAACATTGTTTCTTCCACTCAACAGTTAAAACTAGAATCACGTTCTCTTGGTGGGTGGATGTGATGGAGCAGCTCTTAGGTTGATGTCAGAGGTCACACCGTCATCCCTCCCTGTAGCTTCTGACTCGCACACTTCCTCACTTCTGTGCCTTCTGGACTTTTACACTGTTCACCCTAATGACTACTTCCCTCTGACGCAACACCAGCTCCGCCGGACACATCGGAGCACATCCGCTTTGACTTGCATGAGCATGGTTTTATTGTAATAAAATTGGTTATGAAAGATTTCTGTGGATAAACATTGAAACTCTACAAACACGCTTCCCTTCTTTTTGCCAGGTTTTTGATGAAGAACAAAATGGCTGCTAACAAAAGAGAGCTATGAATAACAATAGATCTATGGACAAAAATAAAACATGAAATGTGATCATAACATTTGAAAGAACTACAAGTTCTGAGACTTTTTCCTGCAGGACGACATAATTCAAGTTTGGCAGCATGAAGACCATTTAAAAAGGTGCTCTTGTTTTAGCAGTGGTGGAAAGTAGCCACGTACATTTACTCAAGTACTCTACTTTAGTACAATTTTGAGGTACTTGTAGCCTACTTTAGTTGAGTATTTCTATTGTATGTTACTTCTAACATACTTCTGTATTTTCAGGAGTTTATCAACTTGAATTATTAACAAAATAAGGGTCATAAATACAAACCGCGGTAGCAGTTTTTAAACATGAGGGTCTTTCTGATGGATGGGTGCTGCAGGGAGCTCCTTCACTCTCTACGGACCCCAAAGACGGGGTGGTGGTGGTGGTGGGGGGGATCGAACTGTCCTGGGAGACAGCTGGGCTCATGACTCGGGTCCTGCACTGAGCACGCTTATATTTCACCAGGGAATTCCAGGCAGGTCAGTGGACAAGTTTAGCAGTGAAGGAGTCCTGGGTTTCCTGCAGGCTCCGACACATGCTGTACTTTGTGACTCTGAATGACAAGAGCGGGTCGAACGGCACGCTGGAATCTGCCAGTGCAATGTTTCTGCCTTGCCTATTGGAAAATACAGCTGAAGAGTATTTAAATGTGAGGTTTCACTTTGAAAATCAAGTACACGATTCACATCATGAAACACAACGGTGCTGTGACTTTAGGGACCCGGGGCCACGTACATCCAGAGATAAAGAGGGATTGCCGATAAGCAAAGCGGCATTAAAATGCAAACTGAGGCTGCAGGTGAGCTGATGTTCAGAGAGACAGAAGCAGGTGCTCAGCACCACAGACCGACTCACCGGACACAATGAGTTTGGCAGCCGACCAAAATATTCAGAAGCCAACAAAACGGGCTTAACAGGCTGAGTGGACAAAAACAAGTGACCGCTCCGCCTGCAGGACATGACAAACACTCGTTCATCTTACATCAGCCGGATATTAAACATGTTTATTCTACCTATTCTTATTTGGACTGCTGGTCGCATAAGGAAAGTTTTGACGGCTATTTATCCCATTTCCTAACATTTTAAAGGTTCTATTGATAACATTAAGCCTCTAGATGTTGCATTCTCTCACTCGTTCCACTGTATTCACTTCACAACAAGTAGTTGCCAGTTCCGTTAAGGGCGCATGTAGAAGTATGCGTCTTTACTTTCAGTATAAAAGTACAGTTTAACAGGATTAGAGGAGAAAAGAAAACAAATGAGTACAAATATTGTATGTTAGCTCACCCTTTGGTCTTTCTGCACAGTTACCTAATAAATGAGATAAACCAAGAATGGCTCATTACTTGACAGGTTCGAAACAAACACCACAGGTAGAACATTTATCAACACAGAGAAAAAAAAACACGTCCGACGTTTCTTTTTGGTGCGAGAGCTGAAATGATCATTTGATTTGTCAGTCCAGCAAAATGACATTTTGAGTTTCTTTGTCACATGTGACAGCAAATTCAATCTCTTTGGTTTTTGGGGATTTTTCTGACAAAACAAGACATTTGAAGAGGTCACCTTAGCGTCTGGTGAATTTACGAAGGGCATCGTTATAACAATTTTTCAGTTAAAAGGTCAGCAGATTAAAACCATAATGAAAATGACCGTTAGTTGCTCCCCTACTTGATACAATTCTTTGATAAATCATCAATTTTTTTGTTTATGAATTACAATAACTTGCAGTAAAACCTACTTTAATGAAACATTCACATCTGCTCCATATTTTAGTATAACCAGCTCCTCTACTTGGCAAACATTCTGCATTTTCTACAGTTACTTAAAAAGTGGACGTTTTTTTAAATGTATCTCAGTGCTGCTGCTGTTTTAGAAAGACACCAACTTCAGAACTGAAGCGCTTTCAACTGAGAGACAGAGACAGACAGACAGCGAGAGAGAGAGAGAGAGACAGAGAGAGCCAGACACTTTATTATTCCCGCAAGGTGACATTTTTCTATCTCTATCTAGATCAGAGGGATTTCCAATAAAGACGACGCCTCTGGCCTCCTGACACCGCAAAACGTGGTGTCAGTCGTCTCACTCACGGTTATTTAGACACTATAATCACTAGAAACAGAGGCTGTATTTTCGGGAAGCTTCTTGCTTATTATGCAAAGCGGGGTGTACGTGTGGGCGTTGACAGCTAGCACGTTAGCTGGCAGCTAGCTCTCCCCCTAATTATCTAACTGGTCAGGGTGCTAACTGTTAGCTACGCAGCAGCAGCACGGTGGCCGGTAGGTTTTGACAAGAGAGACGTTTGTCTGGATGTGAAGACAAGGACAGAGTAGCGAGCACGAGGAGGTGGGTGAGGAGCACGAGGAGGGGGAGGTTCCGCGGTCCAAATGTGGCCACCTGGCTACATATGGTAGCAGTAGCGTGCTAGCGCCGCCGGAGCCAGGCTAAAAATAGTCCGGTATGACCTCCGCAGACGGCCCGATATCCGCCTCTCTCTCTCCGGGCTGATCCAGACACGGTGCTCATGCAAATTCTAAACCACCGACATAACCGTACGCAAACGCGGCATGTAAAAGAGGAGCGAGAGCGGGTCGGTAAACAAAAGATTATGTCAGACTAACCCTGTTTGGCGTCCATCTTGAACCTCAGTTAAGCGTGCAGCGGCTCCGCCTGAGCTAGAGGGGTGAGAGCGAGGCGAGAGACCGAGAGGAAGAGGAGGAAGAGGAGGGAGGCAGACATGCGCAGCTCGGCCTCTTTGGATGGACGGCTGATTACTACACAATTAGGGGTTTTAAATATATAACGTTTAGCTCCATGACAAATCCTGAATATGAAAGAACAAGAGGTCAAAACTATCACGTGCAACATATCTTAATTTAACTGAAGAGGCTATTTTTTGTATTTTAGTCAATGCACAGCAGGTCATCTGAACATTGACTTATATTCCTAACAATATATTAATAATTGAGTTTAAAACGCAAAACTTCTGCCTGTTTAACGCAAAACGACAAACTAAACTTAGTCTGAAAACACGAACGGTTCGAGGAGATTATTAAGAAAACAGACCTGTAAAATACAGCTTTAGTAATAACATACAAAGCCACTTTTAAATTTGATTTCTGAGAAGGAAAACACATCAAATACCTTCCAGGACTTGAAGTTATTTGATTAAAAACAAAAGAAAAGAAACAAAAGAAAAACCTCACATTAACTGTTCAGACACGGATAAACATAATCAGGAAACACGAATGAATTCACCTTTCATATAGTGACACAGCATCATGGTCAAAGTTGAACCGAGTTAAAGGCCGTTATCATGAAGAAATCGATTATGACAGCAGCGGAGGGAGGAGGTGGTGTGTTGCAAAACGCGGCTGTAAAAGGACAACCAGCCCCAGAAAGGCCAAGCAGAGTAGATCAAAGTTAAGAATTATAATCCAACACACTGGAGGGAAAGAAAGGGAGACTGTGCATCAGTTAAAAACCCATGTAAGGAACGGCCAGCTGTCCAGTAACACCAGGTGGTAGAGCCACTGAAGACTTGAATCTTTGGACTCAAAACAATCATCCTGGGCTTTTATGGGGCTTTGAAGAAATCATTCAATACTTAACATATATTGTAGATAATTAACATTATATTGCACACAACTGTGCTCGGTCCAAAGTCCTGTATTTTGGTGTCAAAGCTGCGTTTTGACAGTTAAAGCGGCTGAAGGCTGCAGGAGCTGAGGGAAGACGTTCAATACATTCACAAACCTGTGGAACTGGAACGAGTCTCACCTGCAGCTTTAAATATGTGAGCAGGAAGCCGTCTGCATGCGACCAGTTACTCAAACAAACTGTTATGAAGTCGTTTGTTTCCCTCAATGAAGCATCACCTTCAGATTAAAATCAACAGACATAGATACATCTGTTTTGATACATTGTTTTTTACTTTGTCTCTTGTTTGCACTATGCTGCTGTAATCCTGTACATTTCCCCACTGTGGGACTAATAAAAGGATTATTTTATCACATCTGCATCGCTGTGTTGCAGATTACAGATGGAGGATCACACTGATGGATGTGATATAATCTAGATTTATTGCTTTAAATATTCAGTTTACGATCATATAATTAGTAAGATCAGGTAGAGCAGATCATCCACACAATGTAGAAGCTGGAAACATGAACTATTTTACAATTTTGCTTAAAAATAATTGCTGATTAACTTTCTTAATCCACCAATCAATTCACTGACTAATGGTTTCAGCTCTAGTCACTGACAATGTCAAAACAACACATTGGATTTGTACTTAATGGGCTAAAACATGTCTTTTTTTTCTTCTCCAGGCAAAGAAAGTGACTAAAAACTGCTATAATCTTAAAGGATTGTTGAGTTCTGAAAGTCGAGATGACTCATCGGTTTGGTCTTTTCCTTCCCTCATGAACACATCACAACGACTTCAGGAGGAAGGTGATGAGTCATTGTTGGTAATAAATAATGTTCCTTTTTCCTGACGACAGACACAGTTGAACTTGCGACATAAAGCTTGATTATTTCACTGCTATTGCAACGACAAGTTTATTAACACACACACTTCCTCACACACTAAAAAGTGCTTCTTCACTGTATTACTTGTGGTGTCACACAAACCCTCCTGAGAGAAACACACCAGCTTCTTTCAGCCGAGCAGCGGACACTTCGTGCTCTTCGCTCATTACCGGCTCAATGAGCTGACACACACACACACACACACACACACACACACACACACACACACACACACACACACACACACACACACACACACACACACACACACACACACACACACACTGGCTTCAGTGTTGGGATGAGAAGCGACAGCAGCACTACGATGCAACGACTGCAGGACACATGAAGATCAGCAGACAGCAGGACTCTGCATGTGATAACAATGGTGTCTATATGCCGAGGGATCCCTTTCCATTTTATTATGAACTATATGTGTTATTCAAATAAATAGGTAAATAAGATTTTACTGCCATCTATTTAATTTAGGAGCAGGAGAAGATAAGTCCTGATGCAAAGCATCACACTTGAGAAAAGACTACAGGATCAACTCCATCAAAGGATGCCTGAAGTATATTAATATTTATTTTACTATTTTATCATTTAAAACTCTTCAGACTCGTCTGGACTTGCACAGACTAGTGTGCATGTGTGAGACTGTGTATGCAGAAGTGTTTTAAATACTTAGGTTTTAGTGACGATGCACGAGAGTAGTGAGCGTACGACTGGATACATGAGACTTTTCTCAAGTTGTGTGAAAGTTGGTAAGAAGGTGTTTTGATAAAGTTTTGCTGGTTTTAAACGTTGTCTTCATTAACTTTTATTCATCAAGACTTTCCTCCTGTCACATCGGAGGCGTGCGAGATTTCCTCAAGAAACCGAGCTAACACGGAGTACAGATATACAAATGATTGTTTTGTGGGTGAAGTATTACTTTAAAGCAGCAAATCTAAGTCTCCAAATTAAATGGAGCATTGAAGTCATCATCATGAATCCAACTCTGAGCCGTGGCAACAAGAGGTGAGAACAGGCCAACACGGTGCTCAACAATCATACGTTCTATAACCGCAAATGAGCATTTGTTCATTATTATTTAATAACTAATTTATTGTAATAATGGACAAATAAGGCAAGAAAGTTCTCATTTTCTTGTGAGAAATGGTCACACAATAACCCACAGGCCAAAGTGTTAGCTGTTTAGATTGCTTGTTTCACACAAAAATATTCATTCTACATCATTCATGACGAGGAAAAGCCACAAAATCCTGACGGCTGACAATGACAGAAATCCATAGTTCCTGCACAAAATACTGCGAGTGTACGTCACTGATTATCCACGTTCATACTGCAGGAACACAGCATGATGCCTGAGCTGTAAAACACTGAACATTTAAGTTATTCTATCACACAAAGCTCAGGCCGGACTCTCCTCCAGCTCATTAGCATATTCAAGGCCCACTAGTGGATCATTAAACTGCCACTCTAACGTCACTCTGGTCACAAATCCCTCCTCCTCTCTTCCTCCTCTCTACTGTCCACCTTTGGTCACACTGGCTGACCGTGCAAAGGTCTCTTCTGTAGCTGCTGCAGTCATGTTATCTGTGAGGACTCAGAGCCTCCGGCTAGATAAGCAAGAAAACAGCAGAGGAGTCACCATCAGATACAAATCACACTGACAAGAAAAAGTAGTCCCACAGGGGAATGAAGCAAGACATTAGTAAAGAAATCTGGTTTCTAAAGCTCATTCTGCAATGTTTGAATCGATGAACCCAACAGTGGGGGTGGAAGAGCTCCAGATAAATCTGCTGCAACGTCCGACTCCGATTCACCAATCGATTCGCCTCCGTCTTAGTACCAATGTCAAATATCTATTTCCCTCAGTCAGCAAGAAAGAAGAGCCGAAGCAATACAATAAAAAGCTATCTGGGACAGCGTTTCGTCCTCCTAAAGTTCCCTGCAGCAGTGAACACCTCCCACCACGCTGAGGGTGGAGGTGTTCACTGTCCAACAACACAAAGACAGAAAGGTGGAGGTGTATATATACCCTGTTTTCTCCAGTGCTTGGCTGCAGGCTCGCAGTCCACAGAGTTGTTCTCCATGCCGTCCGATCAGCAAACACACATTCCAGACAGAGTTGCCGAGCAAGAGGCACTAAATGTGTGTGTGTTAGGCTGTAGGAGGAGGAAGAGGAGAAGGAGGAGGAGGAGGAGGAGGGAGGGAGGAGGGAGCAAGGCTTCCTTTGGGGAAATGACTGCAGCGAGCGAATGAACTCCCTCCTGTCAGCTGACTGTCTGCTGCCAGCGCTCTGACGCAGCAACTATAAACGTCTCTGCCTCACCCTCCTCACCCTCCTCCTGCTCTGATCAGCCTCTTTGGCATGCTCTCTCTTCCCTCCTCCTCACCACAATCTGATCTTCCCATTCCCCCTCTTTTTCTCCTTCCAATAACCCCCGCACCCCCATCTTCTTCATCCCTCATCATTCTGCTGACGAAGCAGTACGACAGACTAGCTATCGCACTGATTCAGTTGTATTCACTGAACCAGGCAGCATCAAGAGAAACCTACACATGTTTTAGATTATAAGAAGTGAAAAACAAAAGCTAAATATTTTCCACAGAGGTATGAAAGTACTGCAATCACTACCAAACCACACGATGGCTGACAATCTGTAGGGCTGAGTGTCAATAGTCTCAACTGGCATTAAACATCTGGTTAGAATACTAATGTTAATGCTGCTGCAATTAATTATTATTGATTAAGTTAAATCTGTTTAGAGACATTTTTGTTTCAATAAAAAGGAAAATCCTTGGAGTTAGTTTTGTCCTCATCTCCCATGAGGCAATAAAGCAATAAAAGTGCAATAATAGTCAATAATGACTGCAGGTTTGAGGACAGGGAGATATAAAAATGCACAGCTTTGTGTGTTACCAGCGTATATCTGATTTATATCTGGTTATGGGACAGAAGCAGGGAGTTAGACTGAATCATCCATGTTGTAGTCACTGACTTCTTCCAGTAGAGGGAGCTGGTCTCATTTTATAAACCCCTCTACCTCTTTCTCTTACAGCCTAATTCAAAAGGCCCTTACTCATCAAAACACAGACCTATAGGTGTGTGTGTGTGTGTGAGGCTTCAGTTAAAGGAGCAAAGACCTGATAAATTAAAACATTTAAACAGACTGCTGGTCCCTTTATTAAAAGCTAAATTGATTGATGTAACAATAAGTTTAAGAGGTCAAAGCTCAGCTCTATTGTATTATAATAAATGTGCTGATTAATGATAACTTGATGGATTTGTTCATGTTAAATGTAATTTTCTATATTTGAGGACAGAGTGTCCTCCCCGACATGTGCCGGCTCTCTTATCACTCTGGTCTGCTATCAACAACGTGAGACCTCCAGCTCATGAGAGGAGACGTTTTAGTGTTGAAAGCGACGGTTACATAAAAAGAGAAGCACACAGTGACCTTTCACCGGGATCACTTTGCTCTGCTTCACTGACGACACACCCCAGAGTCACCCCCCCCCCCCCCCCCCCCCCCCCCATAGAACGGTAGACTTCAGTCACACAGATTATTGATGAATTTCGTTATGTTTTTCTAACATTTCCATGGTTGCTGGTTTCACCCACTTGAGTCACCACAGACAGTCTTCACACTAATATTTATTTGATTAGTTTGAGGGAACTTCTAAATATGTATTTTCAATCATATAGACTTAATCTACTATATGAAACATTAATTATGTTAATATCTAATTATTGATCATTCTAAGATACTTTTGCCTGGTAGTTTTCTGGTAAATGCAAATATTAGGTGCTGGTCGTTGCAATGACATTTAAACAAAATAAAACTTATTTTCAATTACTGTAAAAGTACTGTTTTGCTGTTAATATATTAACAGTAAAAACTACATCATTTACCAATTTCCATAGAAGCAACAACGCCCCTTTTACCACCAACAATTAGGCTCAACAGAGACAACTACTCGATTGACAGAACTAACTGTTTTGATAATCGCTTTATCATTTAAAGCACAAACGTCAATAAACATTTGCTGCTATTACTCTTTGGTTTCGGCCTGTTGGTCAAACAAAACATAACATTGAGGTCACCTCAGCCTCTGGAACATTGGGATGAAACTTATTTTCTTTTAGAATAATTAATAAGAAAGCTGATTGCTAATTTCAGCCCTAATAACACAAACAACTCATTAAAGTAAGATAAAAACAGAATAGTATCCGTGGGATGCCCAAACCACGTCGATAGAGAGAACTCAACAAATGAAGCGAGCTGCTGCGTGAAGGGACATTTCTGTTCAGATGGCAGCGCTGCACCTCCAGTTGTGTAATGAAGAACATGTGCGGAGTGGTTTCTGGGTCGGAGAACCCTTTGTGGGCCTGCCAGTGTCGCAATGCAGGGAGGGGGAGGAGGCGGCAGCGGCTTTAATTAACAGGAGATCCCTCCAAAACACAGTTAAAGCGTCGCCAGCTCGTCCCACTGCTCCAGTTACACAGTCTGTAACACTGTGGCTGGCATTAATATGAGTGTGTGTGTATTAACTGATCAATATCAGTTTAAATACAACTGAGTCATCCATTAAAATGAAGAGTAAGCGGTTTGTTGTGTTCAGAGAGACAGCAGAACCCCGGGGAACATTCATCTCTTTCTAAAAGCCCTGAAGAAGACAGCTCTGCATACGGCCTCTGAAACATCGTTACATCACAGATTTATTCTCGGTTACCTCAGAGTACATTAAAAGGTCAGCTACTGCGGTTTACCATGATGGACGGTTTTAAACCTGCCATGGATAGTAGAGGGAGCACCACTAAAGTTATCAAATGCATGAATTATGTTGTTCTGAGAGCTCACTGACGTCTTCAAATGTCTGTTTTATCGGATTAACGGTCCAAAACTGAAAGATATTCAGTTTACTGCGATATCTGTCACGTTTGATTGAGCAACGTTTTGACTGTACTTTGTACTTCAAGAAGATAAACTAATTTGCTCTCCTTTAGACTGAACTCACAGATGAATCAAGAGAACCATTTGTGCTTCCTACCATTGTTTTTATGTATTTTTGTCATAGATGAATGCTACCTGGGATCTAATGGACTGGTCTATAGCGTCTACTTGATCTTCCAGAAACCATCATTTATTATATCGAAAGAAAAAAACATCTGTCAAATAACCTGCTGATGTGTAAATATTTAAAGTGCTTACTCAATAGAAGGTTCAACACACTCTTAAAATCATTACAGCTTCAGGTATTTGGCACAGAGGTTGATATTCAGTATTTAGCCTCCGGTGCATAAAATGTGATGCAATCATGATTTACAGGGTGTGGAGAGAGATTGTAAAGCACATGAATGTGAGCCAGTGACAGGGCGTGGTTGGTTGCGCTGGGTGCATGAGTGTGTATGTAGTTGTGTGGGTGGGTGTGGGGGTCTATAAAAGGTGGTGTTGTGTTTCAGATTGGCATCTCGAGTTAATTCCAGAGCAGAGAGAAGCTAAAACCAGACAAACTTAAATCAATTCGACAGCAAAGATGGAAGAAATTAGGAAAAACTTTACGAGTGTTTGTAGGTGATAAACGTCTGTTTCACAAGACTTCTTATTTCTGCTCATCATGCATAAAACATCTTAAAATATTTTGTACTAAAAACAATAAAAATGGGCTCCTGTTTCCAACAGAACAGAAATGAAAATGAATATCACATTTTACTTACCATATCTTAAAATGCAAAAAATAAAATGATGAAGTTATGTTAAATCTAATGAGACAGAAATGCACAAAATGCAGCAAAAGCAAAAAGAACCACAATGAGAACACGCAACCACACAAATTAAACAATGCAAAGGGGTTAATTATCAAAGAAAATGCAGAAGGGATGATGCAAGAAAAGAAAAAGGTGACACTAACGAGGAAGTGAAGGGATCTGAAGTGAATACTGGCAGCTGGTGGTAGGGCTGGGAGAAAATAACTGAGGAGAACAAAAGAGTGAAGATGAGAATTATGCCGATGGAACATGGAAGTGCCAGTGATAACTGGGTTGGATGTGGTGGTGGGGGGGGGATGGTTTCCATGCCGGGACTGGTTTATTTTACCTGCACTTATGTTCACGTTTGGCATCTTAAACACTTTGCCAGCCTCCGCGCTCTTCGTAGCGACCGCCTCGTCTGGTTTGCGGACGGGGGAGTGGACGAGCGGAGCTTGGGATGGGGGCTGCTGGACGTCGAGCTTCTCCAGCTCGGCCTTGCTCTTCTGGGCGGAGGCCTGGGTGAGGATGAGGTAGGAGCTCTGACTCGGAGCCTCCTCTTCCACCTTGGGAGGTGTGGCTACTACTTTGGTCACAGGTGGAGCTGAAAATGGAGGCACGTCTTTCTGCCCAAAGCTCAGGTCATCATCCATGGGGATCTCTGGGGGCTTGGAGGAGGCAAACTTGGAAGTATCCAGAGCCTCGAGAAACTCGTCGATAACGCCCCTGGGTGGGCGCTCGATGAACTCAAACTCCTCAGAGGAGATTTCATGCTCGGAGACCTCCTCGGCCATCTCTGGCTCCTCCATCTCCATCTTCTGGTCCATCTTCTCGGTTTCCACCTGGAAGCTGGCAGGGTTCTTGGCCATAGCTTCCAGGACTGGAGACAGGGAGTCCGCTGTTGGCGACTCTGAATCTGAATCCTCAGCGGCGGTCTTTTTGCTCTGGAAGTCAAAAGGCTCAAACTGATCCTTCACTTTCGGAGAATCGTGGCTTGAAAACCAATCTTTCTGCTCAATCTTGACTGGTTTCTCTTCCTTGACCGTAGTGGGGGTGGTTTCCTCCGCCTCTTTGACAAGATCGAATGCATCAAAGCTCGTGTCGTCTTCGACTTTTACTTTGTCAGTCGTTCTCACTTCCAACTGCTCAGTCATCTCCTTCAGCAGGGACACTTTAGCGTCAAAGGCAAACGGGTTGTTAGCAGACAGATTGATCGGAGGGTTGGGAGACTCCATCATTCTCCGTTCAAGGATGGGACTCTGCTCCGGACTGCCCTCTGAGGAGCCGGAGTCCATTTTGTCGGGGTTGAGCGGGGAAGACTTCAGGATGTCTGGAAGCGACGGTGGCAGAGGAGAATCCTCTTCCTCCTCTTCCTCATCATCATCATCGTCGTCGTCTTTCAGACCAGATGAGTACTGGTTCACTGACTGCATGAGCGAGTCGGCAGCCATCTTGCCCGTCTCAAATGTTTTCCCCTCGTCTAAGAAAGATGGTGGGGCATCCTGGGATTCTCCAGTCTGGCCATACTGAACCAGATCCGGAGTGGGACTCTCTGACATTTTTGAGGCCCTGTTGTCGGACTTGGAGTCTCCAAAATGGGAGTAACCGCTGTCCGCCAGTGGGGAAAAGCCCTCAAATGGGTTGTTATTCTTCTTCACCTCATACATCAGGTCATCGTCTTCATCAGAGTTGTTGTCGTGGTCTGGCTCGTACTTGGAAGAGCTAAAGGGAGCCGTGTCCTTGGAGAAGGTATCCATGGAGTCCTTGGAGTTGTCTTGAGATGCTAGGAATGGTGAATCCCAGTGCTCTGTTGGGTTAGAGGAGGCAAGGTGAGACTCAGGGACCTTCATCTGGGGGTTCACGGGGGAGGGGCCAGTGGAGGACCTGTCTGAGCTAATCAGCTTCTCCTCAGGTGAAAAGGAGACTCCGCTGTCTTCACACGGATTATGAGGCCCTGGGTCTTTCCCTAAACTCAGGTAAGGACCAGCTATCGGATCTTCCTTAATCTTACTACGGCCCGGTCCGGAGCCACCTTCTTCACCCACCCAAGCCATGTCCTTGGAATGAGTAGTGGGGGGTCCAGTGGAGAAGGAGGAGCCAAAGGATGCGGCAAATCCCGAAGTCGGGGGCTGGTTGGGACTCTCGGTCAGAGAGAGCTCCTCCAGCGAGTCGGGGGAGTGAAGAGGGGAGAGAGGAGAGATGGGAGCAGGGGAATCACCCTTCTGCCCAAGTGCTTGAGTAGAGAGGGAGGAGGGAGAATGCAATACAGCACATATCAAAGACATACTCCATTCCTTACAGTGCCCACCACACCTGGGTAGAACTGGTACCACAAACATTTTGAGGAATGCGAGACCAGACAAGTGCTGCTAAGAGGTTGGCTGTGGCTGGTAGTAGAGAGTGGAAACCATGATTAGCACTCATATAGGGTAGTTTTTAGTAGAGATGTGGCACACCGTCACAGTAAGACACTGTGGGAAACTCAGAAGTAGAAATATCTAATAGACGGTTATGATGGACATTTTCGCCCTGATATTTTTATTTCCAATTCTCCTACTTGACTTGACTAATGCTGCCCCATCTTCAGTTCCCAACAACCAAGTTTGAGTAAAATGTAAAAGGCCAAACCTACAAAATAAGACCCTATAAAAACACAGAACTGTCTTTTGAGTGTTGGAAAAGCTAAATCAAGCGAACCTCAGGTAGGGAAGGAAACCAATTTGTCTTTAAACGACAGCCATGTTTTTTTGGACTACAATATAAAGGTTTCCAATGTTGTGTAGAAGACTACCTTCCACAGTCAGGAGTTGGCAACATTTGTCTGGTGGTCTGTATTTACCACCCTGGTTTGATGCATGGTGGTAAAACATGTTTGTCCCCAGGTCTGGTGCCAATAAACCATGCTCAGTCCATCTTACAAACAAACTATTAAGTGATGGTAGATAATGATTCCTCTCAAAGAACTCTCACAAAATATTGTTAAATATAATGAATCAATATTGTTTGTCAATCACTGAGGAGAATCATTATTCTGACTATACTACTTGTGTTAAGTTCATGTCAAGCTACTCTACAACAGTCACGTGTGAGTCACAATGCAACACAAGCAAAGTCAAACATCCAATTTAGTGTTTTTAAGATATTAACCCACAAGCATCCGATGCAAATGCTAGAATACGTGACAAAAACCTACAGCTTCTTACATGCAAAGGGTTGTTTTTGCCACTTCATTGAATAAGGGAGGGAAAGTGAACTGAAGAAGTGGTGAAAGAAAATAATAAAAAAGGAGGAACCGGTGGGGAAACAAGAAAGCAGAGAGAACTTGCCTGTAGGGAATTGCATCAGAGGATGAGGCTGAGCTTTAGAAGGAGAAGGTACATCTGTGGAGGAAACAAGAGAAAGCAGCAGGAAGTGAGTTTAGTCAGCCCAGAAGAGAAAAGACCAGAAGGACAGATAGCGTCTTCATTATCAAGGAATGCAGTTAGTGAGGTTTAAAGTCTAATGTGGAAACCAGGTACAATATAACGGTAGGCCTACAATGCCAGTAAGTCTCAGCTGGGACGTCTTAATTAGAGCTTCTGAGTGTAGTTAAAGAGGGAGACGTGGGTCCCTGCAGGATATTCTTCACCCCATTTTACTTTTAAACAGCGTGACATTCATTGAATGTTGAATGTGATGCTGTATGTTTACATAGCTTACTCAACCGGTTCTCTCAGGTGTGTGAATGTTTGTGAAAGGTTTCATTTGGTAGTGAGGGGGGAGGACAGAGCATTGGCGTCACAGCAAGACTAAACAGACATGACAGCTTGCTTTGGAGAAAGATAAAGAGGGCTGAAAGCACACAAAAGAGGACAGCTGTCACTAGGAGACACAAGCACAGAAAGAATTCCCCTCTGATCAGGTGGAAGTGATTACGATAACTGGTTTGTAATCCGCAGATTTCACAGAAGTGAGCAACAAGAGGGCAACGCCGGCAATTCAGCTGCAAAGGAAACAAGCTAGGGAACAGAATTGTAAAAAATCAAATCAAAATAACATGAAATACTTTAAAAGCTTTAAAAGTGACGTGACTAACAGCACATTTTGACACGTCAACAACAGGACTTCAGTAATATGAGCAGTGATGTTGCCACAGTGAGAAAACTTCATTCTGAGCTCTGTCAGTTTTACTAAACAACAAATAGTTAAAAACAAATTAAGCTGAATCACATGAAGGAGGAATGTTTCTGGTTGTTTCACCAATTTAACAAAACTATGTAGCAGGACAGTAAAAAAAATCCAAAAGGTCCAAAGTGTGTGGAAATAAAGACGATAAAGTCTATCGTCAACTATGTGTACAGTTTTCCACGTCACCGAGAGAAAGCAAGAAGTTAACACTGTTGAAAAGGGTTTTAGATTCAGCGCCATTAACCCTTTCTGAGAATGCCATTGAATCTGTGTCCAGTTCAAGTTTACATCCATAACTCTGCTTAAAATCCCAGAGAAAAGATGCTCCTTATGCAGAACTTGCCTGAGAATCATCGCATTTTTAAGTTTTCTTTAGTCTCAAAGTTAGTTAATAGCCAATTGGCGCTCAGATCCAGAAGTAGAAACACACTTTTGTTTAGTCAGGTTTTCCACCCAGAAGGTTAACGGTTTACTTTTGTATTTACAACATTATAATCCCTGTAACATCCAAGGCCTCCTATCAGTCAACCACAAAAGAAGTGTATAACTTTCCCTGAAGTCATTAGAAGTATACATAAGTAAGTGACAAGAACCGAGGAAGTGCTCTTAAGCAAGGCACTAAATCGCCAAAGAAGATGGGAGAGGGCTTCATTTGCATTGAGAAGCTCCCACTGTGAAAATAAAGCAGGGTGGGAGACTCATATACTGTATGTATATTCACCATATCATGAGTGTGGACTAAAATCAAACTTTGACAATCAAAGTAAAAGATCTGCATAAATTATAAGCAGTGATGCATCGTGAGTTGATTATCAAATGTATTGGATTCACGTACATCAGAAGCTTCAGAGAATTTGTTTGAAATACAATTTATGCTGATCTCATGATCTGATAATCATTTGGCCAAATTGATTGTTCATATCGGGCCTCTTTGTTTGGTTACCTCTGCTGTCAAGGTTTAAGTTCCAGCCATGAAGAGGATCTGTAGGATTGAACCAGACAGGTTTAATATTAAAAAAGGTTGGAAGCTTATCAAACATCTCCCGTTAACAGTGAACAGACTAAGATTTAGACTACAAATAACTGGGCACCGTCTTAGCAAATGTTACCAGATTAGAGTCAGCATCACATGCCATCCTAAACATAGCTGGGAACAATGCACTTCTTTTGGCTGGAGGCAGTTACAACCTGCTGCCAGCGGCTACAGCCGTTCACGTTTTGGTCAGTTTTGGTGACCAACTAAAGGCCTAACTTCTTAGGTACAACCTAAAAACTGTGTGTTGGCCACACGTTACAATGGTTGCCTAATAAAACATATATTATCTAACGGACAGTTTATCTGCCTTGCTCTCCACACTGAGGTATGTGTCGCCTCCTCGAGCTATAAGTATCTCGATGAATGCTCCTCCAGCTCCACACTGATATATACGACTTCAGACCGACAGCTCACCTGCTGCTATCTTGTAAAATAAAGAACTCAATGTACAATTCTCTGCTTCCTGCTGGTTTAAAACACACAGAGTATGTAACATGACCGTTTTAAATGTTTACAAAGGCAGTCAACCAATGCAGGTGATTTTGGACTGGTTTGTTTAATGTTCTGAATATCTGCAGAGACAATGAAATCAATTGTCTCTGCAGCAGTCTCTCCATAACCTACAGAGCCAACAGTTATACAAGCCTTTTAACTTCTACTGAACTGCTGACATGACCTTAATATAAATCAGTTTTCAACCACTATTCAATCTCTGGCTTTTCCTTCAAGACAGAGCCAGGCTAGCGGTTTCCCCCCGCTTCCAGTCTTTATGCTAAGCTAGGCTAACTGCATGCTAAGACGAGCTCCGTACTGCAAGGACACAGCATATACCATCATCTTTATTTATCTAATTATAGACGCATCAGTTTCGGCTTACAGTATATGTCGATCAATAAGTAAGAAATGTCACAGATATGTTTGAGGTCTCATTACATCATCACTTTTAACACCCTGTAAACCGGCCCACTCACATACACTACGCTTTAATCATCAGATTTTGTAATTTTTTTAAATTGTACCAGGCAAAGACAACATGTGAACAGCATTTAACGACATAATACACCAATTAAGTGTGTATGAGAATGTATAGAAGTACTGACAGCTTAAAGCTAACTTGCTAGTTTCATTTAGCTAAAGATCTTGTAAAACTGCTTGTTCGGGCACAGTTGAGAATACCTTCCTTTTTTACGGGTTTATAGTAAACTTTATTTTTACTATATTTCATTATCATTTTTCTTAAGAGTAAAAAAAATGTACCATAGTCTCAAAAATATAGAGAATATTTGCAGTTTTTCAAAGCCATAAAATCAGCTTTAATGTGATGAATCAGCACAACGTGGGTAAGTATCATCAGCTGTGGAAATCTCTGTTTATCACAGCGATAAGAGGCACAATTTAAAACAGACAAACATGTGGTTCTCATATTATTCTGGAGTTTGACTCACTTCTAGACTCAGAGCCAGCTGCTGTGCTGGCAGAGTAGAAACTACAGATAGAAGCCACCTGATGTGGCTGATTTTGGGTGGAGGGGGCCTGACTCTGGGGCCTTCACCAGGATACAGAGGAAAACAACAACACTGGACGCCGCACATTGAGCTTTAAGCCTCCGTGACTTGTGTGTCCGACGCCTCCCCTCTCCATTTAATCCACCTGACCACTTCACAAGCTCTTCACAAATACACACTGACGGATGTAGGTGACCCAAAAATAAGATGTAGGCCGACGGAGATCGTTGATTAACCGTCCTGTGAGTCACTCTGTCTGACAAGGCCGAGGGGGGTGGCGACAAAAAAACTCTTTTAGGGCGACGGGTGTCACAGCGGGACTCATCGAATAAGAGTCAGAGTCATGTTCAGGGAAGAGAAGACGGATTAAATATCTATTAGATATCTGATATCTGGCTGCTGAGTCCTGTTTCTCTAAAAGACAATGATATGGTGCTGGTTTTTGAGTTTGAGCCATATTTCACTCAATTAAATAATTATTTGATAAAGTATGACAGACATATGTGATATAAAAGAATCATTCCTGGGGCTGAGTATCATTTAGAAATGTCCAATATTAGAGACAAAATTGTCATTTTCAATATCTGCCAATCATTTTCTCCATTAATTGATTATTGGTTTTTAAATGTTAAAAAGCGGTGAACAAATGGCCATTAAAGTCAGCATAAGATGACAGCTAACCACAAAAAAATAATCAATTTATTGTAAAGTAAGACCAACAAAAGCAGCAACGGTTTGTTTTTTAAATGAAATATGATCTATTACTTAATTACAAAATAGTTCCTAATTATACATTTGTTTGATCGACATATTGATTCATATCAACAGAGTTGTATGCTCCATTGTTAACGATACCTAACCGAGAACTATTTCAACAAAACCACAACGTTCTCAAATGTTAAATCTTGTTGAAACACAAGCAGATGTGCAACAACAACAAAAAAACATCTAAGACTGGCAACATTTTTTGTTTATGAACTATCTGATCCAATCTGACATCTTCAAGTTTTACTCAGAAATTTCAGTTTGGTACCAAAAAGGAATCAGGGTTCAGTGCGAGAGCTTCCACTTAAAGCTAATCATTCATCTTTAAAAGTTATAAAATAGTGAACAATGTCAGGTAGCGTCTCCTAAAGCCTGTTATGTTGCCTTGCCGAAACAATCTTTTGTCACATGAGAGAGAAAAGCAGCAAATCTTCACAGGTGAGAAGCTGGAGCAAAAAAAACAAACGTACTTATGAATAATCAATTTGAATACGAATACTAGAAAGTGCCCCCGTTTCTCTCCCCAAAGTTCCTGTCTGCCTCTAAATTATAAACCATTGAATAAAGGCAACAATGCTGATTGTTGTTATTGTTATTTTAAGAAGTGAGTTCATGACACAGTAAACGGCCGCTCGTTGGCAAAAACATGATGAATGCAGCTTCTGCATCTCATGTCGACACTTTGGTCACATTTAACATTTCGGCATTAGATAATTACATAGAGAGATGACGAAGGAAAATATTTCAAGAATGTAAAACCAGCCTTACAAGCCTTCACACGTCAAAATGACCAAAAAGAAAAGAAAGAACGAGAGTGATAAAAGCTGTTAGACCATCTAAAGAGATGAAAAAGAGGAAACTAATTTAGAAATTAACAGAAAACTCTGGGAACATGATAATAACGTTTTTATCTTTTGTTCAGACTTGTGACTGCAATGCTTTAATTTGAGCTCCTGGCTTATTCACCTAAACGGGCCTGCCAAGCAGCCCCACCCTGTCTCTCTGCTGCCTGGAGGAGGCAAGATGGGCCTGTTAACCTGCTATCTGACACATCCCAATAAACAACAACAACAACAAAAGCATCAGCTCACAATACACACTTCCTGAAATTAAGTCCAAACATTAACAAAAACGCCACTTGAAGATCATTCAGACCTGTGGTAGCAGCATAGAAGGAGACACAGGAAGGCCTCACGGGCTGAATTGTTTTTCTGGATTCAGGGTGTTGGTTTGGGAGGAGATGGGAGGAGGAGATGGTGAATGGCTGATAAAATGACGGCGACAGCGCGACATGCATAACACAGATTGAAGGCTTTTGGGGGTTTTAGTCTGGAAGTAATATGGAAAAAGGAAAAGAGCCCGACAGGGAGTGGACGCAGAGCGGATTCCTTTGTTGTGACTAATCTCTGGGTTACAAGCGTCGGTACACCGTGCTCTAGCTAACGGCCCCGTGATTCCATTATCGGACAGGTCCTCACCCCCCCCCTAAACGTGGCCGTTTTTTTTTTTTTTTCCTACTTCATTCATCCACCACGATATATAAAAAAAAGTCCATCTCACGTTTGTGTCATAGCTATTTTTTATTTATTCTAATCGCCTCGTTTTTCTAGATGTATGAACTATACATTTTCTGGCTTTTAGCCTTACTAATGTTACCGTTAGCAACAGCGGACACGCAACGGTTAGAGTCACATAACAGATGCTGTACAGTCCGGCACAATAATGACACGTATAACGGTGGAAAACATTACGTATATTCATGTGAAATGTTCAATAAAACACGATTGATGTTTGTGCAAAAAGGAGCGAGCTGTCAACATATCGTTGAAGGCTTAAAAAATGGTGCAATAAGTGCACATTATGCTTCATGTGTGGAAACAGGTGGGCCGCATCTCTACAACACAACCTGAGCTAACCTGTTAGCTTATTCAACGGGTAAATATATATAATAGGTAATATCTGTGCAACAAGACCGGACATGTTCTAAAGTATATAAAGATATATAAGACATATACACACACACACACATGTGGTTAAAAGTGTGTTTGTCCCGGTGTAATAAGACCTCTTTACTATCTGACAGCAGGTTTATAGCTTCATGATGACTAACCGCTAACCGGCTAACCTCACTTTTAACGGGAAATAACCGTTAACAAATCCGGGCAAACGTTTCAATATGATACAGTTAACTTTAACTGGGAATACATTTGGTTAAAAGGGATAACATGTGGCGCCACACCCCACTTATGTATCTCCATTTGGGCGCCTGGGCGAGCTAACAATGCTAACGTTAGCCTATAGAACTGTTAAAAGATAGAAAATACAGGTTTAACTACACTTCACTCATAACATACCGTTGATACAAATATGTATTTATCTATTTAAATTGCTTTAAATCGCTCCAGTATTCAGTTATTTCAGTTTCGACACTCACAAGATGCTGGAGCTGGTGGTTCCTCTGTCACCGCAGGTTGCTCTGCTGCTTCTTCTGCGGAGGCTGGAGCTGCTTTCCTGGGTTCAGCCGCTGGGAGGACGTCGATCTCCGGAGAAGGTTCTGGCTCAGGGACCGCCTGTGGCTCCTGTGGCTCCTGTGGCTCCGGCTCCTGTGGCTCCGGCTCGATCTGGAAGGACTCGGGTTCTACTCTCGGGGCGACAACTTCTTCTGGCTCCTCGGCAATTAAAGAAGGGATGTCATCGGGAACGAAGGAAGAGAAGCTGGTAGAGTCCGGGATGGCAGTCTCCTCTTCCTCTGGCACCGGTTCCGCCTCCGTTACGCGCACAGACTCCGGTAACGTCAACAACTCTTCCTCTTCTTCTGTGTACTCGTCTGGCGCACTATCTTCAGCTAAGTGGCGGTCCAAGGCGTCCTGAGCCCCGCCGACCAAGTCCACAATATCATCCACGCTGAAGAGGTCCTGTTTGGGCTGGTCCGGCTCGGCCTGGTAGTGGTGCCCCTCTCCACCGAACAGAGGAGTGGTGGAAGAAACGTGTTCGTTGTCTGCCATTTTTGTTTTTATGTTTTTCCCCCGAACTGTCTTCTGAGGTGGGAAAAAAGTTTCCAATCGGTTAGTTTTTTTTGGGCTCGGTTTCCTCGTGTTACTTAAACTTCCACTGAAACCTCACCGGTGACTCTCTCCGGTACGTCTGCTCGTGACACCGGATAGAGTTGGACAAGTGCGCCACACGACAGTTGAGTCGGACCCGAGTTCCCAGATGAACGGTGAAGTTGAGAAGGAGTGGAAGAGGAACTCCGCTGACCAATTACCTGCGGGTCAACCCCCGAGTGACGTGACCTGTGGCCAATCAGAGCACGTCTAAGGAGAGGCGGACCACGCCCAGCAGAGTGGAGGTGTAACGGGACACCTCTGAAATGTAGGACCAGAAAGTTCAGTCTGTTCTCTGACATAACTTATTACATAACTTTAACTTACTTTTTTTTCTTTTTACTCCAACTCCTCTGGCTCCTGTACAGCCAACACGTGTCATACAGTAGCCTGGAAGAAGTACTCAGAAGTTTTTTTTTTGCAATACCATAATGTACAAAATAATTCCAGTAAAAGTACAAGTCATACTTCAAAAGTATAACCAGCAATGAAAGTATCATAAGTTACACATACAGGCTCGTTCTGACATGTATTTGATTATTACCTTTTAACTGCATTTATGTATAGTGGGGCGAGTAAAAGAAGCAAAATACTCTGTTACAAATAAAAGTACTGATGTATTAGCATTAACTACCAATCAAATATGACAGTTAATGTTGTCAAATCAATGTAGTACAATACTTTCCTCTGAGATGTAGGAGAGTGGAAGTATAAAGTATCGTAAAATGGAAGGACTCAAGTAAAGTACAAGTACCTAAAAATAGTACTCTTTTTTTCTTCACCCTCCATGTGCAGCCAACACATGTCACACAAAGACAAGCAGTACTGCAAGAGGTATTCTGAAGTTTTACTTTAGCAATATATACTTAAAGTATTTAGTTACCTCTAAGGACCATGATCTCTGTATTAAATAGTGTTATAATTCATTCATTCAGTAGTTGCACAATAAGTAAAGACTGACATCCAGCCATGGCAGAATGGCTAAAGCTAGAAGCAGCCTCTCACTTCATTTTTTAAATGCATTTTGTTCTGCAAATTATCTCCCTCTGCATGTCTTTAAATATTATTTGCTGCTTCCTGTTCCTCTTTGCTGCAAATGGAGATCAATAAAGTTTCTTTAAAGATCATTAAAGGAGAAAATTAGTATTTTTTAGTGGGGGAAGCTTGAATCTGTAGAGGAGCAAGGGGGACATGCTCAGTTTCAGTTTGAGAGATATAGAGTTACACCACATACTGATGACAGGCCGTGGTTTATATATAACATGTGAACGTGTATGTCTGTAAGTATATACATGACTCCTTCAGACTCTGGTGCTATTCAACATGCTTCTTCAATTCTGAATGCATCGACTAACAAGTGTTGTGTGTGTATCAAAGCCTGATTTATCTTCTTCCTCAGTGCCATAGAGCTCCATTGTTGCTCAGAAACTATCAATGAGCCTCGCTGTGGCACTTTGTGACATGTTCCTTCATTACCATTACCATGAACACACACACACACACACACACACACACACACACACACACACACACACGCACACACTGTGGTCTATTTTGACTCAACCCCTCACACCAATAGTATTGAGAGACAAACTATCACGTTATTGGTTTGGCAAGAAGAAACGTGGAGTCACTCTGATTGGTTTTAGATTTCAACGGATCTTCTGCTTTATCTATTGGGAATTTGTCACTTACTGGGAAATATTGTGCAGCTTTCAGTCACCTTTTGTGGTCTTCATCAGCCGATAAAAGGTCCATCTGCTGACGAGGACTTTCTTGTCAAAGGTGTTAACTGTATTTAGCATTTTGCAGTCAACTGAAGCTGTCTTTATGTGTCACGTTTGGTAAGCTATTTAGCCTCATGCACTTCTCTGCAGGAATAAATGATTTGGTCGCATCGCTGGAACAAACTTTGCTACGTTTGTGGAAACAAAGAACTTCAAAGTGTAATTGTTTAGGTTTGAGTAACAAAAGGGGAAACTGTTTGGAGAGTCACAGGTTTAACCGACTCAACCATAGAAACTTAAAGGTGATGCAGGAAGGGGATTTTATGAGTCGAGTCTCATAAAGAGAAATATAAATGACAGAATCTGAAAACTTAGAAATATTGAAACTAGTTTAGAGAGTCTGAAAGTTTAGACAGTTTGAGGTTTCATGACAAAGGGAAACTGAAAAAAAAATCCTCCATGTGTCAGTATGAATATTAAACATTATTTAAGTTGATACACAGAGACATTACAAAAAGTTTTAGTTTTAGTTGAGTACTAAATTGTATTTAAAGACACAGGAAATGAAAGCTAAGATGTTGACACATTTTTCTCTTTCTATTTTGGGGGTGGGGGGCTTCCCATGTCTCTAGCATCTCACTCAACACATAGTATTCATGTTGCAGGGCGTGATTAAGAAACTGGGAGCATGTTAACCAGGTCTGAAGCTCTCATTGCGTCACGTTCAGATAAAAAGCTTTAAAAAGACACAGCAGACAAACAGTCTGAGACTAGCTGGTGATCATTAAGCAAAGAGTCAAACATTTCTCTCAGGAGTCGGCGGAGACCAAAGACAGAGCTGAAACCGTGTGGATATTGGACTTACAGGTGTCAGCAGGACACAAACACAAAGACTCATCGTGAATGATCATGTAATCATCTGTAACTGAGGTGGAAATAAGTAGGATCGGCGGGTCGATCCCCGGCTTTGTTAGTTTCCGCTACATCCTTGTGCAAGACACTTAACCCCAAATTCCTGGAGGCTGTTCCGGCGGTGAATGATGACATGAAGTGTTGAAGCGCTTTGAGTGGTCGGAAGATTAGAAAAGAGCTTTACAAGTACAAGTCATTTACTGAGGGTGTCACAGGAGTGGACACGAGGCAATAGGACTGAAGACCCAAAATAACCAAACACTGAGGCAGAAAGGGTCAAAGAAATCCAGAGGAGCAAAAACACTGGTGGCAGGTATCAGGCATAGAATCATGTACAGATGGCTGTAAGTGGACAACAAACTGCTGCTGTTTTACTTGATTTGTGACCCTAAAAGGATGTATTTACTGGAGTGATGTTGCCTCCGTGTTGCAGCAGACGGTTTGTTTTGCAGTGTGTTGTGTTGGAAACAGCAGTCAGCTGACTGGAGGACCCTGCAGTGTATAGTCACTGTCAGCACAACAGTGAGTCACCGCACATGATGCGAGCTCCTCTGTCTGTCTCACACCTTCTATCAAACACTCTGGATGCGCTCTGATCGGCTGAGGTCATCTCTGCAGTCGCTCCTTCCTCAGAGAACGTCTGCTACTTTTGTGAAGGCGTCTTTTTCTCTGTGTTTCAGCCCTCCGTCCAGACTAACAGAATCTCCAGAGTACGTTCAGCTTAAGACAGCGGCTTGATACACTGAACGAGAAGAACTAAATGGGTGAATTGTGGTGTGTTTGTGTGTGTGTTGACCCAGTTGTTGCAGGCCGCTGACACACAGAGTTATCTTTAGTCCTCCAGCAGGGAGGCTAGGGATGATGGCAGCTGCTCGGTGGCCTAGCAACAGGTTTGGACTGTTTACAGCGTGTTTCAAGTTAACAGACACCTGCAAGACCAGAGTGTGGGTGACATAAATACATGTTAACGTTGTGCAGCATGCAGATTTATACATGTGCTGTTTATATGTTGTTGGTGTTGTATAGACCCAGTGATGGAATGCACTTAAGAACACATTTTAGTTACTTGTACTTTACTTGAGTACTTTCATTAAACTTCTAATGATATAATACTGGCTATTACTTGTTAAAGTATATTTACAGTGTGGTAATTGTACTTTTCCTGCAGTAAAGGATCTAAACACTTCCTCCACCACTGCAACATGTGAAACAACAAAGACAGAAAGTATCCCGTTGTGAAGACAGATAATCAGAAAGCATCCGTTCATTATTATCTTTAATAAACGGTCAGTCAGTTTGTCCTCCCACATCCTGTTTATCACAACAACATGTTATTAAAATCTGAATCGTTCCATCTGAATGATGATTACATTTACTTGCAGCACATTTTCAACAAACAAGCTTCAGCCTTTGCTTCCAAACATATTAATCATTTTGTCATTTTACTAGTTACAAATCTGTTTCCCAACTTTGATTGTTTGTATTTTGTGTTGTCCTTCTTTTTCTTTCTGTACTTTCTGCTTTCTTGTTTTTAGGATGAATTGTATTAACAGTGAGACATGTCTTACTCTCCTCTTTAGGATTGAGATAGCTTATTTATTTATGTGTTCTTCTTTCAAAAGGTAACAAACAAGAAACACGGAACTCTTTACAATCTTTTTCAGCCGTACAGTAAATACCTTAAATCAGCCTGTAATATACCATATTTAGGTTTTTAAATGAATAAACTTGCCTCAGGTTTAGGAACCTAAACAGAAGAGGTGAGGACGGGGAAAGTTCCTCACTTTCAAGGTCTGACACTCAAATGTCCTCACAGAAAAGTACATGAACACACTCACCTCAGCTCCACTCACTGGGGGACAGATGAGGGGGGATTACACAGCATTTTTCACTTTTTTCTACTGATGCCAGAGTATTTATAACACACACACACAAACACACAACCTCCTGACTGGGAGTATTACATCAGGAATGGGCATCTGTTGTGTGTGTTGGTTCCAGTTGATATTTCCATGGATTAAAGGTGTTGTTGCTGTTGGTTTGGTGGAAAGTACTCTGCAGAGCCGGCTGATGGGAAATATTTCTGAGGTGTGGTGAGGCAAGATGATGATGATGATGATGATGATGATGATGGTGTGTGTGTGTGTGTGTTATGATTGTTAATTATTAATTAATCCATATGAGTGTGAGGGTAACGTCCAGGTTTATTTATATGGCAATTTTAGGCACATTGGTTATTCTAAAGATGACATCTTACGGAAGTTTGCATAGTTAAGAGAGTTTAGTGAATCCTGGTGGTGGAAGAAGTACTCAGTAAAAGTACAAATACCACACTGTAAAAATACTACACTACAAGTACAAGTCCTGCATTCAAGACCTTAAGCAAAAGTAGGTAAGTATTATCAGCTAAATGTACTTAAAGTAAAAGTACTCATTGTGCAGTAAAACGTTCCCTGTCAGTGTTTTACTAACATAAATGATGTTTCTGCTGCATTAATGTCTACGTTGCATTTTCCACAACAGTGCCTCATATTTTATAAGATCATCATATGTTTGTAGCACATGTCTCTAAAAAGTAAACTTTTCATAAACTCAGGAAAACAGCCCTGTTTTCAGCTTTGTGACGATGCATTTTCCATCTGACCCAAGAGGCTTTTTAAACAGTTTATTTACCTAAAGAAGTAGCATCATTTTCTCAACACATGAACGAACACTTCATCCTTCAGTTTATCACAAACACACAACATCAACACACCTGGAATTACATGGTTTTCACTGGACAGGAAGGGGATGAAAAACTGTCATCGGAACAGAAACTACAGCTGTCAGATAAATGTAGTAGAGTAAAAAGTACAGTATTTACCTCTGAAATGTATACGTACAAGTAAAAATTAGCTTAAAATGGAAAACCCAACTTAAGTACAAGTACCTTGAATTTGTACTTCAGCAGTGCTTGAGTAAATGAACGCTGGTGAATCCGTCTTAAAACTAAATGCTAAATGTGATGGGAGTGAAACACAAAGAGAGAATTTGATCATAAACCACAATATGTAACGACAACCCTTTGTTCACAGAAAGACAACTGTGGATTCTGTCATCCATCATTTATATCACAATAAAAAATATGGAATAGAAATCGACAATACATAGTGTGTGATACAGACCTAAAATGATGACGGATCTATCTATCTATATGTCTGTATATGTCTGTATGAACGTATCCTACCTTGGGAGAAAAGAAAAGGTGTGGT
Source organism: Pholis gunnellus (assembly GCF_910591455.1). Classification (NCBI taxonomy): domain Eukaryota; kingdom Metazoa; phylum Chordata; class Actinopteri; order Perciformes; family Pholidae; genus Pholis; species Pholis gunnellus. The sequence goes on from NC_136538.1 coordinate 20,362,204, forward strand.
TTGAAAATCAAAGAAGCTGTGTCATGCTGGGCCAGCATCACACACACACACACACACAGCAGGAGATCAATATGCTGTAAATGGAGCCAAGCGGTTGTGAGTCAGCACTGAATCTTTGCATCTCTTTCTCTCTTCCTTCTGCTCTTCAAATATAAATGTGTGAGAAAATATATTTCTCCTCTTTGAAAACCTAAAGCAGGCTGTTTGAAAAAATACAAACAGTAAAACATAAGTCTAACTGCTGTTTTACTTGTCTATAGTGAGCATTTAAAACATCCAAAGGCTTTGTTATAAATAACACTAAATAATCACATTTAGTACTAAAATAAAGTAAACCAGTGGTGGAAGAAGTGATAATTTACTGAAGTAAAAGTAGCAGCACCACCGTGTAGAAATTCCAGGTCGCAAATAAAAGTCATGCATTTAACATTCTACCTAAATAAAAGTAAACTCAATTTTACACTTACTCAATTGCAATTAGAAGTACCTCAAAATTGCACTGAAGTACAGTACTTGAGTCAATGTACTTGGACCGCTATACACAAACAAAATGCTGTTTATTAGTCTTCCACACAGATCTTTGCCTGGTGAGGATCATGACTTTTTACCTGTTGGGTTAGCTTTAGCTCAGTCTGTTAGCATATTCAAGACTCTCATTTTAAAACAACGAGCTGGAAACATAAAGTCTTTCTGGTAAACTCCGACACTCTGGCTTTCTTTTGAGACCTCCAACTGCTTCATCTTCATGTTATTGGTGCCGACATGGACGACCACTAGGGTTGCAAAGGATCGTATTTTGTATTTTGGAAGGGGGGTCATGGGGAATGATTTTTGGTTGTTGTTCAGTGAAAGTCCAATACAATGTTAAATGTGTTGGCTCAGGAGGATGCAGGACTATATAGCGAGGGTTGAAAACCGGTTTGGAGAGGTGACTGCTGACCGGCCTGCCAGTCTTCCCACGCTGCTGATCTGAGATAAACTCTGCACCCCCCCCCCCCCCCCCCCCCCCCCCCGACGACGGCTGTTTTATCTGTCGTGAGCTCCTCTGTGTTTACAGCTACACACAAGCTTAATTTCCTGCATTTCACAGGCGAGCGGAGAGAGAGAGAGAGCACATGAAGAGCTGGACAGAGAGGATGCTGGGTTAACAGTCAGCCTCAGTTTATAGACTGGTGGGAGTGTGTTTGCTCAGTGTGTGTGTGTGTGTGTGTGTGTGTGTCATTCACAGATTGAGGCCTGCAGACGACACAGAGCCTCTTCTGTTTGACCTGCTCAGAGTGTGTGTGTTGTCAGGTTAGTTGGACTTGTGAGGACTTGTGGCCTGCTACTATTCTTATGAGGACATATTGGTTCAGATTACAGGTAAACCGACTAACAGACTATTTATTATTTTAATGTAGTATTTTTACTCATGGAAAAGATCTGAAGACTTCTTCACTGCTCACAGATATGAGAAGCAGCTTCAGCTGTGACACAGTTTTGTAGGATATATCTGATGTCTGCTCTCTGATCTGTTTGGTGAGGAAACCCTCCATCTACCTGCTCGTTATCTGCCTCGTTAAACACACTGCAAACAGTCTGTGATTTAAAGCCACACCGTTTGACTGACTCCAGCTGTAAACACCTTTAATAAAAAGCATGTTTTCAACCAGAGGCGAGGGCGTAGGTTTGGTTTGAGAAGTCATAAAAGTGTTTTTAGTTTCCTTTATACACCTGAAGTATTTGTTGTATTTCAAGCTCTGAGCTAATACTAGTTCTGAATCGTGTTCCATTCAATACAAACATAAATACAATAGTACAATATTTACCTCTGAGATGTAGTGGAGAACAAGTAGCAAATAGCATAACATGGAAATACTTGAGTAAAGTACAAGTATCTGGAATTTGTACTTAAGTACAGGAGTTTATTAAATGTGCTTAATTACATTCAATCACTGCAGAGGACATAAAACTTAAACTACACTTCTTCCTCTGAATTTCTGCCCTCATGTCTTGTAAAACATAATAAATCTTTCATTAACTTATCAAATGATCATTTCCAGGAAAGAAGTATAAATCTAGTATTCAAGCTTATGTCTCTGAGCAGTCGGTGATAACTGAAAGTCAGATGCACATATCAACACCTTTATCAACTCAGACCTTCTTTTATCTGGACTCTGGACAATAAGAGAACAATTTGTTCAGAGAAAATCAACCTGAAGCAACGTAAGCGAGTGGGTTTAAGTTACGCCCTCGACCATGAGGGGGCGCTCTGACAGCTGCACCACGTCATGACGGATTACACTGTGAAGTAGAAACAGGAGTGGCAAGTTAAAAGTGTGTTTTAGTCATCTGACACCAACTTTTTGCTCCTCGGTGAGAGAGACTGAGGAGGTCTCCAGATTTCTGAGCTCCTCTCTGACCTTTCACCTCTCACCCTCTTCCAAAGCCATCAGCTCTCTCTACAGGCGTATGGAGCCTAAATAACATATAACAATACATTATGATGTATTATTATATGTTACTTTAAGCTACCCAGCAATCAGTTAGTCCATGCCTTTAATATATATTATTCTGAAATGGACAAATCTGTATAATGAGTACTTTTACGTTTGTATTATTTACTTGAGTAACATTTTGAATGCAGGTCTTTTACTTGTCCTAGAGTATTTCTACACTGTGGTATTACTGTGGTATTAAGTACTTCCTCCACCTCTACTTCCAGGTCACTTGTACTACTAGTTTTTAATCGTTTGTAGTATTTCATTCATAGAAGGTTTCTTTCATCAAACTCTGGGAAAAGCCTGAAGTTTCCTGAATTTATGAGGTAAATTAGGATCTACAAGAGGGTAAAATTTGAACAGTTTAGTGCTTCTTTGCTTTAAAAGTGCTCTTTAAATAAACGATTATCTATATATATATATTATTATAAAATGATTATCTTTGTTTGAAGGCCACTTTAATCTCAGTTTGTGCATTTGTTCGCCACCTGCAGGCTGTCAGCCGCCACTACTTCAGATTTTTACCTGAGTCATCTCACTGAAACAAAGAAAAGATCAAAGGTCTCCTAGATAACTGAAGGATCACATGTCTGTGATCAGGATAATCCCAATGGCCATTGGCTGACTATTTCAGCCAGCATTTTCCACCCCTCCCCCTATCTGCGCCATCTATTTGGCTGCATTCCTGAGTTTTGCGCCGCCCCAGATTATTGTGATTGTTTAAAGAACTACAAACAAGCCCCAGCATTATCCCCCCCCCCCCCCCCTACACCAGAATGACAATGTGTGGAGCCAGACCTTTCGTTAGCGCTGACACGGCGCTGTGGAATCAGTTCTGGCTATGCGAGACTAATCTGGCTACAACACAAACACACAATGATTTTAAAAGTCTTTCAATTTCACCACATAAACATTACAATTCATTAAAGGGTCCTTAGATTGGATATTTAAGTGTAAGAGATTCAGATATTACAAATGAAGGAGTGAAACTTAAAGAGCTATTTGAGCTTTTACACAACAGCTACCAGAACGTCAGTGTTTTAAACAAGTTTTGAAGGTTTTCTGCCACAAACATAAGAAGATGAAACATGTTATTAACAGCTGATGTCTTTTTGCTTTGTGGGATTTAGCTTTCTGTGATTATTCTACCTTTCAGGTTCAGTATTCACAGGAAGACGTGCTCCATGAGCCGGGCTCCCTCCAGGTCCGGGGTTATGATTCGGGTCCCGCTCTGGTCCAGCAGAACAGACAGGACGGCCCGGCTCAGGTCAGCCCGGTTCAGCTCAGAGCACAGAGACGCCACGACAGACCAAACGTCCACTGAAGAGCTGCTGTCCTGCAGGATCGCCTCCTCCAAAACCCCTGAGAGGACCGAGACACACAGCGAGACTGAGACACACGCAGCTCACTTCAGGTCCGGAGTTAGTCTGCTTCTTTGTTTTGTTTTTTCATGAATGATCAGATTGAGGATCCATGTTTCCTGCCACGTGGTGGCTTGATGTGGAAAACTACAAAACCGACATCTCCGTCACTACATTTTAAAATCAGTATAACGATGATTAGACCTGAAATCTAGCTAAATGACTCATGTTTTCATGCATGTTCTGATGCATCATACGTCATGATACAACATGATAATTAATAATTGTTGCAAGAGGATGTTTGTTAAAGCACAGAACATATAAGTGAGATGTGGCACATTTATTTTGGGATCTTACTTAACTGGTGGTTAAGGCGCTATAAATACCCACAACCGTGCAATGTCATGACAGCTGTTCTGTTGGAGAACCTCGCCAATGTCTTCTTTGTTGTTCAGGTCTAATGAGTGGTGAACAAGGCACAAGTATCGACATGCAAACGGTTGTTTAAATGCGTTTCTGCTTCCATCCATGCTCTCTGTGGGAGTGGCAATGAAGCTTGTGGTGGTGCTTCCAGTTCCACCATGATTTAAATTCATGAAACAGAATCAGGAGCACGTGCATCTTTATAAATCGGGCTAAAAGAAAGGTTGTGTGTAGATTCATGACTAAAATCTGGCTCCCAAGTGTTTCTGTGTGTTTGATAATTTCATGGCAAAATCAGCACCAAAATTGCACTGCAGCAGCATTTGTTGGGAGTCAGGAAATGAGCAAACAGGCACAAACACACTGAGGAAGAACTGCATAAGAACTGCGTTTGTGTCACTGCTGGCTTTGTGCCTGCTGACAGTCAGTGTTTACCTCGTCCTTTGCTGACAATGCTGTCCAGGAGCTGCAGAGCGAGCTGCTGCTGCTGAGGGTCAGCCAGCAGAGTGGAACAGGCCACGCCCAAAGACAAGATGGCCGCCCGGCCCTGCTGAGGCGCCGTCAACAGCTGGAGGAGGGAGAGGCTGGGCGAGCGATACAGAACCCACATACAGTCCTCTGAGAGGGAGAGAGAGAGAGAGAGAAAGAGAGAGAGAGAGAGAGAGAGAGAGAGAGAGAGAGATTCATACACAGATTATTGTATGAGTTATGAAAGAAAACACACATTTGTCTTTCTATATTTGTGAGGACCCTGTTTGACGATGAAAATTTCAAAAATCAGATGTTGATGTTGTCCTTCTTTCATCCAATAATAACTATTTTAATGGAGATAAAAACAGTATAATTCAGACAGCAAATGTATTATTCAAACCGAACAGTCCTTTAAAATAGTGACGACTGGACAAAATGTCCTCACAATGCAGGAATGTCGTCACCACGATGGTAAAACAGGTAAAACAATACACACACACACACACATACACACACACACAGACCAGCGGTGAGGTCCCGGCAGTGGTTCATGAACTCGGTGGCGCTGTGGATGAGGCCTCTCCTGCAGAGGCTCAGGGCGGTCTTCCTGTCCAGCCTGCAGGCCTCGTAGACGGTGGTGGCCAACGCCAGACACAAGTCAGCCACGCCAGGGTTCTTCTGAGCATGCTCAGTCAGGATGTCGCCCATATCCTCAGAGAAGGTCAGTCTGGATAAAGGAGGATAAAGACTGTTAAGCGCCGAGCAGCAGCAGCAGCTGACCATAAAAACAAACACTTGTTGTGTTTACTTGTTGTTGTTGACAGCGTGGGTGATGAGCTGCGTGGCGCCCTGCTGCAGGGAACAGCTGACGAGCTGCAGGGAGAGAGCAGCTGATAGCTCCTCACCGGCCGGGACGGTCACCACTAAGGCCTGGAGGAAGAGGAAGAGAGGGGGGAGAGAGCCCGGCGGGCCCTTCACACCTGGGAGAGAGACAGGTGTACAAGAAGACATGTTTCAATAACAAACAAGAACCAACAAACAGAAACAAACGTTGTTTCCCACCTTTAAACATCTCCATGATGTCGAGGTTCCTCAGGACTCCTCGAGGAGATCTAGCAGCGAGGAGAGCCGCCTCCTCATACTGAGCCGAATCAAAGAGCTCAATGAACCTGTTGAAGAGAGAAAGGTGATTCAGAGAGTCAGAGAGTGAAGAGACTTCAGATAAACTGACCAAGAGTTGTTTGTGAACGCAGCACCTGTTCAGGTAATCCGCCAGCAGTTTAGACTCGTCCGCTCCGGTCGGCTCTTCGTGCTCGAACAATTCAGCGTCGATGCTGCGGCCTTCATCCTCCGTCACTGCAGGATGAAGGGGAAGATTAACAATGTTTCAATATAAAATCAACTTAATGTAACGCCTTCACTTCACTTTACGATTGAGTTGGCTAAGAGGTGACACATTGAATACCCCCGATGATAACATTTAGATTGTTACACGCTGAAATATCAAGGCAGGTTTTGATAATTATGAAAATAACTTTTGTCTAAATGTGATTGTTTAAGACATACAATTAAACTGGGAGTTTGTACTTTATGAAATGATAGCTAAAAACAATATGTAGTGAACTTTTTTACTATTTTAATGCTAGAAGCTAAAAACTAAAATAAATAGTTTGATAAATAAATAACATTGCCATTAAAAATACCAAAGATAATATTACAAATAATTGTATAAAATGACATAAATTGATATTTGTTTTGATTGGCTTCTTTATTTATTCACCTTTGTATTACTATTTATTTTTTAATTGATGAGGAGCTGTGATCACGTGTCATTGGGTCAACTTCTCGCCTGTTGGTTGATCATCATCAGATTGCATAGATCGACTACACATTCCTATCTCCCATAAAACCCATGAAGATGAATCCTAAAGTTGTTTCTGTTTGCAGCAGTGTCTCACCGCTGGTCTGTCTGATGTTCTCCAGTGTGGAACCCAAGAGTTCCTCCAGAGGAACCGGCTGATTCTCGCCCTCCCAGCCGGACAGACTGTCAGACACTAATCTCAGACGCTTGTATCTGCAGACAGACAGAAAAACACAGAACAACGTGATCACAGCTGCTCAACAAGCCTCACTCGGTAGGTCTGAATGTTGTAAACATGGTAGGTTGATGTCTTATAAAGCTAAGTTCGTCTTCGGCTCCGTTTTAAATATGAACCACTTCACAGGGCTCTTACAGGACTTTCAGTTGGTCGTTCTTGGTGCTCAGCTGGTCTCTGTGGTCCTTGGCGGCCTGCAGCTCGGCGTCCAGCTCAGCTTTGACCTCCAGAGAGATGCAGTGACTCTTCCTGTCCAGTAGAGCAGCTCTCTGGGATTCCAGATGCTTCAGGTGTCCGTCCAGAGCCTCCGGGTCCTCCGATTCAGCGACCGTCAAACCTGGGAGACGAGACGGACGTGAGGAGGAAACATGGATGCTTTACCGGAGATGATACTCTGTTTTGGTTTTCCATTAGCAGAAGTTGTGGCTTGTACCAATACATCAATAACAATCTCTGAGTGGTCATTTTGTGTCTGTTTGCAGCTCTTTGTTTATCTTTGTAGTTGTGTATGAGTCTCTTTGTGGTCACTTGAAACAAAAGCTCGGCCCGATTTACTGTAGAAACAATGCAACGCAACTGAATGACAAGTGAACATGGACAATATGTATGACGAGATGATGTCTGTTTTTGTTTTCAGACACTGCATAAATCAATTTATCACAGTAGAACGAGTTGTCTACCACAGACAAACCCCAAAGTTACACTTAATACACTTTCTTCTATCAGGCCTGAGTGTTAGTGTCAGTGGTACCAGGTATCCATGTGCTCTGGTCTTGAGAGCATTTCTGTCTCTTCATCTCCTCTTGAAGTTCTGCAGTTTCCTTCTGAACGACACAGATTCTAGAGAGAGTCAAAGAGACGAATGCAGTCAGTAAATAAAGTTGTGTTTAAAACCTCCCAACGATCCCTCACACAAACTTTCAAACATCGCCATCATATCAGGAACTCACACAAAAAGTTTATCATTTAATTAAATAGATGTATTACTATAGTATCTGAAATGTTGTATTTGTATAATAATAATACAATAATACAAGAAGTAGGTACTTTAATTGAGCATTTTCTTTGCATCACACTTTATTAATTTGTCCTTTAAATTAAACTTCCCAACAGCTTATACAAGTATTAATCCATTAATCAATTAGTTGATCCTCAACCACTGGAAATTACAATTACAGAAAATCTAAATAACCAAAATTGTTTAATTATGTGTGGACCTCATCTCTTGTAGTAATTAGCTAAAATAGGGTTTCAGGGCCTTTAACTAAAGTTTGAACCCTCACACATCCTTCTCAAGATAAAATGTCCTCACAAACATAGCACAATAGCACACACCTGTCCCTCAGGTGTGCGGCTCGTCTCTGGCAGGTCATCAGTGATTTTGGGTGTGACGTTGTGGCCGCCAGAGTTCTCTGAGCCGTCCTGGCCTCGTCCTCCCTCCTCTGCAGCTCCCCGATCACATCATCATACTCCCCCTTTATGGTCAGCAGAAGTCTCTGATAGGCCGTCGCTCGTCCGATCACCTGTAGACAAGACGAGGAGGAAAAATAACAAGAGAGAGCCACAGTCAGAGATACAATCACAATCATCTAGTACCAGCAATAATACTGGTGTGTGGGAAATACCCACAAGTTACATGTACAAGTACTGCATTCAGAACCTTACTTAGGTCAAAGTAAAAAAGTAGCAGCATCAAAATATACTTGAAGTACTAAAAGTAAAAGTATGTAATATGCAGTGGTCCATTTCAGAAGTATTTATCAGTGGTGGTGGAAGTATTTAGATATTTTATTTGAGTAAAAGTAACAATACTAAAGTTTAAAAATACTCCTTTACAGGTACAATTCTATATATTAGCATAATATATTTAAAGATATTTAAGTTGCCAAAAGTAAAAGTAGGCATTATGCAGGCCGATTATTATTATATTATTGGATTCTAATAATATGTCATAATTTATAAAAATGATTTCTATTTAGTTTTAATAATTTTAAACTAAAAAGTGACTAAAGCTTTCAAATACACGTTAGTGGAGTAAATGCATTTTTACCTCTGACATATAAACTAATGGAGAACGTTAATCCAACTGTCTGTCTGTCTGTCTGTCTGTCTGTCTGTCTATCTATCTATCTATCTATCTATCTATCTATCTATCTATCTATCTATCTATCTGTCTGTCTGTACTCAAGAAGTAACAGTAACGTTGTTTGAGTAAATATACATTTTACACAAAGTTTCAATGACGTAATACCTTATTAAACACGTAGCGGTAGATCATGTAGCGGAGTTTGACCTCTTCTGGACACCGTAGGTACCGTATCTCATGTTCGATAAACTCATCCAGAGATCTGAGAAACCTCTCATCGCTCCCATAAACCAAAATGTCCGGTGTTGAACATCTTTCTTCTGTTCTTGAAGATAAACTGCTGGAGTTTCGTGGCTCAGACATTTGTTATTATTTTATACACCTATTTTTTGTAACGCTCTTTCTTTCTTTCATTCTTTTTTAAGCATTTGGTTGTTTCCTTTTTAAATATGCCCCAACATACATTTAGACTAATACCAATTTAAATAACGATAGAGTTATCAAAAAAGACGTAAATCAACCACAACATAACAAAATGTGGACTAGGATTGCTCGTCTACCGCGTTGCTAAGGTTACAGTGAAAGTGTACCTGGGGAATTGTGTTTTTAGTTTTTTTTTCAGCTTAAAATTATGCGCGGTGATATATATGTTTAGACCAACGTTATTACCGATACGTTTGACAAAAAGGTCACAAAAACATAATATCGACAAATTGTTGATAATTTCGATCAGGCATTGCTGACGGGCTACCCACCCCGTGCAAACGCGGGCAGAAAACCCCGTCGCTCGCTTTCGGAAGCCCTCTTCTCATGATCCGCCATTAGGAGTGAGCCTGTGGTAAGATCGTGCTCTGTGTTTAAAACCGAATTATTACCACAAAATAACGATTTTAACGAGCATTTCTTTTGCAGCAGCAACAGCTCATAAGTTATGTGTGTTTTCCTTTGTAGGTGGGTTGAACGCCAGGATGCAGATTTTCGTCAAAACCCTCACGGGGAAGACCATAACCCTCGAGGTGAGCTAGCCGGGCTGTGGTGGGGGGATGTGGCGTTCAATGGCTGCAGTTACCTCGAGTTGTATTGACTTAATTGTCAAATATGCCGATATGTACACCTATAATTAACCCCATTATTACTTAAATCAGCTCCTACGGTGTTTAAACGTATTTAAACACCGCTAGAGTGGATGCTATACTCTGTCGTAGTTTATAATTAAAGCTAAGTGGCTAAGCTAACAGAACACCGTAAACACGTGTGGCTGAAGCAGACTTAAAATGACCATATTTCCACTTTTCAATATGATATATTGATGGAAATCAAGTTTTGGGTCTTATGCCCCAAATATGTCATTATTGACCGGAAGAAGGTGTCATGGCTGACATGTCTTCTCTTTACTTGTTCACAGGTTGAACCTTCAGATACTATCGAAAATGTCAAGGCCAAGATCCAAGACAAAGAGGGTGAGTTACTTAAAACTGTTTTATTTTTGTCATGTGACGTTATTGCTTTGGTGGCAGGTAACTCACTGCTGAGTTATTGTGGGCAAGAAACCAGCGGTGGAATGTAACTCAAGTGTAACTACACATGTGTACTACCACAGGGGACGTTTATGTACATCTAATACTTTTTAGCACATTTTCCTGATGACTTGAATACTTTTAATGAAGTTTATTATCTGAAGTACTTCTTCCACCATTGTTGATAACATTTAATCTTTAGGTTTTGGGCAATAACATCTTTAAAAGTACCTACTAATTGGCTGATTAATTGATAACTATAACATGTGTTACAGATGTTTGATGTTAAAAATAGCTCTGTTCACCATTTAAACAACCTGATCAGCTGTTATGCAGCCTGATAATAGATCATCTTGAGTGAGAATCAACTTCAATTCCGCCTTAATACGTTTCTTAAAATATGGGAGAAGAACACCTGGTTTCCCTTTAATGTCCATTAGTAGCATCAAAGTTACATACATTGTTTTGTTAAATGTCACCACGTTTTGTTCGTTTGTTCCAACTCACTGAAGCTACATGTTGAGCTGAGATACATTTGGCTTCTTTTGAAACGTTGAGAGCTCCACGAGAAATGAAAATACAGATCTGAGTTTGAACAAAGTCTGGCTCCTCAGCTGTAATGTGTTTATAAATGAAATTAACAAATGAATGTCAGAGGAAAGGAAGACATTTTCATCTGATGTCTCTAATTGTAGAATCAAGCAAATTGTATGTATATAATGTTGGTTATTAAGGTGAACAGCAAACGTGCTGTGCTGCATAACCTAAGTTTTAGTTCCTTGGATCAGTTTTTACCAATATGGGTTTAAAATTTGTGTTAAGTTCAGCCAGGCTTTTTGAAATAATTGGATGTAAATCAAATTTTTCTGGCGCTGCAGTGGTTTTAACACACATCTGTCAGAGTCTGACTGTCAATCTGTTTTCTTGTCTGCAGGAATCCCTCCTGATCAGCAGAGGTTGATCTTCGCTGGAAAGCAGCTGGAAGACGGACGCACGCTGTCCGACTACAACATCCAGAAGGTGAGACAAAAGTCCCGATCAGACCTAAAATAGGTGGTTTTATCTCATGAAAAATATCTGTTTTTAAAAGACCAACAAGCTGACTTCTCTTGTCTTCAGGAGTCCACCCTTCACTTGGTGTTGAGGCTGCGTGGTGGTGCTAAGAAGAGGAAGAAGAAGTCTTACACCACCCCCAAGAAGAACAAGCACAAGAGGAAGAAGGTCAAGCTCGCGGTGCTCAAGTACTACAAGGTACTAAATATTACATTATTTAAATCTTGTGTAATGTCATTCAGGTTGAAGTATGTCATCGGTTTTGATCAAGTGAGGAAGAAACATCTGAAATACTGAATCCGATCTTTGGAAAACATTTTACTAAGTTTATTCTTTCTGAACTAAAGTGTTTGTTGTTTTTCTCCTCCAGGTTGACGAGAACGGTAAAATCCACCGGCTGAGGCGCGAGTGTCCCGCTGACGAGTGCGGTGCCGGTGTTTTCATGGCGAGCCACTTCGACCGTCACTACTGCGGAAAGTGCTGCCTCACCTACTGCTTCAACAAGCCCGAGGACAAGTAGACTAACTGACTGGTGTTAACAATAAAATAAAGACGCAAATGTTTTGACACAACGCAGACTGTTTTCTCTGAAGCTTTTCCATCCCATCGTCTTTACGATAAATATATTGACCTATACATTTCTAACCTGGTAGCTAGAATCTATGGATAGTGAAGTGATTATTACTATGATGGGATTCCCAGAAATACTATTAACTTAAGGTATCAATTTAGACAAATTATGTAACTATTTTGTAGAATGTCAAGACTTAGATTAGAAATTTTTCTGGTTCATTTCCAAAGAAGCTGTGCAGCCTGTTTTTCAGAGACTAAACTGAATATTTTGGTGTCTGACTTCAGGAAGTTAGGTTTTTTTTGCCTTAGAAAACATCAAATTTGGTTTAATCTGTAAAGAGATTATACAGAGGACTTAATGTTCAAGATGAAGTTTAAAAATCCTATTCATACATTTCTACACTTAACCTCATTTACCCGTTTGCACTGATGCTGCATCAGGAGACCGAATTTAACCCGCTAAGTTTGGTGGACCTGCTCACCTCAGTTATACAGTTAGTCTGGAGTTTAAACATGACAGTTGAGTCCTGATCATGGCAGTTAGACAATCTTGGGTGCAGGGAAATTAAATTGACATTCCTCAGTTATTGCTGATTATAGGAAAATTACTCCGTAAATTTGTGTCCTTTTGAGTTTAAAATCATGTAAACTGTCCTTTCAGACTTTCCACCTGGTTGTAAGTTGCAGTGTCCGTCCAGCAGGTGGAGCTGTTCAGTGTTCTGGAAAAGAAACCTGCAGAACAAAAGTTAAAACAAAATGTTCCACATTCATCATGTGACAAAAAAAAGCATTAAATGAGAATTATCAATTTGAATCAAAAATTTGTACTTCCATGTAAAAATATTAAATGTGGGTCAAAATACTTTATGGGGACATTTTGATATATAACGTAAGACATCAAGGTTTCATGTCGGGCGCTGAGGTAAATATGGTTTTAACTTTGTTTCAGGTGCGGAAGAAATAACTGACGTCCATTTCTCGTCTTTGTAACTTTTCTGCTCCAGATAAGGAAACTAAGAAATGAGCAATCAAAAATATAATTCATCCATTTTGATTTAGCAAATCACAGCTTTGATTTTCTGTTAGTCTTCACTAATTGACATTTTAAAATCATGTTTAAGTCACATCTTAACTTTGACTTTCTAGTAAATTTCTCTTCCTGCCATCTTTTAAAAAATCAAAACAAAGCTAGGACAAAACGACTTAAAATATACATTTTGGGAAATTGTTCATCAAAATTACACTTTGCAAGTAAAGATTAGTCAAAGTTTGACCATCTGGTTATTTTCAGTTTCTTTACAAATTCAGATTTTCAATCATAAAGATAGTCTGTTAATTATATGTCACAACATTTTTATGTAAACGAGTTTCCATGAGTCAAAAAACAAACCACAGGTGAAAGAGGAGTTTGTGTACTAAAATAAGGTTATTTACTTAAAAATCGTTACATTGGACAGACTGTATACAGAGTTTTTCATTTCCTTGGTAAACTCATAAGGCACCGAACCAGATGCTGTACAAAACAACAACAACATTACAGATTTACATATTAGAGATTATTCCTATACGTTGTCCTGCATATTTATTACAGAGAAAAACACTAAAGTCGCTGCTCTCAACTGTATGAACTGTATGATCGGTTAGCTTCATTCACACACGTACACACACACACACACACACACGTGCACACCGAGCCATCACGTGCACGTCATCCGACCGCTGAGGAGAATAAAGGAACAGTTCAACATTTCAGGTGAATCTGTGTCCAGTACAGCGATAGGCCCAGGGTGTGTTTAGCCTAGCTTAGCACAAATATTGTAAGCATGGGGGAAGCTGCTAGCCTAGCTCAAATGCTAACTGCTACTAAAATGTTTAATTTTACATATTTGTTTCTAAACCCATTAAAAAGACAGATTAAACGCATCAATCTAAAACTATTTAGAGCTTTTTATGGTGCTAACAGTTTCCCCCCGCTTCCAGTCTTTGTGCTAAGCTAGGCTAAACACATTCTGGACTAGTTTCCCAAATATTATTAATGAGAAAGTCCCAAACTGCAACTGAAGTAATGCTTTTAATGCAGCAGAATGAAGAATTATTGAAATAAATCTGAAGAGTGAAACCTGAGTGGGACGAGCCAAAGTTATTTAACAACAATTTTAAGAGAAACCGGTTTTGTTGTATTTTCAAATGTTTTGAAATTTTAACGTCGGAGACTTCAGTTGTAGACTTCATCTTTCTATTACTTAGGAGTAAAGTATGCCTGAAATGTTAAAAACAGCAAATTAAGGGATGTGGGCGTTAATCCAGAGGTTTTAGCGAGTCAGAACGAGCTAAAGACGTATTTACTTTGATATTTTTACATATTTCTGCAGTTCTTGTTCTGGTGGACCACCATGGGACATTATTTCAGAAAAAATATGTCTGGTAGTAAACGGTTAGAGACCGAAATCTTTGATCATGTTTGAATTGTGCCATGAGTTACACACGTTTGTCCATTTAAGGGACCTCTCTATTGTCCCTCTGGTCCTTTAGGCTCCACCCACTGAGGTTCAACTCAACCAATCAGGTTTCTTTGTGACACCGGAGCAGCTCAACCTCTTCATAACTGATCAAACCTTCAGACAGACAGCTGGACAGACAGACGGACAAGACAGACAGACAAGATGAAGACAGACAGACAGACAGACGGACAGACAGGACGGTAGACGTCTCTGTGGCGACTCATCGTCTCCTGGAGTCGGTTGGACGTCAACACCACTGCAGCACAGTGTTTTGTTGTGTTTTAAATCCTCTCTTGAGGAGGCACGGCATCTAATGACATTTATTTACACGTTAAAATTCACATGTTATAATAGTACCTTTTTCTTTATAATTAACTCTACTTTTTAGAGTGTAGATATATTTCAATATGGCAGGAGAACTCAGTCCTGAAGAGAAAGTAACAACAAAAAATTGGCATTTTTTTTAGCGTTTTGAAACAGGCAGAAGTGGAGGAAGGTGACGAGGGTCCTTTAAAAAAAAACAAATCTGTGTTCATTCACAAGGAGCATCGAGAGCTCTCCTTCTCTTCCCTCCGTCAAAATTATCTTTATCGCCTCGTTTGGCTTTCACAGAAAGCGTCAAACCCGGCAGAGAGAGGAGGAGGAGGAGGAGGAAGGACTCCATGTTTGTTTCCAGACAGACTGAAGATGGAGGAAGGAGGAGACGCACAGTTCAGCCCTGAAATGGGTCCATTATCATCTCCCAACTTCTCCTCCTCTTCCTCCTCCTGATGAAGAGGGGCTGCACTGAGCCTGAGCAGGTTGAGTGTGTTCAGGGTTCAGGTGGGACGAAGAGGAGGAGGAGGAAGAGGAGGGGGGCGGTCAGATCTTGATGTCCTGGGACTCCACCATCTTGGAGAGCGTCTTCTTCACTCGGAGGATGGTGAGGCGGGAGGCGGGGTTAGGAGCCCAGCACTCCGACATCAGCTTCAGCATGGCCCGAAGGCACTAAGGAAGGAAGGAAGGACGGAAGGATTGTTTCAATCTCCCCTTTGCTGCTGTAACACTACTACTACTACATAATAATAATAATACTAATAATAATACATAATAATAAAAGGATAATCTTATGTTTCAGCAGTTTCAATTTCAGTAATTTTCTAGAAAAACAAATACAATTCTCTGGATCCACTCTCTCGAAAGTGAGAATTTTCAGTTTTTCTCAGTTTTATATCTCAGTAAACTTAATCTTTGGACTGTTGGAAGTTAAATCATTTTCCCCTGACATTTTACAGACAAAAATATCAAAATGTGATGCTTTTTATCATCATATATGACAGCAAAGTTGAGTTTTGGAGCGTTTGTTGCACAAAACAAACTATTTAATTACATCTCCTTCAGCTGTTGAATGTTTTAACATGATTTTTACAATTATCTTTCTGTTTTATGTCACAATAAATGTGATATTTTGGGTTTTGGACTGTTGAAGTCTCACCTCATCACTGTTCCAGCGGTTGGACACCGTCGGCCGGAGTCCTTTCACGCAAACCACCTCCAGCATGTCTTCATACGACGGGTCAGAAGGAACCATCTCGTAGTACGGCAGCTGGTAGTCCTCCGCAATACCTGAGACAAGAAATACATTTTATTACACACATCTGGATGACGTCTGTTCAGAAAAATTAAAAAATTTAAAGTTTAGAAAGTATATTAGAACAAAGAAATTGTCTATTAACATGCCCAATACTTTGTTGATTAATCATTTAATTGTTTGGTCTATAACATTTCAATTTTAAAATGTATAAAAATGTTTTAGTAATTGTTTGGTAAAGATGGAAGATGCTCTGAACTGTCTGCAGTACCATGTTTTCACCAGCAGGTGGAGCCTCTTCATTTAATAAAGAAACTAACTGTAGTTCTGCTCTGTGCTGATTTCATTAGACAGGAAACAGCCGACATTAACTCAGAAAGATAAAAGCTTTGAATGTTTTCACTGACCAATCACAGCCGAGCATCAAACCAAAGAACATCTGCACTCGCAGAAAATGACAGAAAACGGTTCTGATATTAAATTAGGGATGAAGCCAATGATGATTCCCTCTATTGACCACTGACGAATATTTTCTCACTCGGAACAGAAACTATTAGTTTATGAAAGACGAATTGGCAACTATTCTGATAATTAAAAAATACCAGATATTCTTTGGTTTCAGCTTCTGAATCAAAAAGTCATAATTTTTATTATTTCAAAGATTAAAGATTAAATTAGTAATGAAAATGATCTATAAATGCCTTTTCTCAACTAATCAGTAAAATATTAAGAGTTTGGCAAAATGTCTTCTTTTAACTCGTTTTGTCGGACTTTAAGTCCAAAACCTTCGAATATTCAATGAAAAAAGCAAATCAGAACATCTGAGAAGCTGAAACCAGAAAACGTTTTGTTTTTTTGCTTAAAAATGACTGAAACTATTTAAAGTTACCAGTTCAATTTCTGTTGATCAACTCATTTTAATTAAGATCAGCCTCAAAATAGTTTGAAACCCTATTAATGCGTTTATTTTCCTCGATAACAAAATTAAATACAGACATACACTCATTAGGAAAAAGTGCATGTGTGTGCGCGTGTGTGTGTGTGTGTACCTCCGGTGACGCAGCGTCTGGCCATCTCCCAGATGACAAGACCGTAGCTGTACATGTCGGCCATGATGTAAGCCTGGAAGTGGTTCTTGTTGAGGCTCTCGTCCAGGACCTCGGGGGCCATGTAGCGCCTCGTCCCGACCCGGGTGCTCAGGGGGACGTCCACCTCGTTAGTGTCGCTGAGCAAAGAACAACGAGAGAGCGCCGTCAGTCACATGCCGAGGTCACAGAAGTCCACACAGTGGAGTCAGAAACACGTCTGTCTACCTGTTGAACTTGACGGCGAGGCCGAGGTCGGCGATGCAGCAGGCGCCGTTCTTCTTGATCAGGATGTTCTTGCTCTTCAGGTCTCGGTGGGCGATGGCCGGCTTTCCCTGCGTGCCGTAGATCTCGGTGTGCAGGTGACAGAGGCCGCAGGCGGTGGAGTACGCCAGCCGCAGCAGGGTCTGCGTGTCCAGCGTGGTCAGCTTCAGGTAGTCGTACAGAGAACCGTTGTCGTGGTAGTCGGTGATGAGGAAGAGCTGCGTGAAGGCGCCGGTGCCTTTGATGTCGGCCGCGATGAAGCCTGCAGGACGGAGAGAGAGAGAAAGATGATTGACAGGTCAGACCTCCACCGATAATGAAATATGGAAAGAAAACTGCAAGAAACTGTTTCCATGTTTACTTTCCTCCTGGCACCTTCAGCTAGAGCTTAAAATATATAAAGAAGTGTTAAAAATACTGAGACAACTCGACTGTTTCTCCCTCTACACTCATGAAAACGTACCAATAATTATGATAAAGAAGTCCCAAAACTGTGGAACTGCCTTTAAAAAGGACCTGTTTGTAAAAGTGAAGTATAAATGTGTGAAGTATAAGTGAAGGATGCGATTCGGTACCGAGGATGTTTTCGTGTCTCATCAGGACCGTCTGGTAGATCTCCGTCTCTCTGAACCAGCTGGCTTCCTCTCGGGTGAAGAAGACTTTGACGGCCACCTTCTCTCCCCTCCAGCGGCCGAGCCACACCTCTCCGTACCGCCCCTTACCGATCTGACGCACCATCTGGATCTGCTTGGCGATGGTCCGTTGCACCTGAGAGGCCGAGAGAGGAAGACGAAGAAAGAGAGAGCGAGAGTCTTTGTTAAATGGCATTTTAAAAAAGTACAATATTTGGTTGCATTGTACACGTTTAACTTTAGAGTCTAAATTCTGAGGAAACTTGGATAAACATGTAAATACTATTCTTTTAATTTTGAATGTGCATGTTTATGTAATTAATGTGTTTGTCCTCCAGGTGCAGTGCTGTGCTCCTACCAGCAGGGGGAGCCCGGAGCCGCTGCCGGAGCTCTGCGATTGGTGGATGAGGTCTTTGAGGGACTCTCCAACCGGGATGAAGACCTCCTGCTCCAGATCCTTGTGATACCGCTGACGCTCACTCTGCCACTTGTACCTGACACACAGAGTTAAATCACTAAATACAGAATAACAGGCAGTTTATTACAACCGACAGTCACTTCTACCTGAGAGACCACCTTTATTAAAAGGTTACATGGCCTACAAGTCTTAAAATGATGATATCTTGAGGTATACGAGGTGCTGAGGATGACGTCCTACCTGTAGTAACAGACCACGGTGACGCAGATCAGAGTGCAGCAGCAGACCGTCATCGAGATGAGGAAGGCCAGCCAGTGAGGGCTGCCGTCTGTAAAACAGAAAACACTGGAGGTTAACTCTACGATCGCTCGATGAACACCTGAATCTCTCCGCTGTGGGGGAGTGTGGATGTTACCAGGGGGAGGCTGAGGGGGGAGTGTGGGCTGCAGGTCTCTGTTGCAGAAGTCGGTGTTGCAGCACTCGATCGTCCTCCTGGTCTGAGCGTTGGGAGAGTCCTGTCGATCAAAACGATCACACGAGCAATCAATTAAACCTCGTCTTCTGTCTCACAGCTGACAGGAACACTCACTCTTATAGTGACACAAGTGTGTGTGTGTGTGTGTGTGTGTGTGTGTGTGTGTGTGTGTGTGTGTGTGTGTGTGTGTGTGTGTGTGTGTGTGTGTGTGTGTGTGTGTGTGTGTGTGTGTGTGTGTGTGTGTGTGTGTGTGTGTGTGTGTGTGTGTGTGTGTGTGTGTGTGTGTGTGTGTGTGTGTGTGTGTGTGTGTGTGTGTGTGTGTGTGTGTGTGTGTGTGTGTGTGTGTGTGTGTGTGTGTGTGTGTGTGTGTGTACCTTGCACTGGAAGTGTGATCCTTCATACTTCATGCAGCCGGAGGTGAGGATGGCCTCCCCGTGCTCGTCCTCCTCGATGATGGCGAAACACTGACCGTTGGTCCTGAGGATCAGATCACAGATCAGTCATACGGCTCAATAACAATGACTTTAACCTTCTGTGGCTGATCAGCTGTCAGTCTACCGTCCTTCAAGGCTGGACTGAATGTTTTCGGGGCCCGTGGTCAGATTTCTTCTCTACTCACTGGCAGGTGCTGTTGATGGCGTCCTCGGGACAGTGTCCGGAGCACGAGCAGCTGAGGAAACGGGCGGCGTCCTCGGGAGCAATCGTCGAGTCCTCGCCGGGCCGCCGGGCCTCAGGTTTCACCCCCGTCCCCTGCAGGATGTGGTCCGGGTTCTGACCTGCAGCTGGAAGGAGAAACACGGACAAGAGTTAGTTTTCCAAACAGTTTCAGTGTGATTATCTGCAGCTCAGAGAGTTTTTAACAGAGAATAATTCTTCAGTCAATACAATCTAATCTCATTTAATGGTCTTAATTTAAACTCTGTGTTAAATCCAGGACTCATGAGGGGAGAGCTGAGAGATCAGACTGATCAGAGTGACTCCTGCTGGAGGTGAAACATTCCTCCTCCATCAGTGGGACAACAGGAGGAGGAGGTCCATAAAAGGACCACAGGCTATTTATACAACTGTGACTGAATCCGGTTATAATCTTTACATTTTAGGCATTTTTATTCTCCTTTTATTATACGCATATTAAATCATTGGATGTACACTTGAGGAATCCCAACTAACAGACTAATTACCCTCCATGTTGGACAACGATTATTTTCTGATTCATTGCTTCGTCTGTAAAATGTCAGGATATTGTTAAAAATGCAGATATCGACAAAGTTTCTGTTTAAAAATCACACAATAAGCACATTTAAAAAGGGGCCATTAGCAGCAAACGCTTGGTTAGTTGATTTGTTTTCTGTCAATCGACTGATGAATTCAGCTTTAACAGACGGAGATTTAAAATGTTTATGAAAAGAACAGAGAGGTAAAGAGGTCAGACAGACGTAATCCACCTTAACGGTCTTTTGTTTATCTCCAGTCCTCCTTTAATCTCTTCTCTCTTGTATTTCTTTTGCATCAACCTCACATCTCTCCTCTCTCTTTAAGCTCAAAGTAAAAACAGAGTGAGGTGTGCAGACGTGCATGTTGTCATGTCTGGACATGAACTACCTGCAGAGCTACACTTTGAGCTGCCTGTCTGTCTGCGCGTCTCTCTCTCTCTCTCTCTCCTCTACTGCCACCACAGAAGACATCTACTGTGACTCTGCAGACGTAAGAGTGAGAAAACAGACTAATAAGAAGAAGAAAAAACGGCTGATTTTGACGAGCTTTCTCTTATTACGTGGAGTCGGCATATCAGGGTTTAGGGCAGCATTGGCTAAAATAAAATAAAGTTACGCGTGCCTGAAGCGAGGAGGAAGGAGACATGGTAAAGGGAATGGTGGGTGTGCTGAGGCTGGAAATGGCTGCTCCATACACATGTGTGCTTAATTGTACCGGCAGCCAGAGTGGAGACTGAGGTCTGGCAGAGAGCACGCTGGGTAATCAGACTCTTAAAGTCACAGCGTCGTTTCAGGCCGACTGTTTATTTACCTCCAGCAGCAGCAGCAGCAGCAGACTGATGAAATACTCTGATCTGAACGCCGCCGTCCTCTCGTTTTAAAAAACACCGAACTAGAGGAAGCTGTGAACACGGACGCTCGGTTTCGGGTCGAGGCCGTCGGTGAGGTCCGCAGACACAAAGTCAACGGCTCAGCTCTCACGCAGAGACACTTTACGACTGCGAGTTAGTCAACAATGACTCACCGTCTGCAAATAGGAAGCGTTTTAAAGTTTATAAAACTAAACAAATAGAAACCAAAACAGCTGAGAGAATGAATCAATCGAAGGAAAAAGAATCGGCACCTCTCTTGTTAATCAAGAGATTTAATTCAGTTAAAAGTGTTGCTGCTTTTCTCCGTCACATATTTAAATTAGTATCTTTATGTTTTAGACCAGGGGTCTCAAACTCGCGGCCCGCGGGCCAAATGCGGCCCGCCGGACGCTAGTTTGAGGCCCCCGCCTTGATATGAAAGTTTAATGTTAGTGCGGCCCGCGCGAGTTTGACATGGATGCTGTATGGTATCATGTACCCAGAAATGACAGCTTAAAGCTGTGTGCACACCGGACACAATTGACACGATTTTGTCTCGCCCATACGCGAGCGAGCCCGCCTGTTTTGCTTTTTCTCTCATCATCCATGACTGAGATCACCACCATCACTGCGCTGTACTGCTCTGAAAGTCCGAAGCTCCGCTGTCATTTCTGGGTACATGATACCCTCTGGAGGCGTCACATTCTCCCTAGTTCTCCCTATAAACGTGCATTTTTTTCACACTGACAGGCTCAGATAGTTACAATAAGTGTCCGACAACATACTAGAAAGGAGAAATGAACGTATGTCTACCTTTAGCTTGAGATCGCTGTTTGTTGTTGTTCTGTTGCTGTGTGGACTAAAGGGGTGTTCACAGCAAAAGCGACAAAAATAATCGCAAAATACTCAAAAATACTCCCATGGTCAGTAAACGGCCGCCGGTAAACTGTGGGTTTTTCCCCCAGTTCTATCCTTCAGTGCTGCTGCTCTGAGCCGGCTGCCTGCCAGCTAGCAGTGGTTCAGTCCTCCGGTCCAGTCCCGCGAAAAAAATAAACAACCTCCGGTCTGCATTGACTTTGTATGTAATCTCGTCGGTTTTCCTCCGGTTCTCTCCCTCCGAAACTCCCGGTCAGGTAAACCGCCAGCGAACTCCGGTCCAGTCCCATTCCCCCGGTCAGGGGAAGTTCACAGGGGATTCACCGGCTCTCTCCCTCCAGAGCCGGCTGCGAAACATAAACTCTCCTGGTCGTTAAACGGTTGTCGGTAAACTCTGTCTTCCATAAACTGCAGCGGGCACAGCAGCCTGCAGGACACCGCACAGGACCTGTGTGCAGTAACGTTATGAGACTCTCCACACTGATTGGCTCTCGCAACAAACAGCGATCTCAAGCTAAAGGTAGACATACGTTCATTTCTCCTTTCTAGTATGTTGTCGGACACTTATTGTAACTATCTGATCCTGTCAGTGTGAAAAAAATGCACGTTTATAGGGAGAACTTATAATATAAATATTAAACGGCCACCACAAACACTTTGTGTTTCCATGGTTTCTGACGTTCAACCAATCACTAACTGTGCCGTGCTCGACGTCATATGCAGGCGCAGGACCCTGAGCCAATCTGGTACCAGCGGAAATTACGTTCTTTGTACGTCAGCTAAACACTAAAACTTAAACTTCAACACAACAGCGATACCTAGTGGAATTATATATTACACAGCCCCAAACATGTCTTTCTCAAAGCCTGCAGTGAAGAGAAAGGTTGGTGATGAGCACAGACAATTTCAGGAAAAGTGGGAAATTCAGTATTTCTTTGTGGAGCACAGGGGCACTCCGACGTGTCTTATTTGCACAGAGAAAGTTGCGGTGCATAAGGAATACAATTTGAAACGTCATTACACAACTAGACATGCTGAGGACTATGCAAAATACCAGGGAGATGAGAGAGCCAACCGAGTTGCCAATCTTAAAACATGTCTACTGAAGCAACAAGATTTTTTTAAGAAAGTAACCAAAGAGAATAACGCAGCAGTCGAAGCTAGCTATGTGGTTAGTGAGATGATTGCTAAAGCAGGAAAGCCATTTACAGAAGGTGAATTTGTCAAAAAGTGCCTGTTACAGGCTGCAAGTATTGTCTGTCCAGAAAAGAAAGGTCAGTTCAGCAACATCAGCCTTTCTGCCAACACCGTGGCAGAGCGCATTTGTGACATGTCAAGTGACATTTATGATCAACTGTGTGAGAAAGCAAAATGTTTCAGTGTATACTCAGTCGCTCTTGATGAGACCACAGACATCACTGACACTGCCCAGCTCGCAATATATGTCCGTGGTGTTGATGACAATTTTGAAGTGACAGAGGAGTTGCTCACAGTAATGCCAATGCATGGCCAGACCACCGCTCAGGAGATATTTCACCAGCTGTGTGATGCCATTGAGAATGCCGGTTTTTCATGGAAGAGATTTGTTGGGATAACAACTGATGGAGCGCCATCAATGACAGGGAGGAAAAATGGACTGGTGGCACTTGTTCAAAAAAAACTGGAAGAGGAGGGTGTGGAGGAAGCCATAGCTCTGCACTGCATTATCCATCAGCAGGCCCTTTGCAGCAAATGCCTGAAATTTGACAACGTGATGTCTGTTGTTGTGCAATGCATCAACCACATCAGATCCAGGGGCTTAAAACACAGAAGGTTCCGTGCTTTTTTAGAAGAAATGGAGTCAGAATATGGGGACGTGCTTTACTTCACCGAGGTACGTTGGCTCAGCAGGGGAAACATGTTGAAGAGATTTTTTGAGTTGAGAGCAGAAGTGAAAGTCTTCATGGAGAAGAATGGGGTGGCTGTTCCTGTGTTAAGTGATCCTATATGGCTCATGGACTTAGCTTTTCTTGTTGATGTCACGCATGAGCTTAATGTACTGAACAAGAGGTTACAAGGCCAGGGGCAACTTGTCAGTGCTGCCTATGACAATGTGAGAGCATTCTCCACAAAACTTATGCTATGGAAAGTTCAGCTATCTCAGACAAACCTTTGCCATTTCCCAGCATGCAAGGCACTTGTGGATGCAGGCACACCATTCAGTGGTGAGAAGTATGCTGATGCCATTTTGAAGCTACAGGAGGAATTTGACCACAGATTTGCAGACTTCAAGACGCACAGAGCCACATTTCAAATTTTTGCGGACCCCTTCTCCTTTGATGTGCAAGATGCCCCTCCTGTGCTTCAAATGGAGCTCATTGACCTGCAGTGCAACTCTGAACTCAAAGCCAAGTTCAGGGAGGTGAGTGGAAGAGCAGACAAGCTTGGGCAATTTTTGAGAGAATTGACTCCCAGCTTCCCTGAGCTTTCCAGAATGTTCAAGCGGACCATGTGCCTTTTTGGGAGCACGTACTTGTGTGAAAAGCTCTTCTCCACCTTGAACTTCAATAAGTCCAAGTACAGGACCAGACTTACTGATGAGCATCTTCAAAGTCTACTGAGGGTCTCAATTGCTTCCTCCCTCAAGCCAAATGTGGCTCGGCTATGCAAGAGGAAGCGCTGCCAGACCTCTAGCCAAAAGTAGGCAAGAGAAGCCATGTTCAGAACAGCTCATGTTGAAAGTTTCATTAATGTTCATGTTAAAGGTTAAATAACTGTTAATACTGTTAATTTGAATCTGAAAAAAAATAATTTCTCTACCCACCAACTATATGTGGTTTCTTAAGTTTTTCTTATTTGCTGTTTTATTATTATTTTATTTATTTATTACTGATTGATTGATTTATTTTCTTTATTCTTTATTTGTTTATTTATTTTTTCATCTTATTTTGTGTAGAAAATTAAAAATTAAGATATTTGAGAACAGTGGAATGTTTTATCAGAGCTTTTCTTGTGGAAAACCGGAACCAAAGCACTGAAAAAGTGTAGGGTATAGCAGAAGCAAAAGCATTGAAGACAGTTTTTTTTTCTTTTTTTTTCTGTTTTTAATAAATGCGTTTTTTTTGTTGAAAACCTGATGCGGCCCAGCCTCACCCAGACCCTAGCTCCAGTGGCCCCCAGGTAAATTGAGTTTGAGACCCCTGTTTTAGACTAACCACCTTGGGTTCTGTGTGTCAATTTCATAGTTTTTGAACATTTTATAGACCAAAAAAAATGAATCAGAAAACAAAGCAGCAGATTAATCGATCACGAATCCTACAAAATATAATATACGAACTAAAGAATATAGTAGATACACGGTTGATAACAGAACAAACTGTTTTGGTTTTAAAATGTAACAACTTGAACACGGTAGAGAGGAAATAAAGCAGGTTTAAGGATGACGGTATGAGGTTAGGAATGTGACTTAAAGCAGACTGGGGAGCGTTTGTTTTAGCCGTTTTATGTTCCAGTTGCTGAATTTGCTCGGTTTTGCTCGGTTTGGTCTGCAGACACAAAGTTATCTGTTCTCTGCTCTCCTGCAGAGAAGCTTTACGACGTTGAGCGAGTCAACAATGACTCACTGACTGCAAATATGCAGAGAAATAAAGATGGTTTGATCAAACTCAGTGGACACCCACACTGTAAACAAATGGAAATAAAAGATGGTAAAGAGTAATTAAGATGTTGATAACAAGAAGCAGCACTCTGGGAATATAAATACTTCAGTCTATGAACTGCTCCCTCCTGTCTTTAGTAAAAGAAAAGTATTCAGATCCTTTACTTCAGTAAAAGTACAAATACAACACAGTAAAAGTACTCTGTTACAAGTAAAAGTCCAGTGAATGTGGCCGAGCTGCTGGTAAAGCAGGCCACAGAGCGCTTGTTTTACCACCCGGCCCGTCCCCGCTGCTTGTTTTTAAAAGTGTGGCTGAAGGAGAGGAGTTAAACGGTATCTGAAAGCCAGCGTTATCTCCTCCTCTGTGTTGGAAATGTACCACACTCACTCTGAACTACCCCGAGGTGATAAACTCCACCCGTCTGGTACGGCATGCGTTATAAAACAAACAAATGATCTGCAAACACTGTGACTTCACAGCAGAGTGTTATTGTTTGGGCTGAATGAGAGAGGCAGCTGCAACACTTTAAACTCAGTCTAAACTATCTGTTTTGGTTGTGGATGATATGATCAGATGATGATATTTAATAGTTTTAAGTGTGATGATTTCATCTGTTTTGGGATATCCGGCCTCTGATAAGACTTCACTGGACTCTTGTTTCAGGCCCCAAAATGTGTCAAAACGGTCAAGTACTGAATATTATTTATAATCTGGTGTTTTCTTAAAGAAATGTGTTTGTAAATCTGCTTGTGACAGCTTTGGCTATAAAAGGGCGTTTTGTAGTCACATTTATACTATTATTAAAAGTAAGATATTAAGATATATTTCTTAATTCAAACATTAAGGTTAAAAGGTGTAAATGATTTTACTGCTGCTTGTCCAAACAGAGACAAATAAGAGAAGAGAGGAAAGAGGACAGAAAGGAAATAAGGAAAGAGAGGATAGAGAGGACAGAGAGGACAGATGACAGATGAAAGAGAGGACAGCTCAGCTGTCGACCACACTGAAACCCCGAGAGGATGATCGGTGTCTCCTCCCTCTGCCTCCTCTGACCTTGGACACAGAGGAGGAAGAGGAGGAGGAGGAAGAGCAAGTGTAAAGAGAACGGGGACAAACTGCCTCTGAGGCTGAGAGGGTGAAAACGATACGCTGCAGGATTCAGTTCACAATCAATTCTCGATCCACTAAACAGAAAGAAGGAACTGTTTGTGTTTCTTGTTTAGTTCCTCTGCAGCACACCGCTGACTCGTTTCTCCACCGAAACATAACACGAAACATAACTGGTGTTGATGATGGTCACTGTCAGAAGCTGAGAACAGTGCAACAGCATCTTCTTCATGCATTGATCGGAGCGCGTTGCAGTATTGTTTCTCTATGAGAACAATGAAATAAAAGTAACGTAATGACAAATATCACAGGTTCATTGTTTTTGTAAAAACAGAAGTTGGGTCTGAAGGTGAAGAGAGTAAAGAGGGAAACACGTTCAGTGGTCCGTTTGGTTGTTCTGTAAGCAATGGAGTACAAAGCATTCACGCAATGCTTCAATCTCCATATCGCAAAGCTCATTATTAAGTTATTAAATCACAAATACTGCCTTTTTTTAATCTAAATGGCAAACACGCGTTATTAACATTAGAATTGCTGCTTTAAATGAGCACCAACAGACATTGAAAGACTAATTTCTTGATCTCTAACAAAGCTTAAGTGTGAAGCTCATCCTGCCAAAATGTCAGCAATTTGATGGTTTGATGACATACTTGACATGTGGAGACTTGTTGTAAAATAACTTTTAGAGTGGAAAGTATTTCGGGAGGAACCCGGTGATAACAAATAAACAGACTCGGATTTCTTTCTGTCTGCAGTCTGAAGGAGGACCGGGACGCAGAGGAGAGACGGGTTCTCTCTCGTTACGAGCCGTCATCACTTCTGCAGGTCGACCGCAGAGGACGACACACAGCTGATGATCAGAGGACGTGATCCACTCCTGATACAACACCCTGCACCAGCCACGTCACCTCTCCGTCACCTGAGAGTAGCTGTACAGGTACAGCCACGTATGCAAAGGCATTTCAGGGTATTTCAGCTAATTATTTAAGTTTATTCAACAGAAACTGGGACATCAGGAGTTGAAGCATTCTTACTTATGTCATGCTCTTATTTTGAAGGCCTCTATAAATGATTTTTATTAATTTTTTTAGATTCGTGAAACACAGTTTAAGCGTGAAATCAGCTGCAACTCTCGATGTCAGTGTCAGAAAAGATCCGCTGAGAGGAAATAAAGAGTGTTTCAAAGCAGCGACTGCGTCTCCAGAGGGACTGAAGGATATTTCCGGAGAACAATGGCTGTTTGGATCATCTAGCGCCGCTGACAGCTCGTACAGCGCCATACAGGAAGCAGTTAATGTGCAGAGAGGAAACCAGAGCGGCAACAATCAGCTCAACAGCTTCCTGCAGGACCGGGGGGGGGGGGGGGGGGGGGGGGATTTAAAGCCAGTGCAAAAGACTTTCGAGGGAAGTCTTTTGAGTCTGGAAACGTGAATAAACAAGTGGAGAAATAGTCTGATAAGACGACAGAGGCGGTCTCTCCTTTTCCTCCACAGATTGTCAATCACAGTCAGTAACACTGAGCAGAGCGCCGCCCTGCTCTTATCAGCCGGCTCGCTGTGTTTGTAGGGCAGAAGGTGACCTTTCACATGTTCAGGGCGGCAGTTTTTGTGACGAGGGACACATCCACTCAGTGCTGACGACATCTGAGCAAAAAGCATATTTATATTCCTGTTTTAGCCCCAAAAAATGAGCTTTAAAACATGTTATCCCCCCCTTTGTTTCACATAAGGAAAAAACTAATGGTTGGAAAAAGCTATTTGTTTTTAGGTCTTGGATGGTACATGGACACCTTTCTTTGCTTGCTATTTTAATCAAAAAGACTTCCTCTTACCAAACACCATTTTAGAAAACACTAAATCAACTAGTTAGTTGCACAAGCTTCCCACATGATCATCTAGTTACTTCAGAAAGGTAAATGAGTGAAAATGTTCCCGTCAGGATCTGTTTTAGCTTTAGAGCATTCTCTATTGTTTCTAAAAGTCTCTCGATTATCAGCCAATTGAGACTTAATCACAGCTTTAACAAAAGTCCTCTGATACAGAGCTGTGTGCACAGGGAGGGGGGGGGGGGGGGCATAATGACTTAATGTTAATGTGCTGCTTATCTCACTGAAAACAAACCGAAGGGTTAATGAGTAACTCTACTCGTGAAACTCTACAAAACAAGGATCAATCAGAGGGGGAGACATTTGACGTGAAATGGTTGAGCTCGTATGTTTTGCAGCGTAAAGTTACAGAAGTATCTCTCTCATGTCTGTGGATGATGATTTTTAACATATATTTCAAAGATGGAGTTTAACATAATCCCTATATAAACGATCGAAAGAGCCGAGCAGTGCAGTTGATGTTGAATGTCTTACCGTCAGCTCTGAGGGTCAGCAGCAGAGCGGCGGCCATCACAGCCAAACAGAGCGGTAGACCTGCCATCCTGCAGCAGAGACCGGACTGAGACCGGACTGAGACCGGACCGGAACTGGGCCCAGACCGGGCCGGGCTCTGTGATCAGGAGCTTTTTCTGGTCCTCTGATACTCAAATAGTCTTGATAAAAGTCTTTAATAATCCACAGCAGGAGTCAAGGGAGGTGGGAGGGGGGGGGGGGGGCCCAGAAGAGGCCTCAGAGAGGATGAGGATCCGCAGGAAAACGAGCAGGAGCGATGCAAAAAGGGGGGAGACGACGGGAGGATGATATCACAATATCAGGTCTTCTTCTGTCTCACTGGCTCTTTGGGTCCAAAACCCTGAAGAAGGAGAAGATACACAATTAGGTTGATTTAAACATCAGCTGATAAAGTCTGAGTACTGAGTACGACTTGGTTTTTAAACTTTTAACAGGTGGTTTGGTTGGGCTCCTGTTCTCTCCCTCTCTACCCCCCCCCCCTCAGTGTGCCGTGACCCGGTGACCCCAGCCGGCCCGGCACTGGCCTCCGACGGTCCAACTAACTACCAAATCATTTGTCCAGGGATGTTCTGCAAATTACAGGCGCTGGCCCTGCGCAGCGCTTATAAAAGGCATGTCGCAATTAGTGGGTGCCGAAAGGGATGGTGTGTGTGTGTGTTTGTGTGTGTGTTTGTGTGTGTGAGTGAGAGAGAGTGAATTAGTGGAGATGCGTGGCCAGTGTCCGTCACTTTTCATTTGCCCGGGGGGACAAAGAGGCCCGACCTGCGACCCACTTTTCACACATCTCTGGCTGAGGAGATCGACACACACACACACACACACACACACACACACACACACACACACACACACACACACACACACACACACACACACACACACACACACACACACACACACACACACACACAAATGGGTTAGCGTAGTGGGATGTGAGACAGGAAAAGTGTGTGTGTGGAATGAGAGGCAAGATAGGGAAACGAGTGGATGTATGTGTGGGCTTGTGTGGCCATCTTTGTGAGGACCACTTTCAGCTTTAAACCATCGTAGTGAGGACATTTCTGCATTGTGAGGACAGTCTGAATCAAGGCATAACATGGTGTCTCCAGCCACCTCTTTTCACCAGCAAACAGTCTGATAACATGACATTGCTCTACAGTAAAAAGCTATATTTAATAAAGACATCAAACTCTCAGGACCCACGTTTTTATGTAATAAAAGAGGGTTTTATGATCCTGGAAGGCAAAACACTTCTTTTTGCAGATCTGGAGAGTGATACATTTATTTGGACTTTCCAGTTCCATCTCCCTGTGGCACTTTTAATCTTTCAGTCATGTTGGGAGCGACTCCAACCAGACCTTATGACATTTTCAAACCCACGAGTACAGATAAGTAATGTGCATGAGAGAAAAAGAGGATTTTTGGTGTGTGTGTGTGTGTGTGCGCGCAGGGCAGTAACTGAAGGAGTGTGTATTGTGATACTGTATGCAACAGTGAATGAGTTTTTATGTGTGTCGGCGTCACTGTGTCGATAACAGGAAAGTGGAAGAATCTGCACCTCGCTGCCACAACAAAACCTTTAGTTTATGTGTGGCTCTTTGCTCCATTTAGAGAGCAGACAACAACAAGAGCGGCAGTACCAGCAGGAGGAAGAGGATGGTGAGATAACACACACACACACACACACACACACACACACACACACACACACACACACACACACACACACACACACACACACACACACACAAAGACATACATTCAGATATCCAGAGAGAGGGAGGGCAAGACAAGGCAGGTTCGGGAAGACAGGAAGCTGCCTCCACGCCATGCAACCCCCTCCTCTGTTCTCCACACCCACCCTTTCCCAAATCAGCCAACACACACACTTCCCTTTGAAAACACAAGGTAGAGTGATTGCATACACTGCACACAGTACACAGTCACACACACACACACATATGGAGGCTGAGATACAACAAATGATTACATCTGTCAAAATGAAATGTACATTTACGAGAGGAAATACAGGAGTCTACAAACTCTAAACCCTCAAGGTGTCAGGAAACTTTCACTCATCTTCCTCTTCCTCCTCCTCCTGCTCGTGTTCAAACTTGTCTCTAATCCTTCGTCTGTTTCTCGGTCAAACAACAAACTCCTTCCCTCAGCAGCAGAAGCTGACAGAGAGCGATGCAGAGATTTACTAAATAAATGCCGATGCCAGTGTCCCGTTTCTGCCGACTCATGTTCTCCAGAAATCGATTATTAAATGCACGACGTTAAGATGTTGACGTGCTGATTTACTGCTATCATGATGAGTGCTGAGGTTACCTTATTATATTTCTATATTTCTCAAGTACTGTATTTATATATAAAGGTTTGAGTCAAATTAAGGTCCTTGTGGATGTACAAATAACTGAAGGAGCTCCATACTAATACAATGTTTGCTATAAACCTGGTCTGTCCCGTCCCCGGTCTGTCCCGTCTCCCTCCTCCTCCTCCAACAGGAGGTTAATGTAGCGTAGCTGCTCTGGCTACCTGGACGTGACATCAGAGTCTTGGAGGATGGGAATGAAAGGAGTCATTGTTAGCGGTCCCACCTGTACAGAATAAAACACCCGTATAGGGAACCACTGAGCCGTAGCCTGTCCCCCCCCCCCCCCCCTCGGGGGAAGGAATTTGAGGTCACACTGCTCTGGGGATGCTGGGAAATCTGCAGGGACAGAAACCCAAGCAGAGGGTTAAGAGTCGTAGAAGAAAGAGAGCTCTTTAAAAGCTTCTGGGTATAATAACTTTTCATTTGGCTGGAGACGTAGCTGGCAATAAAAACTATTATGTAAAGTGATATTACACTGCCATGAGCGGTGGCTACTGCAGCAGACTGTATGAATACACAGTTATACTGTGAGTACTTCTATTACTACTAGGGTCAGTACAATGATTAGTCAATTGACAGAATTTAGTATGTTGATAATTGATTAATCAGTCATTTAACAAGCAAAAAGCTGGTTCCAGTTTCTCAAACTTGAGTATTTGATACTTTTCTTTGCTGTATATAATTTTTAATTCAATATATTTCGGTTCGAGGACAAAATAAGACATATAACATGATGCCTTAGTAATGGTTGCTTTGACACAATACTAACTTTTGGAAAGTCTGTGCGTTTATCGGGACAAAGGTTTTACGATATCAAAATGTTGGACAGCGTGTTTTGTAAAGCGCTGCAGCTCTGAAGCAGTTCCAGCTCCTCACGTTCACACGTGATTTATTAACTTGACCTCATGGAGCCGTTAAAATACTGGAAAATGACACGAGACCTTTGGTAGAGCGGTATTAATAATCCATCTCTCGTACCGCCCACCCCCCCCCCCCCCCCCCACACCACCTCCTTGTCCCTCCTGGACTGAGGCGCGAGGGCCCAGACATCAATAATCAAGCCGTAATGCGTCTCCACTTCCTGCTCCGGGAGAATGGCGGCAGACTAAATAAACGACACCAGAGGCCTGATTGGAGGACCGGCGGAGACCGACAGCTCCTGAGCTCTACAAATAAATGCAGTAATGAGGGAGATCGGGATCGCTGAGGTGGAGATTATTGACGGGACAGCTGGGATGGAGCAGAGCGGGGTGACGGGACGGACTGAGACGTGTTTGTTTTTATGCATTAGTTTCATCCTTAGCTTCTTATCAGACCAATTAATATGATTTCTATCTATTTATTTATTAATTAGTCTATAAAATGTTAGAAAATAGTGAAAGGTTGATGTCAAAGTCACATTTCTAAATGAAATAGTTTTAATAAAAGGAGCATTACGCAGCTACGTCTTTGTTTTTACACATTAGTAAGGCTAACAAATAGAATAACTTTATAATGTTGGTCTGTTCGTATAGCAGGATGTTTTTTTTCTACGTCATTAAGTTTCTCCTCGTCTGCTGTGACAACAAAACAACGGAAGATCAACTCAATGGAGAAGAAGTACGGTGGCCTGGATGTGCAAAACTAGACATCAAGTTTTTATTCTTCCCTTTTACTGACATATTTTGTGTTTATTACCTTACATTCCAGTATCTTATTTACCCTTTTTCTCTCTTTTTGTTGACTCTTTCCCCTCTTCCTTTCTGTCTCTTGCATCCTCCCTTCCTCTTTCACTTCTTTCCTTCCCTCATCTTCCCTCTTTCTTCCCCCATTCTCCATTTCCATTTGTTGCTTTCCCTTTCCCGTTTCCCTCCCCCTCTTCTCTTCCTGCTGCTGCTTCTCATTTCTCCTCTCCTCTCTCTCCCTTTCCTCTCCCTCTCTCCCTCCATCTTGGCCCCGTTCCCCGTCCCCTCCGGGGCCCCCTCCTTGCAGGCGGGCCTCTGGGTGCTGCAGCAGCAGCCTCCCTGTTGCCCGACATGCCTTTCGGGGCCTGGGAGACTGCAGGCCAGACTTTCTGGCTCCACCGCCATTGTTTGCTTGGCTGCTCTGCGCCTCATCCCCGGCGATGGATTAGCATAAGAATACCCAGAGCCACCCAGAGCCTCTTCCTCCCTGCATCTTCATCTTCATCATCATCATCATCACCATCCTTTAGTAAATCCCACAAATTAACCTAGGATACTCTTCCACCACCACGGAGTTTATTAATGACACGGTGTTTGCTTCTCGGGCTTTTGGGCAGTGTCTTGCTTCATCTATTAGATTACAGGTAACTTTAAATCGACCTACAGTATATAATGCAGATTATCTTCATTTTAAAGCTAAATGTATAGACAAAGGATACTAAACATGATTAGGTAATAAACGGTCACTAAACAGAACATTAATCTATAATCTGTCAATACAACAGCAGAGTATATTTAACATATATTCACAGTGGTTGCATATTTAATTCAATGTAGGCTTTGCCAAGAGGTTGTTTTAAACCTGAGCGACAGATTTCCTTCTAACAGAGTGTTTAACTTTAATTCAAACTATATATTTGAAGTGAAGTTGTGGCTTTGTATATGATTTTGAAGTGGACGTTTACTAGATACGCCGCCGTTAGCCTCCTAAAACAGCGAGTAGCACCACACAGGTTTTGGCTTTTAGTCTTCGTCTCAGAGGGAATTGAACCCGTCAGTGTTTTGGTCTCGTTCGTCTCAGAAACACAGATGAATTCGAGGAGGGAGAGTGCGCCGCTCAGAGAGTGGGCAGCAGTGAAGCCTAACTTCATTATCTGCTGAGCAGCTTCAGCTAGAAACTGGAAACATTTGCTTCATCACATTCCTCCCTCTTCATTTATCATGTTACAGCAACACAAATTACCCAGCATCCTCGGGGGCAATACAGGTTTATGGTCCATTTGAAGGAGAGCTGGGCGATATATCGATTTTATCAATTGATTTGAATGCACGGCTTTAGGACGACATTTGTAAAATGAAAAGGGATCTTTGCTTTAACTCTGGCATTAAGGGTAATGAACTGCTGCCGCTTCCATTAAGGGTCCAGCAGTTCATAGTAAACATGCTCGATCTCTTCAGACTCAGATATCATATCGAGATGGGAGCGTGTGCCAATGAGGGCAGTCACCAATTATTCTAAGATTGAATATATATTTAAAAAGGTAAAAAGACAAAGATAACTTATATTTGAATAAGAAAATATTAGATTGTGGGGGGGAAAAGCAGCAGCATCTGTCTGCCTCACGTCAATTAAAAATTAAATTAAACGTTAGGTCAAACTGAACAATTGTACAACAACCGTAAAGATTGCAGCAAACAGGAAGCAGGAAGCATTAAACCACGAACCAATCAAACGTAACCACTCAAGTGAGCTGTACTTGTTATCTTCCAGCATTTTTTATAAATAGAAAACACGAGTTTAATATTGTCATATTTACTGGAAATTACAAACAATATAGAAAACAACAAATAGGAAACTTTCAGGCAATCTCTCTCCAGTCAGCTGGCACCTTATTTAGGTTTTTGTAGTGAAATCAGGAGGTATCGGATAGATCCTATAGTGAGCGTCAGGAATAGGGCTGGGGCGATTCGGCGACACAATTGAGAGAGACAGACATTGAGCTTGGCCACACAGTCATTAAGTAATAAACCATCACAACACGGTTCCCTAAAGGTGATTTTAATCACTCTAATCGCCATAGAAAACAGGTCAATCCATCACCGGCACAGCGTCGCCTTTGTCCCGCCACAGAAGAGTCATAAAGCAAACATACTCGACATCATAAAAACCAACGTTATGTTCATAAATCACACTGATGAGTGCGCGGACACCAGAGGACGGGGAGGTTCCCAACACAACACAGTCTCCCCCAGTTAAACCAGTTAGCTCACATGAGACACAACCGAGCTCCTAATAGCATCGGTAGAATAGTTTCAAGGGAGGTAAACAGAAAAAAGATGTATTTTTTAAACAAAAACGCACACATGTCAACACACGTCAATCCCCCGAAAATGCCAAATTTCCCCTCTAGTGCATCATTGTCTCTTTTGCATCACTTTCAATCAAATATTATACAAACAAAAAAGATATTCCAAACTTTTATTCAACCACAGACCTTAATTTAAGGCATCCAACCAAAAATACAATCAAAGAACCAATCGGCACAAAGTGTAACTCATTAGCGTG
This sequence comes from Pholis gunnellus, assembly GCF_910591455.1. Classification (NCBI taxonomy): domain Eukaryota; kingdom Metazoa; phylum Chordata; class Actinopteri; order Perciformes; family Pholidae; genus Pholis; species Pholis gunnellus. The sequence continues at coordinate 20,397,900 of NC_136538.1, forward strand.
TTTTTGGACTCATTACCGTGCATCACTTTAACAACACGACTACGTCAACGAGCGATTAAGCAACACAGGTAATGTAAAACACACCTCAACAGCACACACACTGAAGGAAGTCACAGCGCTGATAGCGTCCTCACTGTGGACCGAGTGTGACCTCTCTCTCAGAGACAGGAAGTTTACTGTTAAGCCCCGCCCTCCTCACCCTCATGTGCCTGTCAATCATTTTTTTTTCTGTCTGAGGTCAGCAGCATTCGGAGCCAATCAGGCTCCGATGTTGAGAACTTCTTTTCTGGTGTGCCACACTGGTTTGATCCCAGTATGAAGGAAACTGGACAGATGACTGGAACTCAGACAGCTTTCCCCAGAGACACAAAAAAAACTAACATAAAACTAAAATATAACTGTAATTGTAGCAGACAGAATATTGGCTGTGTGTGTGTGTGTGTGTGTGTGTGTGTGTGTGTGTGTGTGTGTGTGTGTGTGTGTGTGAGAGTAAGTTTTGTTTAAAGAAGCAGCTAAAAAATTAAATTCAAAACGAGGACAGAATAATATGTATACCGAAATAGAAAGTTAGGGGTGAACACAAATGGCAAAGTCTACAAAGACACACAAAAACAGGAATCAAATAAAGTACAAAGCAGAAATACATCAAGTGAAAGATAAACAGGATCAGAAATCAGTTTACTTTCTGGGGTTCAACCTCCAAATGTCCATGAAAAGCAGTCGAGGAGTTGGACAGAAATGGAGTGACGAGTTCAGAAAGAATGAAGTCTAATGTGAGACCAGAAGAAGAAGGCTGTGTGTGTGTGTGTGTGTGTGTGTGTGTGTGTGTGTGTGTGTGTGTGTGTGTGTGTGTGTGTGTGTGTGTGTGTGTGTGTGTGTGTGTGTGTGTGTGTGTGTGTGTGTGTGTGTAGATCACAAACTCAGTATCGTCTTATAGATCCCTAAAATCACAATTGTTTAAATTATGTTATCTTTTCAGGATTTACTCTTATTATTTGTTCTTTTTCACAAGGCACTTTGTGACTTTGTTTTGAAAGGCGTTAAATGAAGTTACTTACAGTGTAAACTGTTTATAATGAAAACGTAGCATTGGATCAAACAGCTTGACACAGACTCAAATGCTCTTTAAATCATTTGTATTGTGTAGTTTGTTTTACACATCACTCCCTCGATAATTGGCGTAATCTTTGTGTTTTCCGGCTACTTGAGGCTGTTGCTGCGTGCACATTGAAAATCAAAGCAAGTTAAATGTCTGATGATTCTGGCTTTAGTCAGAAGACACATTCAGGACGCATTCACCTCAGATACTGCTCATTTCAAAATCTTAAAACGTAAGCGTGAAGCTGTGACTGTAAGCTCACCACAGTGACTCAGTCTGAGGAGTGTCTCAAGGAATTTATGAGCCCGACTGCAGATTTTCTGATAACCAGCAGAATCAAAATACTGCAGGCCACTGGGGAGGCAGTCAAGATACACGAACCTCACACACAGTATCACAATATACACTCGGTGGACACTTGATTGAGGGAACCTGTACAATACAACAGCTCTGCCACAACCATGGACTGTGTACAATAAGTCGTTTTGAAGCCTCTGGCTTTTTTGCAACCAGTGAACGGAAGAACGCATATTTGGGCTGCGGAGGAGTGACGTAGAGACCTGTCAATCACAAGGCCTCCGCTTCATGGTCTATTTTACTCTCATTGAACATGTCGTGAAGAAGACTTGAAACTAGCAAGTTAGCCCATAAGCTCATTCGTTCACGATGTTTACTGAGGTAATAAATCAAGTGAGAAGTCGGGTTAAGTAAGTTTAAGACACTTCAGCGTTGGCTTAACTTTACTCTCTATAATAAATATGTAAATGTAATTATATTTGTATATTCAGGTGTTTTAAATGTTTTGTCCTCTCTCTTCACATACCTGAATATAATAGAGTCCAGTACAACATCACTACCTATGAGCTCAATGCTAAAACATTTCATTTATATTATTTAAAGCTCCTTTATGACGGCTTCAACTAAACATCTAAAGAAAGTATAAGCATCATAAAAGTAGCATTTGCTAGTATATTGATATTGTGATATATAATTACATTGCCAAGCAATTTTTGTTGCAGGATTTACTTTGAAATACAATCTGACTTTTTGTATTTTCTGTGGATTCAGCCTAAAATCATCCGTACCTAAAACCCGAACGACGTCTAACCTTCGTCACTATGCCAAGACCAAGTGTAAGCCGAGCCGGGCCGACCCGAGCCAGGCTGCAGTGTGTGGGTGAAACGTGCAGGGCGGTGTGTGTGTGTGTGTGTGTGTGTGTGTGTGTGCTGAGGGACATATGGGAGTGATTTTGTGCTGCAGACTGGCCGGCTCTGTTTGAAGGTCTGACAGCGAGCTGAGATTCAGACGCTTGAGTCACCTCGTCCTGAAACAAAAAGGCAGCAATGCTGCCTTGTTTTAAACACACAGTCCTTCTAGAAAAGTCCTGATGAAAACAAACAACTTCCCAAGAAACTTTAAAAATGATTTAACAATATCCTTCCCAGGGCTCAACAGTAACGTTAGCCTGCTTGCCCGAATGAAGTAAACTGTGTGTCAGTCCGTAGCACGGTCCTGATTATCACAGAGCTAACAGCTACTGTAACGCCAACGGAGGATGAACTTTATGGTGCGTTTGATGTCCTAAACAGTAAGAATGAGTATTGGTGCGAAGGTATATTATAACTTATCATGATGTGTTCAAAGGAAATCTGAGTTTTTATGAGAAACTTGAATAAATACAGTTGTAGATGTTTTTGCAACAATATAAAATAGATATGTTTAACTGCCAAACACTAGCACTAAGCAGCTTATAATGCACAATTAAAACTACTAATGCACTAATTCAGGAGTGACAGCTCTGCTCCAACACAACAAACGCACACTCGTTTCCATTGTCGTCACATGACACAATAACAAACTAAACGTATCAAGCAAAAGGTACGAATTCTTGGAATGTCTGTCAACGTAGTTTCAAAAGGCCAAACGACAACAAACGGGGACAGAAGAAGAATATTTCGTGAGATAAAAACACATGAATTTACATCTATCTTTTGGACTGAAGACAACAACAGCGCTTGCCGCGAGCAAGTGTGAGAGAGAAGGTTGGAGGTGGACCGTCACTACTGCACGCAATGTTTCTGGAAGCATTTTTTTTTTTTTTTCTGGCAGGTCACGAGGAAGTGCAGCACTTTTCTGAAAAGTTTCAACGAGAAACGCCCGGAGGAGCATTCGCACAAAAAGAAAATCCGAGCGCTCTGAAACAAAGACCCAGGCGCTCAGAAAAACAATCTATGGACACTCCAGGAGCAACACACACCAAACACACACACACACACACACACACACACACACACACACACACTTTCCCCACATGAAGGCATGACTTCACCTTTCACACACACATGTGGATACCAACACACACACACACACACACACACACACACTTTCAAGGCATTACTACACCTATATCATAGACACACACACACGTACATGCCCTTCGGGCTCAGTGTAATCACCGCTCTTCCTGCTCTCTTGGTTATTAATCAAACCAGATGACAGCTCAGATGACTCAATCAGAGCCTGTAATTAAAAGCCAGGAAGCCTCCTGATTGGCCAGCAATGCCTTCGGCACAAAGGTCAAGGGGTTAATCTCCTGAAAGAGGGGGGAGGAGACTGGCTAATCAAGTTTAAAAAAAAAGGAGTGCGTATGGATGTGTGTGTTGGAGACAGAGTAAAGCCACCCAGTGATGTTTTTCATGTAACCACAATAAACATCCTGCAGACGTTACACACCGACTGAAGGGGACTGAGCTGGAACAGCTGTGTGTGTGTGTGTGTGTGCGTGTTTCCATACCTGACTGGTGGCTCCATGGTACAACAGTATGTGTGTCAGCGCACAGCTCCATGGGAAATGTAGTCTTGAAGCCGAGGAAACCGGCCGGATTTAGTCCGACATCACAATCACCGACCTGTCAGAGAGACAAACGAGAGTTATGAAACTAAAACGTTTGTATATTTCAGCGATTATCAAACACTTTGTCGTGACTTTACAGGACGAGCTGCTTCTCCAAGTTTTGTTAATGACTCTAAATGACACCTTGGTTCCTCCCAATGACACCGTGGATCCAATTACTAAAGGAAGCTTCTCTAAAACCTCCAAGGACTGATGAAAACTCATGCATCCTTCCTAGGACCCCATCAAGGACACATACACTTCACTAACAACCCCTCCAAGAATCAATGGAACCTCCTCAGACCCTCCTCGAGACCTCCTGGACATGAATGTGCTCGATCACTAGATCCCTGTTGATGTCAGTGTGTCAGCGGCATGTTGCTGTTTGTAAAGAGATAAGTGGAGCAGTGTGGCTGACAGTCGGAGCGTCCTCCTCCTCCTCCTCTTCTTCGTCCCCTCAAACACAGAAGCCTCTTTATTTGACAGCACAGAGCTCCTCAAAGGAGGCTTTATTTAGTCAAGGAGGCAGACGTCAGGAGAGTGAGTTAATATTCACACCCGGAGATTTGAGAGGAGAGTCAAACACGAAGCAGAGATACTGCAGAGAGAACAGGAAGCTGACAAACTCACAAAATAAAACTCCTGACGTAAGAACACACGAGGGGGAAGAACATCTGAAACCCAGCCATGACCTTTCACCACAGAAACACATTTAAAGTCAAAAATAGCACCACTTAAAAATGTTACTAACATGTGTGTAATACCAGGAAAACTACCAGGACGTAGGCAGATGTAAACCACCATCACTGCAGTGGCCCCCTTACTCATAAAGCCTGAGCAGAACACAAATACAAGCAAAGAGTTTCACTTTTCAACTTCTTTTCGCACACAAGGTATGTCGAGAAGAACCTGTAATACCGGTTACATGTTGAAAATGTAATTAAAATGACAATGAACTATGGATATAAATAAAAATAAATAACAATGCTAGCTTAAGCTAACACCACCCTGCTGCCGCCTGAGCTAACACACTCAGCTGGAAAATATACTTGAGAACAGTGTGGAAAACTGTGTTGATGAGTTGACCACTAGCTTCAGTCAGTCAGTGTGTGTGTGTGTGTGTGTGTGTGTGTGTGTGTAGCTCCACCTCAGGAGAGGGAAAAACGGCAGCGGTGGGGATTCAGCCGCTGAGTTATTATAGAACAGACGAGGAGAAAATAGATGTCCGAAGACGGGGGCTGACAGCGGTCACGAGGTTGGCGAAAAAACAGCTGCTGCCTTCTCTGTCCAGCACACACACACACACACACACACACACACACACACACACACACACACACTAACTTACTTTATGGATGGGAAGGCGGTGCCAAGAAAAAGACAGACGGAGGGAAAAACAGATCTCCCACACACAAAGGTGGACTGAAGCTCTGCATCAGAATATTTCTACGTGAACAACGATGCATTCTAACAGCCGAGTGGAAACAACTTTAAGATGTTTAAATTATTTTTGGTTGAAATATTAAATGATTCAAACAGTGACGAGCAGCACGGAGAACATGTATGCAGCAGATCATGTTTGTTTACAACATCTGTGTTGACATTTGAAAATCGCAAAAGGCCGTATGGCCACACGTGCATGATTCTGACTTTGTATCAACGCGTAATCTATTCAGCATTTATTCTGACTTATTTTTTATTCTACCGTCCTCCGTGTTCTCTACTGTGTTCCGTGTTCTTTACTGCGTTTATTTATCATCCTCTACTTTCTCTGAAGAACCGCAGTAGAGAACTGCAGTAGAGAACCGCAGTAGAGCACACAGTAAGGAACCGCAGTAGAGAACCGCAGTCGAGAACCAGTCAGACGATGATGTGTGTTCATCCTCAGTAGTAGCTGCAGTACGAGGCTCTGGACTGTTTGCACTCTTGAAACACAACCAGCAGCTATTTAAAGGCAACACAACAGAGACACGCTGACCTCATCTGTACATTCCTTCTGCTTTGTCAGACTCACTTTTATGTTCTCAAATTTACATTTAATCCTCTACACAAAGATAACACTCTGATGGCTTTAAAACATCACTAACTCAACATCAGTCAATTATGCAAATAACCAGCTGAAAACAGTCGTGACATACATTGCAGCACAAGAGGAACCAGATTGTTGTTTTCTTAATTTAAAGCACTTCATAGTTGTGTGTGTGTGAGCAGTAAAGCAACTACTGTGCTCGACTTTTGAGCTAATTTCTCAACTAGAAATGATAAAATAAGTTCTCCAGACTTTCACAAACCTGCACATGCAGCGCGATATAATTCTATTGATTGACATTTAGTTTCCAGAGTTCCCCGTCTGTTCTGAAGCATAAACTGCTCAGAGGCAGCCGATGGGGAAATTGTAATTCCTAAACGTTGGAGCGACGTGTCAGACGAAGGTGTGAAAAGCTGTGAAACCAGTCCTCCTCTGGTCAGGAATGCCGGCTGTGATGCTGCATAAACACACAAATACAAAGAGGGACAGCAGAGCTCCAGAGAACAAACACAGACTCATGTTATGCAGTGAAGTTTATCTGCAGTGGAAAACGTTTTTTCTGCTGTTAAGGAAGAGCCATCTGTCTCCATAGATCTATCTGCTCAAGCTTGTTGTCAGTGAAACAATTACTTAACTTACTTAATGTATGCAGGTGCATTTATAAAACAGTCATCTCCAGCTGAACGACATAATTTTGGCCATTTATAATAAACGGTCTAAATTCAATGATTGTTTCACCTCATCTGCAGTAAAAGACAACAATGACATCTGAAGGCCAAAAACATCTGTTTGTTTCCTCCTTGGTGTTTTTCGTCCAATAAGAACATCTCGTTTCCAGGAAACATCAGAGGACGATCTCCATCCTGTCAATCGTTTAATTGAGCTTCGCTAACAGGACGGCCCACCTACATTTTCCTCATAAACAGACCATACAGACTCTTCAGTGTGTGTGTGTGTGTGTGTGTGTGTGTGTGTGTGTGTGTGTGTGTGTGTGTGTGTGTGTGTGTGTGTGTGTGTGTGTGTGTGTGTGTGTGTGTGTGTGTGTGTAGGCTGGCAGGAAGTGGAAGCGAAGCGTTCAGATTCTGATCGCAGCAGTTAAAGCCATCGGCTTTCGCAAAACCAACAAGTGAAGACGAGAGCAGAGGGACGAGTGTGGAGGAGAGGAGGAGAGGCTAATGCCATCAAAGTCAACCGGCAGCGTGAGCTAATTGAAATTAAAGACCAGAAACGAGGAGGCGGAGGCGGGGGGGGGGGACTGATCTTTCCTCATGGCTGCAGCTTGCAGGGCAGCCATGGATAAAAAAAAAACAGTTAAGCCTGAAAAACATCCTCCTGCAGTTCATCAGCCTGATGATGTTTGGTAGCAAATAGATCCTGGGTGTGTACGGAGCGTAGATTCAGAGAAACAATTCAGAAAACACACTTTACTTATAAAACACACCATCTTCTGACTATCAGTTTTGCTTTCTTTCATACAATGACACAAAATGCAGTATCAGTAATACAGAATAGTGACTAAGGACGTCACAAGAAACGATACTTCGGTATCAAGTCGATGCCAAAATTATGAAAATGTGACCTAAAGAACACAGTAAACTCACCATCAACGAGCACATTATTTCTCCCTGATAAAGCTACATGTGAACAACAGCAGCAGTAGGAGGAAAGCTAGTTAACGTTAGCTGTTAGCAGCCAGTGGGCAACACAGTCCTGCAGAGCTAACAGCTAACGTTAACGGAAGTTGCATTAAGTTTTATTTATAATGCATTCAAGCTCCGAGTAAAAATGAGTATTAGGTGAAGATAAGTTACATTATCATGATGTGTTCAAACGTAATCTTGTAGAATAAATACAGTTGTTTGTAGGTGGTGTTTCTGCAGCAATATAAAAGACATTAGAGAGGGAATTATGACTTGATTAACTACCTAACATTAGCTCAAGTACTGTTTTGCCGAATTGGGTATCAAGAATTGTGGAATTTCATTGGTATAGATCACCAAATTTCTGGTATTGTGACATTTATATATCCGACTATTTTTAAGAAGAAAGAAAATACTCAAAGACTGAATCCCCATGCCTGAATAAAAAGTGAAATGGTGATATTGTTCTCTTAAACAGCTGAACGGAAAATATACGACTGCTTAATGGTTTCATGCTGTTTTGTCGTTGTTTAAGAACAACATGTTTGTTTTGTCACACAGACATGTAACCACAAAAGAACTTAACCTCAAATACTCAAGAACCAACAAGTAAAAAAGCCGTAAGCCGATCTGAAAGTGTCTCTGCTGAACTCCTATAAGCTTTATATTATATATTATATTTCACCGTGCGAGTATATTCAGATAACAAACCCAACATCCAGCCTCATCCCAGCTCTCACAAGCGCCCTGAGAATGATCCAATTCATCAGCCGACAGTATCTGCTTTTGTGAATAAAGAAAATCAATGTTAAGTCGGTAAGACGGTCTAATCCACACGGGGGAGGAGACCGCTCGGTTAGTGGCGAGCCGACGGGGGTTGAGGGGTCAGCATTGAGGTCGGGGGTCACCGTCACTTCAGAGGGATCACTGCACCTACCAGGCCGGAGGATTACCGACAAAAGGAAACGCAAATCCCCGTAAGAATGAAGAAGGAACGCAACCAAGACGTCTTAACGGCATCCATGTTATGCTCTAGGTCCATTTTAACATTCATAAAACACAGTTAAAGAACCACAGACTGGTTTAGGTTGTTTTTATTTAAGCTATATCTTAGTTTTGAGCTTGTACCACATTTGTAAATGTCTTATCCAAAAAGATTAGTTTGGTTTGTCTATGGTGAACAATGAAAGCTGGTTAGCTAAAGACAAACGTTAAAGTCACGCTTAAAAGGAGATCTGTCAAAAAGTGGCAACAAAAAAAGGAAAGTAAATGGGACAGCAACTAACGATCATATTATCGATCGATTAATCACATTCTTGAACTGTCCATTTCAATTTCCCCAGACGTCATGGTATTTTAGATATTTTGTTTGTCCAACCAACAGTCCAAAACCCCAAAAAGATATTCACTTCAGTTATAGATAACAGAGAAAACGAATTAATCTTCACATTGAAGAAACTGAAACAACTCCCACAGGTTTGCCACCTCAATGTGTGTCCAGATGTTGGGGGCGTTTCACTGCACATGTGTTAAACGTAAAGAAAACTAAAGTGTACATCAGTGAGACCAAACGAGAGACGTGAGCTAAAACACGGCTAAAGTTATTTACTACAGTAAACAACAACGATAAAGCCATAGTTTGTGTTGTGACGGTAAAGCATGGTTCCCTGTGGTTCGGTTAACCCTTCGGGTTTTTGAACTCTTGAGGAATGCCGTCCCGTTCGCTGCCGTCACATGACCACACAAAAATCACACATCACCACAAGTAATCTCTATTTCACAGGGAGTGAAGCCACCGCCGTCCAGCAGAACGAGGGGAATGTTTTCCGTCCTACACGTCGAACCACTGAGGGGAGGTGGGTCTGAATTATTCACTGGGATGGGCTGGGTGTATTTAAAGCAGAGATCGATACCATTAAGAGCTGGAGATTGTGAACGCGGAGGCTGCGTCGACCTTCAGCTGAAGCCCGGACAGAGAAGGAAGCATCACTGCAAAAATTAAACTATCTATTTTGGCACGAGTGACTCTTTGTGTGCTAATTGTAAAGCGGTCCGTGTTTCTTACGGTGCAGTACAACAGCAGAGGACTATCGATCTGGTAGAAACTTCAGATGAGCTGAAATACTTTAATTCAACAAGTACACCTCGAGTGGTGAAGCAGTAGAAATAGTAGTTTTCTCTGTTTAAATCATGGTAAAGTGAACATCCTTTAGTTCTGGACGGTTGTTAGACTTCACTAGACATTCTGAAAAGCTGAATCAATTAATCACTAAAGTCAAAAATAAAAGGATAACTAGCTGCAGCACTACATCAAGACAGAAGTAGATAAAGTATAAAGTTAAAAACCTCCAAACAAACATCATTAAATACAGATTACTACCGTATCTGCTAAAGCCACAAGTGTCTCACAGCTACCACTACGAGAGCCGCCCCTCAGGTTTTACAACCAGAAACACATTTTACTGATTTCTGAGACTCAGGTTTGATCTTCAAGCTTTTGGTCGTCTCAAGAAAACCAAAGTCTCCCTGAAGCTGTTTCACCTTTGCCACACATCCAGGAGAATGAAAACACACGGCGCAGGATATAAAATATCTCTGCAGGGATGGAGGAGGGGGGGAGGGAGGTGATGGTGGTGAAGAATCGTCCCTCTGTGTGCTCAGCTTTACTGCCTTTATTTATCTGCTATGCTGCAGCAAAGAGGCTGGACGTATGGAGGAGGAGGAGGAGTGCATGTTTTCCTCCCTGGCTCAGCCACTCTGTCTCCAGGCTGCTGGGGGGAGGAGGAGGAGGAGGTGGAGGGAGGCGAGGCAGACCGAGCAGAGCGCTGGAGATGTGAAACCTGATCTCCTTTCCTACCTCCTCCCTCCCTCCCTCCTCCACCACTGCCACCTCGCCAGAGAGCCTCCGAGACTCCCTGAGTAATCTGATCCTCAGTCTCTGGGACTGGAAACACACTCCGAGACAGAGAGAGAGGTGGAGGAGGGTAGGAAAAGGAGAAATGGAGGAAAAAAAATAGAAACAGAGCCGAGGGAAAGAGCGAGATCCCCGAGCTCAGAAAGACTCCCAGGAGACAGAAAGCTGAGAGGAAGTAGACCGAGAAGAGGAATGAAGAAAGGGGAAGAAACAGAGATGGAAACGGAGTAGAAAGGACAGACTAGAGACGTGTGATCAACATCAAGATACCGTCACCATAACTGCAGCGTTAAAACAGACATTTTCCACATTCAAATAATCATATTTATCATTACTCATAGATTGGATGATGTGAGCGGTTACTTTCTTTAAGGTGAATCTAGTTCAGCTTCTAACGAGGAGCCAATAAAAGAATTGATGTGAAAAGAGGGGAAACAGATGTAGGAAACAAAGAGAGGGGAACAAAACGAGATGAGGGAAAGTGAAGGAGAAATACATGCTGATGGCTTTCAGTGGATTCTTTTTCATTCTGTACAAGAAACTAATTTAATGTGATTTAATAAGAATATCAATTGAGTCACAAATGATGTGAAACACAAATGTGAAAGTTGATTTAGACAGTAATAAGCTGTCCACTGAAAGTCTGGTGATAACAGAAAATGGTGATTATTTTGGATCAGTGGCCACGTGAGTTTATTTAACAACACACAGTTTGTAGTCTTGATTGTTAAAATTGAATCTGTGCTGTGCGAGTATCGGTCTTGTAGCAGCAACGGCATCTAGTTTCTCCTGCCGCGGTTATGAACACGAGATCTCTATCTGTGCAAGATAGATGCTCAGCATTAGCGCCATTAAACAGCAGAACAAACTACAGGACTACACACAGCTGCAACGAGCACGGCTAAAAGTGAAAGTAACATGGCTGCCGGCCAAAAAGGGGAGTGACTTTGAAGGTGTGGATATGAAAGGTTTGGTCTACAACAAACCACAAGGTACACCCTACTGTATGAGCCACAATGTCAACGCTCCAAGCTACAGGCTACAGGCTACAAGCTAGAAGCTACAATGTCTTGTGCTACCACAAGGTACACGCTGCAAGATGAAAGGAACATGCTAAAGGATGCTACAAGCTACAAGCTACACGGTTTTCTAGCTGGCGACTGTGTTTCCATGCATTTGATTAGCCAGTAAATTCACTGACACTGGACTGTGCAGTGGAAAAATCTAATCTGTTATCAATTGTATTTTGTTCTGAGCCGTCTGTGGCAGCATGTCTGGTCTGAGGCGTGCGTCGTTTCTCTGGCTGATGTTTTGATTTTTCCTAAAAGCAGCCCGGCCAGACTCCAGCAGCATTAACTGGTCTTTTCCTGGAGACTGGTCTGGTCCCAGTACAGAGGTGGTGGTGGTGGTGTCATCCTATGAGAATAGATCTGCAGCTACAAACACCAAACACACACACACACACACACACACAGCGTAGACTGGGCGACACCACGGACTAATCACTGAATGATAAACAATCAGTGGGCGAAGGAGAGATATTGTGGCGTCTGTGTCCTCACTGATAGATGGACAGAAAGGAAAAGCGTGGTGAGACATATTTTAACCGTTGTCCGTCCCGTCACTGCTGCTGCTGCTTCATCCTGGTCTAACTTCATCAGTGGCATTCATTGCCATGCAACATACAACTAAATAACAATGTTGTGCTGGAGCTGAAGAGATTGGTCAATTAATAGATTAGTAACTTTTCAAGAAACATTTCTAAACATCCCGTAGTACCGGCCCGCTTCTCCAGATGTTCCGCTTTTCTTCGTCTTATGCGACAGTAAACTGCGTATCTCCGACTCTAAACAGCAAAGACATGAAGGAGAAGACAAGAGGTGACTAAAACTCTGCCGAACAAATACGCGTCCTCAGATTGTATTTAGTCTTTGGCTTCAACGATACGTCGCTCTATCTCCCTCTCTTTTGTTGTGGCTTTAGCTCACCCACCGTCAGTCACTCTGTTATTTCGGTAACACAGATCCTGGGCTTGGCTGAGGAATGTACAGCTGTCTGGCATATGGATAATACTAGATTTTAATTTCCAGCAACGCCCCCCCCCCCCTCTCCAATATGGAGGAGGCAATGGACTGCAAAGGGATAGAAGAGCAGAGTGTGTTTCTTTTTAAATGGTAGAGCTGAAGGCACAAGACTCAAACCATTTTCAGTGCTTTTTAAGCTCATGATTGATATTCAATGACATAAAAAAGATCTTACTAGAGTGATGGGGGTCAAAAATGCATCCAAACATGTATCTGAGGATAATTTAAGGTCTGTGTTAATCAACAGTTACAAGTCTGTTTGCGTTACTCCATCAACAGGTAAACACAAAGAGGGAATTCTGTGCTGAAGCTTCGCGTTAACGTCAGATAGACTTTGGAATATATTTTTGCGTAGAATGAAGTGTGGAAGTTGTTCCCCGTCTCTTTAAATAGCCAGTATGGAGAGGAACAATGATTACAACAAAGCAAAGCCTGCTTCAACATTCACACGAACGCCTGAATGTTGTTTTTTTTAGACGGACTTTATCAACTGCTAAACTTGACCGACATTTAGGCGGATGCGACAGCTGACTTACCATCTAACCTGCAGAACCACGATATCAAGAACACAAGTTCATTTACCAGACAAGAGTCTGTTTGACGTTAAAATGTTTGCGCATCACCACACCGATAAACGACTGGCGTCAGTTACAATCTTGTTCTAATTTAGTGTAACGTAAATTGCTCGTTTAGTCTAAAAGCAAAGATGAAATCTGTTTACGTGGATGAATAAATACACCTTCCCCGATACATAAACAAGACATTCATGAGACCAACATATTCAGAATCTAAGATATTATGTTCTCATTTAATACACAACGACAGCAACGGATGCTAAATTAACAGAGCAGCTCTGTTTGATGTCTCCTCTGATCTAAACAATGACGTCAAGATAAAAGCAAAAACAGGAACATCAAATAAAAAAAAATGATTTTTATGAACTTTGGTCATTTTATAGAGGAAGACGACTTGATGCAATAGATATTTTTAAAGTACTTATTTCCCCTTTTTTCAGACAAATATATCTCCACAGAAGTGAACTCTGAATAAAAGGTTTAAGTTAAAACTAAACACACCGACTGAACCCATGGAATGGCTTTAATCCAACTAAACTTAATGGTTTTGAGGTTTTAGCCAATACAAAGCTTGAGATGTTGTTATTATTAAACTTGTTTGGGGAATAAAACATGCTAAAAGAGTTTTAAATACTGCTGGACTAAATGTGAAACCTGTATGTTCCAAGTTTAAGAGCTAAATGGAATCACACGAGGAACCGTACAGCCTAAAAACAAACAGAATTTTAAATTATGACATTATAAACGCAAATATTGTACCAAGGAGGTGACAGCAGACGTGACACTTCAAGAGAGACTTATGATCACTAGAGCTGATCGATTGAGCCACATATTGATTATTTGATTAACCCTTTCAGCACCAGCGTGAGCAGCCAGAGACAACAAGCGACCCACATTATCCAACAGTTAAAGTAAAACCGTGTTTACTATTAGCAGATAAGAATACCAGCTCACTGTTGGGACTGAAGCTGTGAACAGAAATCAATCCTCGTCGCCTTTAACGTCAATAAAACTGCAATTTGGTTTCCAATACAGAAGTAAATGGAAAAACTGGTTTATATTTAAAAAAAGAAGCATCAATCATGAGAGCTGAACATTGGTTCATTGTGTTAGTAATGCTGGTGAAGTTTATGTAAAACAGACATATGTTTTGGATGATTATGATCTATAGAAAAACTAAATTCTTCAGTTTTCTAAAACACTAATATGGTCAGAAATAGTTACCGGTGAAGGCTCCAAATAACATCTATTGTCATCCATTGATACAATGATATTGTTCACTAGTCATTGTGATGTGTTTATTATCATTTTCAGGGACTTGTATACATGATCAGTGATAATAACTCCTCTTAAAAAGGCTTGAAGACTGTGTGGGATCTTCTGCTGCTGTACAAAGTGAATATAGTTGTTTTTTGCAACAAAACAAATCACTTGGGACAGGCACTGTTTACTGTTTTATAGACGATACAGTACGATACACAGATTAACTGATAATGAATGTAACCTTAAATGTGTATGACAAGAAACTAATACCGATTATTGGTCTTTTTTTGTGAATGGTACTTTTCACAGAGTGCAACAAGTGTGTTTTACAAAAACTATAAAACGTAAACTTTAAGTCTCTAAAATGGATCTAAGCCAAAGGAACAAAGCCCACATGGCCGAAGATCTGATTATGTTTATTTCTGCTTCTCTGTTCAATTTAATCAAGCTTGTTTATCTCTTGAACAGAGCCACGGAGGCATAAGCAACACACAGGCTGGTACAACCAAACCTAAGATAATAACATCAAATGTTGATTTAAATGGTTTGTTTAAATGTGATAAAAACCTGAAAACATGCAACATTGTAAGTTACTTCCCAAACAAAGTTAGCAGACAATGCTAACAACATAACTAACTAACATTTAACGAAATAAAAACTTACTAAAAACCAGCATGCACTCCTCTTTCACCAAAATAACGTGCACGCTAACTTGGTAGCACACGTTCGGGCTTTACTATAATTACAGACGAGGGATGTAAACTATGCAGCAAAGTGAGCTAACAGAGGAATGTGGCAACAAATCAGCAACTTCTATACGAAACTACTGCAAACGTCTCCGTGATCAACAATATTAAGTTAATTATGTGTTTGTTGTTTTAAACTGTGATTACAAACTTCGTGCTGCAAGAAGAAGTGAATCAAACTTTTTATTTTTCCACGACAGCAGCCAGAAAGGGTCCGTCTATCGCCTGGCGCACAACACACACACACACACACACACACACAACACAAAAAAATCTGTTCGCCGAACTACCTGTTGTTTATAGTAACGTTTTCCACGACCTTAATACACAGTAAAGAGCATAATATATTCATGCATGTATATATTTTAAATATCCACAATGTAAAGTATTACAGTGAGTTTGTTTAAACTCGAAAAATACGTAAACACGGAGTGTGTTCGCTCCAGGGTTTAGACGGAGCCCAGAAGTAGGGCTCCGATCGGGAATGAAGTTTTTGGATTCTTCCTTACCTTTTCTCCTTCTTTCTTTAATGTATCTCTGCGTGTGCTGAACTCATTTCGACGCTATTTCTTCGTAGCTGTTCAAGTAAAAGTCCCACCATAATAAAAAGATTAAAAAAACGCAATTAAACACGTTTTTTCTCCAATATTTTCGCCGTCGTACAGTCCTCAAGCTCCCCGATCCAGTCGGTCTGTGGTCGGGGCTGCTTGATGATGGAGGACAGCAAATACCAGCCGAACAAAGATCGCCTATGATCCGGAAAGATGGATCACTCTGTTGTGGTTAAAAAACAAAAAGGCAGAATTTCCGGTTGGCAAAGAGGTGGGTGTTGACTGACCACGCATATGCCAAAGATGTCCACCTTTCAGGTGTCTTTAAGTGAGTGTGTAGTTTTCATTTTCTGATGGACACACAAGCTAGTTTTTTATTTTTATTTATGTATTGGTTTATTTGATAAGGGACAGTGCACATTAATACAAACATTGCTGTAAATGCGCCAGAGTTAGAGGCTATATTTCATCTGTAGTCCTAAGGCAGATGTTACAAAGTCAACCTAAAAACAGAATATAAGATTACATTTACAAAGCTATGCAGTATTGACCCTTTCCAATGCGTGCACAAACAATGAAAGAAGTGAGAATATTAATATAAGTAGTATCATCAATCAGGAGAATCTTATACTGCATTGTTAAGTACTAACAAGACAAATTAAACACACACAAAGCAAATAAATTGAGGGATAGCTAACATGGACTAAAGACAAGATTATGCTGCAATGTCACAAGATTATGGTGCATACAAAACATAAAAGCATGTAGAGTATGTGAAATATATAAATCAGTCAGACACAGCTCATCCCAGTATTTTCTTTAGACTCAATACTTATAAATCTTGACCAGAATTGAATTGCAATTATTGCAGAAACATTTTTAGCAATACACAGCAATTTGCCCCTTCATGTTGGAAAATAAACCATACAGAAAATGAATAAGTAGACAGACAAAAATGGAGCTTTATTTCTAGTTTCCGTTAAAAATTCTCAAGGGGGTTGACAAATAAATCTGAGTCCATATCTCAGGGTTGACTACTGAGCAGACTCTATCCACAGATGAAGATGAGATTTTGTTCTCTGGAAAAAACTTGTAGCCCTAAATTTATTTAACATTATTTTGTCAAACACTTAGCTTTCAAAGGTAAATTATAAACCTCCAAGCTAAAATAATATATATGTAAAACGACAATCTACGATGTTGTTTACAAATCACCAGTGAAGAACCTTTATGAAACCCAGTATTTCAGTTGAGCTTTTATTCTTCTGAACATAAGTAAATATCAACAAGTATATTACTCATTACTTTTGGTGTCCCGATATAGTGGCAGAGTGAGAACTCCAGTGTGTTTTTCTTCCTCTGTGCTTCCAATCACTGCTGGTCTCTGACTGTGACTTTTATTTTGAAGTCAAATATAAGAGCGACCTAGGCGCCCTCTGGTGTTGATTAGGGGAATATCATGTTCACGAACTTTTCCACAGATTTTGAACCTTCGTTCATATCCACAAATATGAAACTATAAGGTTGGAACCTACGCCACTTTATAAATGGCATTCCTGGAAATATTTCACACAAAGGATTCATTATGACCTTTTTTTTCAGAGTTCAGACTACACTCCTCTTTGAGGCACTGCTGGGATTTGAACCCAGGATCTCCTGTTTACGAGACAGGCACTTTGACCAACTAAGCCACAGCGCCTCTGGAAAGGTCTTTTTCTCCAATTTTAAACAGTCGTTAATTATCTCAAATATGAGAGCAAAAAATTGAAGTCAACACTACCCGGGAGAGGCACTGCTGGGATTTGAACCCAGGATCTCCTGTTTACTAGACAGGCACTTTGACCAACTAAGCCACAGCGCCTCTGGCAAGGTCTTTTTCACCAATTTTAAATAATCTTTAATTTTCTCAAATATGAGAGCAAAAAGTTCAATTCAACACTACCCGTGAGAGGCCCTGCTGGGATTTGAACCCAGGATCTCCTGTTTACGAGACGGGCACTTTGACCAACTAAGCCACAGCGCCTCTATCCAGGACTTTTTCACAAAATGTAAATGGTCAATCATATTCTCAAATATGACAGCAAAAAGTTGAAGTTGAAACGACCAGGGAGGTGAGGCACTGCTGGGATTTGAACCCAGGATCTCCTGTTTACAAGACAGGCACTTTGACCAACTAAGCCACAGCGCCTCTGGCAAGGTCTTTTTCACCAATTTTAAATAATCTTTAATTTTCCCAAATATGAGAGCAAAAAGTTCAATTCAACACTACCCGTGAGAGGCCCTGCTGGGATTTGAACCCAGGATCTCCTGTTTACTAGACAGGCACTTTGACCAACTAAGCCACAGCGCCTCTGGCAAGGTCTTTTTCACCAATTTTAAATAATCTTTAATTTTCTCAAATATGAGAGCAAAAAGTTCAATTCAACACTACCCGTGAGAGGCCCTGCTGGGATTTGAACCCAGGATCTCCTGTTTACGAGACAGGCACTTTGACCAACTAAGCCACAGCGCCACTACGAAGGACTTTTTCACAAAATGTAAATGTCGTTCATTTTCTCAAATATGACAGCAAAAAGTTGAAGTTGAAACAATCCATGAGAGGCACTGCTGGGATTTGAA
Organism: Pholis gunnellus; assembly: GCF_910591455.1. Taxonomy (NCBI): domain Eukaryota; kingdom Metazoa; phylum Chordata; class Actinopteri; order Perciformes; family Pholidae; genus Pholis; species Pholis gunnellus. The sequence goes on from NC_136538.1 coordinate 20,416,313, forward strand.
CCCAGGATCTCCTGTTTACTAGACAGACACTTTGACCAACTAAGCCACAGCACCTCTGGGAAGATGTTTTTCACCAATTTTAAACAGTCGTTATTTTTCTCAAATATGAGAGCAAAAAGTTGAAGACGAAAAGACCAAGGAGGGGAGGCGCTGCTGGGATTTGAACCCAGGATCTCCTGTTTACTAGACAGGCACTTTGACCAACTGAGCCACAGCGCCTCTGGAAAGGTCTATTTCACCAATGTTAAACAGTCGTTAATTTTCTCAAATATGCGAGCAAAAAGTTCAATTCAACACTACCCGTGAGAGGCACTGCTGGGATTTGAACCCAGGATCTCCTGTTTACAAGACAGGCACTTTGACCAACTAAGCCACAGCGCCTCTATGAAGGACTTTTTCACAAAATGTAAACGGTCAATCATATTCTCAAATATGAGAGCAAAAAGTTGAAGTCAACACTACCCGTGAGAGGCTCCGCTGACATTTGAACCCAGGATCTTCTGTTTACTAGACAGGCACTTTGACCAACTAAGCCACAGCGGCTGACTTTTCCACAGATTTTGAACCTTCGTTCATATCCACAAATATGAAACTATAAGGTTGGAACCTACGCCACTTTATAAATGGCATTCCTGGAAATATTTCACACAAAGGATTCATTATGACCTTTTTTTTCAGAGCTCAGACTACACTCCTCTTTGAGGCACTGCTGGGATTTGAACCCAGGATCTCCTGTTTACGAGACAGGCACTTTGACCAACTAAGCCACAGCGCCACTACGAAGGACTTTTTCACAAAATGTAAATGTCGTTCATTTTCTCAAATATGACAGCAAAAAGTTGAAGTTGAAACGATCCGTGAGAGGCACTGCTGGGATTTGAACCCAGGATCTCCTGTTTACTAGACAGGCACTTTGACCAACTAAGCCACAGCACCTCTGGAAAGATGTTTTTCACCAATTTTAAACAGTCGTTAATTATCTCAAATATGAGAGCAAAAAATTGAAGTCAACACTACCCGGGAGAGGCACTGCTGGGATTTGAACCCAGGATCTCCTGTTTACTAGACAGGCACTTTGACCAACTAAGCCACAGCGCCTCTGGCAAGGTCTTTTTCACCAATTTTAAATAATCTTTAATTTTCTCAAATATGAGAGCAAAAAGTTCAATTCAACACTACCCGTGAGAGGCCCTGCTGGGATTTGAACCCAGGATCTCCTGTTTACGAGACAGGCACTTTGACCAACTAAGCCACAGCACCACTACGAAGGACTTTTTCACAAAATGTAAATGTCGTTCATTTTCTCAAATATGACAGCAAAAAGTTGAAGTTGAAACAATCCATGAGAGGCACTGCTGGGATTTGAACCCAGGATCTCCTGTTTACTAGACAGGCACTTTGACCATCTAAGCCACAGCACCTCTGGGAAGATGTTTTTCACCAATTTTAAACAGTCGTTATTTTTCTCAAATATGAGAGCAAAAAGTTGAAGTCGAAAAGACCAGGGAGGGGAGGCGCTGCTGGGATTTGAACCCAGGATCTCCTGTTTACTAGACAGGCACTTTGACCAAATAAGCCACAGCACCTCTGGAAAGGTCTATTTCACCAATGTTAAACAGTCGTTAATTTTCTCAAATATGAGAGCAAAAAGTTCAATTCAACACTACCCGTGAGAGGCACTGCTGGGATTTGAACCCAGGATCTCCTGTTTACTAGACAGGCACTTTGACCAACTAAGCCACAGCGCCACTGGCAAGGTCTTTTTCTCCAATTTTAAATAATCTTTAATTTTCTCAAATATGAGAGCAAAAAGTTCAATTCAACACTACCCGTGAGAGGCACTGCTGGGATTTGAACCCAGGATCTCCTGTTTACAAGACAGGCACTTTGACCAACTAAGCCACAGAGCCTCTATGAAGGACTTTTTCACAAAATGTAAACGGTCAATCATATTCTCAAATATGAGAGCAAAAAGTTGAAGTCAACGCTACCCGTGAGAGGCTCCGCTGACATTTGAACCCAGGATCTTCTGTTTACTAGACAGGCACTTTGACCAACTAAGCCACAGCGGCTGACTTTTCCACAGATTTTGAACCTTCGTTCATATCCACAAATATGAAACTATAAGGTTGGAACCTACGCCACTTTATAAATGGCATTCCTGGAAATATTTCACACAAAGGATTCATTATGACCTTTTTTTTCAGAGCTCAGACTACACTCCTCTTTGAGGCCCTGCTGGGATTTGAACCCAGGATCTCCTGTTTACGAGACAGGCACTTTGACCAACTAAGCCACAGCGCCACTACGAAGGACTTTTTCACAAAATGTAAATGTCGTTCATTTTCTCAAATATGACAGCAAAAAGTTGAAGTTGAAACGATCCGTGAGAGGCACTGCTGGGATTTGAACACAGGATCTCCTGTTTACTAGACAGGCACTTTGACCAACTAAGCCACAGCACCTCTGGAAAGATGTTTTTCACCAATTTTAAACAGTCGTTAATTATCTCAAATATGAGAGCAAAAAATTGAAGTCAACACTACCCAGGAGAGGCACTGCTGGGATTTGAACCCAGGATCTCCTGTTTACTAGACAGGCACTTTGACCAACTAAGCCACAGCGCCTCTGGCAAGGTCTTTTTCACCAATTTTAAATAATCTTTAATTTTCTCAAATATGAGAGCAAAAAGTTCAATTCAACACTACCCGTGAGAGGCCCTGCTGGGATTTGAACCCAGGATCTCCTGTTTACGAGACAGGCACTTTGACCATCTAAGCCACAGCACCTCTGGGAAGATGTTTTTCACCAATTTTAAACAGTCGTTATTTTTCTCAAATATGAGAGCAAAAAGTTGAAGTCGAAAAGACCAGGGAGGGGAGGCGCTGCTGGGATTTGAACCCAGGATCTCCTGTTTACTAGACAGGCACTTTGACCAAATAAGCCACAGCACCTCTGGAAAGGTCTATTTCACCAATGTTAAACAGTCGTTAATTTTCTCAAATATGAGAGCAAAAAGTTCAATTCAACACTACCCGTGAGAGGCACTGCTGGGATTTGAACCCAGGATCTCCTGTTTACTAGACAGGCACTTTGACCAACTAAGCCACAGCGCCTCTGGCAAGGTCTTTTTCACCAATTTTAAATAATCTTTAATTTTCTCAAATATGAGAGCAAAAAGTTCAATTCAACACTACCCGTGAGAGGCACTGCTGGGATTTGAACCCAGGATCTCCTGTTTACGAGACAGGCACTTTGACCAACTAAGCCACAGCGCCACTACGAAGGACTTTTTCACAAAATGTAAATGTCGTTCATTTTCTCAAATATGACAGCAAAAAGTTGAAGTTGAAACAATCCATGAGAGGCACTGCTGGGATTTGAACCCAGGATCTCCTGTTTACTAGACAGACACTTTGACCAACTAAGCCACAGCACCTCTGGGAAGATGTTTTTCACCAATTTTAAACAGTCGTTATTTTTCTCAAATATGAGAGCAAAAAGTTGAAGACGAAAAGACCAAGGAGGGGAGGCGCTGCTGGGATTTGAACCCAGGATCTCCTGTTTACTAGACAGGCACTTTGACCAACTGAGCCACAGCGCCTCTGGAAAGGTCTATTTCACCAATGTTAAACAGTCGTTAATTTTCTCAAATATGCGAGCAAAAAGTTCAATTCAACACTACCCGTGAGAGGCACTGCTGGGATTTGAACCCAGGATCTCCTGTTTACAAGACAGGCACTTTGACCAACTAAGCCACAGCGCCTCTATGAAGGACTTTTTCACAAAATGTAAACGGTCAATCATATTCTCAAATATGAGAGCAAAAAGTTGAAGTCAACGCTACCCGTGAGAGGCTCCGCTGACATTTGAACCCAGGATCTTCTGTTTACTAGACAGGCACTTTGACCAACTAAGCCACAGCGGCTGACTTTTCCACAGATTTTGAACCTTCGTTCATATCCACAAATATGAAACTATAAGGTTGGAACCTACGCCACTTTATAAATGGCATTCCTGGAAATATTTCACACAAAGGATTCATTATGACCTTTTTTTTCAGAGCTCAGACTACACTCCTCTTTGAGGCCCTGCTGGGATTTGAACCCAGGATCTCCTGTTTACGAGACAGGCACTTTGACCAACTAAGCCACAGCGCCACTACGAAGGACTTTTTCACAAAATGTAAATGTCGTTCATTTTCTCAAATATGACAGCAAAAAGTTGAAGTTGAAACGATCCGTGAGAGGCACTGCTGGGATTTGAACACAGGATCTCCTGTTTACTAGACAGGCACTTTGACCAACTAAGCCACAGCACCTCTGGAAAGATGTTTTTCACCAATTTTAAACAGTCGTTAATTATCTCAAATATGAGAGCAAAAAATTGAAGTCAACACTACCCAGGAGAGGCACTGCTGGGATTTGAACCCAGGATCTCCTGTTTACTAGACAGGCACTTTGACCAACTAAGCCACAGCGCCTCTGGCAAGGTCTTTTTCACCAATTTTAAATAATCTTTAATTTTCTCAAATATGAGAGCAAAAAGTTCAATTCAACACTACCCGTGAGAGGCCCTGCTGGGATTTGAACCCAGGATCTCCTGTTTACGAGACAGGCACTTTGACCAACTAAGCCACAGCACCACTACGAAGGACTTTTTCACAAAATGTAAATGTCGTTCATTTTCTCAAATATGACAGCAAAAAGTTGAAGTTGAAACAATCCATGAGAGGCACTGCTGGGATTTGAACCCAGGATCTCCTGTTTACTAGACAGGCACTTTGACCATCTAAGCCACAGCACCTCTGGGAAGATGTTTTTCACCAATTTTAAACAGTCGTTATTTTTCTCAAATATGAGAGCAAAAAGTTGAAGTCGAAAAGACCAGGGAGGGGAGGCGCTGCTGGGATTTGAACCCAGGATCTCCTGTTTACTAGACAGGCACTTTGACCAAATAAGCCACAGCACCTCTGGAAAGGTCTATTTCACCAATGTTAAACAGTCGTTAATTTTCTCAAATATGAGAGCAAAAAGTTCAATTCAACACTACCCGTGAGAGGCACTGCTGGGATTTGAACCCAGGATCTCCTGTTTACTAGACAGGCACTTTGACCAACTAAGCCACAGCGCCACTGGCAAGGTCTTTTTCTCCAATTTTAAATAATCTTTAATTTTCTCAAATATGAGAGCAAAAAGTTCAATTCAACACTACCCGTGAGAGGCACTGCTGGGATTTGAACCCAGGATCTCCTGTTTACAAGACAGGCACTTTGACCAACTAAGCCACAGCGCCTCTATGAAGGACTTTTTCACAAAATGTAAACGGTCAATCATATTCTCAAATATGAGAGCAAAAAGTTGAAGTCAACGCTACCCGTGAGAGGCTCCGCTGACATTTGAACCCAGGATCTTCTGTTTACTAGACAGGCACTTTGACCAACTAAGCCACAGCGGCTGACTTTTCCACAGATTTTGAACCTTCGTTCATATCCACAAATATGAAACTATAAGGTTGGAACCTACGCCACTTTATAAATGGCATTCCTGGAAATATTTCACACAAAGGATTCATTATGACCTTTTTTTTCAGAGCTCAGACTACACTCCTCTTTGAGGCACTGCTGGGATTTGAACCCAGGATCTCCTGTTTACGAGACAGGCACTTTGACCAACTAAGCCACAGCGCCTCTGGCAAGGTCTTTTTCACCAATTTTAAATAATCTTTAATTTTCTCAAATATGAGAGCAAAAAGTTCAATTCAACACTACCCGTGAGAGGCCCTGCTGGGATTTGAACCCAGGATCTCCTGTTTACGAGACAGGCACTTTGACCAACTAAGCCACAGCGCCACTATGAAGGACTTTTTCACAAAATGTAAATGTCGTTCATTTTCTCAAATATGACAGCAAAAAGTTGAAGTTGAAACAATCCATGAGAGGCACTGCTGGGATTTGAACCCAGGATCTCCTGTTTACTAGACAGACACTTTGACCAACTAAGCCACAGCACCTCTGGGAAGATGTTTTTCACCAATTTTAAACAGTCGTTATTTTTCTCAAATATGAGAGCAAAAAGTTGAAGTCGAAAAGACCAGGGAGGGGAGGCGCTGCTGGGATTTGAACCCAGGATCTCCTGTTTACTAGACAGGCACTTTGACCAACTAAGCCACAGCGCCTCTGGAAAGGTCTATTTCACCAATGTTAAACAGTCGTTAATTTTCTCAAATATGCGAGCAAAAAGTTCAATTCAACACTACCCGTGAGAGGCACTGCTGGGATTTGAACCCAGGATCTCCTGTTTACAAGACAGGCACTTTGACCAACTAAGCCACAGCGCCTCTATGAAGGACTTTTTCACAAAATGTAAACGGTCAATCATATTCTCAAATATGAGAGCAAAAAGTTGAAGTCAACGCTACCCGTGAGAGGCTCCGCTGACATTTGAACCCAGGATCTTCTGTTTACTAGACAGGCACTTTGACCAACTAAGCCACAGCGGCTGACTTTTCCACAGATTTTGAACCTTCGTTCATATCCACAAATATGAAACTATAAGGTTGGAACCTACGCCACTTTATAAATGGCATTCCTGGAAATATTTCACACAAAGGATTCATTATGACCTTTTTTTTCAGAGCTCAGACTACACTCCTCTTTGAGGCCCTGCTGGGATTTGAACCCAGGATCTCCTGTTTACGAGACAGGCACTTTGACCAACTAAGCCACAGCGCCACTACGAAGGACTTTTTCACAAAATGTAAATGTCGTTCATTTTCTCAAATATGACAGCAAAAAGTTGAAGTTGAAACGATCCGTGAGAGGCACTGCTGGGATTTGAACACAGGATCTCCTGTTTACTAGACAGGCACTTTGACCAACTAAGCCACAGCACCTCCGGAAAGATGTTTTTCACCAATTTTAAATAATCTTTAATTTTCTCAAATGTGAGAGCAAAAAGTTCAATTCAACACTACCCGTGAGAGGCCCTGCTGGGATTTGAACCCAGGATCTCCTGTTTACGAGACAGGCACTTTGACCATCTAAGCCACAGCACCTCTGGGAAGATGTTTTTCACCAATTTTAAACAGTCGTTATTTTTCTCAAATATGAGAGCAAAAAGTTGAAGTCGAAAAGACCAGGGAGGGGAGGCGCTGCTGGGATTTGAACCCAGGATCTCCTGTTTACTAGACAGGCACTTTGACCAAATAAGCCACAGCACCTCTGGAAAGGTCTATTTCACCAATGTTAAACAGTCGTTAATTTTCTCAAATATGAGAGCAAAAAGTTCAATTCAACACTACCCGTGAGAGGCACTGCTGGGATTTGAACCCAGGATCTCCTGTTTACAAGACAGGCACTTTGACCAACTAAGCCACAGCGCCTCTATGAAGGACTTTTTCACAAAATGTAAACGGTCAATCATATTCTCAAATATGAGAGCAAAAAGTTGAAGTCAACGCTACCCGTGAGAGGCTCCGCTGACATTTGAACCCAGGATCTTCTGTTTACTAGACAGGCACTTTGACCAACTAAGCCACAGCGGCTGACTTTTCCACAGATTTTGAACCTTCGTTCATATCCACAAATATGAAACTATAAGGTTGGAACCTACGCCACTTTATAAATGGCATTCCTGGAAATATTTCACACAAAGGATTCATTATGACCTTTTTTTTCAGAGCTCAGACTACACTCCTCTTTGAGGCCCTGCTGGGATTTGAACCCAGGATCTCCTGTTTACGAGACAGGCACTTTGACCAACTAAGCCACAGCGCCACTACGAAGGACTTTTTCACAAAATGTAAATGTCGTTCATTTTCTCAAATATGACAGCAAAAAGTTGAAGTTGAAACGATCCGTGAGAGGCACTGCTGGGATTTGAACACAGGATCTCCTGTTTACTAGACAGGCACTTTGACCAACTAAGCCACAGCACCTCCGGAAAGATGTTTTTCACCAATTTTAAATAATCTTTAATTTTCTCAAATGTGAGAGCAAAAAGTTCAATTCAACACTACCCGTGAGAGGCCCTGCTGGGATTTGAACCCAGGATCTCCTGTTTACGAGACAGGCACTTTGACCATCTAAGCCACAGCACCTCTGGGAAGATGTTTTTCACCAATTTTAAACAGTCGTTATTTTTCTCAAATATGAGAGCAAAAAGTTGAAGTCGAAAAGACCAGGGAGGGGAGGCGCTGCTGGGATTTGAACCCAGGATCTCCTGTTTACTAGACAGGCACTTTGACCAAATAAGCCACAGCACCTCTGGAAAGGTCTATTTCACCAATGTTAAACAGTCGTTAATTTTCTCAAATATGAGAGCAAAAAGTTCAATTCAACACTACCCGTGAGAGGCACTGCTGGGATTTGAACCCAGGATCTCCTGTTTACTAGACAGGCACTTTGACCAACTAAGCCACAGCGCCTCTGGCAAGGTCTTTTTCACCAATTTTAAATAATCTTTAATTTTCTCAAATATGAGAGCAAAAAGTTCAATTCAACACTACCCGTGAGAGGCACTGCTGGGATTTGAACCCAGGATCTCCTGTTTACAAGACAGGCACTTTGACCAACTAAGCCACAGCGCCTCTATGAAGGACTTTTTCACAAAATGTAAACGGTCAATCATATTCTCAAATATGAGAGCAAAAAGTTGAAGTCAACGCTACCCGTGAGAGGCTCCGCTGACATTTGAACCCAGGATCTTCTGTTTACTAGACAGGCACTTTGACCAACTAAGCCACAGCGGCTGACTTTTCCACAGATTTTGAACCTTCGTTCATATCCACAAATATGAAACTATAAGGTTGGAACCTACGCCACTTTATAAATGGCATTCCTGGAAATATTTCACACAAAGGATTCATTATGACCTTTTTTTTCAGAGCTCAGACTACACTCCTCTTTGAGGCACTGCTGGGATTTGAACCCAGGATCTCCTGTTTACGAGACAGGCACTTTGACCAACTAAGCCACAGCGCCTCTGGCAAGGTCTTTTTCACCAATTTTAAATAATCTTTAATTTTCTCAAATATGAGAGCAAAAAGTTCAATTAAACACTACCCGTGAGAGGCCCTGCTGGGATTTGAACCCAGGATCTCCTGTTTACGAGACAGGCACTTTGACCAACTAAGCCACAGCGCCACTACGAAGGACTTTTTCACAAAATGTAAATGTCGTTCATTTTCTCAAATATGACAGCAAAAAGTTGAAGTTGAAACAATCCATGAGAGGCACTGCTGGGATTTGAACCCAGGATCTCCTGTTTACTAGACAGACACTTTGACCAACTAAGCCACAGCACCTCTTGGAAGATGTTTTTCACCAATTTTAAACAGTCGTTATTTTTCTCAAATATGAGAGCAAAAAGTTGAAGTCGAAAAGACCAGGGAGGGGAGGCGCTGCTGGGATTTGAACCCAGGATCTCCTGTTTACTAGACAGGCACTTTGACCAACTAAGCCACAGCGCCTCTGGAAAGGTCTATTTCACCAATGTTAAACAGTCGTTAATTTTCTCAAATATGCGAGCAAAAAGTTCAATTCAACACTACCCGTGAGAGGCACTGCTGGGATTTGAACCCAGGATCTCCTGTTTACAAGACAGGCACTTTGACCAACTAAGCCACAGCGCCTCTATGAAGGACTTTTTCACAAAATGTAAACGGTCAATCATATTCTCAAATATGAGAGCAAAAAGTTGAAGTCAACGCTACCCGTGAGAGGCTCCGCTGACATTTGAACCCAGGATCTTCTGTTTACTAGACAGGCACTTTGACCAACTAAGCCACAGCGGCTGACTTTTCCACAGATTTTGAACCTTCGTTCATATCCACAAATATGAAACTATAAGGTTGGAACCTACGCCACTTTATAAATGGCATTCCTGGAAATATTTCACACAAAGGATTCATTATGACCTTTTTTTTCAGAGCTCAGACTACACTCCTCTTTGAGGCCCTGCTGGGATTTGAACCCAGGATCTCCTGTTTACGAGACAGGCACTTTGACCAACTAAGCCACAGCGCCACTACGAAGGACTTTTTCACAAAATGTAAATGTCGTTCATTTTCTCAAATATGACAGCAAAAAGTTGAAGTTGAAACGATCCGTGAGAGGCACTGCTGGGATTTGAACACAGGATCTCCTGTTTACTAGACAGGCACTTTGACCAACTAAGCCACAGCACCTCTGGAAAGATGTTTTTCACCAATTTTAAACAGTCGTTAATTATCTCAAATATGAGAGCAAAAAATTGAAGTCAACACTACCCAGGAGAGGCACTGCTGGGATTTGAACCCAGGATCTCCTGTTTACTAGACAGGCACTTTGACCAACTAAGCCACAGCGCCTCTGGCAAGGTCTTTTTCACCAATTTTAAATAATCTTTAATTTTCTCAAATATGAGAGCAAAAAGTTCAATTCAACACTACCCGTGAGAGGCCCTGCTGGGATTTGAACCCAGGATCTCCTGTTTACGAGACAGGCACTTTGACCATCTAAGCCACAGCACCTCTGGGAAGATGTTTTTCACCAATTTTAAACAGTCGTTATTTTTCTCAAATATGAGAGCAAAAAGTTGAAGTCGAAAAGACCAGGGAGGGGAGGCGCTGCTGGGATTTGAACCCAGGATCTCCTGTTTACTAGACAGGCACTTTGACCAAATAAGCCACAGCACCTCTGGAAAGGTCTATTTCACCAATGTTAAACAGTCGTTAATTTTCTCAAATATGAGAGCAAAAAGTTCAATTCAACACTACCCGTGAGAGGCACTGCTGGGATTTGAACCCAGGATCTCCTGTTTACTAGACAGGCACTTTGACCAACTAAGCCACAGCGCCTCTGGCAAGGTCTTTTTCACCAATTTTAAATAATCTTTAATTTTCTCAAATATGAGAGCAAAAAGTTCAATTCAACACTACCCGTGAGAGGCACTGCTGGGATTTGAACCCAGGATCTCCTGTTTACAAGACAGGCACTTTGACCAACTAAGCCACAGCGCCTCTATGAAGGACTTTTTCACAAAATGTAAACGGTCAATCATATTCTCAAATATGAGAGCAAAAAGTTGAAGTCAACGCTACCCGTGAGAGGCTCCGCTGACATTTGAACCCAGGATCTTCTGTTTACTAGACAGGCACTTTGACCAACTAAGCCACAGCGGCTGACTTTTCCACAGATTTTGAACCTTCGTTCATATCCACAAATATGAAACTATAAGGTTGGAACCTACGCCACTTTATAAATGGCATTCCTGGAAATATTTCACACAAAGGATTCATTATGACCTTTTTTTTCAGAGCTCAGACTACACTCCTCTTTGAGGCACTGCTGGGATTTGAACCCAGGATCTCCTGTTTACGAGACAGGCACTTTGACCAACTAAGCCACAGCGCCTCTGGCAAGGTCTTTTTCACCAATTTTAAATAATCTTTAATTTTCTCAAATATGAGAGCAAAAAGTTCAATTCAACACTACCCGTGAGAGGCCCTGCTGGGATTTGAACCCAGGATCTCCTGTTTACGAGACAGGCACTTTGACCAACTAAGCCACAGCGCCACTACGAAGGACTTTTTCACAAAATGTAAATGTCGTTCATTTTCTCAAATATGACAGCAAAAAGTTGAAGTTGAAACAATCCATGAGAGGCACTGCTGGGATTTGAACCCAGGATCTCCTGTTTACTAGACAGACACTTTGACCAACTAAGCCACAGCACCTCTGGGAAGATGTTTTTCACCAATTTTAAACAGTCGTTATTTTTCTCAAATATGAGAGCAAAAAGTTGAAGTCGAAAAGACCAGGGAGGGGAGGCGCTGCTGGGATTTGAACCCAGGATCTCCTGTTTACTAGACAGGCACTTTGACCAACTAAGCCACAGCGCCTCTGGAAAGGTCTATTTCACCAATGTTAAACAGTCGTTAATTTTCTCAAATATGCGAGCAAAAAGTTCAATTCAACACTACCCGTGAGAGGCACTGCTGGGATTTGAACCCAGGATCTCCTGTTTACAAGACAGGCACTTTGACCAACTAAGCCACAGCGCCTCTATGAAGGACTTTTTCACAAAATGTAAACGGTCAATCATATTCTCAAATATGAGAGCAAAAAGTTGAAGTCAACGCTACCCGTGAGAGGCTCCGCTGACATTTGAACCCAGGATCTTCTGTTTACTAGACAGGCACTTTGACCAACTAAGCCACAGCGGCTGACTTTTCCACAGATTTTGAACCTTCGTTCATATCCACAAATATGAAACTATAAGGTTGGAACCTACGCCACTTTATAAATGGCATTCCTGGAAATATTTCACACAAAGGATTCATTATGACCTTTTTTTTCAGAGCTCAGACTACACTCCTCTTTGAGGCCCTGCTGGGATTTGAACCCAGGATCTCCTGTTTACGAGACAGGCACTTTGACCAACTAAGCCACAGCGCCACTACAAAGGACTTTTTCACCAATTTTAAACAGTCGTTAATTATCTCAAATATGCGAGCAAAAAATTGAACTCACCACTACCCGGGAGAGGCACTGCTGGGATTTGAACCCAGGATCTCCTGTTTACGAGACAGGCACTTTGACCAACTAAGCCACAGCGCCTCTGGCAAGGTCTTTTTCACCAATTTTAAATAATCTTTAATTTTCCCAAATATGAGAGCAAAAAGTTCAATTCAACACTACCCGTGAGAGGCCCTGCTGGGATTTGAACCCAGGATCTCCTGTTTACTAGACAGGCACTTTGACCAACTAAGCCACAGCGCCTCTGGCAAGGTCTTTTTCACCAATTTGAAATAATCTTTAATTTTCTCAAATATGAGAGCAAAAAGTTCAATTCAACACTACCCGTGAGAGGCCCTGCTGGGATTTGAACCCAGGATCTCCTGTTTACGAGACAGGCACTTTGACCAACTAAGCCACAGCACCTCTGGGAAGATGTTTTTCACCAATTTTAAACAGTCGTTATTTTTCTCAAATATGACAGCAAAAAGTTGAAGTCGAAAAGACCAGGGAGGGGAGGCGCTGCTGGGATTTGAACCCAGGATCTCCTGTTTACTAGACAGGCACTTTGACCAACTAAGCCACAGAGCCTCTATGAAGGACTTTTTCACAAAATGTAAACGGTCAATCATATTCTCAAATATGAGAGCAAAAAATTGAAGTCAGGACTAACTGGGAGAGGCACTGCTGGGATTTGAACCCAGGATCTCCTGTTTACTAGACAGGCACTTTGACCAACTAAGCCACAGCGCCTCTGGCAAGGTCTTTTTCACCAATTTTAAATAATCTTTAATTTTCTCAAATATGAGAGCAAAAAGTTCAATTCAACACTACCCGTGAGAGGCACTGCTGGGATTTGAACCCAGGATCTCCTGTTTACAAGACAGGCACTTTGACCAACTAAGCCACAGCGCCTCTATGAAGGACTTTTTCACAAAATGTAAACGGTCAATCATATTCTCAAATATGAGAGCAAAAAGTTGAAGTCAACGCTACCCGTGAGAGGCTCCGCTGACATTTGAACCCAGGATCTTCTGTTTACTAGACAGGCACTTTGACCAATTAAGCCACAGCGGCTGACTTTTCCACAGATTTTGAACCTTCGTTCATATCCATAAATATGAAACTATAAGGTTGGAACCTACGCCACTTTATAAATGGCATTCCTGGAAATATTTCACACTAACGATTCATTATGACCTTTTTTTTCAGAGCTCAGACTACACTCCTCTTTGAGGCCCTGCTGGGATTTGAACCCAGGATCTCCTGTTTACTAGACAGGCACTTTGACCAACTAAGCCACAGCACCTCTGGAAAGATGTTTTTCACCAATTTTAAACAGTCGTTAATTATCTCAAATATGAGAGCAAAAAATTGAAGTCAACACTACCCGGGAGAGGCACTGCTGGGATTTGAACCCAGGATCTCCTGTTTACTAGACAGGCACTTTGACCAACTAAGCCACAGCACCTCTGGGAAGATGTTTTTCACCAATTTTAAACAGTCGTTTTTTTTCCCAAATATGACAGCAAAAAGTTGAAGTCGAAAAGACCAGGGAGGGGAGGCGCTGCTGGGATTTGAACCCAGGATCTCCTGTTTACTAGACAGGCACTTTGACCAACTAAGCCACAGCGCCTCTGGAAAGGTCTATTTCACCAATGTTAAACAGTCGTTAATTTTCTCAAATATGAGAGCAAAAAGTTCAATTCAACACTACCCATGAGAGGCCCTGCTGGGATTTGAACCCAGGATCTCCTGTTTACTAGACAGGCACTTTGACCAACTAAGCCACAGCGCCTCTGGCAAGGTCTTTTTCACCAATTTTAAATAATCTTTAATTTTCTCAAATATGAGAGCAAAAAGTTCAATTCAACACTACCCGTGAGAGGCCCTGCTGGGATTTGAACCCAGGATCTCCTGTTTACGAGACAGGCACTTTGACCAACTAAGCCACAGCGCCACTACGAAGGACTTTTTCACAAAATGTAAATGTCGTTCATTTTCTCAAATATGACAGCAAAAAGTTGAAGTTGAAACAATCCATGAGAGGCACTGCTGGGATTTGAACCCAGGATCTCCTGTTTACTAGACAGACACTTTGACCAACTAAGCCACAGCACCTCTTGGAAGATGTCTTTCACCAATTTTAAACAGTCGTTATTTTTCTCAAATATGAGAGCAAAAAGTTGAAGTCGAAAAGACCAGGGAGGGGAGGCGCTGCTGGGATTTGAACCCAGGATCTCCTGTTTACTAGACAGGCACTTTGACCAACTAAGCCACAGCGCCTCTGGAAAGGTCTATTTCACCAATGTTAAACAGTCGTTAATTTTCTCAAATATGCGAGCAAAAAGTTCAATTCAACACTACCCGTGAGAGGCACTGCTGGGATTTGAACCCAGGATCTCCTGTTTACAAGACAGGCACTTTGACCAACTAAGCCACAGCGCCTCTATGAAGGACTTTTTCACAAAATGTAAACGGTCAATCATATTCTCAAATATGAGAGCAAAAAGTTGAAGTCAACGCTACCCGTGAGAGGCTCCGCTGACATTTGAACCCAGGATCTTCTGTTTACTAGACAGGCACTTTGACCAACTAAGCCACAGCGGCTGACTTTTCCACAGATTTTGAACCTTCGTTCATATCCACAAATATGAAACTATAAGGTTGGAACCTACGCCACTTTATAAATGGCATTCCTGGAAATATTTCACACAAAGGATTCATTATGACCTTTTTTTTCAGAGCTCAGACTACACTCCTCTTTGAGGCCCTGCTGGGATTTGAACCCAGGATCTCCTGTTTACGAGACAGGCACTTTGACCAACTAAGCCACAGCGCCACTACGAAGGACTTTTTCACAAAATGTAAATGTCGTTCATTTTCTCAAATATGACAGCAAAAAGTTGAAGTTGAAACGATCCGTGAGAGGCACTGCTGGGATTTGAACACAGGATCTCCTGTTTACTAGACAGGCACTTTGACCAACTAAGCCACAGCACCTCTGGAAAGATGTTTTTCACCAATTTTAAACAGTCGTTAATTATCTCAAATATGAGAGCAAAAAATTGAAGTCAACACTACCCAGGAGAGGCACTGCTGGGATTTGAACCCAGGATCTCCTGTTTACTAGACAGGCACTTTGACCAACTAAGCCACAGCGCCTCTGGCAAGGTCTTTTTCACCAATTTTAAATAATCTTTAATTTTCTCAAATATGAGAGCAAAAAGTTCAATTCAACACTACCCGTGAGAGGCCCTGCTGGGATTTGAACCCAGGATCTCCTGTTTACGAGACAGGCACTTTGACCATCTAAGCCACAGCACCTCTGGGAAGATGTTTTTCACCAATTTTAAACAGTCGTTATTTTTCTCAAATATGAGAGCAAAAAGTTGAAGTCGAAAAGACCAGGGAGGGGAGGCGCTGCTGGGATTTGAACCCAGGATCTCCTGTTTACTAGACAGGCACTTTGACCAAATAAGCCACAGCACCTCTGGAAAGGTCTATTTCACCAATGTTAAACAGTCGTTAATTTTCTCAAATATGAGAGCAAAAAGTTCAATTCAACACTACCCGTGAGAGGCACTGCTGGGATTTGAACCCAGGATCTCCTGTTTACTAGACAGGCACTTTGACCAACTAAGCCACAGCGCCTCTGGCAAGGTCTTTTTCACCAATTTTAAATAATCTTTAATTTTCTCAAATATGAGAGCAAAAAGTTCAATTCAACACTACCCGTGAGAGGCACTGCTGGGATTTGAACCCAGGATCTCCTGTTTACAAGACAGGCACTTTGACCAACTAAGCCACAGCGCCTCTATGAAGGACTTTTTCACAAAATGTAAACGGTCAATCATATTCTCAAATATGAGAGCAAAAAGTTGAAGTCAACGCTACCCGTGAGAGGCTCCGCTGACATTTGAACCCAGGATCTTCTGTTTACTAGACAGGCACTTTGACCAACTAAGCCACAGCGGCTGACTTTTCCACAGATTTTGAACCTTCGTTCATATCCACAAATATGAAACTATAAGGTTGGAACCTACGCCACTTTATAAATGGCATTCCTGGAAATATTTCACACAAAGGATTCATTATGACCTTTTTTTTCAGAGCTCAGACTACACTCCTCTTTGAGGCACTGCTGGGATTTGAACCCAGGATCTCCTGTTTACGAGACAGGCACTTTGACCAACTAAGCCACAGCGCCTCTGGCAAGGTCTTTTTCACCAATTTTAAATAATCTTTAATTTTCTCAAATATGAGAGCAAAAAGTTCAATTCAACACTACCCGTGAGAGGCCCTGCTGGGATTTGAACCCAGGATCTCCTGTTTACGAGACAGGCACTTTGACCAACTAAGCCACAGCGCCACTACGAAGGACTTTTTCACAAAATGTAAATGTCGTTCATTTTCTCAAATATGACAGCAAAAAGTTGAAGTTGAAACAATCCATGAGAGGCACTGCTGGGATTTGAACCCAGGATCTCCTGTTTACTAGACAGACACTTTGACCAACTAAGCCACAGCACCTCTGGGAAGATGTTTTTCACCAATTTTAAACAGTCGTTATTTTTCTCAAATATGAGAGCAAAAAGTTGAAGTCGAAAAGACCAGGGAGGGGAGGCGCTGCTGGGATTTGAACCCAGGATCTCCTGTTTACTAGACAGGCACTTTGACCAACTAAGCCACAGCGCCTCTGGAAAGGTCTATTTCACCAATGTTAAACAGTCGTTAATTTTCTCAAATATGCGAGCAAAAAGTTCAATTCAACACTACCCGTGAGAGGCACTGCTGGGATTTGAACCCAGGATCTCCTGTTTACAAGACAGGCACTTTGACCAACTAAGCCACAGCGCCTCTATGAAGGACTTTTTCACAAAATGTAAACGGTCAATCATATTCTCAAATATGAGAGCAAAAAGTTGAAGTCAACGCTACCCGTGAGAGGCTCCGCTGACATTTGAACCCAGGATCTTCTGTTTACTAGACAGGCACTTTGACCAACTAAGCCACAGCGGCTGACTTTTCCACAGATTTTGAACCTTCGTTCATATCCACAAATATGAAACTATAAGGTTGGAACCTACGCCACTTTATAAATGGCATTCCTGGAAATATTTCACACAAAGGATTCATTATGACCTTTTTTTTCAGAGCTCAGACTACACTCCTCTTTGAGGCCCTGCTGGGATTTGAACCCAGGATCTCCTGTTTACGAGACAGGCACTTTGACCAACTAAGCCACAGCGCCACTACAAAGGACTTTTTCACCAATTTTAAACAGTCGTTAATTATCTCAAATATGCGAGCAAAAAATTGAACTCACCACTACCCGGGAGAGGCACTGCTGGGATTTGAACCCAGGATCTCCTGTTTACGAGACAGGCACTTTGACCAACTAAGCCACAGCACCTCTGGCAAGGTCTTTTTCACCAATTTTAAATAATCTTTAATTTTCCCAAATATGAGAGCAAAAAGTTCAATTCAACACTACCCGTGAGAGGCCCTGCTGGGATTTGAACCCAGGATCTCCTGTTTACTAGACAGGCACTTTGACCAACTAAGCCACAGCGCCTCTGGCAAGGTCTTTTTCACCAATTTGAAATAATCTTTAATTTTCTCAAATATGAGAGCAAAAAGTTCAATTCAACACTACCCGTGAGAGGCCCTGCTGGGATTTGAACCCAGGATCTCCTGTTTACGAGACAGGCACTTTGACCAACTAAGCCACAGCACCTCTGGGAAGATGTTTTTCACCAATTTTAAACAGTCGTTATTTTTCTCAAATATGACAGCAAAAAGTTGAAGTCGAAAAGACCAGGGAGGGGAGGCGCTGCTGGGATTTGAACCCAGGATCTCCTGTTTACTAGACAGGCACTTTGACCAACTAAGCCACAGCGCCTCTATGAAGGACTTTTTCACAAAATGTAAACGGTCAATCATATTCTCAAATATGAGAGCAAAAAATTGAAGTCAGGACTAACTGGGAGAGGCACTGCTGGGATTTGAACCCAGGATCTCCTGTTTACTAGACAGGCACTTTGACCAACTAAGCCACAGCGCCTCTGGCAAGGTCTTTTTCACCAATTTTAAATAATCTTTAATTTTCTCAAATATGAGAGCAAAAAGTTCAATTCAACACTACCCGTGAGAGGCACTGCTGGGATTTGAACCCAGGATCTCCTGTTTACAAGACAGGCACTTTGACCAACTAAGCCACAGCGCCTCTATGAAGGACTTTTTCACAAAATGTAAACGGTCAATCATATTCTCAAATATGAGAGCAAAAAGTTGAAGTCAACGCTACCCGTGAGAGGCTCCGCTGACATTTGAACCCAGGATCTTCTGTTTACTAGACAGGCACTTTGACCAATTAAGCCACAGCGGCTGACTTTTCCACAGATTTTGAACCTTCGTTCATATCCATAAATATGAAACTATAAGGTTGGAACCTACGCCACTTTATAAATGGCATTCCTGGAAATATTTCACACTAACGATTTATTATGACCTTTTTTTTCAGAGCTCAGACTACACTCCTCTTTGAGGCCCTGCTGGGATTTGAACCCAGGATCTCCTGTTTACGAGACAGGCACTTTGACCAACTAAGCCACAGCACCTCTGGGAAGATGTTTTTCACCAATTTTAAACAGTCGTTAATTATCTCAAATATGAGAGCAAAAAATTGAAGTCAACACTACCCGGGAGAGGCACTGCTGGGATTTGAACCCAGGATCTCCTGTTTACTAGACAGGCACTTTGACCAACTAAGCCACAGCACCTCTGGGAAGATGTTTTTCACCAATTTTAAACAGTCGTTTTTTTTCCCAAATATGACAGCAAAAAGTTGAAGTCGAAAAGACCAGGGAGGGGAGGCGCTGCTGGGATTTGAACCCAGGATCTCCTGTTTACTAGACAGGCACTTTGACCAACTAAGCCACAGCGCCTCTGGAAAGGTCTATTTCACCAATGTTAAACAGTCGTTAATTTTCTCAAATATGAGAGCAAAAAGTTCAATTCAACACTACCCATGAGAGGCCCTGCTGGGATTTGAACCCAGGATCTCCTGTTTACTAGACAGGCACTTTGACCAACTAAGCCACAGCGCCTCTGGCAAGGTCTTTTTCACCAATTTTAAATAATCTTTAATTTTCTCAAATATGAGAGCAAAAAGTTCAATTCAACACTACCCGTGAGAGGCCCTGCTGGGATTTGAACCCAGGATCTCCTGTTTACGAGACAGGCACTTTGACCATCTAAGCCACAGCACCTCTGGGAAGATGTTTTTCACCAATTTTAAACAGTCGTTATTTTTCTCAAATATGAGAGCAAAAAGTTGAAGTCGAAAAGACCAGGGAGGGGAGGCGCTGCTGGGATTTGAACCCAGGATCTCCTGTTTACAAGACAGGCACTTTGACCAACTAAGCCACAGCGCCTCTATGAAGGACTTTTTCACAAAATGTAAACGGTCAATCATATTCTCAAATATGAGAGCAAAAAGTTGAAGTCAACGCTACCCGTGAGAGGCTCCGCTGACATTTGAACCCAGGATCTTCTGTTTACTAGACAGGCACTTTGACCAACTAAGCCACAGCGGCTGACTTTTCCACAGATTTTGAACCTTCGTTCATATCCACAAATATGAAACTATAAGGTTGGAACCTACGCCACTTTATAAATGGCATTCCTGGAAATATTTCACACAAAGGATTCATTATGACCTTTTTTTTCAGAGCTCAGACTACACTCCTCTTTGAGGCACTGCTGGGATTTGAACCCAGGATCTCCTGTTTACGAGACAGGCACTTTGACCAACTACGCCACAGCGCCTCTGGAAAGGTCTTTTTCACCAATTTTAAACAGTCGTTAATTATCTCAAATATGAGAGCAAAAAATTGAACTCACCACTACCCGGGAGAGGCACTGCTGGGATTTGAACCCAGGATCTCCTGTTTACTAGACAGGCACTTTGACCAACTAAGCCACAGCGCCTCTGGCAAGGTCTTTTTCACCAATTTTAAATAATCTTTAATTTTCCCAAATATGAGAGCAAAAAGTTCAATTCAACACTACCCGTGAGAGGCCCTGCTGGGATTTGAACCCAGGATCTCCTGTTTACTAGACAGGCACTTTGACCAACTAAGCCACAGCGCCTCTGGCAAGGTCTTTTTCACCAATTTTAAATAATCTTTAATTTTCTCAAATATGAGAGCAAAAAGTTCAATTCAACACTACCCGTGAGAGGCCCTGCTGGGATTTGAACCCAGGATCTCCTGTTTACGAGACAGGCACTTTGACCAACTAAGCCACAGCACCTCTGGGAAGATGTTTTTCACCAATTTTAAACAGTCGTTATTTTTCTCAAATATGACAGCAAAAAGTTGAAGTCGAAAAGACCAGGGAGGGGAGGCGCTGCTGGGATTTGAACCCAGGATCTCCTGTTTACTAGACAGGCACTTTGACCAACTAAGCCACAGAGCCTCTATGAAGGACTTTTTCACAAAATGTAAACGGTCAATCATATTCTCAAATATGAGAGCAAAAAATTGAAGTCAGGACTAACTGGGAGAGGCACTGCTGGGATTTGAACCCAGGATCTCCTGTTTACTAGACAGGCACTTTGACCAACTAAGCCACAGCGCCTCTGGCAAGGTCTTTTTCACCAATTTTAAATAATCTTTAATTTTCTCAAATATGAGAGCAAAAAGTTCAATTCAACACTACCCGTGAGAGGCACTGCTGGGATTTGAACCCAGGATCTCCTGTTTACAAGACAGGCACTTTGACCAACTAAGCCACAGCGCCTCTATGAAGGACTTTTTCACAAAATGTAAACGGTCAATCATATTCTCAAATATGAGAGCAAAAAGTTGAAGTCAACGCTACCCGTGAGAGGCTCCGCTGACATTTGAACCCAGGATCTTCTGTTTACTAGACAGGCACTTTGACCAATTAAGCCACAGCGGCTGACTTTTCCACAGATTTTGAACCTTCGTTCATATCCATAAATATGAAACTATAAGGTTGGAACCTACGCCACTTTATAAATGGCATTCCTGGAAATATTTCACACTAAGGATTCATTATGACCTTTTTTTTCAGAGCTCAGACTACACTCCTCTTTGAGGCCCTGCTGGGATTTGAACCCAGGATCTCCTGTTTACTAGACAGGCACTTTGACCAACTAAGCCACAGCACCTCTTGAAAGATGTTTTTCACCAATTTTAAACAGTCGTTAATTATCTCAAATATGAGAGCAAAAAATTGAAGTCAACACTACCCGGGAGAGGCACTGCTGGGATTTGAACCCAGGATCTCCTGTTTACTAGACAGGCACTTTGACCAACTAAGCCACAGCACCTCTGGGAAGATGTTTTTCACCAATTTTAAACAGTCGTTATTTTTCTCAAATATGACAGCAAAAAGTTGAAGTCGAAAAGACCAGGGAGGGGAGGCGCTGCTGGGATTTGAACCCAGGATCTCCTGTTTACTAGACAGGCACTTTGACCAACTAAGCCACAGCGCCTCTGGAAAGGTCTATTTCACCAATGTTAAACAGTCGTTAATTTTCTCAAATATGAGAGCAAAAAGTTCAATTCAACACTACCTGTGAGAGGCACTGCTGGGATTTGAACCCAGGATCTCCTGTTTACAAGACAGGCACTTTGACCAACTAAGCCACAGAGCCTCTATGAAGGACTTTTTCACAAAATGCAAACGGTCAATCATATTCTCAAATATGAGAGCAAAAAATTGAAGTCAGGACTAACTGGGAGAGGCACTGCTGGGATTTGAACCCAGGATCTCCTGTTTACTAGACAGGCACTTTGACCAACTAAGCCACAGCGCCTCTGGCAAGGTCTTTTTCACCAATTTTAAATAATCTTTAATTTTCTCAAATATGAGAGCAAAAAGTTCAATTCAACACTACCCGTGAGAGGCACTGCTGGGATTTGAACCCAGGATCTCCTGTTTACAAGACAGGCACTTTGACCAACTAAGCCACAGCGCCTCTATGAAGGACTTTTTCACAAAATGTAAACGGTCAATCATATTCTCAAATATGAGAGCAAAAAGTTGAAGTCAACGCTACCCGTGAGAGGCTCCGCTGACATTTGAACCCAGGATCTTCTGTTTACTAGACAGGCACTTTGACCAACTAAGCCACAGCGGCTGACTTTTCCACAGATTTTGAACCTTCGTTCATATCCACAAATATGAAACTATAAGGTTGGAACCTACGCCACTTTATAAATGGCATTCCTGGAAATATTTCACACAAAGGATTCATTATGACCTTTTTTTTTAGAGCTCAGACTACACTCCTCTTTGAGGCACTGCTGGGATTTGAACCCAGGATCTCCTGTTTACTAGACAGGCACTTTGACCAACTAAGCCACAGCACCTCTGGAAAGATGTTTTTCACCAATTTTAAACAGTCGTTAATTATCTCAAATATGAGAGCAAAAAATTGAAGTCAACACTACCCGGGAGAGGCACTGCTGGGATTTGAACCCAGGATCTCCTGTTTACTAGACAGGCACTTTGACCAACTAAGCCACAGCGCCTCTGGCAAGGTCTTTTTCACCAATTTTAAATAATCTTTAATTTTCCCAAATATGAGAGCAAAAAGTTCAATTCAACACTACCCGTGAGAGGCCCTGCTGGGATTTGAACCCAGGATCTCCTGTTTACTAGACAGGCACTTTGACCAACTAAGCCACAGCGCCTCTGGCAAGGTCTTTTTCACCAATTTTAAATAATCTTTAATTTTCTCAAATATGAGAGCAAAAAGTTCAATTCAACACTACCCGTGAGAGGCCCTGCTGGGATTTGAACCCAGGATCTCCTGTTTACGAGACAGGCACTTTGACCAACTAAGCCACAGCACCTCTGGGAAGATGTTTTTCACCAATTTTAAACAGTCGTTATTTTTCTCAAATATGACAGCAAAAAGTTGAAGTCGAAAAGACCAGGGAGGGGAGGCGCTGCTGGGATTTGAACCCAGGATCTCCTGTTTACTAGACAGGCACTTTGACCAACTAAGCCACAGAGCCTCTATGAAGGACTTTTTCACAAAATGTAAACGGTCAATCATATTCTCAAATATGAGAGCAAAAAATTGAAGTCAGGACTAACTGGGAGAGGCACTGCTGGGATTTGAACCCAGGATCTCCTGTTTACTAGACAGGCACTTTGACCAACTAAGCCACAGCGCCTCTGGCAAGGTCTTTTTCACCAATTTTAAATAATCTTTAATTTTCTCAAATATGAGAGCAAAAAGTTCAATTCAACACTACCCGTGAGAGGCACTGCTGGGATTTGAACCCAGGATCTCCTGTTTACAAGACAGGCACTTTGACCAACTAAGCCACAGCGCCTCTATGAAGGACTTTTTCACAAAATGTAAACGGTCAATCATATTCTCAAATATGAGAGCAAAAAGTTGAAGTCAACGCTACCCGTGAGAGGCTCCGCTGACATTTGAACCCAGGATCTTCTGTTTACTAGACAGGCACTTTGACCAATTAAGCCACAGCGGCTGACTTTTCCACAGATTTTGAACCTTCGTTCATATCCATAAATATGAAACTATAAGGTTGGAACCTACGCCACTTTATAAATGGCATTCCTGGAAATATTTCACACTAAGGATTCATTATGACCTTTTTTTTCAGAGCTCAGACTACACTCCTCTTTGAGGCCCTGCTGGGATTTGAACCCAGGATCTCCTGTTTACTAGACAGGCACTTTGACCAACTAAGCCACAGCACCTCTTGAAAGATGTTTTTCACCAATTTTAAACAGTCGTTAATTATCTCAAATATGAGAGCAAAAAATTGAAGTCAACACTACCCGGGAGAGGCACTGCTGGGATTTGAACCCAGGATCTCCTGTTTACTAGACAGGCACTTTGACCAACTAAGCCACAGCACCTCTGGGAAGATGTTTTTCACCAATTTTAAACAGTCGTTATTTTTCTCAAATATGACAGCAAAAAGTTGAAGTCGAAAAGACCAGGGAGGGGAGGCGCTGCTGGGATTTGAACCCAGGATCTCCTGTTTACTAGACAGGCACTTTGACCAACTAAGCCACAGCGCCTCTGGAAAGGTCTATTTCACCAATGTTAAACAGTCGTTAATTTTCTCAAATATGAGAGCAAAAAGTTCAATTCAACACTACCTGTGAGAGGCACTGCTGGGATTTGAACCCAGGATCTCCTGTTTACAAGACAGGCACTTTGACCAACTAAGCCACAGAGCCTCTATGAAGGACTTTTTCACAAAATGTAAACGGTCAATCATATTCTCAAATATGAGAGCAAAAAATTGAAGTCAGGACTAACTGGGAGAGGCACTGCTGGGATTTGAACCCAGGATCTCCTGTTTACTAGACAGGCACTTTGACCAACTAAGCCACAGCGCCTCTGGCAAGGTCTTTTTCACCAATTTTAAATAATCTTTAATTTTCTCAAATATGAGAGCAAAAAGTTCAATTCAACACTACCCGTGAGAGGCACTGCTGGGATTTGAACCCAGGATCTCCTGTTTACAAGACAGGCACTTTGACCAACTAAGCCACAGCGCCTCTATGAATGACTTTTTCACAAAATGTAAACGGTCAATCATATTCTCAAATATGAGAGCAAAAAGTTGAAGTCAACGCTACCCGTGAGAGGCTCCGCTGACATTTGAACCCAGGATCTTCTGTTTACTAGACAGGCACTTTGACCAACTAAGCCACAGCGGCTGACTTTTCCACAGATTTTGAACCTTCGTTCATATCCACAAATATGAAACTATAAGGTTGGAACCTACGCCACTTTATAAATGGCATTCCTGGAAATATTTCACACAAAGGATTCATTATGACCTTTTTTTTTAGAGCTCAGACTACACTCCTCTTTGAGGCACTGCTGGGATTTGAACCCAGGATCTCCTGTTTACTAGACAGGCACTTTGACCAACTAAGCCACAGCGCCTCTGGAAAGGTCTATTTCACCAATGTTAAACAGTCGTTAATTTTCTCAAATATGAGAGCAAAAATTTCAATTCAACACTACCTGTGAGAGGCACTGCTGGGATTTGAACCCAGGATCTCCTGTTTACAAGACAGGCACTTTGACCAACTAAGCCACAGAGCCTCTATGTAGGACTTTTTCACAAAATGTAAACGGTCAATCATATTCTCAAATATGAGAGCAAAAAATTGAAGTCAGGACTAACTGGGAGAGGCACTGCTGGGATTTGAACCCAGGATCTCCTGTTTACTAGACAGGCACTTTGACCAACTAAGCCACAGCGCCTCTGGCAAGGTCTTTTTCACCAATTTTAAATAATCTTTAATTTTCTCAAATATGAGAGCAAAAAGTTCAATTCAACACTACCCGTGAGAGGCACTGCTGGGATTTGAACCCAGGATCTCCTGTTTACGAGACAGGCACTTTGACCAACTAAGCCACAGCGCCTCTGGAAAAGTCTTTTTCACCAATTTTAAACAGTCGTTAATTATCTCAAATATGAGAGCAAAAAATTGAAGTCAACACTACCCGGGAGAGGCACTGCTGGGATTTGAACCCAGGATCTCCTGTTTACTAGACAGGCACTTTGACCAACTAAGCCAAAGCGCCTCTGGCAAGGTCTTTTTCACCAATTGTAAATAATCTTTCATTTTCTCAAATATGAGAGCAAAAAGTTCAATTCAACACTACCCGTGAGAGGCCCTGCTGGGATTTGAACCCAGGATCTCCTGTTTACTAGACAGGCACTTTGACCAACTAAGCCACAGCGCCTCTGGCAAGGTCTTTTTCACCAATTTTAAATAATCTTTAATTTTCTCAAATATGAGAGCAAAAAGTTCAATTCAGCACTACCCGTGAGAGGCACTGCTGGGATTTGAACCCAGGATCTCCTGTTTACGAGACAGGCACTTTGACCAACTAAGCCACAGCGCCACTACGAAGGACTTTTTCACAAAATGTAAATGTCGTTCATTTTCTCAAATAAGACAGCAAAAAGTTAAAGTTGAAATGATCCATGAGAGGCACTGCTGGGATTTGAACCCAGGATCTCCTGTTTACTAGACAGGCACTTTGACCAACTAAGCCACAGCGCCTCTGGAAAGGTCTATTTCACCAATGTTAAACAGTCGTTAATTTTCTCAAATATGAGAGCAAAAAGTTCAATTCAACACTACCCGTGAGAGGCACTGCTGGGATTTGAACCCAGGATCTCCTGTTTACAAGACAGGCACTTTGACCAACTAAGCCACAGAGCCTCTATGAAGGACTTTTTCACAAAATGTAAACGGTCAATCATATTCTCAAATATGAGAGCAAAAAATTGAAGTCAGGACTAACTGGGAGAGGCACTGCTGGGATTTGAACCCAGGATCTCCTGTTTACTAGACAGGCACTTTGACCAACTAAGCCACAGCGCCTCTGGCAAGGTCTTTTTCACCAATTTTAAATAATCTTTAATTTTCTCAAATATGAGAGCAAAAAGTTCAATTCAACACTACCCGTGAGAGGCACTGCTGGGATTTGAACCCAGGATCTCCTGTTTACAAGACAGGCACTTTGACCAACTAAGCCACAGCGCCTCTATGAAGGACTATTTCACAAAATGTAAACGGTCAATCATATTCTCAAATATGAGAGCAAAAAGTTGAAGTCAACACTACCCGTGAGAGGCTCCGCTGACATTTGAACCCAGGAT
The DNA here is from genome assembly GCF_910591455.1 of Pholis gunnellus. Taxonomy (NCBI): domain Eukaryota; kingdom Metazoa; phylum Chordata; class Actinopteri; order Perciformes; family Pholidae; genus Pholis; species Pholis gunnellus. The sequence goes on from NC_136538.1 coordinate 20,443,532, forward strand.
CTTCTGTTTACTAGACAGGCACTTTGACCAACTAAGCCACAGCGGCTGACTTTTCCACAGATTTTGAACCTTCGTTCATATCCACAAATATGAAACTATAAGGTTGGAACCTACGCCACTTTATAAATGGCATTCCTGGAAATATTTCACACAAAGGATTCATTATGACCTTTTTTTTCAGAGCTCAGACTACACTCCTCTTTGAGGCACTGCTGGGATTTGAACCCAGGATCTCCTGTTTACTAGACAGGCACTTTGACCAACTAAGCCACAGCACCTCTGGAAAGATGTTTTTCACCAATTTTAAACAGTCGTTAATTATCTCAAATATGAGAGCAAAAAATTGAAGTCAACACTACCCGTGAGAGGCACTGCTGGGATTTGAACCCAGGATCTCCTGTTTACAAGACAGGCACTTTGACCAACTAAGCCACAGCACCTCTGGGAAGATGTTTTTCACCAATTTTAAACAGTCGTTATTTTTCTCAAATATGAGAGCAAAAAGTTGAAGTCGAAAAGACCAGGGAGGGGAGGCACTGCTGGGATTTGAACCCAGGATCTCCTGTTTACTAGACAGGCACTTTGACCAACTAAGCCACAGCGCCTCTGGCAAGGTCTTTTTCACCAATTTTAAATAATCTTTAATTTTCTCAAATATGAGAGCAAAAAGTTCAATTCAACACTACCCGTGAGAGGCCCTGCTGGGATTTGAACCCAGGATCTCCTGTTTACGAGACAGGCACTTTGACCAACTAAGCCACAGCGCCACTACGAAGGACTTTTTCACAAAATGTAAATGTCGTTCATTTTCTCAAATATGACAGCAAAAAGTTGAAGTTGAAACGATCCATGAGAGGCACTGCTGGGATTTGAACCCAGGATCTCCTGTTTACGAAACAGGCACTTTGACCAACTAAGCCACAACGCCTCTGGAAAGGTCTATTTCACCAATGTTAAACAGTCGTTAATTTTCTCAAATATGAGAGCAAAAAGTTCAATTCAACACTACCCGTGAGAGGCACTGCTGGGATTTGAACCCAGGATCGCCTGTTTACAAGACAGGCACTTTGACCAACTAAGCCACAGAGCCTCTATGAAGGACTTTTTCACAAAATGTAAACGGTCAATCATATTCTCAAATATGAGAGCAAAAAATTGAAGTCAGGACTAACTAAGAGAGGCACTGCTGGGATTTGAACCCAGGATCTCCTGTTTACTAGACAGGCACTTTGACCAACTAAGCCACAGCGCCTCTGGCAAGGTCTTTTTCACCAATTTTAAATAATCTTTAATTTTCTCAAATATGAGAGCAAAAAGTCCAATTCAACACTACCCGTGAGAGGCACTGCTGGGATTTGAACCCAGGATCTCCTGTTTACAAGACAGGCACTTTGACCAACTAAGCCACAGCGCCTCTATGAAGGACTTTTTCACAAAATGTAAACGGTCAATCATATTCTCAAATATGAGAGCAAAAAGTTGAAGTCAACGCTACCCGTGAGAGGCTCCGCTGACATTTGAACCCAGGATCTTCTGTTTACTAGACAGGCACTTTGACCAACTAAGCCACAGCGGCTGACTTTTCCACAGATTTTGAACCTTCGTTCATATCCACAAATATGAAACTATAAGGTTGGAACCTACGCCACTTTATAAATGGCATTCCTTGAAATATTTCACACAAAGGATTCATTATGACCTTTTTTTTCAGAGCTCAGACTACACTCCTCTTTGAGGCACTGCTGGGATTTGAACCCAGGATCTCCTGTTTACGAGACAGGCACTTTGACCAACTAAGCCACAGAGCCTCTATGAAGGACTTTTTCACAAAATGTAAACGGTCAATCATATTCTCAAATATGAGAGCAAAAAATTGAAGTCAGGACTAACTGGGAGAGGCACTGCTGGGATTTGAACCCAGGATCTCCTGTTTACTAGACAGGCACTTTGACCAACTAAGCCACAGCGCCTCTGGCAAGGTCTTTTTCACCAATTTTAAATAATCTTTAATTTTCTCAAATATGAGAGCAAAAAGTTCAATTCAACACTACCCGTGAGAGGCACTGCTGGGATTTGAACCCAGGATCTCCTGTTTACAAGACAGGCACTTTGACCAACTAAGCCACAGCGCCTCTATGAAGGACTATTTCACAAAATGTAAACGGTCAATCATATTCTCAAATATGAGAGCAAAAAGTTGAAGTCAACACTACCCGTGAGAGGCTCCGCTGACATTTGAACCCAGGATCTTCTGTTTACTAGACAGGCACTTTGACCAACTAAGCCACAGCGGCTGACTTTTCCACAGATTTTGAACCTTCGTTCATATCCACAAATATGAAACTATAAGGTTGGAACCTACGCCACTTTATAAATGGCATTCCTGGAAATATTTCACACAAAGGATTCATTATGACCTTTTTTTTCAGAGCTCAGACTACACTCCTCTTTGAGGCACTGCTGGGATTTGAACCCAGGATTTCCTGTTTACTAGACAGGCACTTTGACCAACTAAGCCACAGCACCTCTGGAAAGATGTTTTTCACCAATTTTAAACAGTCGTTAATTATCTCAAATATGAGAGCAAAAAATTGAAGTCAACACTACCCGTGAGAGGCACTGCTGGGATTTGAACCCAGGATCTCCTGTTTACAAGACAGGCACTTTGACCAACTAAGCCACAGCGCCTCTGGCAAGGTCTTTTTCACCAATTTTAAATAATCTTTAATTTTCTCAAATATGAGAGCAAAAAGTTCAATTCAACACTACCCGTGAGAGGCCCTGCTGGGATTTGAACCCAGGATCTCCTGTTTACGAGACAGGCACTTTGACCAACTAAGCCACAGCGCCACTACGAAGGACTTTTTCACAAAATGTAAATGTCGTTCATTTTCTCAAATATGACAGCAAAAAGTTGAAGTTGAAACGATCCATGAGAGGCACTGCTGGGATTTGAACCCAGGATCTCCTGTTTACGAAACAGGCACTTTGACCAACTAAGCCACAACGCCTCTGGAAAGGTCTATTTCACCAATGTTAAACAGTCGTTAATTTTCTCAAATATGAGAGCAAAAAGTTCAATTCAACACTACCCGTGAGAGGCACTGCTGGGATTTGAACCCAGGATCGCCTGTTTACAAGACAGGCACTTTGACCAACTAAGCCACAGAGCCTCTATGAAGGACTTTTTCACAAAATGTAAACGGTCAATCATATTCTCAAATATGAGAGCAAAAAATTGAAGTCAGGACTAACTAAGAGAGGCACTGCTGGGATTTGAACCCAGGATCTCCTGTTTACTAGACAGGCACTTTGACCAACTAAGCCACAGCGCCTCTGGCAAGGTCTTTTTCACCAATTTTAAATAATCTTTAATTTTCTCAAATATGAGAGCAAAAAGTCCAATTCAACACTACCCGTGAGAGGCACTGCTGGGATTTGAACCCAGGATCTCCTGTTTACAAGACAGGCACTTTGACCAACTAAGCCACAGCGCCTCTATGAAGGACTTTTTCACAAAATGTAAACGGTCAATCATATTCTCAAATATGAGAGCAAAAAGTTGAAGTCAACGCTACCCGTGAGAGGCTCCGCTGACATTTGAACCCAGGATCTTCTGTTTACTAGACAGGCACTTTGACCAACTAAGCCACAGCGGCTGACTTTTCCACAGATTTTGAACCTTCGTTCATATCCACAAATATGAAACTATAAGGTTGGAACCTACGCCACTTTATAAATGGCATTCCTTGAAATATTTCACACAAAGGATTCATTATGACCTTTTTTTTCAGAGCTCAGACTACACTCCTCTTTGAGGCACTGCTGGGATTTGAACCCAGGATCTCCTGTTTACGAGACAGGCACTTTGACCAACTAAGCCACAGAGCCTCTATGAAGGACTTTTTCACAAAATGTAAACGGTCAATCATATTCTCAAATATGAGAGCAAAAAATTGAAGTCAGGACTAACTGGGAGAGGCACTGCTGGGATTTGAACCCAGGATCTCCTGTTTACTAGACAGGCACTTTGACCAACTAAGCCACAGCGCCTCTGGCAAGGTCTTTTTCACCAATTTTAAATAATCTTTAATTTTCTCAAATATGAGAGCAAAAAGTTCAATTCAACACTACCCGTGAGAGGCACTGCTGGGATTTGAACCCAGGATCTCCTGTTTACAAGACAGGCACTTTGACCAACTAAGCCACAGCGCCTCTATGAAGGACTATTTCACAAAATGTAAACGGTCAATCATATTCTCAAATATGAGAGCAAAAAGTTGAAGTCAACACTACCCGTGAGAGGCTCCGCTGACATTTGAACCCAGGATCTTCTGTTTACTAGACAGGCACTTTGACCAACTAAGCCACAGCGGCTGACTTTTCCACAGATTTTGAACCTTCGTTCATATCCACAAATATGAAACTATAAGGTTGGAACCTACGCCACTTTATAAATGGCATTCCTGGAAATATTTCACACAAAGGATTCATTATGACCTTTTTTTTCAGAGCTCAGACTACACTCCTCTTTGAGGCACTGCTGGGATTTGAACCCAGGATTTCCTGTTTACTAGACAGGCACTTTGACCAACTAAGCCACAGCACCTCTGGAAAGATGTTTTTCACCAATTTTAAACAGTCGTTAATTATCTCAAATATGAGAGCAAAAAATTGAAGTCAACACTACCCGTGAGAGGCACTGCTGGGATTTGAACCCAGGATCTCCTGTTTACAAGACAGGCACTTTGACCAACTAAGCCACAGCGCCTCTATGAAGGACTTTTTCACAAAATGTAAACGGTCAATCATATTCTCAAATATGAGAGCAAAAAGTTGAAGTCAACACTACCCGTGAGAGGCTCCGCTGACATTTGAACCCACGATCTTCTGTTTACTAGACAGGCACTTTGACCAATTAAGCCACAGCGGCTGACTTTTCCACAGATTTTGAACCTTCGTTCATATCCACAAATATGAAACTATAAGGTTGGAACCTACGCCACTTTATAAATGGCATTCCTGGAAATATTTCACAAAAAGGATTCATTATGACCTTTTTTTTCAGAGCTCAGACTACACTCCTCTTTGAGGCACTGCTGGGATTTGAACCCAGGATCTCCTGTTTACTAGACAGGCACTTTGACCAACTAAGCCACAGCACCTCTGGAAAGATGTTTTTCACCAATTTTAAACAGTCGTTAATTATCTCAAATATGAGAGCAAAAAATTGAAGTCAACACTACCCGGGAGAGGCACTGCTGGGATTTGAACCCAGGATCTCCTGTTTACTAGACAGGCACTTTGACCAACTAAGCCACAGCACCTCTGGGAAGATGTTTTTCACCAATTTTAAACAGTCGTTATTTTTCTCAAATATGAGAGCAAAAAGTTGAAGTCGAAAAGACCAGGGAGGGGAGGCACTGCTGGGATTTGAACCCAGGATCTCCTGTTTACTAGACAGGCACTTTGACCAACTAAGCCACAGCGCCTCTGGCAAGGTCTTTTTCACCAATTTTAAATAATCTTTAATTTTCTCAAATATGAGAGCAAAAAGTTCAATTCAACACTACCCGTGAGAGGCCCTGCTGGGATTTGAACCCAGGATCTCCTGTTTACGAGACAGGCACTTTGACCAACTAAGCCACAGCGCCACTACGAAGGACTTTTTCACAAAATGTAAATGTCGTTCATTTTCTCAAATATGACAGCAAAAAGTTGAAGTTGAAACGATCCATGAGAGGCACTGCTGGGATTTGAACCCAGGATCTCCTGTTTACGAAACAGGCACTTTGACCAACTAAGCCACAACGCCTCTGGAAAGGTCTATTTCACCAATGTTAAACAGTCGTTAATTTTCTCAAATATGAGAGCAAAAAGTTCAATTCAACACTACCCGTGAGAGGCACTGCTGGGATTTGAACCCAGGATCTCCTGTTTACAAGACAGGCACTTTGACCAACTAAGCCACAGAGCCTCTATGAAGGACTTTTTCACAAAATGTAAACGGTCAATCATATTCTCAAATATGAGAGCAAAAAATTGAAGTCAGGACTAACTAAGAGAGGCACTGCTGGGATTTGAACCCAGGATCTCCTGTTTACTAGACAGGCACTTTGACCAACTAAGCCACAGCGCCTCTGGCAAGGTCTTTTTCACCAATTTTAAATAATCTTTAATTTTCTCAAATATGAGAGCAAAAAGTCCAATTCAACACTACCCGTGAGAGGCACTGCTGGGATTTGAACCCAGGATCTCCTGTTTACAAGACAGGCACTTTGACCAACTAAGCCACAGCGCCTCTATGAAGGACTTTTTCACAAAATGTAAACGGTCAATCATATTCTCAAATATGAGAGCAAAAAGTTGAAGTCAACGCTACCCGTGAGAGGCTCCGCTGACATTTGAACCCAGGATCTTCTGTTTACTAGACAGGCACTTTGACCAACTAAGCCACAGCGGCTGACTTTTCCACAGATTTTGAACCTTCGTTCATATCCACAAATATGAAACTATAAGGTTGGAACCTACGCCACTTTATAAATGGCATTCCTTGAAATATTTCACACAAAGGATTCATTATGACCTTTTTTTTCAGAGCTCAGACTACACTCCTCTTTGAGGCACTGCTGGGATTTGAACCCAGGATCTCCTGTTTACTAGACAGGCACTTTGACCAACTAAGCCACAGCACCTCTGGAAAGATGTTTTTCACCAATTTTAAACAGTCGTTAATTATCTCAAATATGAGAGCAAAAAATTGAAGTCAACACTACCCGGGAGAGGCACTGCTGGGATTTGAACCCAGGATCTCCTGTTTACTAGACAGGCACTTTGACCAACTAAGCCACAGCGCCTCTGGCAAGGTCTTTTTCACCAATTTTAAATAATCTTTAATTTTCTCAAATATGAGAGCAAAAAGTTCAATTCAACACTACCCGTGAGAGGCCCTGCTGGGATTTGAACCCAGGATCTCCTGTTTACGAGACAGGCACTTTGACCAACTAAGCCACAGCGCCACTACGAAGGACTTTTTCATAAAATGTAAATGTCGTTCATTTTCTCAAATATGACAGCAAAAAGTTGAAGTTGAAACGATCCATGAGAGGCACTGCTGGGATTTGAACCCAGGATCTCCTGTTTACGAGACAGGCACTTTGACCAACTAAGCCACAACGCCTCTGGAAAGGTCTATTTCACCAATGTTAAACAGTCGTTAATTTTCTCAAATATGAGAGCAAAAAGTTCAATTCAACACTACCCGTGAGAGGCACTGCTGGGATTTGAACCCAGGATCTCCTGTTTACAAGACAGGCACTTTGACCAACTAAGCCACAGAGCCTCTATGAAGGACTTTTTCACAAAATGTAAACGGTCAATCATATTCTCAAATATGAGAGCAAAAAATTGAAGTCAGGACTAACTGGGAGAGGAACTGCTGGGATTTGAACCCAGGATCTTCTGTTTACTAGACAGGCACTTTGACCAACTAAGCAACAGCGCCTCTGGCAAGGTCTTTTTCACCAATTTTAAATAATCTTTAATTTTCTCAAATATGAGAGCAAAAAGTCCAATTCAACACTACCCGTGAGAGGCACTGCTGGGATTTGAACCCAGGATCTCCTGTTTACAAGACAGGAACTTTGACCAACTAAGCCACAGCGCCTCTATGAAGGACTTTTTCACAAAATGTAAACGGTCAATCATATTCTCAAATATGAGAGCAAAAAATGTAAGTCAAAATTACCCAAGAGAGGCAGTGCTGGGATTTGAACCTAGGATCTCCTGTTTACAAGACAAGCACTCTGACCAACTAAGCCACAGCGGCTGACTTTTCCACAGACTTTGAACCTTCGTTCATATCCACAAATATGAAACTATAAGGTTGGAACCTACGCCACTTTGTAAATGGCACTGTTGGAAATATTTCACACAAAGGATTCATTATGACCTTTTTTATCCAGGCTCGGACTACACTCCTCTTTGAGGCACTGCTGGGATTTGAACCCAGGATCTTCTGTTTACGAGACAGGCACTTTGACCAACCAAGCCACAGCGCCTCTATGAAGGGCTTTTTCACAAAAGTTAAACAGTCGTTAATTTTCTCAAATATGAGCGCAAAAAGTTGAAGTCGAAAATACCAGGGAGGGGAGGCGCTGCTGGGATTTGAACCCAGGATCTCCTCTGTACAAGACAGGCACTTTAACCAACTAAGCCACAGCGCCACTGTGTTTTGACTGTTCCAGGGACTTTGAACCTTCGTTCATATACACAAATATGAAACTATAAAGTTGAAACCTACACCACTTTGTAAGCTGCACTGCTGGAAATATGTCACACAAAGGATTCTTTATGACCCTTTTTTTTTTAGAGCATGGGGAGCTCTTTTCTTTGAGGCGCTGCTGGGATTTAAACCCAGGTTCTCTTGTTTACAAGACAGGCACTTTGACCAACTAAGCCACAGCGCCTCCATGAAGGACTTTTTCACAAAATTTAAACGGTCATTCATATTCTCAAAAAGTTGGAGTCAAGACTACACGGGAAAGGCACTGCTGGGATTTGAACCCAGGATCTCCTGTTTACTAGACAGGCACTTTGACCAACTAAGCCACAGCTCCTCTGGAAAGGTCTCTTTCACCAATTTTAAACATTCGTTAATTTTCTCAAATATGAGAGCAATAGGAAAGGTACTGCTGGGATTTGAACTGAAGATCTCCTCTCGACTGGAACTTTGACTACAAATGCCACAGCGCTTGTGTGCATGTCTTTAGCACAAATTTCAAACCTTTGTTAATATTCACAAATACAAAACGAAAAAGTTGAAATCTTCACTGTTTTATGACAGGCACTTCTGGGATTTGAACATAGGATCTGTTCTTCTCTAATTATAAACCTTCTTTGTTCCATTTCGACAGCAATGAGACAATATTTTGTCCAAAAATACGTCACTTCAATGCTTCATCCTATAACTCTTTTTCAACAGATAAAGTTTACAAACTACTCTCCTCACTGAGGCACTGCTGGAATTTGAAGAAAAATCTTTAAAATGTGTAATTTTTCCATGGCCCTTATCCGCAGAGATCCTAAATGAATTACTCCTTTGACTCCTAAACCAAAATTAAACAGAAAGTCCTGTCAACTAAACCCAACAATCATGCAGGAGAAAGTAGCATCCTAAATAAACAAAAAAAGAAGCTTTACAGCAAATGTTTTGACGTGTTTTGAGTGCTCAATTTATTCAACTTGCAACACATATATTTATCAAATATTTAAAACCTGTTAACAAATGTAGTAAAGCAGCTGATTCTCCAACAACCAGGAGAGTCTTAATGTTACTTCAGCTTCTGTCCTTCCTTCATACTGCGGCATTAATAATGTTTCACTTTACAGCTCATTGACACCAAAACCAGTTAAAACACTCTTAATAATGTTAAACAGTGACACAGTGACACCAACACTAACCAATACGGACGTTGACTCGCTCCACATGCTGTGACAAGCTGTGACGTTCTGCATGCACACATTCACCCTCTGAAAAATACACAAACTGTATAAAATACTCAAATGAAAAACTGTACACCAGCACACAAACACATCACAACTGTCCAAGTGAGTGTGTGCCAGTCAGACAGACAGATCAAGGAGTGGCCTAAGGCACAATACACTGCAGGAAGTATGAACAAGCTTCCCCACATAAACTTGTGTCAAAGTAAATTTAAGTTAATCTGAAAAAAACATATTTCTTAAACCAAAAAGTCCTCCCGTTCTAAATCATGTATTCAGTGTACCCGAGGCTCTGTTCACACTGTAAAAACATCAGATCTGATGCTGTACGATCACAGGATGTGTTGACACTTCATGATAAAGGTGAACCAGGCGGTTTAAATTTTTTTCACCTTCAACAGAGCATCATTCAACGTACCTGGAACAAATAAAGACAGGATCTGAAATGGATCATGTTTTTTGTTGCAGTTTGTTGAGCTGCAGTTCTTCTGACGGCCAACAGATGCTGTTAAAAACACTATCCTCGTATTTAAGTGAAAGGGAAACCCACCCAATTTCTCTTTATAAATACAAGGCAATAAAAAGTTCAGCTCACAGGCAATATCACCTTTTCTAAGTACATCTGAGTGCAGACTTTGAATGTGGCAGGCTGAAAACACCTGTCCAGGTGTTCAGTTTAAAATATATGACACATATATCGATCACAGACAGATATTGCCCTAAAGAGTTGGTCGAGACCAAAAACGGAGCTAAAAGAGAGTCAAGATTGTACTTACATTCATCAGCTGGACACAAACATCCTTTGCTGTCCCAGAAGTTACATTGTTTTAGATCTTGTGTGCACAAGATAAAAGAAATAAAATCTATAATATTTTGGGACTTGAGGGCCTTCCTGTAATAGACATTGAATAAAACAGTCTAAAGGCATGAGGTTTGAACAGAGCCATGAAGTGGCCTTGTCATGAAAAATGCCACCCTGATAAACATTCAAGCTCTTACAGTTCAGGACAACAACAAACATTAACACAATAAATATACAAAATAAAGACTATATCAACACATAACATCCAGAAGACAAATTAAACAACTATTAATTTGATTAGCACCGAACACAGCAGTGATGATATATTAGCTTTTAAATAAATATCAAACTGACGAGTAGTCTATTAATATGAAATTCAAGGTTATTTGTTGCACAGTAACACCTACTGTACGTGAATTCAGAGAGGGATTAGTAGTTACACTCCACATCACATCATCAGACACCATCCACACTCTGCAGCAGCCAGGGGTTCACCTGGATAAACATATACACTGAAATACTGTCTTTCTGAATCAAACACACTCTGTATAGGTGAAAAATGGTGGTTAAAACTATATATTTGAGTCTCTTCGTCATCGTTTTCTGACTCTTTGTAGTTATTTGGCATCTCTACGTGGCTGTTTTGTGTCTCTATTGTGGTATTGTGTCTCTATTTAGTGGTTTTGTGTGTCCTTTAGTTGTTTTCTGTCCCTTTGTAGTCGTTTAGCAGCTATATGTATCTTTATGCGTCTCTATGGAGTTGTTTTGTGCCTATTTGTGGTCATTTTGGGTCTGGGTACTCTCACAGTATCATTGTGCATTTCGACTTGTTTTTCATATTCGACCACACAGGTGAACCTGCTGGAATGAGGAACCACCTGGTCATGTTACATTCATTGCCAGTCTCACTTCTAACAGCATGTCAGATAAGGCTTCTTCATGGGCTGCTCTGAGGTTAATTTTACTGTCACACAGCTGCAGGAAACAAACTGTTAAAAAATGTAAAAGTAATGCTTTAGTGTTTTATCTGCTGCTCTGAAAAAACAATGAACTGAAGTTTGAGGACATTTTAGCTTCTATACAGGCTGTGATTTTAAATCGCAGTGAACTGAACCAAACATTAATACAATATTTTTGTTAGTTTAGTTAAGTGAAAAAAAAGCATTCAAAAAACCTAAAAAGGTCTGAATCAAAATAGGCACATCACTGAGTCAAGTCCAAGATATGATGAGAACAATATTCTGGAGACAAACTACCGTTTTGCAGTTCAAGCTTATGGAGTCTCCAGTGTGCCACTAGAACAATCATATAATTCCCAGGATTTATATGTTATAATCAAATTATAAATGTATACATATAAAAAACAATTATAAAGAAATTAATTCAAAATATCATTGTAAAAATAACAAAACTTAAAAAAGAAAAAAAAATTATTAAATCTAGCAAGCAATAAATGTATTTACTTATTTTGTCTTTACAAATGAAATAGTAGTTTAATTTTAAAATAGATCAATTTTAAAAGAATTTTTAAATGAAAGAATTTTTTTCATCATTTAAAGTGAATTACTGATGTAGATTTACAATTATATATTTGGTGCTTTTGTCCAACGCGACATACAAATGAGGTGCAATCCCAGCAAATGATTAGATTATCAACTATATTATTATTAATATTTCATGTAATAATATCTTTATTATAAATCTTTTTTTGTAGTATCAATTTAGTTCCATATATTTATTTTACATTTCACATTTATTAACTGATGAGAATATATACAAGTTATTTAATTTGGCACACTCAAGACTCCAAATAAAAATTCATTTCTGAGCTGAACTGAACAACGGTCACATTGAGCACACAAGTAGTTTCTGGTAGAAAACATAAGAAAATTAAAAGAACATAATACAGTGGGTTGGATGGCAAACAGCAACAACAACATCATGACTTGTTTTTGTTTCTGTTTTGGAGCGGGATCATCAGGCAGCGTCATTTTAATTATTCATATTAATGCACAAAAAGAAAAACCAAAATGTATTTTGCATAAAGAGCCTTTACACACACATCTTGCAAAAGTTGTTGACGTTGGCTTGGGTTCGTTTTCCATGGCCGGCAGCGTTGCCCCCAGTGGCGGCCAGAGCAGCAGGTCTGCAGCTTTTTGGTCTACACGTTGATGGCGTGAGCGTGCTTCTTGCACAGAGGTTTGTCTTTCTTTGAGTAGAAAGGCTGGCCCTCAAGGTTCACATTGCAAACCTGCAGGTACAACAAATATTGCAAAGTTGTGCAAATAAATTTCACAGTGCTACTTTCTGGACAACACACAACACTACAGTTTTCAGAGGGACTTTTTCTTCGGCAGATAGATGTTCTGAATAAAAACTCGAGTGATTATTTTTATCCAGCGCAACAAAGATGTTGCTGTTGAATTATGTAAATGCGATTTTCCAAAACCTTTGAGTGCCACAAACGTAAATGTTGACTTATTTTACAGGTGAAATGATGTTTGTTTCTGTTTCTCACCGCACAGACGAAGCAGGTGTCGTGCCAGGTGTGGCCGAGAGCCTCAATGAACTTATCACCCGCTTCAACAGGGAAGTCACAGCCATGACACTTAGTGCTGAAGAGTGAGATATAATCTGACAAGAGAGAGAGAGACAGATACCATGTAACATGAAAATACAATCTGAACAGGTTATAGCCCGACCCCGTGTGAACATCTTTGTACCTTTTTCGCAGTACGGTTCTCCGTCCTCCATATGGAAGAGGCTGTTTCCGAAGGGTTTGCCGCAGGCCGCGCAAACAAAGCAGGTGGTATGCCATGTCTGCCGCAGGGCGTGCATCACTTCCTGTAACACACATGACACAACGTGTCAGACGGGCTGAAGTGTGTGTATGTATGTGTGTGTAATAGCGAGTATTTAAAGGGCCATTGCAGTGTCTTCAACCATTTGCTACTCATAATATATTATTTCCATTCCTGTTAACCTGAATGCTGTACCGCGTATATTTCAGAATGCACTGCAGGTATACAGGTGGACAGGTAGGAAAGTGGAGCATCTCACCCCCATAATCTTGGTGTTGCAGCGGGCACAGGTCGGAGCGAAGAACTCCTCGTAACAGTTCTCGCAGTAGACGTTGTTCTGCTCCTCCACGAAGCTGACGTCAGCCAGAGACATGTGGCAATAGTGACAGTGAAACTCCTCGGGGTGCCAGGACCGGCCGAGGGCCACCAGGAAGGGGCCCCTGGAAACACCAATAACAACAGGCTCTCAGGTTCAGTCAGTTGGAGGTGACATGTTTTTATGATGTTCTGACTTTAAGTTACCTGCATTCTTCTTGTTTTTCATCACTTTTAAAATTTGCATCCTTAGATGTCCAAAATAAATGAACTTAATACTTAACAACCATAATCAAATTGATTTATCATTATTAGAAACCCTTTAAACAGGAAGTCTCGTTGAGATTGAGACCTTGTTTTCAAGAGAATTATTCACAATCATAAAAAAAGCCAGAAAACTCAATCGAATAAAAACTGCCAGAGGAATAAACAAATACATCTTGAGGACAGTTATTATTAATGGAAAAATTAATGTCAATTTAAGGTAAAAAAAAAAAAAAAAGAGATTCAGTTTCACAGTGATTAGCATTATTACGGTAATATACATATTAATATACTGTACATATACCCATTCATTAAGAAAACATATTTATCTGTATGACAAAGCAGTCCAAACCAGAATACAGTGCAGCATAATATCATATATATATAATCAAAAATTGTGTAAATTACCTGATGATGCTGTTACAGGACCCACACAGAGGCGTGCGGCTGCTGGCGGCATACCTCTCCGCCCTTTGGGCCACACCCCTCGCCACAGGTGAGAATGGGGCGGGGCTTGGTGTGATGGGGGCGGGGCTAGGAGCTGCAGGTGCGGAGGGAGAGGGGTTGGGGTTGTATGTTGGAGGAGGAGGGGCGCCCTGGGGAAGAGGCTGCATCTTCATGGTGGTGGTTGTCTTACTGGGGTCGAATTTGCCGGCGAAGTTGGTGTCGGACACCCAGGGGGGTCGGTTACCGGAAGCGGGGCCACCTGGAGCCGGGGATTGGGCAGCTGCTGGAGGGCGGGACTGAAGTGGAGCAGGAGGTGGCGCTGAAGCTGGAGGAGAAGAAAACGGTTTGTGTAAAAGTTTCAAATCCAGTGAAATCACAACAATAACTGTTACAGGTGTTCTCACCTGGTTGCGAGGGGTAGATGCACGCGGTGCTGACCACCTTGGGAGGGGGAGAGCCAAGAGGGATCTGAATGGAGCTCTGTTGAGTGGGCGGGGCCTGTTGCGTGGGGGGCTGCTGGTACTGCTGTGGGATTGGCTGCTGGTACTGCTGTGGGATTGGCTGCTGGTACTGCTGCGGGATTGGCTGCTGGTACTGCTGTTGGATTGGCTGCTGATACTGCTGTTGGATTGGCTGCTGATACTGCTGCGGGATTGGCTGGTACTGCTGCGGAGGCGGGGCTTGTGGAGCCTGATGCATGGCAGGGGGCTGACCATATTGGCTAGAGAGAGATGAAAAATTGTTGATTCATCATCAGGATTTTGTGAACAGTCTGTTTTAAGCCTCCTGCAACTTTAAACTCATTAAAGAGATCAAGATGTAGTTCAAACATCAGTCTAAATGTGCACAAATTCTTACCTGACTTTCTTCAATGTGTCAGGGACCGATTTGTTAATTCGCAGGTCAAAAGTCGTCTCAGATACAGAAAACTATCTTTGACATATTAAAATGCTGTTGTATGTAATCTAGTAATTTCGATTTTCAACTTCATCATTTGACCTGCAAATCACCAAATCAGTGTTTACTGGGTTGTGTAAATCTTAGCTTTGTACAGAAAATACATACACAAGATACTTAAAAGTTAGTGGAAGTTTTAATGAAGAAAGCTGAGGAAAACCAGCCTGGAAGAAATGAGTGTCAGTATCTTCACAATTAAGATCATCTTTCAGAGCCAGTTAAAAGAGATTCAGCATGTTATTCAGCTGATGAACGGATGAAGTTGTTACTCCACAGTTACATGGTCCTGGACTGAGCGATGCACCAACGCTGGCAGGGTTAGGAGTTCGATTCCCATCAGAGTTATCCATTTTAAAATAAAGGCCTCAGTCTGCTTCAAACAAAGTGCTTGTTGGATCTTCCAACAGTGTCTGAAACTCTCTTTTTGATAGCGCAATCAGGTCGGACTCTTACTCCAACTTTACACAGAGATGATTCATTTTTCATTATTTAACTACTTCTATTATATCTATAATATATATGATAGTATATATATTGATTTAGAAATTATTTTATTTTATTGTTTGATATTCCATACTAACATGCTATTTTTCAGAATTGTGTGCATCGTTAAATGCTGCAGAAAGCGGCCGCTAAACGGGTTGCAATGTAATTGCTCGTGGCAACTCCTCACCGTCAATGTACGACCACTAAAAGGACTTGTTTCTGCCACTGACAGGCTCAGATTGTTATTATAGGTGTTAGATTTAGTAAAGAACCCGACAGAGAAATAAAACTTCTTTACCTTTTGCTTGATCCAGTCTGTTTGCACTTTTAGTGGACGTACATTGACGGTGAGGAATTACCCGATATGATTACATTGCAGCCCGTTTAGCAGGTACTACCTGGAGCAATGTCAAAAATGGTTGCCCCCATTAGTCACAGAAACATGATAAAATAGGGTCCAGGTTGAAAAATACCAAAGTTACTCTTTAAGGTTGTGCTAATGTTAACTCCTTTATATACTGTTGGGTAGTTTAATCTACAGCAATGCATCATATTCTACGAGATCTTTTCAGCTTTGTGGCGATGCATTTTCCAGCTGATCCAAGAGATATTTTAACTAATTTATTTATCTTAAAAAGTAGGAGCCAAGTAGAATCGAGTATTCACCCAGACCAAGGTATAAAGTAGCATAAAAGACCTTAGACGAGGTCGAACGACGTCATACACACTAGTTAACATGAAGCATACTGAGGCCTTAAGTCCACTCATGGTTCTGCAAAGAGAGTTTTAGATGAAGAAGCCTCCGTTTGATGGCAGATGTTGTGTTACGTAGCGTAGGACAAGAGGCAGAGTGAAGTGAAATAAAAACGCTGGCAGCATGTGGACTCGAGCACTGGATCCCTGCAGGTGTCGGTACCTGGACACTGCAGCTCTGTGCTGGAGGCCGTAACCAGCGGCAGACTGTCGCTTCAGGCTGCAGATGTAGAGACAACAACAGCAGTGGTCACCATGATGATCTGCGTCTTGACGGTCACCAGGGTCACGCCTACCGCTGACGATGCTTCAGTGGGCTGTTTTCTAACCACAGCTGCCTTTTTAAGATTGTGTTTGTTGTGTTTCTCAGCCTCTAGGTAACTGTCCTAGAGGCTGTCCCAAAAACAGCAAAAAAAGCCCTGAGATATAACAGCAAAGTATGTCTCACTCAGAACATCAAACAGCCAACAAACAAGGACATGAAAACACTTCGACCCATTTAGATGACATCCTGTGAGTCCCAGATGTCCCACCAGCACTTGAACGCAACACACCTGTCTCACCACAAACTCAAAATCCTCCAGTAGCACGGGTTAAAACAACATCATATTACTGACATATTGTCAGTAGAGATTTGCTTATAAATCCAAACAGAGGGTTAATATAGTATTTCTGCAAAATTCCAAGTAAAATCAAGAGGAACAATATTTGTTAATTAAACGTAAGAACAGTTAGACTTTACTGTCGTGAAAAGACAGTGAAGCTTTCTTTTAAATGTTTCAGGTCAACATAAATCAATCATGCTTCCATTAACCTGCGAAATGAAGTCACCAGAAAACAGTCAAATATCCTAAACAACTGTCTGCAAAGTTTTAAAAGATACTCAAAGTCTGGTGTTATTCTGTCAACAAATCTCATGTTTGGACTCAAACCAACAACATGTTCGTCGGTCTCTCAATACTTTCTGACTTCCTGTCTAAGCTCCAAGATAAACACACAATACTTATTGGTTTATAATGTTAGTGTGAGTCTGCACATATGAACGCAATAAAAAGCCCACAGCTGATTGGTTACCTGTGAGGGTCGGGGTCAGGAGAAGCTGGGTTCAGAGGCTGCGGAGAGGCGGGGGTGGAGCCGGCAGAAGCTGGAGCATGCTCAGTAGAGCTAAAGCACAGGAAGCGTTAGGAGCAACAGTGGGAGAGAGACACTGCTGGAATCATGATATATATACAGTTTACACTGTATATTTACAGTATATATTTACACATGCAGTCGTTACAACCCTGCTTGCACATATATGCTGTTTAGATCAGATTCGTGAAAGTTCAGATCAGATTAGTTGAAGCATGAAAAGAGAAAAATATAGAAGATTGTTATTGTCTCATGCACAAATCAAAAAGCTTGATATTGCTCAGGTTAAAAATGTGGTCAAATTAATTCAATATGATACCCAAATTAGCTGGTAACATTGATTTTTAATTTTCTAAATGATCTGTATATAGATGTGGTGGGGACGACGACTTCAGTATTTATAAAATTCATTAAGACAAAAATATTTCTTTGTGTTTTATCTTTCTGTGAGTCACGTCTGAGCTGCTCCCCTTCAGGATGACTTAGAGACAAAAGGGAAAAACCACAGTCTCTTTATTGGCGGATAAAAGCTTGACCTCCGCTCCCATTGATTCACGTTGAGTCATTGCACAGCGAACACAGACTGACGGGAGGATGGTGGGGGCAGCAGGGATCGATTGTGCATAATGGAGGGATGATTAAATAAGTGTGCGGAGCAGAGAGAGCTCCATCCATCAGTGTTCAGGATGGAGGAGGGGGAGGAGGGTTAAAAGCTTTGTCCGTCCACTCAGAGACTGAGCAGACCTCCACGCTCTGATATACAGCGTCTGATTCTCCGTCAGCTCGGCTTCTATTTCACAAACACTTTGACAACAAAAGCAGCTAAAACACAAGGAAAACAAACAGAGAGAGCAACAGGAGACATGGAATAAAAAATCCTCATTTAGCCAGAAACTCCAGATATTTGGTCCAAATTTAAAGACAGACATTATATCTTCTGCAGTCGCAGGATGTTTTATACAACCTCTCGGTTACTTCTTGTAAAGATCTGTTGAGTATTTACATCCTGAAATGTTTCCTTTCGTCTCTGATAAAAGTTTGTGATCCAGGAATTAAAATCTATTATTCATTTCAATATAACTGTAATGGAGGATTGTGCTCTTTATACTGGAGACTCTTTCCCCTGTTATTGTTCCCCTGGTCACAGTCACAATCAGGCCAAAATGCTCTAATGCTCTCTTTGATCAATCAATACAAAGTTTGATCAATACAAAGAGGACTCCATTCATGTGATCTCATGTCAGACCCAGTCCCACTGCTCCCCCTTCTGGAGAAACCAGATCTTTACATCGGACTAATAACTAATCAATAACTTACTACGATTCTGCCGACATAACAAATCTCCAACCTGCAACCAGCTAAATTATTGTATGATTCGTTAATGTTGACTCCACACTCCAGCTTATTTTTAGTGGTAAAACATTTTCTACTGGTGGTTTAAGAATTGGACAATAAAGATTTCATTAAGATAGATTAATTTAATCACAATTAAGAAGTCTCCATGCCAACCTATCAGGTTGATCAGTGATCAGTGTGGCCTTTATTTCAGATTATAACAGTAATTGTAATTATTATTCTGATTATTATTATTGTTATGAACTATTATTATCACTGTTGATGGTGTAGCCGGTCGAGGTGGAGCTGATTTGAATCAAATACTTGAAATAAGTTAATATTTGGTAGTTAAACCCTCACAACATATTATTTTATGAACTCATTATAGGTTTTATGTGTACAATTCTAAGTAACTAAGCTGTCAGATAAATGCAGTGGGGTATAGAGTAAAACTTTTCCTGAAAGATGTAGTGGGGAAGAAGTATAAAGTAGCAGAAAACATAAATACTTCAGTAAAGTACTTGAGTAAATGTACTGTCCACCGCTGCTATATTTCAAAATAAGAGTCTAAAAGCAGGCCAAGATGAGTTTACCTGAACGTTCAGGATCATTTTAAGACCGAGGTGACCTATAGGGGCAGTGAGAAGAGGTGAGGGGCGGGGCGAGGTGTTCGGGGGCGGGGCAGAGTGTACAGGTGAGCAGCCGGTGGTGGGGGGGGGGGGTCAGCAGCTGTCTAATGGAGCTCTGCTGCCTACCTGCTCCTCCTCAGAGCCTCCTCATCCTCCTCCTCCCCTGGTACTGTAACAGACAAAACAAAGCAGAGAGCAGACATCAGTGAGCATCCTCAGTTTAAAGTTAACATCCTAGTGAGGCAGGTAAGTAAACTTTAATAGAAACACAATTTAAAAAGAATAAGTCTGACGGATCAAAACATTTTCAATTTCTATAAACTGTGTGAAAAGTGTGTAATCCTCTGCCACAAAAGTCAGATTTGTTACATTGGCTGAGGGGACTACTCTATATTTATAAATGGTCTTTCATGCTTTCAGGTTGTAGAAAGTCCTCTTTACAAATAGATGTTGTATGAAGGGTTTGTTTTGTACATGGACAACAAAACACTGTTCAACCAGACTGAAAATAGAAAGGACAGAAAGAGACAAAGAGCAACAGTTGAATGAGAATAGTAGAAATCACCAGTCGTTGGAAACAGACAGTATTCTCCCCTGTCAAACACTGTGGGGACATTGACTAAATTAACATTTAAATGACGTAATTCTTCTTCTTTTAGGGACAAAAGTATTTCAAATGTATATATTACATTTGGTGTCTGGATTATACTCTTGTTTAGTGATTATTGTAGGAAACCATTATCAACAGCTGATTCAGACTTCAGACAACGGTGGTGTACATTTATAGGAAAACTTAGACTCAAATAAAATGAAACAGGAAACTTACAGGACTCAGTGCCGGTCATGTGTGCCAGGACCCGGAAGGACTTGGACTGCATGTTGACTGCACAGCTGTGACGGCCCCATTCGCCCAGGTCCTGGTCCTTCTCTGCACTCTGGACGGCCTGATAGACCGGGGAGTCACTGTCTACAAGACCATCTTTAGCTGGGAGAGGACTGCAACCCCCCCCAACACCAAACCAAGTCAATACCACGACACTAAGGTTCGAGTGGACTTTAAGGAGAGTGTTTGTATTTTGGGTGGATGAGGGTAAAGTTTTTGATGCCCTGCCGCCTTTTCACGACAACCTGGAAAGCGTCTTTACGAATTAAAAAAAATGCAAAATGTTGATGGTGCATGAGGTGACGAAAGGAGAAGAAAAGGGAAACGAGCTGGTATTGATTTGATCATGCATGAAAATGAAAATATAGATAAAAATGGAGACAGTGGATGCAAATGAGAGGAAGAGCAAAATATGAGAAATAAAACATTTTGTAATGAGTTTCAGGATTAGATGTTTGTTTGTTAGACACAGAATGAACAGATGTAACCCACTAAAAGAAGGAGAAAAGGGGTTCAGAACATCCAGTTTGTGACCAGTAACACCAGTTTAACTTCTGTCCTTCAGCGTCTTTTCATCGGTTTAGTTTTGTATTCCGACGCTGTTTCTCAGTAAATGAGAGTTTGATGACTGGAGAGACGAGCGCAACACACACATGAGTGTAATTGGTTTTCCAGTGAAGCTCGTCCTGTCTACAGCTGGATGGTTTTGTTCAGACTAATATTTAAATTAAAACCGGGTGCAAAAGTAGAGCATGAATGATGAATGCATGTAGCTGTCCAGAGCAATTATAACGTTTTTGTTCTCTCAGGGGAGAGAAAGAGCGAGCGGCTTTTCATGCATACACTGCAGCACATCTCCAGATGCAATTTTCCAGCAGCATGGAAAATTGATTGGTTGTGTGAGAAGAGGAAGAAGAACACACGGCAGTATTTTTCCCCATAATTGCCATAACACACTACAACAACAACAGATGGATCTCTGTAATGCTTCAGAGAGTAATCACTGCACTTAATGAGCTGTTTTTAACATGCAGACCACAGGATACCGCCCTGCAACCACAGATTTACTCTAAAGGTAAGTCTAGAAGATGTCCATGAGGTTATGAATCACATTTGATATTGTAATCCTGTATCTGAATGAGATGTGAATGCGTGGTTGCTCAGAGACTCTGTTAGTAACTTAATGCTTCAAATACTTCAAATCACACATTCACCGCATGAACACAAACACTGCAGCAGCACCAACAACTCTAAACGCACCACGAACAAACTGCTTTAAAACCTCCAACGAGCACATACACCTGAACACTGCAGCAACATTTGTACAATCACGGTTTTCTTCTTTCTAAGCTTCAGAAATCATCAAAAGACAAAAGAGTCAAAACTAATGTCGGCTAATAAGAAGGAGGAAGAGGAAGAGGAAGAGGAGGAGGAGGAGAGGACTGGGCAACAAGAGAGTATTTGGGATTAACTACTTTAATATCCATCATCTTAAAAGAAAGAAGAAATATACAGAGACTGAGAAAAGGGGTGATGAAGAGGAGGGAATACAAGAAAGAGGAAGGGAGTTAAGAGAGTCAACCCTGAAGTGATGTTAACATTTACAACTAATATGATTTTGAAGGAAAATACAACTGCTGACTGGAATATGTTTAGTATTTTTGTTTGTTTGTAAATAAGTAGTATTTAAACATTATTTGAGCATTTAGAAAGGATATACTCACTAAACACTACACAAAGTAGTTATTTCATCTTTTTTTAAATTAACAAAAGAAATGTGTTTAGCAAAATACTGAGGTATTTGGCAATTATTTCGAGGAAAATTGGCCGAGTATAAATGTAATTTTCAAGAGGAAGATGAGAAAGTAGGAGAAGCTGAAAGTATCGGAAGAAGTAAGAGGAGGCAAAGGAAGAAGGATGTATCTTTGGTGAGGAAGAGGAGTACATGGAGTGATGGAGAGGAGCAAAAGTAAAAACAAACACAACAGAAGAGAATAAAAAGGACGACAGTGGGGGAGGAGGATGAGGATGAGAGGAGGTGTTCTTACCCGCCGTCGTGCCCCTTCCCCTGCGTCTGCCCTGCAATTACGTCCATGATGGCGTCCTGCGAGTACATGCTGATGGGCGTGTTGTACTGGGCGTGGATGATGGTGGCCTTGCCGCCGGGACCCTTCACCTCTATGGGCCTTTGGGTGGGGGGGGCGGCAGGGTTGAAGCCGGCGCTGTTGTTGGCAGGAGGGGCGACGTGGTGGTGACGGAGAGAGGGAGGAGAGGACGAAGGAGGACGGAGAGGACGAGGAAAAGGTAGAGGGGAAGTGTGTGAGGGAAGGTGGGCGATGTAGCTGACGGAGTTTGTGTTAAAAAGAAGAAACATCCAGCCATGCTCACAGCAAACATCATCTAATGCAACAATTTAATGCTTCCATCAAAAGTCTGTTCTCATCAGAAACAGCTCATAGAGCATCACTGAACTCTTCTCTGGTTTATTTAAAAATCCAACATCCATCTATCTCTATGAGTCCGTCCACACCAAATCCCAGATTTTCGTATTTTTTGGTGCATTGCAGAACAATGCTAGTAATGACAGTAAATATTCACAAACTGGTACAATACACTTTCTCTAATCTCACCGTGCAGAAAACTGAAAAACTCTGGAGGTGGTAGATTTACACAGCAGTTTAAACAACTCGTTTCTATTTTAAACTCCCTATTGTGTTACTTTTTGCAGCTTCACATTGACTTTGTGGTTTCTGTTGTAACTAAAGCTTGAACATATTTACACTATTACAGTTTCAAACTCTACAAAGTCCATTAATCCGATTTATGAACGTTTCCTCGTTGTCCGTCATGGATCAACTTTAAGTCCTTTACAGCTACAGAAACAAGAAGGAAAAAGCATCAAACCAACCAAGCACACCAGGACATAAACATTCAGTTACAGATTCTAAATCTGATTTGATCTGTTGTGTTCATCCTTCGCACTAATCAAGACTCATGCATGTTCAAACTGTTCAACGGGAACCTCAGATAAAATACATCAAACTGTGACCTTTATTTAAATGCCAAAGAGCCGTAACATAGATGATTGTATCAGTCCATAGCACAGCAGGGATTTAATCAATTATACCCCCCACCCATTTTTTAAAAATATATGACTGTGTCTGAGGATGCATGCAGAGCCAATCAGCACACCACAAACACCAGAGGAACATTAAAACATTCACAAAAACCCAGACGGAGATATTACGACAGCTAATTAACTCACTGCTCCTGAATTTGCTGGAGACTCATTTGTCTCTTTATTTTAAAGAAGCCATCACTCTCTTGGTGATGAACAACAACAACAACACTTTTTCAGTCTGAAACACACAGCAAACCATGATGATGCACATTCACTCTGCACATACAGCAGAAAATGTCCTTTGGTAGAAAACTATTGGTTCTTGTTTTAGCTTGTGTGGAGTACCAGGTGGGTTTAAGACGTACTGCGAAGTTAATCAAACACACCTGGTTGTGACTGACTGACGGTGTCTAAGTGGCTCATAAACTCCACCCATCCGGTGCTCCCTGCAGGTTAAACCAAATTCTAAAAAGCACTTGGAGGTTTAATTTATAGTAACTTGGATTTTAGAGAGAAAATAAAGCGATACTTCAGAAGCATCCTTGAGGAACTCCATCAATAATGACCCATGTACCCCAACCAACATGTCGGGCTTCTGCTACATTCATCATCTTCTATTTTAGGGACTTTTGTGAGGCACCCCGAAGTGCTTGTCGGTCATTGAGGAGTCTGGAACCTCGTCCTCATATCTGTCAAACATCAGACGACATTTTTAACTTCCAGAAACCGACAACCTGACATTCACAGACACTTAACATTGTGATTGTTCAGCTGTGTGGAGACGTGACAGTAAGCCGGGATTAAACTTTTCTCTCGGCTCTCTTTTTTCATTCTTTTATTCTGAAATTTCCTCTGAAAATGGACCAGATATCTCCCAACTGTGAATCAGTTTACAGCATTAAACAATTCGAGGGCAATGTTCTATAAGGGGCAGGGAAACCACTGGGGCTGATGGGAAACGTCTTTAAAACAGAGGCAACCAACTATTCCCACCATGGTTTTTATTTGCTTTTGGTAATTTTACCCAGTAATCTATTATTGGACATGTACTGTATGTACTGATGATTAAAAAAGGCCACAGGCAGCACTTCATCCCAACAGGGAACACAAAGACACCCACAGAGCCAAACCATGCCTTAAAAAGGACCAAATGACACAAGATGCACTCAGCAGGAGAGGATACTAACTTGGGAGCAGCTGGGGAGAAAATCTTGTTTGACCGACATCGAAAGGGCAGAAGAAAGAGAAGATGAAGTCATTAGAAAACACGTTCACATGTTTGTTTTGTGAGCAGGACAACTTCCGCTACGGAGAGGAAAGAATAAAGGTCAGAGGTCAGAGATGAACCCAATGTCCTCGCACTACTCTCGAGGCTGCAGAGCTGTCAGATCTGTGAGTGAAGAGAGATTCTTCATTAAGAGACAATAAGGGGAAAAATCTTCTCCACATGACTTTTATAGCAGAGACAATAATAATAGTAAAAGAAGAACAACCAGTCTTCTCCCCACCGATTTATAAGCTATAACATTTATTTCTTAAGACATCCGTTTTTCATTTGAATGTATAAGTTTACTGATGTAATGACGTGTATATTGAATACATTGTTAATACCCAAATTCTTCGAAATGGGTTACAGGGTCAGAGATTTTGACAGCCAAGAGTGTGATCTTAAGTCCCGTCTCGCAGACATGATGTGATGACAATGAACACAGCACTTCTAACGTTCTAATGATCACTGATGTGGGGTTGAAGAAAGCTTGAAGATGAGGTTTTCCGTTCCACATACTGCATCAATACGTCTTGTATAAATAGCAAAAAGAAGCAATGGAGTTCTGTGCACCCTGAAATAAAAGTAGAACGACTTTTTACTCCAGGTTGTGAACCTTTATCACATTTCCATTTTAATTAATGTAAGGGTGTATTTGGGCACTCTGTTGTAGTCTCACTGCTTGAATTTGCATTTTTGGGAGCGTAAAATATACTTGATGTATTTATACCTTTGGATGGATGGATGGATAAATAGGCTGATTGTACTTTCAGTGTGTAGGATTTGGCGACATCTAGCGGTGTGGTTGCTGATTGCAACAAACTGAAACTTCTCCTGTGCGTGAAGCGTGTAGGAAAACTACGATGGCCGACATGAAAAGGTGACAGACAGCCCTGTCTAGAGCCAGCGTTTGTTCGTTCTGTGCTACTGTAGAAACATGGTGGCCGGCTCTGTGAAGAGAACGGCTCATTTCAAGATAACGAAAGCACAACGATTCTTATTGTCGGGTGAAAATACACAACAGAGAGAATACACTAGTTCTTTAAAGGGACGGTTTGACATTTTAGGAAATGTGTTCGCTATTCGGTTCTCATGTCCAGGAGACGTCTGCGTTTAGGAAGATGCGAAGTAAGACAAGGGCATCCAGACAGAGAGTGTGTGTGTGTGTATGTGTGTGTGTGTGTGTGTGTGTGTGTGTGTGTGTGTGTTTGTGTGTGCGTGTGTGTCTAGAAGGTTCCCTGACCTTTAACAGCAGCCAGAGGAAGAAACAGGTGTTTGGCTACTTCAGTGATACTGTAACCAAATCACACTGTGAACTGAGGAAACACCAAAGGCATGCTGGGTAACAGACTGTGTGTGTGTGTGTGTGTGTGTGTGTGGCTATGATTATGAATAGTTATGGTAACAGTCACACACTTCCCCTCACAGCTCTGTAATAATCCAATGTAGAAACAGTTACAATTAAAAGTACAAAATGTTTTGCATAAAAATATACTTGAAGTAACGAAAGTAAAAGTACTCATTATGCAGAAATAATATATTACTATTAGATTATAATTGATAACTTTAATGTAAAGGCGGAGGTCATTTTCTTTACTTAAATACTGCTGGTTAGTTTAATCTATTAGTTGATTATATTTTGCATATTTTGTTATTCATAATACTGCTGTGAGTCTTCTTCTTCTCAGCACAATGTATGTATCTGACCTGTTATCATTTATAGATGTATTCAGGTGCAGCCCATGTTTTGTTTTTGAGAGACTTTAAGACACAGAATGTCCAGATGAGTCCACTTTTCTCCTTCTTCTCTGGGTTAAAGGTCAGCAGAGCAGAGCAGAGGTTTTAGAGGAGTCAGTTATTAATCTCTAATCAGTGTGGGACATTTTGGTCAACATGGCAGGATGAGGCTGCTAAAAGGTAGCAGAGGTCTCAGAGGCGGAGCTGCTGGTTCAGGTTCAGAGAAAACCAAAGAACCAGTTTGTCTAAGAAACGAAAACGATATATAAATAACTGTGGTTAGAATATAAACAAATAACATGTAACTTTTGATCATTTATGAATCATCTTATAAGTCTATGTCGATGTGGCTAGCCTAGCTTAGCATTAAGACGAACTAGGGGTAAACAGCCAGCGTGTCTCTGTTAAAAGTTAAAAAAATACACCGACCAACACCTCTAAGGGCCTTTTTACACCTGTCCAAACCTGGGTTGATGTTTTTGATTACATTGTTTGGATTTGATCCGGTTAGTTTTGGTTTCACGTTGCAATGATGCGAGAACATCTAAAGAACTCTCCATGACATATATACGTCCTGTCATCATTGACATTGATTGGTTTATAGACGGACTGTTCTATCATCGTTTGTCTCTCTCTCCTTCGTTTTTTCCAACTGACTCTTTATAAAAGTGGTCAGATCATATGTCAGTTAAACATCTGGTCTTCTCCACTCTCCATGCGCTAACAGCTCATTTTGTTTTGTTGTTTTTCCAGTTCTGACGACAGCCAAACAGAACTTCCTGCTATTGGTCTGAACAGTCCAAAGAAATGTGTTCACACTAGAAACAGTTTGATCTGGAAAGAGGCCGCCTCTGTTCCTCAGACCAAGGTCCGGCTGTTTAGTGCTTTAGGGAGCAACAAATCTGAATCTGAACTGTACGACACGAATCAACACAGAAAAGTCGATAGGATATAAATTAAATAAAATTAGCCTGGAAAACGTGGTTCTTTAGGTCCTCATTCCCTCCTCTATCAGCAGCTCTGCCTCGGAGAGCAAACTCCCGCCATGTTTATTCCTCATCTTCGTCTCTACGTACCCAGAAGGCCGACCCGCCTGAACGGCCGCCATCTCCCTCATAGTCTCCTCTGAGTACAGGCCGATCGGTGAGTTATACTGCTTCCTCTTAGTGGGGCTGACCGTCGCCGACCTCCTCCCGGGAGAGTCTGCGTCTGCAGGCCCAGAGGAGGCGCTGCAGGCCGACAGGCGGCCGTTGAGCTGCACTGACTGAGGCTTCAGGTGGCGCAGGAGGTGGGAGGAGACGGGACGGGGAGGGAGCAGAGAATGTTGGGCAACAACTATCAATATCTGATCAATGTTTTTGAGAGACAAATTATACTGTAAATGCTGTAAAAATGTCTTATTATAGGAACCGTAAAGTAAAACTGTCAACATTTCTTTTTCATTTTTTTACTGTTACAAAATCAAGTAATTTGTTTTTTTTACATTTTATTTTTGTAATTACAATCATATCATAATATGCATTAATATTATAATCTCTTTTTGCATTCCAGTCTTATCAGATGATGCAAAGAGCTTCAAAGTGTATATTATCTTTTGTCAAACACTGTTTTCAGGGATTTAAGATATTGATCATTACATCTTCGGGTTCATCCAGTGGTTTTTGAGAGGTTTCCAGGAGAACAAAGTGTGTTGTGCTTTATGTGAATTTGTCTGATGGTGCTTTTTGAGACAACATGGATGAAGTGCATGTTCTTCTTCCTGCAGCCACCAGGAGGTGACAACTCATTATGTTGAACTAGTGTGACTGAAACTGAAATTATGGAGTGAACCGTCCTGATTTAGATGCTTACAAGGAGAAAAAAAGAATCAATACATGTGCTGACAAAACTCCATATTTAGCTGGCTAAAATGGTATGCCATAACAGTGTGATCAATACCAGATAGCAGCTTATCAGTTTCACCACAGTATCCAGGCCGCATTGGGTACAGCAGCCATCTACTGTACAGTTATGTGCAGCAGCAGAAATGCATTATTGGTAAAGTTACCTGCTGGTGTGGGATCATGGAGAAAGGGCCGTCGATTATTGGCATCGGAGCGGGACGCTTGGCCCTGCAAGAGGAAAAAGAAAAACAGAGGTGATGATCTGGAGGTGATGATCTGTGAGATGACTTTTGATTAACTTCCGTTTGCAATGCTTTGCTTTGTCATAACCATTCATATCCAGACAACCAATGAGTTTATGATTTAACTGTTTACTACCTAGAGCATACAATTATTTACAAGAGCACAATATTTTTCATAGATTCAGCCTCTTCATTTTGCTCTCAAAGTTCACCAGATTGACACACTTGACTTTAAAATATACAACATTTTCTTTGAAAGGAGGTGCCAAAGTCACCACAGTCTCACAAACTCTTGTGGGACACACTGGGTTAAGCCAGAGTCGGACTGGCCATTGGTAATAAACCCCCAAATCACCCAAAAATAACATTTTTAAATACTTAAATCGTGAGTCCAGATTCCCACCAGTCACCCAAAAAAAGCTCTTAAACCATCAACAAAACTGTTCAGACGTGAGCTCTAAACACCAGTATTACAGATTACACGACGTTGTGTCATATAGTTTGTACTTTTTCACAAAAGTGATATGATGGAAGCCAACAGGCACAAACAAACAAAACACCAGTCTGTTATGGTGCTGACATTGTGATGCTGGTCAAAGTCAAAATACAAACCCATCTGAAGGTTCATTAAGAAATTACACGGTTGTTAATAATGTACTTTTAGTACATTCTCCCGGAACTAGTTTTCATAACAGCGGCTCCAAATTTTACAGCTATGAAATAATCAATTTCAAGTTGCAATTTAAGATGGAAAACAATAAGGGAAATCTTTGCTTGCACGTTTTGTCCTCCTCAGATTGCTCGAGCCCAATCATCTCCGGAGTACAAATTGCACAAACTCAGAGGATTGCATTGTGTAAATGTAAAATCAGGGTGCATTAAGAGATCAGTTTGCAGGCATTTCATTTGATCCTTCAGTATGTGGGTCACTGTGATGGAAACGTTCTGTTTACTGATCAACAGAAGGACGCTGAGAGAACGCAAGCAGTAAAACTGCGTCAACATACTATTCGGCGCTGTAATACTTTATTGTACTCTACACCATTTGTGAGGAAGAAGCTTGGTTCAAAGCTCTCCTAAAGGTGTTGAAAGCAATTCACAAAATTGGCAGATATGCACACGTTTTGGAAGTGTGAAAAGATACAAAATACTTTTGGGGAGAAGTGAAAGATGAGGTGACCACCTTAGTTGGATATGACTTGGAGCTACCACCTCTTCAGTGTTTTGTGGCAGCTTAAGTGGACCGTGCAAGGAACAACAATAATAATAAATTGTTTGGAATACTTTTGTTGTACCGAGAAATACTATTCTCAAACTTCTACGGACATCCCTGCACTGGACGATTGTAGATACTGAGAATACTCCCTCTGGAAAGGCTGACCTAAGCTCTTCATAACAATGTTGAGCGATTTATTAAGATATGGCAACCAGTCTTGGACACAGTGGACCCCTCCGGACCAGCCTGCGTTGTAGCGCATTCTTTCCCAAAGACAGGGTCGAGACCCACAGGTGGGTTGCAGGCGATTTCATTGCGGTCGCCAAACAATTTTGCAGAATTTCTTCTGTAGTCTTTTATTACATAAATATCTGCAGTACACCTTTGGGCCACACGAGGGAGTCTGAATGTTTGTATTTATTCAATAGTTGTAGCCTACTTATAATAGTGAATCTAATATGAAAGGCTAACATACTTTCTGTTTGTTTAACTAAAGAGAGGAAAATAACGAGAGCCTGTTTACTTTGCCTAATGCGTTTATTTGGTCCCATTTATAAAATATCTAACATGTTTTGAATAACGTGCATAAAACAAAGTTGTGATTTATCAAACTTATATATCTTGGAAATGACTGGTTTACCTATTCTAGATAATATAAGGTGGTAATTAAATTGCAGTAAAGATGGACAAATTTGCTCTCCTTGTGATTTATAGATGAGGCCTATTGTAAAGGTGGGTCCCCAGAAGAAAAAGTTTGCGAAACACTGTTCTAGCTAATTAATAACATTGGAACTGACTACATCATACCCTATTAATACGAATGTAATTTATGTCGGCCTGGTGGTGTGTTTGTCCTGTTTTAGTTTTATATCATGTTTTTACGGTTGTGACTCTGGCTGTTTATTTGTAGTATTTCCAAAACTATGAAAAATGTGATTCTGTACATTCAGAACTGGATGTAAATGCAATAGCGGAGTCCGAAGTGGAGGTTTCTGGTGCAACTTCACCTGCTTCCAAGGTGCATGGAGAAGGAAAAAAGTCTGAAGAGGTCTAAACTCTTGCGAAACTTGTATATAGAACATACACATATAGAACAAATGTATTGTTAGACCAACGCGTTTTGGCTTGTAGCCTTCATCGGGGTCATCCGTATATATGTAACTGGTGTGGGAACCATAATAGCAGCGCTGAGATGTCAACACAGAAGCTGTACTGAACACCAAACACCATCCTGCTTCATGCTTCAAGTCAGAGATTGAGATAGACAAAACAGACGATGAAAGATTAAAAGAATCGACCTAAAAAGAACACATTTATTCACCCTGAATTGAAAATGTATTGTATTTTATGTGATTCTGTGCATTGTGTGTTTTCTGTGTCACACATTTCATCAGAGGGGGGAGTGAGAAGGGTCAACAGGGGTCAAACAGCTTTATATATTATTTTTGCGTGTCAAAGCTTCACCTCTATTTCCTGACCTTTGTGTCCTGCGGTCCACCACAGACCTCAGTGTCCACTTTACACTTAAAAAACAACACGAGTGACGTGAAAAAATGATGAGAAAAGGCTCCTCATCCTCAGCCGAACGTCGTATCTTCATCACCCAGAGGGTTTGCAGTTATGAAACTCTGCCGTGGACCAACATTCATTTCCTCACCGAGCTTATCTGATCTCTTCTGTAAGACACCTTCAGGTTACCAGAAGGATGGTTTCACTCTATTTTGGTCTTGAGTGACACCAAAACGGCCTGATGTTCAATATCTGCAGCAGCCATCTTTTCCCTTTGTTTACCCTAAAGCATTTAAGATGCCCAGCAACCTCAGAACTATCTATCTATAATCCTCCATTATTACTATAATATTAGACCAGTAGTGGAATGTAACCAAGTATATGCACTTAGGTAATGTATTTATGTACACATTTGAGGTACTTGTACATTACTTCAGTGTTTTCTCTTCATGCTACTTTCTACTCCACTACATTTATCTGACAGCTTTAGTTATTTTACAAATTAAGATTTTTATGCATAAAGCATATGCAGAGTTTATAAAATATGATGTCTTGTTATAAATTAAACCCCCAAACAGTTTAAGTACAGCTGAAACAATTAGTACATTCATCAATTAGGCGATTAAAAGAAAATGAATTGAAAACTACTTCGCTGCTTCACAAATGTGAAATGTTGCAGCCTTTGGTATTAATCATGTTAATAATTGTAATGTATTAGTAATAATGTTGAGGTTTGTAATGTTGGTTGGACAAAGCAAAAATTGTGAAGGTGTCACATATTCCTGATTATACTTTTACTGAAGTAATATTTTCAATGCAGAACTTCTACTTGTAACAGAGTATTGTTACAGTGTGGTATGAGTACTTTTACTGAAGTAAATCATCTGAGTACTTTCTCTGGCACTGTATTAGAGAACCTGGTCCTTGTGCCATGATTACAATTTCTATATAAATAATAAATTGTGATAAGAAATGTTTCATTCTGGTTTAATGAAATTGTTGTACGATATTACCACAAATCTATATGTCGATAAACAATTAAACTTTTGGTTCTACTTGATCAGAGAGCTGCATTCAGTTGATCAAAAAATATTTTAAAAAGACCACACTTAATCTTTCTTTGTTTCAACAAATGATCAATAATCATATCTCCAACTATTTTTTGGGGTTCCTCAAGGCGCAATTTTAGGGCCACTACTTTTTAATCTTTAAATTATTCCTTGGTGGTTTCATCAGGAGACACAGCATCTCTTTCCATGCTGATGACACAGAGGTTTAACTAATCAACTTATTTAATGAAAAGTTAATTTGTTTGGAAACACAGGAGAAGAATATCAAGTATTAAAAACTATTTCTTGTTGAATCGATGAAGTAACAGGAACTATTTCTTGCACAGAGTAGTTTATGCACTTACTTGGTCATGGTCAGCGCCAGGTTGTAGTTAGCCATCTTGATCTTGTTCTGGGCATCCAGGTGAGTCATCCCGTCGGTGCCGACGCCGTCTATGGCAACGATGACATCACCCTGGACCAGGTTACCCTGCGCCGCTTTGCTGCCCGGAGTGATCTGTCCAAACACAAAAACAAAGACATTGAGATCTCATGTTTGCTCTGAGAATCTTTAATCGGACACATGATGGGATGACATAAACAAATCAAGTTGTAGAGTAAACATTTCCTGTCTTTACGTCATAGATATGCTGAGGTAGGTTCAAGTTACACCACAGGTCAGCGCACACGTCAATCTGAATCCTTCAATCACATAATCAGGAAAAGCTGGATGGAAAAGGGTTCACTGTTTCACGTGAAACAATCAATCAAATGGGAACAGAATTAATCAATGAGTTAAGGATTAATATGTCTGCATGCTAAAGTCCCCTTAATCTAAAAATCCAACTCAGGAGTGGAGTTTTGACCCTCATTCACATCACAGTTACACAAACAGAAAGGGTCGACAAGTCTGAGTTCAAATTAAACTGTTGGTTTTGTTAAACATTTTTTTTTAAATGTATGAAATTCAGAGACTTGGTAGATTCTAAAATGCTGTAAATGCTGTATACATTTTTAACTGAAAATATCTGAAATTTCTTTAATGAAGAAAACCAATGTGACTTGAGAGGATCACCGACTGTCTTATGTGAGATCAGGTGTCATCCTCAAAAGGAGCCACAGCAACACCAACGAGAGTCCATGAACTATTTTCATTGGGAGAAACCTGCTCCCTCTTATCTTTGTATTCCAGTCTGTCTGCTCACGAGATTTCGCCTAAACCTGTGACAAATTAGCATGAAACAGCATCTGTGATTTCTGAGCTGTCAATCAAGTAGTTCGCATGCTAACATTTGCTTATTATCAGTAAACTCAAAGTACAGCTGAGGCTGAAAGGAATGTCATTAGTTCTGCCGGTATTGGGTCATTAACCAAAGTATTGGACAGATTAAAATGCTGGATGAAAAGTCAGAGGATTACACAAATTATTACAATTCATTCTGAGGGGAACATGAAATGTCTGAACCACATATCACAATAATTGAGTATTTCAGTCTGTCACAAAGTCGTGAACAGACAGGTTAGCTGACACGCCGCTACCGTGGCTAAAAATAGTGATTAGAGGGTGTTTAAGTTAACAACCCCAAACCTCTTAAAAGAAAGTGAGAAGTTTCATCCATCAGATAACCGTGAGACTCTAAGCAGGGTGGAAACATTTGAACGTGTTCACCTTGTGACCTTTAACTCACAGAGTCGGTCTGTAGCCTCGTTGCCTCTGTGGCGCCTCGAACACAATGCCGCGACACAAGTGTTAAACTCTGGACAGCTGTCTGTACACAGCTAACCCCCGCTGAGTCACATCCACTCGCTCTGATTACTCCCAAAAATCCCTCCTGTTTGCTTTGTCTTTCTTTTTTTAACTTCTCCATAATTTCCATCCACAGTTATACTATCTCCAGTCTGAATAATGTGTCCTTTAACCTCTGCAGCTGTAGGAGACAGTGGAGGAGTAGAAGAAGAAAGAGGTGAGGTGAAGAAGGAGGATCATGATTAGGTTGGAGGCCGGGGTGGCGGAGATGCGGGATGGGGAGGTAAAAGATGAAGGTTGGCAAAGAGAAGGACCACGGTGGAATGTACTCAAGTACTCTACTCAAGTACTTAAGTATTTGTACTGTACTTTAATTGAGTATTTCCGTTTTGTACCAAATCATACTTAATTTCAAAGCTAAATATTTTTCTTTTCACTTCACTACATTTATCTGACAGCTTTAGTTACTCTGCAGATCACAGTTTTTCATTTCCTCCCTGTCCAGTGAAAACCACATTCCTCCAGATGTGTTGATGTTAAATGGTTGCGATAAACCGAAGGATGAAATGTTCCTTCATGTGTTGAGAAAATTCTCCAACTCCTTAAGCTAAATAAACTATTTAAAAAGCCTCTTATATCAGCTGAAAAAAATGTATTGTCACAAGGTAAAAAAAAACGGGCTGTTTTTCCTTTTAGAGAAACGTGGTTCTCAGAGAACATTTATAGAATATATATACTTTAGGATATAAAGTAGTTAAAATAAGCTCAACCTTAAATATCCACAGCAGTAAAATGCACACACACACGCGCACACACACACACACACACACACACACAGACACACACACACACACACACACACACGGAGTCAGTGATAAAGTTTAAATAGCGCTGTGACACTTAGCTGCAGCTCTTATCTCACTCTGACTCATCCGGCTGACATTTCCACCGAATGCGGGTTAATGCGGTGTGAATGAAACATCGCCCCCTGGAGACGAGCTGTTAGCAGCCGCTGACAGTGACGGACAGCAGGGAGCCGGTCCCAGTTTACACTCTGCTCAGCTTACTGGTGTACCTCCAGTTGGAAGAATTCCTGCACACCGGGGACTGATCACAGAATGAATTAAGCAGAGCTTCGAGCTGAAGGGAGCTTTAACACGGCAAGATATGCTCTGACTTAGGTGGTTAAAGTGCAACATTTTCATACATATCCCATCACATGCATGACAGGTAAACTTGCGTTTCATGGATGGAAAGGTAACATGCAGGCACTGCAGGCACTTGAACCCAGGACCTCCTGTTCACTAGAGAGGCACTTTGACCAACTAAGCCACAGTACCTCTATGCTAACACTTAGCCATATGTGGTTTCAACAAGACCAGCATGGTGATGACCACTGTACTTGGGATCATTTTAAAGCCTCTGTAAATCTAGCTGAGGTGAAATAACAGTAAGAAGAGTTCTTACAGAACGAAACAAATTAAAAACAATGTTTTTTTTAATGTAACTTTTTTCTCTTTTGATCTGTGAAGAAACCAGAATTCATCAATTTGTTTATCTCAACTCAAACATGATGCCAAGGTTAAAAATGCAGCAAGGCGTTTGTTTAATTAAAAGGGTCATAAAAAGCATCTTGGTGGAGGAACAAATATGTCAGATGTTATTCATATATGGGACTGTGGTAATCCAGTTTATTCAATGACAATCAACATATTTAATATCAGGGGGGACAACAGTCATAGGTTTGCTGTGGCTTAGTTGGTCAAAGAGCCTATCTCGTAAACAGGAGATCCTGAATTCAAATCCCAGCAGTGCTGCAGTCCGATAACTTCCTACAGGAAACTCTGTTGCACGTTGAAACCTCCTGTTTGCTGACTCCATCTGATTTCAGCTTCCAGATTATTTCATCACAGCCGCTTTGGATTAAAGTGAACCAATGATTGGAGAGTTTGTCTCACTGAGTTTGAACAATGTGAGTCCTGTCCCGGGTGCAGAGTGGCCAACATTCCCTCTGAGCCATTGACACTGACCCACATACATGCTTCTTTTCTTAGCAAAACTATTGAGAAAGTGAAATTATTTATGTGCATTATGTGATGAAGTCTTCTCTTCCATCCGCCAACAACCTGGATTCTTCATCCAGAGTTAAAAATATGAATCTGGATTTTATCGAACACACACACTGACCCGACAGCAGCGACTATGTAGGTCTGTAACAGTAGAAGAAGACCTGATAAGAGCTGTGTGTGTGTGTGTGTGTGTGTGTGTGTGTAGGTGTGTGTGTGTGTGTGTGTGTGTGTGTGTGTGTGTGACCTTCACAGGCTAAAAAAAGCCTTCCGCCTGTCAGCAGCCACAGACGCTCGCTGCCACTCTGCAGACCTCAGTATGCTGCTGCTACAAGTGTCCGTGTGCTGTAGGAGCAGTGAGAAGTGCAACTCATGGAGGCAAAAACTCCACGTTGTCAATAGAATATGTTCACTCACATTTTTACTGCACAGATCACCTGGAAAATTGCAATTTTCATGGCTTGTTGGTGGCAGTGACCATTCATACATGTTTGCTTTGGTTCCCTTTTGAAGTGGTTTTGAATAAGTGTATTAGTCATTTTGCATAGTTGTTTTGTGTCTCGCTGTGGTCCTTTGGCGTATCTTTGAAGTCGTTTTGCATCTTGTTAGCCAGCACATTTCTTTTTTTTTGTCCCTTTAGCATTTGTAGTTGTTTTATAGTCATTTTGCATCTCTTTGTGGTTGTTTCAAGTCTCTTTTCAATGTTGTTTTGTGTCACTGTGGTCTTTCAGTGTCTCTTTGTAGTCGTTTCGTGCATGTCTGATTAAGTTTTCCAACAGAAATGTTAATAGTCACTTCAGAAAGAGGATCTGGCCGAGCTGGGGTCTCCCTGAACCCTTGGGCCCCTGGTGCCTCTGGGCCTGTACCCTGTATGCCCGCTCAGTAATCAGCCCACGCATGCAGACTCTGAAAACAAACATAAATCTGTCTTTCTGTAACAGAACTGTATTTCGGCAGCATGATGACATAATCTACCAAATTATATCCAAATCAGTCCTGGATCAAATTTGGGGTTCCCTGATGTGAAACCGTTTGGGATCCCCTGATCTGTAAAAGGATGCGGTGGGATCAAGAGCTCACTGAGCGCTGAGTCAGCTCCATGTGTGACAGCAGGAGTCCAGTTACCGAGAACTCGGCTTTTACACAGACTGTGAAACTGTATTTAAGCAGCTCGGAGCGACACAGACACAGATAATTCAAGTTGTACTACAATTTACACACAAGTGTCTGCAGAGTGGGATCTTTTAAAAGGTTTATCTGAGTGAAAATAAATCATTTGAAAACACAGGCGCAAAGAAATGAATGTGAAGGTTGAATTCAAAATACGTTTATGTCGTTCAGTGGCTGCAAACTCTAAAACACATTCTTTTATTTAATCTATTATTTATCTAATTTGTTTCTAATTTTATCTACAAAATCAAGCAGCACAGTTGCAGAGATGCAGCAATAAATAATAAGACCCAAATATCTACATAATATTGAATAACGTTTCATATTAAACCTGATTATCTGGACTAAAACAAGAGATACAGGAGCTCTAATATACTTACGAGTATTTCTATTCATTTATTTATTCTATTCAGGTGTTGTTGTAGTTCACACATCATTTTTGATCCTCACTGCAGTTTTAATCCATGAACCTTCCTCTTGTTCTTTATTCTTTTTGTGTTGAGAGTTGTGTTCAGTTTCTCTGTTCTTATCCGCCTGCCACTCAAACTCAGCGCTCTCCTGACATTTCAGTCGGCTCTTCGGGGAAAATGTCGGTCTGCTTTACTGCAGAGTTGAGAATAATGCAAGAGAAATGAGTACAGGCTTCTGAACATCCATCAGGTCAGAGAGAAAAAACAAGAGACCTGTAAACACCTGCCGGGACATCTGAGATCGTCCATGTCTTACCGAGTTCACTTGAGTGCGAGAAATCATATCAAAACTTAAAGAGCTGTATCTCTTGTGTTGGAGACTATTAACCTGATGACATCTGTTTGTTTTTGACAAGTAGTGCAACAGGAGCTGTTGAAACTTCACTGCCTGCATGTTTACGGTGCTTAATCTTAAAGTTCAAGTATGCTGTTAAGTATTTTTATTGTCAACAAAATCCCATGCTTCAAGAGCATTGGTTCCTAATGAATAGTTTCAAAGATATATATATATATATATAGTTTCATACATATAGTATTTCCTAAAACAGCTGGTCGCTGTTGTTTTTATCAAACAAAAAGAAGTACTAGGGACTATTTTCAGCCACATTTGGTGCTCTAATGAGTATTTGTGGCAGCAGGACAGTGTGTGTGGGATTGAGTCAAAATAAACTACTGTGTGTGTGTGTGCGTTCTTGGTAATGAAGGAAACTGTCCCCCAGAGCAACAGTGAGGCTCATTGATGAGTTTTAAAAGGTTTTTGAACAACAGTGGAGCTCGATGGCACAGAGGAAGAAGATATCAGGCTTTGATATACACACAGAAAACAAAACATCCACCTAAATATTGTTAGGAATCCAGCAGATTGGGACTGATTCTTCCTCATCTGTCCGTTTATCCCACTGTTTTACGTCTGCTCCCCGAACATGCTGCTCTGAACCTCTGAACCTGAGGAGACAATGAAGCTCCGAGCCCAGCGGGATGATGGGAAGTGTCTGCCGTCCCTCGCTCGTCCAGAAACTCTCTGGCATCCAGCATAAAAGCTGCCAGTGGCAGAAAACGCAGCGTAAATCCAATTCAAAGAGCACGTCTGCTGTCACACTGGCGGCAGATTAGAGCCACATTGCACCGCACACTGAGATGGGGATATTTTTTCCCAACAAAGCCCAGGGTTTTTGTGTCGTTATCAGTGTGTGTGTGGGCTTGTGTTTATTTCCGTAATATGGGTACATTTGTAGTGAAAGCGGATTTATGCGTGTCTAACAGGCTTTTCTGTTCCACACACACACACACACATATTTACAGTATGCAAACAAGTGCAGAACAAATCAGAGGTGGAGGGAGTACTTTTTTTCAGGCCCAAATTGCAATGAATGATTGAATGAGTAAGTCTTGTGCAGTGCATACAGATCGTCGGGTTTAGTGAATATTAAATATTCTCACAGCTAGTCACATTATTACCAAATGGAGAGTGTTTCAAAATCTAAATCATATCGTCTGAATGGTGCAGAGCTGCACACAGGCTGTTAGACGAACGATGAATGAATAAAATCTAAACATTATATGTTGAAGCAGTTTATATATCACTAATCGCATCCATCTGACGTCATTTCTTAACTTTTTAACTCTAATGTTGGGGAGTAGAAGTAACATAAAATATAATAACTCAAGTAAAGCACCTCAAAACTGTAAAGTACAGAAACTGAGTAAATGTAATTAGCTATTTTGTAACTACTACAGATACTATGACGGCGGCTAGCGCTACCACACATTTAATTGAATCATAAACATCCATAAAAGATTAGTGCAGTGTATTGATTAGATCTAATCGATCAAACTAATCAGATCACAATGAGCTTCAGTCCGTGACTTTTGGCTGAACATCACGCTGAACCGACACAATGACATCCAGCAGCTGTCACACACAACACACACACACACACACACACACACACACACACACACACACACACACACACACACACACACACACACACACACACACACACACAAACACCAACAGCAGTCTCAGTCATTCAGGAACAGCTGACGAGGAGCTTCCCCTCTGTTTCTCTCTGAGCTTCATAGTATTCTATGACATAATACTGCGGCCATGTTGGAAGACAAACCACAGCTGTTTACAATACAACATGTTTTGTCAGCAAAGGTGACATGAAAAGATAAATGCTGAATGGAGGCTTGAAGTTTCCATCCAAGTGCACCGTTACAAGTATGCAGAATGATCCATTAGCAGATCCTGTTTGCAGTGAAGCCATAGATATACAGACAGCTGGCATTGGATTATTTTGAAACTGAAGAAAACTTAAAAAACATGATGAAGTTCTGTCTTTTTTTCTATGACTTCTAAGATCCATGGATTTATTTAAAGTGCCTCCATTTCCTTTGTGCATTACACTGAAGGACAATAGTGTCTATACAGAATATAATGTAGTGTTTTTGACATCCACACTGACAGCTGTGAGTATACTATATGAGTTTATGTGAACCGATAACATCTGCAGCTAACAGGGAGTGAGACAACTTCACCTCTGGTCTCTGAGAGGATTTTCTTCTATTTTCCTGGAATAAATATTGATGCTCTTCAAACCTTGAAAAATATTTCCCTCCACTCGGGTCGATCTCTGCACCTTCTTCACAGATCACACACTCAAACAACACACAGTAAACCTGGTTTCAGGCTTTTAACCTCAATAAACCTGCTGGACTTTTTTGCATTTTATTCTCTGAGGTGTGCATACAGCATGCGAGGGGTCAGAGGTCACAGATCCTTGGAGGATTCAACCTGTAAGTCTGCAGTTACAGCAGGCACTTATTGCTTATTATACATTTTACACTGATTCAAATGAAGAAATATCCTATTTGTTTTCCTAAATCCCCTGTTAGTCTCTGTTCAGCTTCATCTACCAGCATCACAAGATGAACAAATGACAAAGTCAGACCGTGTCAGGTTTACATGTCTTAATTCACCAAATATTCACTAGCTCCTGTTCCTCCATTATGATGATTAACGGCTTTTGTCTGTTTCACATCATAGTAAACTGAATATTTTGGGGCTTTGAACTGTTGGTCAAAACAAGCAATTTGAAAACTAAATCTTGGGCTCAGTGAAATTGCTGGGTAACAATTACTGACATTTTGTCAAACTTTACAGCATTTGGTTCGTTTTGTTGTTTAGAATTATCCAATTACGGGTAAAGGGAGTAGAAGCAAACACAAGATTTGACAAAAGTCCACATTATTGTTTCATTGGTGTCATATGCTCAACAACTTTCCAATGCTTTCTGTAAAAACTTGCACCACGTAACATCCAGCATCTCAATAAACTACCAACGTTCATTTTGCCTTTTTCCATTTTCTGGCAAGGGCAATATTTGAACTTGCAGCTATCACAAACCACAAAGAGCTGCAGATCTTTTTCCCATCAACATGAAACGTCCACCTTCTGCACAGATCTGCAGATGGCAGTCGGTCACAAGCATCCCCGACAATAGCAAGCAGATAATGTGTCGGAAAAGCAAACAGAAAATTCCTCCGTTACCCAGAGCAGCTCGCATGAGCCTCAATGCCTGAATCACCAACATGCAGCCAACAGAGAGAAGTTCAAAAGGTCAAGCATCCTGACAACGCATGCAGCGGATTCAGAGAAGAAGAAGTGGAGGAGCGTTTTCTCTCTCTCTGTCTCTGCTCTATTCAGAGAGACAAGGCTGTGAAACCAACACCAGCTCCAGTTTTAGGCCTCCGGCTCTGCTTTTGGCCTCCCTGACAAATCCTGGCAGCCGTTAAGCCCTGCAGGTCTCACCCTGACAGGCAGCATGTGTGATTCTGAATCATCCGCAAATCACACTTTATCATCAAAACCCCTTTTTCATGTAACAGGCACGAGTCGGAAACAAATAATCAACATGAAACAGGAAGCAGGTGACGGAAAAACTGCAGTTTCAGGTCCCCAGAGCAGATTTAAAGGAATTCTCTGCAGCCATTGGTTTCCATTCATTCAGCTTTGAAAATCAACTTGCAGAGACTTGGAAATTGCCTCACTGTGAACAACATGTCTACTCTTATCGTTGAAGTTCCACTATCTTTCTGAGATTTATTTGACTGGTTTCATTAAAACTTGAATAATTGAACTGAAACAGCAAAAAAGTTTCAGCGAGGTGATTTTGATACAAAATGTTCCTACAAATCAACAAACAAATCTTCTTATGAAATCATTAATGTCCTTGAAATCATTATATCCCTATAACAAGTGAAGAAAGCTTCCAGGATGATAAGAAAATTTAAATCCTCCATCTTTTATGTTTCAAGATACATACATACATAAAACATTCATCAAATTAGCTTATTTTGATGAGAAACCGGTTGAGATATTCTTACTGCACCAACAGATTTCTTTCACTTTTTTTTGAAGAAGATAAGACTTCAGAGACGACCTGCTGATGGAGGAATTGCAGTTCAGATGAAAAAAAAAAAAACTGAACTAAAAAAGTAGTTTTTTAAAAATGTGTTTCTTACCCTGGAGATGGTCAGCGGCATGTTGAAGTCCTTCCCCCCCTGCAGCCTGAAGCCCCAGGGCCCGGGGCCGGGCAGCGACACGGTGTAGGCGCTCATTGTTCCAGGCAACTAAAAGATCCTCCGAAATGGACGACGGTGATTAAACCAACTTTTATTTTAAAACCCTACAGCTGCTGGAGGGATGGCCGGCACTGAGTAGCCTCTAGAAGGAAACAGAGAAAATATACTAAATAAGTGAAATGATGAAGAAGAAACCAGAAAATTAAATTTAAAAAAAATGTGTGAAGTGCACGAACCAAAACTATGAGAGAGAGAAAGAAGAAGAAGCTGAGAGAGGAGACAGAAGAGAACTTGCCTGCTCAGAGGAGCTGAAGTGACAGCCTAAGAATAGCCAGAGATAGCACTGGTGCATTGTGGGGGGGTGGCGGGGTGAGGCAGGGTGAGGCATGGGGCGGGGGAGATCGAAGGGAAAAGGAGGGGGGGTGGACTTATATGGTGTGAAAGGGGACACCCAGTATGCCAGGCTCGCCGTGATTCACCGGGGCCAATATAGACCCAGCAGATTTTTCTAGACTCC
The DNA here is from genome assembly GCF_910591455.1 of Pholis gunnellus. Lineage (NCBI taxonomy): Eukaryota > Metazoa > Chordata > Actinopteri > Perciformes > Pholidae > Pholis > Pholis gunnellus. The sequence goes on from NC_136538.1 coordinate 20,486,423, forward strand.
CTCACCTCAGCCCCTCCCTCCCTCCCTCCCTCCCTCACCCACATTACGCTCAGAGTCTCCCTTGGACCCAATCAGGGGTGATACCAGGAAACGTCTCATTGTCGTCCTGGTGATAAAAGCCGAAACTGAAATGCCACGAGTTAAGTGGCTCCGATAGCTGAAAGGTCAGCAGCAGATGAGTCATTACGGCGAGGTTGCAGGTTCAACTCCCCCATATGTCACTGCTGGAGTTCCCTGCAGCGAGGCATGAAACCACTGCCTGCTCTACGAGATCTGCGTGGTCAACAAACTGAGCTATTTAATCTTTTTTTAGATTTATTATACTAGTGCACGTCCCGTTAGCGGCGTGCCTGTTTGAAACCCGTGCCTCTTGCTTGGCTCCTGGTCCCAGATGTGCTGCAGGGAGGCGAGGAAGCGTTTGGTTCAATGAGCCGCGGGCCTGTAAAGCCCTGATTTCAGTCTGAACCTCAAATATACTCAAGTTTATTATGATATATGTCAAAGAAAAGCAGCAAAAACAGAGAATATTTTGCTTGAAAAATGACTGAAACTGTTATTCAAATATCAACATAGTTACAAATTGTATTCTGTCAAACCAGTAGTCCATCTCTCAATACCGCCTGACTTCCTGTCTGTGGCTCTCAGCTCCAAGCCCATTGCTTCCTATTGAGGACGTATATCTTTAAAAACACAAATAGATCATTTCATGTTTAAAAAGGCTCAGTAGTTTCCTTTAACAGCTGGTCAATGTAGTTAATCAAACAAAGGGGGGGTGATAGGGCATTTGTTGGGGACTATTTTCAGCAGCAGATTAATCCACATTTGGTGCTCTGGCGAGTATTTGTGGCAGCAGGATGGTGTGTGCGGGATTGAGTAAAAATAAACTACAGTGTGTGGTCTTGGTAATGAAGGAACAGGTCACCCAGTGCAACAGTGAGGCTCATTGGTGTCTTTTTTGGAAAACAATAGAGCTCTATGGCACAGGGGAAGAAGATGTATCAGGCTTTGATTTCACAGTATCAGTATTTGAACTGTATGTTCCTAATAAATAGTTGAAGGTTGACATTGTGCAGTTGTGATGACAAGTCAAAATGGAAACAGCTTCTGTCTGTAGAGTAACAGATGTATGTCGGAGTAATGGTCAATCATTTTGGCAGGCGCTAACAACAGGTGAGAATTCCCTGACAAACACACACACACACACACAGCTGATCTATCAGCACGTGTGAGGTTTCATGTAATTGGTACTGAAACATTACTATGTTAAATAATTGTACTCAACTCATTACCCATAACCCCTCTTGTCATTGCAGTTGGACTCACCCTTTCATAACTGTGATTTGTTCATGTTGTCTTCTATGATGACAGCGATATTTAGCATTACAAAAAATTGGTTAGCTCGGGCATTCATGAACATTATTTGCCAGATCTTGATTTTAGTGAAAACAAGGTTCAGAAGATATGTGTTTTGTGAAAAATGGGTCCAACAATATTTACTCTGGTGACTATGAAGCGAAAGAATCGGTCATAGTTTGTGTTCACGTTCACTGCTCTCATTGGAGTTAATGGACTTTTAAGTCGATATGTTGACCTTGTGTGTGTCCCTCTGATGAGTATAAGTTAAATATTCTCTCTCTTTTAGCTCTGTTTTTGGTCTCCGCCAACTCCTGAGGGAAATATCTGTCTTTTTAGCTCCTAAATAATCCACTATGTTCCCCAGCTGGACTCTAACTACAGCTTTTTCTCTGTTAGAAAGACGCTATGAGAGCAGAGAGAGTGAACCAGAACAGTAAAATTGTGGGCCGGACAGATAAACAATGAGCTGAAACTCACTATAAAGCTACATAAAGCTGATTCAGCTGATCATTCACTGCCAGAGACACCTTTCACAATAAAAGACCGACACAGTGACACTGGTCAAGACCACATCTGCAGCCTGACTTTGGATTGCAGATAATTAAACGATTTTGACATGTCAAATTATCCAAATGTGTTAATGTTACAAAGTTCATGAATGTAACATGTCTGTAGGGGGGCAGAGACTGACAGGCTGATCCCAGAGCAGCCTGATCTGCTCAACCCGTTGTATAACCGGCTAAGTTTAGACGCCTTTGTCACAGAGAGGAATCTGATGGAGTGAGCTTTCCCAGGGTGCAACAGACTAAATAAGTACATAACATTCAATGTTACTCCCCAAAAATACGCATTAACAAATGTGTTGAATGCAATATTTCAAATAGTGCTTTATCTACTTCCATGTTTGCTAGTTACACCTCCTTTGCATCACTACTTTTGGTGACGCAACACTTAAGTTCAGTACTTTCACTTGTTGTGTTTATTGTTGATATTTTTTTCCTTCATCCGCAGCACAAAAAAACTTGGTTGATTTCAATACAAAGTGGAAACCGCTGCATGTGAATGCATGAATGGTCCAACCAGGCACCCACATCCTCCTCCTTACTCTACTGTCAGACTGAGCGAATCTAAGTATGAGCAAGTATTCCCTGCTTGGAGCTCATGGTGAATATAAAATATCACACATCTTTGGATTTGTAATGAACTGCAATAAACTACAGCTTCTGTGCTTTAACTACCCGCTATAACACCACATTACCCACTTTCATTTTATAATGTCTAGTCGTACATCTCTGGTTATTTTGGTGAAAGTAAAACAAAACTAGTGTAATCAGTCACACATTATTCTAAAAAAACAACACAGTAATATTGTAAAGTAACTAATTACTTTCACATTGATTAAAGTAACTGGTAATATCTACTTACATTTTGAAAGTAACTCGCCAAACACTGCTGATGAATACATAGCAAACAAACACACACACACACACAATGTGTACTGAACTGAACTGACCTTTAACTTAACAAGGCGGCTCAATTAAGAAGCTGTTTAAAATGACAAACTATTCACAAGTGATCTGAGGTCAGTTATGTGTTGTTAATGCTGAGAGATAGAGAGATCCACTATCACACCACCCTCCCCTTTCATCACACACACACACACACACACACACACCCACACACACAATTTATCACCCTCCTCATGTAGCTGTGAATTGTTTTGGCGCTGCTCACTGCTCTCTATGAGCAGTTGGCTCAGTTTGTTTTCTAAACTTGAATCTCCAAAATGTCGTGAACTGAAAACAATACTTGTGGTCTAAATTTGCACTCGCACCTCCTGTGGTGGAGGAAGTATTCAGATCCTTTACTTAAGTAAAGGTATTGATACCACACTGTAAAAATACTCTGGTACAAGTAAAAAGTCCAGCATTTAAAATGTTACTTTAGTACAAGTACGTAAGTATAATCAGGAAAATGTAGTTAAAGTATTAAAACAATAAAAATGACCCCTGTTCTACTGTTGTATATTACATCAATAGATTATTATTACTTATGCATTAACGTGAAATTAGGATTTTACTGTTGCAGTTGGTTAACTAATGATTATTTTTATGATGAACTATTCTGCTGTGTATTTTATGCCATTAAACTATTGTTTGTTTTTTGTAAAGCGGGACCCATGAATATTTTATAGTTTGTATTCTAGTGAGTGGCCAGTGTTAACCCTAACCCTACACAAACTGTTACCATGTGATTCATGAATGAATGTGTTCACCTTGTATCTCAGGTGTTCTGCAGACAGACACCGCCCACCTGCTCCTGCTGCTTCCCGCACTGTGCTCCGCCCAGCAGGGCCGCTCCGTGCACGGTACTCAGTGCACGGTACTTAGTGCACAACCTGAGAGTAAAACAAACCGAATATGAAACTTTAATCCTGAAAAAATAAAAAAAATAAACTGCAGCAGCTTCAGCGGGTGAAAGTTGCCGGTTTGACCCGGCTTGAGGGAGCTGTGAGCCGGGGGTGGTGCAACTTGTTACCGGCTGCTCCTGATGAAGATGTAGAAGTGGATCAGAGAGCAGTGGCACGTGGGGGCACAAACAGGTGGGAAAAGGTGTGATAGGGGAACAGCCTACCTGCAGCCGCTGTTTGTCTCCCTGCAGCTTCTTGAACCGAACACACCGACCGTGACAGCCTGCGGTGCCCGGCCCGGGCAGAGAGCAGGGAGGCCGAAGGGAAGGAGGGAAGTAGGGGTGTTAACGGTGGATTATCATTAGCGGGGTTTCTATTTAAAGAGACAGGAGTCAGACAGACTGCTGTTGAAAAACTGAAATACATCCAGATAACACTATAAAAATGCACACAAAACAAGAATATTGTATTTACAGAACGATTAATTTTCTTCATGTTTCTAATATAAATATGTATTTGTGAAATTAAGTTTACATTTACAAATGTTGTGATTTTAATTCAAATCAAGCTGCATTTCTGATATTATTTATGGTCTGCATTTTTTCAGCAGTAGCCATTTCATTTTAAAACATGCACATTGGCACAGTAGCCTATGTAATTTCTGTCCCTGCAAAGGCACAGATAGAGGCATTCCACAATGAATACAGTTAATAATATATATTTATTTAGAAAAATAAACGAGACCAACATTGAAGTTAACAGGAAACAAATCCACAATAAATTCTCTTTTCCGTATTCCAACAAAAGTCTTTTGGACCATAAACTTTACACCAGAACTAAGATGAAAATCACCTTCATTTATATTCAGTATTATTACTGATATTTACTGCATCACACTGCTGCAGCATTATACTGTAGAGTACTTCCTTCTTTCCGATACCACTAGGAGGAATGATTAGGACACTAGTTTACGCTGACATACAGTAGAGACGTGTGTTACTGCAGACCTCAGACCTAAAATATTTCAATAAAAGCTTAGTTTGGTTTGGTTAATGTTTCAGTTAAACAGCTTAAACAATTTCATCTTAGCTAAAGGTCGGTTTACCAAGAAAACAGTTTAACAGCATTGACTCCTAAAATATGTTTGATTAGGTTAGCTAACAATGTAGCTTAGTTCAGCTAAAGTCAAAATGACCCCAGAACAGTTTGGTTCAGGTTTGTTAACAGCCCAGTTTATCCCCTTAAGCTCTGTGATAAAGGTTAGCTAACGATGTAGCTTAGTTACACTTGGCTCGTGGTTCAGTTACTTTTATTAACTTGAAAAAATGCAAACTGCAGCAGAAAACTTGTCATGTGTTGACTGTGTTATTGTATAGAAACATTCAAATAGACTCTTAAAGAATGCACAAATAACTTCACTCAGACCAACAGGTCAGATGGGCTTATCAAGAGCTGCTTTACAATCAACAATTATGTCCCTTATCCAGCCACGTACGAACACCAACAACATCACAATCACATTTCCTCTAAACTGTCCTTCAGCAAAATACACACTTTAAATATGCAATCAAGAAGAAGAATGAAAAAAAACACAAACAGAATGAAAAACACAAACTGAACAACAGGGAAACATTTCAAATATCTTGTTCCTTAATAAAAGTGCAATTGCAGGCCTCAGGGCTTTTAGGATTAAGTGCGATAAGGAGAAACATTTGAATTAAAGTGACGTTTTGGAAAATCCTATTGATTGTTATCATACCCAGAGATTATTCAACACTGAAATATAAATCAGTTACATCTCTGTGTCCAGTACAGATGTAGGCCTGCAGCAAGTCCACGGTCTGTTTGGCTTAGTTTATTACAAAACATGGAAGCAGAGGAAAACTGCTGTTAGCTTAGCATCAGCAAAAGTGAGAGTGAAAAGAAACATCTATTTGAGATGATGGCAAGAGGATTTCCCAAATTATCAAGCAGATATCAAGCTTGAAAACTAATTTTATTTAGCTGTTTCTCCTTTTCCAGGCTACTTCTATACCAAGTGAAGTTGTTTTCATATATCTGTTCTTAAGTTTACACAGAAAAAAAAGGATTAAGCTGGAAACACAGATAAATAAATCAGAAGCAACAGACAACAAGAAAACAAAAAGGAAACAGTATTTTTTACTTTGTAGAAAAATCGCATAGTCCACTGCAAAAAAAATTCCATCTCAACAAACATTGAATGACTTTTCCTAAAACATGAAAACACGTTCGCTAAAGGGCTCAGGGCCTTCACTTGTCTCAGAGGAACTAAGACAAATACAACCAGTCTGTTTACATCCATCTACAACAGGGACAAGAGATCAGGTGCAGGAACATGATTGTTCTTTGGGTTAAACTAAAAGCAAAACAATTTGTCTTCAGAACTATTAAAAAATGTCTTTCCTCACAGTTGTTTTAATTTAAATTGCCTGATTAGACCTCCTTCTCCAGACTGTGTGGACTCTCTTACCACAATTTGTTTATACTTTCTATACACTCGGGTCTAACCAAACAGAATAACTAAAAACACCTGAGTGTCTGTAGCATAAAAGTAAAAAGTAAATAAACCAACGTAGGTATTTTAGGGTGATTTTAATTCTATAACCAATAATTCACAGTATTTCTAAAGAGCAATGTAACCAGAGAACAATGAGTCTGTGACATTGTCTCTACCGTAAAGACACTGTCATGCTCACTCAGATCTGATCAGATTTTTTACCAATTCTGGATTTCCTGTTCTGTCTTTTAACTTCCCTTCGCTATGGCTGGCTAAAGTGAAACGTTTCAGCCCTGATTGGTTGGCAAAGCCTGCTACACATGAGTGCAATAAGACTTGGCGTCAACACAGCTATCAGATTAAGATTACAATATTTGTTGCAAAGTTCTGCATTAACTCACTTACGACTTGCTCAACTAAGGAATCGATTGTGGCATTAATTACAACTGTTATCTGCTCCGTCTCAGGGTCCGATTCACAGGAAATTGCGCTATTGATGCAAGTGCAAAAACACCCCAAAAAGGTTTGCAGCTGAATGCAATTTGTCCTTTTTTTGCAGAGAGGGAAGAAATAAAAATCATATAATTTTTTTCTCCATAATTTTCCAAAAAGTATATGTAGGGGAGCCTCATGCATTTATTTGTCATGCAATTGAGTTTTTCATGACAATATCTTTGCCTGGCAACAACCACTGCTGGGCGTGAGACCCCTAATAACTGTGCTTCAGTTACCACCAACTCTCTGAGGACGCCAATAATTTCACTATAACTGCGTGTGGCTATTAGCCCAAATGTTTGTAAATTGGACTGTTTTTGCAATGAGGCTCTTTTGCATATAAAAAGGGGCCAATTTTGTGCACATGAATATTACCTAATTTAAATACATAGAAATAGCACAGGGGTGCATTTCACCCTTTGTGGATGCTTTGAGATTTACACAGTTTTCTTTTGTTTTATTTGTGCAGGTTTAGCAGCTGCAAAAACTGCACAATGCTTGTGAGAATTCTCAACTCTGTGTGTTTAATGTCACCCCTCTACATTTGGCCTTCACTTAATTTTGCACACTGGTGCAATCAATTTTTACAATATGTGAAGGGTGTATGTTCAAGCGTATACAAGTTTCTCTTTAATTGATACCACTTGAACGGTCTGTTGTCATTTCATTGGTCACTCTATGTATTCTAGTGAAAACTAAATTCAAAATAAATTGACATAAATTCTCTACGAGGTGTAAAAACTCTCTCAGAAATGTAATCATAACTTCCTGTAATACTGTAGTTTGTTTCTGATCTACAGGTGAACCCTGTCTACATTTCTAAACATCTGACTGGACGTCAGCTGCACGGTCACATGGCTGCAGGTGCGCTACCCAGACCCGGCCCCCGAGTTGCTGTTATTGGCTGTCTTTGGGCGAGCAGTGGAGGAACCATTCCGTCCAGCGGGAAGGAAGGGGCTGGACTCCGAGGTGATGACGATGCTCGGGATTCGACCAATCGTGCCCCTCCTAACGTGTCCCTCTGCAATATCTGTCTGTCAAACAGAAGAAATATAGTCAGAATTTTATTTTAATGATTATTTTGCTTTTAACTTTTTATTTTATGAAAATCTATCATTCATGTTGTGTTTTTTTATCTGGATTCTACCAAAGTACATAGCAGAGGCTGATTGGAATGCAATTAGTTTTGCAGGTATTACGTCACAAATCAAAGTATTGGACAAATTAAAATGTTGACCTTATGATGTTGTTGGTTTCATCCTGTCGCATTGATTTTTTAGGTAAATACATCTCTCTGCACTAATATTATTAACCATTGGCTCAATTACCAGAATTGAATTATACTAATGTCAGAGCAGTATCAAATACAAGTTCAGAAACATTTTGGGGTTTATATACTCTTTAATATCTGATATCTAGAATGACAATGACATCACCAAAATCAGAAGTATAACATATGTAATAAATACTTTACTATATCTTGTTTATTTGAAATGGAAACAAGTAAAACAAAGATTTGATAATTCATTGTGTTTGTGCTGATGAATAAATCCGACAGTACTCACATTTGGGACGCTGCCGCGTTCACCGACTCCTGCCATGGAGTTATCAGTGTCAAAGGACATCTGGAAGAAAAGACAAACACATGTAAACCTGTGAGGGGATTATCATACTGACTAATCAGCATCCTGCAGCGGCAGCCATGATTGAAGTCCTCCTCAACAATAGTATTAGATAAGATAATATTTGATCATTATATACACCTAAATTAGATTTTAATCAAATTCATCAGCATCAGAGAGGCAGACAGAAAACCATCACACTCATCTCTAATCAATTACCCAGAATTGTAATACTGATTTAAAAAAAATACAGATTTCAGTCAATGATTAACATCAAAAGGAAAAGAGAGATTTTCTGATCCGAGATGAAAAGCACATCAAGCAGATTAAATAGCACAAAAAACACACAGTGCAACAGATTAACATGAACACCGGTGATATGAAAGAAGATGTTTTTCTTTCACCGCACACAAACCGCCTCAACTGACCCTCAACTGACCCTCAACTGACCATCGAAATAACCCTGAATCCCTGCAACTCTCCCTCAGGTGACCCCCTAACATCCCCCTCCTTCGCTGAGTGTAACATAATAATATTAATCTACATTAAGAATCTTTTTAAAAGGTCTTCAAACCTCCTGATGTTTTATCCGACTTTATGCTTTAAGAGCTGAAAAATCCTTAAAGCACCAACAATCGAATCGAAGGAGTTGAAGAGGCGTTTACTTTTTCGAAGATGCCCGAGTCGTGGCTCTTCATCTTGGACTTTAAGCTGGAGGAGGGTTTGAATTCTGGGAGCTCGGCGGTGTCTCTGCTGATGTCACAGGACACCTGGCGGCTGGCTGGTCTGGAGCCCATACTGGACAGGTCAGCCTCAGTGTCCGTCAGACCCTTTCAGAGGAAAACACACACTTTGACACACAATCTGTGTAACGTCGCTACATGTGACGTCACGGTTCCGTTTCCCAGCTCACCGATTCGCTGTCGGAGGCGGAGGAGAGGCGGGACTTGCGGTTGCTCTGCTGCTTCAGCTGGCTGCTGATGTCGGAGGTCTGGCTGGTCACGGTGGAGCGTCGCGTCGACATGAAGCTGCTGCTATTCGAGCGGAGGTCGCGAGGATGAACGCAGAGCAGAACGCCGAGACACGGGATGTACTTAGCCAACGCTATCCTGCACAGAGAGAGATCACAATACCATGAGACAAGGTGGCCGATTGCACGGGTCCCTCAGCTAGATAGAGGGCCCCTGATAGAGGACCCCAAGTGAAACCCAGGGTTTCCACCAGTGTATTGCAAGCACGGTGGCCCGAAAGGCCGAAGTTGACTCTTCATGGTCAACGCACTACTTTTCCTGAACCATGATGACGTTACATGACATTGATAAATAACCAGTTATATAAGCTGTTTTCTTTTCATCCTGCAGCTTTCAAATCTCTTCGTATGTGTCTGTGTGTGACTAATTATCTTCAGTCGAGTTAACATTCAGGTTAATCGAGCAGCGGTTAGTTCAGATGAGGTGTCGGAGCTCTTACAGTGCCGGCGGAGCGTTCTCTGATTGAATCAATTCACTGAGCCGCAGCCATGTTAGCTGCAGTCAAATTCAAAAGAAATCACCAGTCATTGGTTAAAGAAACTGGAAGCTTGGCATCAAGATGTGAGCAGATTCAAATAAAAACAGTAAGGTAGCATATAACAAGATTGAACTAACTGGCAACGTGTTGCTTTTGCAAAGTTCTTCTTCAAACTATTTCAAAATATAAATACAAGGTTAGTGTAGTGTTAGATATTGTTCAACCGTGTGTGTGTGTACCTGTATTTTGGGTGTGTGATGGCGTAGATGATGGGGTTGTGGATGGCGGAGGCCTTGGCGATGACGGCGGGCACAGAGTTCATGTAGGGAGTCAACATGTCTGCGTACCTGTAGTAGAGAAACAAAGTAATAACAGTGAGGAAACAGAAGAAACTTTGCTCATGGACACTTCAGCAGCAAACAGGGGAACGGGGGTCTAATTCTCATCCAATAAATGAACGATTCTCAACCGGTAGGACACAGACTTGGACAACGCAACCATTCTGAGTGGATTTTGAGAACATGTGGGTCAACTTCTATACTCGTTTTTTTTTTTTATTGCAAATACAATTTCCTGCTGCAGAGTGAGTGAGAGGTTTTCTGCTGCTGGTGATTTTTTTACCCGGCGAAGGCGGTGAGAGCGACGGCGGAGTATGGCGACCAGGAGACGACGTAGAGCAGGATGATGATCAGAGCGATCTTCGCCATCTTCCAGTCGTTCTGCAGCCGGTGGAACTTCTTCGACGAGTCTCGACTGCTGCCGTGACTGTGAATGCTGCCGTTCATCTTCCCCACAGCCCTGAAACACACACACACTTGTATATCTATGTGTACAATGTGTTGACCCACATTCTTTTAATGAAGATTTATCCTGAACTAAGGCTCTTTTTCAGACATTTTATGTTGAACAGATCCAAAAGGCTGTGTTTGCTTTTTACACTACAATAGAAACTGTTGGCTTCATTCCTTACCTCAGTTTTACGTTTTTAATGTATCAACAAATTATAGACCTACCTAGAGTATAGACCTACATAATCTGCCTTACAACAGGGAGGGTGGAACACAGATTACATGAAACTCATTATTTACGTTTTTTTATGTTACAAAAAGAAAAGAAAAAAATCACATTTATTTGTGTAGGAACATAAGATCCAGAAGAAAAATCAGGTAAAACTAAATTACTCCTTTTACAAATACAGGGGGAAAAAATGACAGCAAACACACAGCAACGAACAAAAACGTAAATAAAACACACAAAAAACACCAAACACACACACACACACACACACACACACACACACACACAGACTGACTGGTTGGTGGTGCGGATGGCACGGAAGATGAAGAAGTAGCAGTAGATGATGATAAAGAGCGGCAGGAAGAAGACGAAGATGAAGAGCAGCATGGTGTACGCTCGCACCGACGGGGTAAAGGTCATGTAGTCCCACGAGCAGGAAGTCAGCATGCCCTCAGGGACATAGGCACCTGATGGGCGAGAGATATGGACACAGGCAGACAGTTTTAATATCCCATCATGCTGTTTGAGGCAGGGGGCCAGGGGCGAGTCCGGGACCCCACCGAAATGCAGCATCCATTCACCATTTTTTTGGTCAAATAATAGACACTCAAGTTATTTGTCACAGCAATATGGTCCCCTGATTTCAGGCGTTTCCTCAAACGTGTGAAGCAGCGCCCCCTCTGTGTTGTAACGTCTGCTACATGTCTGCCAGTGTGTGTGTGGTCAAACACGGTATTGCACCCTGACAGACGTCTACTGTGAAGGAAGAAAGTTAGTATCCTTTGATTACATAATATTAGTGGTAAAAGAAGTATTAAGATCCTCATCTGAAGTAAAAGTACTAATTCCACACTGTGCTCTGTAGTACTTGATATCTTTTTTATATATTTGTATGTCATGTATCTGTGCTTTATGTGCATTTCAGATGTAAATATTTATCTGTTGTCCAATTGCATTTTATAATATGTTGTTAATATGTATAACACCAATTGAGCCACATTGTCCTATATTTCTTTTATAGATGACCTGTCTCACTCTGCTGCTGCTAAAATGAGCTCCTAGTGTCATTTAACTGACCCCCCCCTAAAACAACAGCTGGCCCCCGTCTGGCTCCAGTCCCTGTGAACTGTCACCGCTATCAGGGGTTTTCTGTTTGGACAAGAAAAAAAAGGACCCAAGGGACGAAATGCTAAATGATACTGAATATTAACAAAGAACCCGGCTCCATTTTATTAAATTAAAGACTGTTTACTGGCTGGTTACATTTACCTCCAGCAGCTCCAGACCTGAACTCATAAACTCATTAAGTCCTGAAGCAGCTTCCATAAAGAGGTCAGAAGCAGAAAGAATATTTTCTTTCGTTTCATCTCTCATGCTGTCCTCATAAAAAGAAAAAAAACACGGATCCATACATCAAATACTTTCCACCTGGATTAATGAGACGGAGGACGATTTATAGGAGATGTTCTGTTTCCATATATTATAATTTACATACAAATGTGTGTGTGTGAAAGAGAATGAAAAAACACACCACATGTAGTGTGTGTGTGTGTGTGTGTGTGTTTGTGTGAAGTTGAACTAATAATAAATGGGATTTGAAGGGTAAATGAGCAATACGTTTTATAAGATAGAAACAGCTTTGAGGCAGAACAGAGCAGATGTATGTGCAGCAGATAAAAGCAGAGCAGCAGATTAAACCCCAGAAAAGTAGAAATACACTTCAGTCGGGATGGCTGTGTGTGCGTGTGTGTGTGTGTGTGTGTGTACTCACTCCAACCAAAGAACGGCGGCAGGCTCCAGCCCAGAGAGTAGACCCAGGCCCCCAGGAGGATGAGGAGGGCCCGTTTCCGAGACAACACGCCGATGGAGGTCAGAGGTCGCGTGATGACGAAGTAGCGGTCGACAGCGATCACCGTCAGCGTGATCATGGAGCAGATCCCGAAGAGAGCGCCGCAGAACGCGTACAGCTCGCAGCCTAAAGACGGATAGATGAAGAATATTGTCATTTTAATCCATCTGTCTGTCTGTCTGTCTATCTATCTATGTCTACCTGTCTGTCTATTTATTTATTCTGGATGGACATTAAAGAAAAAGCAAGAGAATTGTTTTCCTTTTGTGAAATGGGTGAACTGACCCTTTAAACACAAACACACAGGAAGGAAATTATTGAATGTGAAATCAAATATTTGGCAGGGCTTGCAGGTGTTAACTTAGGTTATATTAATAAAAAGCTGCAAGGCAACACCTCCCTCATATTAACATGACCTCGGAGCGTCTCTCTCTTGGGAGACTGAGGAGCATCGACTGTTTTCTCTGAGCTTAAGTTCACTAATTCACAATGAAAACAGATGTGAAAGAGTGACGGTGGAGGGAGGTGAGACAAGGACCGGATTGACTCATCTTTACGTTCTGCAGCAAGAACACAGCAAAGAAATGTGTGAGAGACTGCTTTAAGTTTCAAGACTCTGCGAGTTTATGTTCAAGGTTTACTGGAAATGCGCGTGTGTGTGTGTGTGTGTGTGTGTGTGTGTGTGTGTGTGTTTGTGAGTGTGCAGTGGGGTACCTTTCTCTCCAAAGATCCACCTCTTGTGCATGCTGGTGGTGAAGAAGATGGGCGACTGGGTGACGCACATCAGTAGGTCTGTGATCGCCAAGTTAATGATGAACATGTTGGCCGGCGTCCGCAGGCTGCGACTCCTGCAACACACACACACAAACACACACAAACACACACATACGTAGTTAGGGGTGGCCGTGGCACACTGGGTTAAGAGGGTCGTCCGGCAACCGCAAGGTCGACGGGTCAATCATTGGCTGCGATGTGTCGAAGTGTCCCTGAGCGAGACGCTGAACCCCTAACTGCTCCCCGGGCGATTCCCTGCAGCCCACTGCTCCCTGGGGATAGGTCAGATTCAGAGGTCAAATTTCGTGTATGTATATGACAATAAAAAGACATTATCTAGTGTCGTCCATTAATTAAATTAGACGAGTGACAACAAATTAATTGGTGACTATTGAAGTCATTTTTCATACAGATTTGCTGCTTTTCCTTTTAATAATGTTAATAATTGAAATGTACAAATAATAGTGTTGAGGTTTGGACTGTTGGACAAAATAAACATTGTGAAGGTTTCACTTTGGGCTCTGGGTAATTGTGACGGCATTTCTCACTATTTTCACAATTTTTACAAACCAAATCGATAAATGAAGAAAATAATCAGCAGATTAATCCATACAAAAAACAATAATAGTTAATAATTCAAAATGAGCTCCACCTCAAACACCTACAACAGTAACATCCTGCTTTGACATTAATGCATGAGTAATAATAATCTAATGATATTATATCTATATATCACAGGGCACATATTTAGACTTTTAATACTTTTAACTACAATTTCCTGATACTTTTAGTGAAGTAACAAGACTTTTTGGAACCATTTTTTTAAACTCCAATACAAGCTGTGAAGTGTCTTGTAACGCTGCAGAGGTTTTCCTAATCAAGTCTCCTCCCGCTGTGATCAGCAGGAAGTTGCTGTTAACTGGCTGAATGAGTCATGTGTTCTCATGAAGTCTGTTTTAGAGGACGAGCAAGAGCCTGCATGGAAAAATCACTGAGTGCTGCTTCAGTTCTATAATTAACATGTAATCAATGAAGCACACATCACAGACACAAAGGACTGATTTTAATGAGAGATCAATAATTGTCCCATAAATGGGCCAATCAATATGTGGGCAGAAGGCATCTTAAGTGCTTAAGCTTCTTCAAAAGACTGTCACAGCAAGACATTTTCTGAGACACACATGTGTGTGGTCGATAAAAGGCAGTCATGACACATTTAAAAGACGTACTGAAGATTTAACCTCAGTCTGAAAACCGCAGCTTTAGAAGACACTCGGAGTCCATCGCACCAGCTTTAAGGGGACAAACAGGAACACTGTCCAATTATTTCCACCTCAAACACCATTTTCCCTTAAATATGTTGTGGCTTATTTTTGCTTTTATTTCAACACCAAGGGGGAATAAATAACTTTGTACAGACTGACTCTCAGCCTCTTGAAGAGCAAAACAACATTGTAACAAAAATAGACAATAACACGACACTTTAACAAAGCACCTTTTTCACTTTGAAGCCATTGATGCCCGTGTTTTATCTTGTATATATGTATTTAATGTCTTGTTTTAAATCGTCTTGTCTTAATGTTTTTATACACTTTTTAACTGTTGCTGCTGTACTGACTGATGAGTCGCCAACTTAATTTCGTTGTATGTTTTTTACAATGACAATAAACATCCTTATCCTTATCCTTAACATCATATTGTGTGATTGAAGAGAATATGGAACAATTATCACTTTACATCATGTGCTGATGTATTTTCAGTACGTTTACAAATGTTTAAAGTATACAAGAATAAAACACTGAATGGTCATGGTACCAAAACTGTGGAATTATGTTTTTTGTTGTTGTTGTTTTTTAAACGTCAGCAAAAAACACAAGTTTATAAACTGGATTGTAACTGGCAAGTGTGATTTCCTGTCTAATGGACAACATTATAATTATTTTTTAAACACTGTTCAACCTTATAATGACTTTGAAACAATAATTAACTGCATTATCAAACAGATTTTTGCAAACTGCATGAACATTGCATTTAGTATTCCTATTAGAATTGACAGCATGCGTTTTAGTCTGTTGCAGTACGGTTATAGTAAAGTGTCCGACTTTCCGTTGTCTCCTGAGGATCAACGCGACCATATTTGGGCACAGGAAGACATCTTACTTGCTGAAAGCGTATATGACCAGCAGGTTGCCGATCATGCCGGTGATGCCGATGACGAGGATGACGGAGCCGATGGTGTAGTGGGCGTGGTCGGGCACGTCCGCCGTGGGGTAGGGGTGCGTGGCCTCGGGCATCATCGCCACCTGGAGGACCAAACAGCAAAATGTTAAACATGACGATGCTGCAGGTTGATAACATTTATACAGATCGCATTCATGGTGGATAGCGTTCTGTTTCTGCCGTTTAGTCTTTGGATGCGAAAGATAACTTTTCAGAGTTGTAACATTCAGTCTCAGGTTTTGTCTACACTTATATGGATATTTTTGAAAATGAACATTTTTTCCCTCCATTTAAAAAGAAAAGAATCTGTCCACACGACCCTCGTTTGACACAATACAACGGAAAAACACGTTGCTGTGTTGTGTAGTAGGACCCCCGATTGCCACCGGGGATATGGCACACTCGTCCAACTGTTACAAAACTCTCAACGAAGAACATTCGGCCACTATGTCAACGATACATCAAATACCAGAGAAGAAGAACGTTCTGAGCAGCGTGTATTGAGCTTATTCTCCTTTGGCGGTAGTAACTTGAACACACAAACAATAGCAGCTTATTCTTTAGTTATTTATAATTTTTTGACACCTATTTCATCCCCTTTTATTTATATCCCATCTTTCTGACACATATTACGTAAACAAACGTCAACATTTCCAAAAACGCTCCACTTTACCTCCACACGGAAACAATGAACGCGGAGTCACTTGCTCTGTTTTATTGACCTAAAATATTTTAATTAAAAGACCTCTGCAATATAAATCTCAATTAAATACACGTGAGGAGCCAATTTTCTTTCATTCTGTCTTTCAGAAGAAAAAAGCTCCTGCCGCCTCTAACTGATCGTTGTTTTAAGGCATTTTAAGTGAAGTGACATTAAAGTATGAGGAGGGATTAAAAAGTCCTTCATATCGATGACATCATTCCACGCAGTGTAAAACGTCACATCCACAGACCTCTCTAATCACCAGCTATACCGGCCTTAATTCTTTTTGACAATTATCTCCACAAGTTCTGCACATCACTGTTCCTAATTAACTCTGAGCTCCGTCTCTCCATCTTCTACATACCGTCTACCTGTTGCCACGTTAACGGCATAAATTACTCCACCGCCAGCAGAAATACGAGGCATATATAAGCTAATCAAAGACGGAGGTCAGCCGCAGCAGCAGCCTGTTTAATTTGACTGAGAAGCACACTGAAGCTGTGATGATGGAAACGAGCAGACCTCCACTCTGCAGCTACCGGAAGTTGTTGTTTTATCAAATATTTTGCTTTTAACTTTAAGGCCTAAAATGTATATCACAGCATCATTTTGAAGCAAGGACGGTAATGGTATATATCACGGTATATATTTGATTTTCCTTAAATGTCAATATAAATACTTTTGAAGGGGTACAGCACCGGTATGGAAATCATTTATTGGCATCATTTCAACCGTCCTCAACTGTCAAAAATTCTAAACTCTATGTTTTTACTTCGTTATAGTCACATATAATGGTTACTTGCACAAAAAAACACAGGTTTGATTGAATAGGAAGTCAATTATTGTATTTTTATTATATTTAAAAAATCTTGGCACCAGCAGTTTTAATGCCGTATTATAAGCTGCTTAGAGCGACCGTGAGGAAGTCATAATTCCCTCTACATTATCTATTTTAAATTGTGCTACAGCACTCGTGTGTGAATGTGACCTGCAAAATATCGGATATATGAAACTGATCGACCGGTCATGATCAGCTAAAAACCTTCCTGTTTCGGTGCATCCCTAGGCTCAAACACACACACACACACACACACACACACACACACACACACACACACACACACACACACACACACACACACACACACACACACACACACACACACACACACACACACACACACACACACACACACACACACACACACACACACACACACACCATCCAGCCAATCAGGCATGAGTACACTAGAGCACGATGTTGATGCTGCAGTGACCCATGAAACCAGAAGTCACATCCAGTGTGTTTGGGTTTAAATGTGCATTAAGTTGTTTGGGTATTTTTTTTGCTCACAGCTCAGAACAAACAGTCAGCATTAAAGAAAGAGGAGAAAGAAGAAGCTGTGAAGGACACGGAGACAGTGATGGAGTCAGACTTATTGTGACAGCAGACGGCTGATTCAGCAGGAGACAAACAAACAAACAAACAAACAAACATGTCAAGGACACACATCCATCTGACCGCCTGTAGCCTCAAAGTCACAATCCGCAGCTGAACTGAACTAACAACTCACACAAAACTCAGCGTGAATTATTGGAGATACAATCATTTGTTTATTCAGGAAATTATGCTAAAGTGGAACTTTTAACCTCTTGAACCCTAATAAAGTTTTAGATTTAACACGTCCCTTTCAAATTTTCAAAAAGAGCTTGAAACGTTTCATTTTAAATATCTTGATCTGACTGTCACGGTTTGTACTTTAGAGCATCAAGTAAGATATGAAGTTCATCACAGACTTTGAACCTCCAGAAGATGATCAGCCACATCAGCAGCTCCCCTCTGCTTTCCTGAGTTTTAAAGTGATTCTCAGCTCATTGTTTTTCTGTCTGGCTCACAACTTTACTATTGTGGTGAACATAGTGGCTCATCTAGCAGCTAAAGAGACAGATCTTTCCCCCAAGGGTTGGAAGTGAAGCCTCCTCCTCTGGGATGTGGGATTACTTCAGCCTCTACTTCTGTAGGATTATCGAAATGTGCAGCAAGTGGACAGGACAAAACATCAAGCCAAAACACTTCATTCAGATTACTTCTGCAGTCTGTGGCTTTCTTCGTTATCAAAATGTTTTTCCATCTCGTCAGCAGCGAGTGTTTCCTGCTGCAAGGACACCAATCTGTCACCACATTATCCCCGGCACGTCGAGAGCAGCGTGGCCTGTCACAAAGGATTCAGCGCCTCAGCTTTGTGCCTTTGACTCAGGGAGGATCAGTCTGATCTCTGAAACCTCCATCCTCACATCCCTGATGCTTCCCCGATGTTTCTCCTCCTCCCTCTGCTCCTCATTTACTAGATGTTAAACAGAGGGTCTGTTAAACTGCTGGCAGTATTTTTGTTGGTTTTAGAACAGGCTTCCTTACATTTTCTGGCCTCTGACGTCACATTCAAGCCCTGGAAATTTGCAACTATTTTGAAAACGAGTAATCATTCAATTAAACTGGCCTTTGTGTCACCTTGTGCTGCACATTGTTTGTAATTTTGTGTGTTTTTAACATCTGTCTTATTGTTTTTTTATGTTTTTATTTAGTGTTGTTAAACCTTAAATTGTGAGGAGCTATACTAAATAAACTTATATAAGTTGTCACGTTTATGCTCCTTTCTGACTGTCAACGTCAGTGCAAATTGGTGGAAACAATCTTTTTGTGTAGTTTGTTTAGTCCTTGTCCCAAACTTAATAGAAACAAGTTTTAACAACCAGCCACAATTATATAAGGTGATAAAATGACCTATACATCAGTTACATTTCAGTTCATCTTGTGTTGCTACAGCTCTAACAACTTAACTACCTTAAATAATGTGTGAGAGTCAGGAGAGACTCGTGGCAACATTATTAACAGGAGATAGAGAATCTTCTCTGAACTGGAATATAAGTGGATCAGTGTTGGCAGGCTTACAGCCAGCAGGAATCCATTTCTACTGCGATTATGTAACACAATCACACGTGTACCTTTTCTATATGCAGCTTACCCAGATCACTCTCTCACTGTAATTACAGTCTGTCTGAATCACTCTATGTAATTAAAGTTTCATCGCTCCTTATCTTCTCTGTCAGTCTTTTTTCTCATTCCAGGCAATCTCATGATGTTTCTCCAGCGACCGCTGAAGACTGATGAAGTCATCTGCAAGTCACAAAATCATCTGAAACCGAAGCTGCGTTTGTCAAAGTCCGAGTCTGGACAGGAGAAGATGTTTAACGGGGCCAGCTGAGGGAGAACAATAGAGTAATTTCAGTTTATATTATACAGGGCTTGTATAAAGGCAATAAAGTAGTCCATGAATATGAGAAATTAGTTTACAGATAATAACAGTCCCTCCTCGTCATTGTGGAGGTTGGTTTATGATGTTCTGCTGATTACACCAACAGTCTATGAGCATATCTATGGGTTGTCTTTTTGATTCTTCACAGTACGTTTTGTTCGTACGCCCTCTGGCATTTCTGAGAATAATGCAGCGCACAGCGCATCGAGTATAAACGCTTTCATACTGACACAGAGCTTGTTTGCCGTCTGCGGAGGCTCGCACTATGGTGCCAAGCACGAGTATAGACAAAGATTTAGAACTATACTATTTGCAACAAGGCAGAACAGCCAATTGTGGCTACTTTCACCGTATACATGCTATCAACTAATTTTGGATATTAGTACAACTGAATTAATTACAATAAAAGCCCTAAATGTCACATTTTCCTTCTTCTCCACTGACATGTAGGTACAAGAAATAATATTGTGTCTTTACTAAGATTGCAGCTACGTTTACAAGTACTACCAGTACTTGTACACCAGTACTTTAAATGCTACCTCCACTCCTAGTACCTCTATCACTATTGTAAATTTCACTTTTAAGAACATTACCGTTATTGGGTTGATGTATCAGTTTAACTATCAAAGTGGTGATGACAATCTTTTGTGTCTGTGGTGGTTTGTGTGTGTGTTTGACTGTTTGTGTATAAGTGAGTCTGTTTGTTAGTGAGTCTGTTTGTAAGCAGCATGTTCGTTTTCTGTTGTTTGGTTGTGTGTCTGTTTCTTTGTTAGTGTGTCTGTTTGTTTGTTTATTAGTGAGTCTGTTTGTAAGAGTGTCTGTTTGCTTGTTCGTTTGTCTGTTTTTTACTGTGTTAGTGTGTCTGTTTGTTTGAAATTGTGTGTATTTGTTTGTCTGTTTGTTTGTTAGTGTGCCTGCTGGTCTGAGCAGCTCTGCTGTGACGTCGGGTCAACAACCATCAGCAGAAATAAACAGACTGAGGCGACAAGAGCATGATGGGAAAAATAAGAGCGAGGCAGCATGATGTGTCAATTCCACTTCCCATCAGCCCTCGGTGTGATGCTGGTTTTCGCAGACAGGAACTGTACTGCGGAGCAGGAGAAACGCTTTAGTATGTATAACCGCCTCCTTCTGGACTGGAGGAAGTAAAACCCTGAATTGCATGTAGCCCAGAAAACAAAGACAGATTTGTGATCTGCCGATAGGCTCATGCCAAAGTTGCTTTCTGCTCCTAATGAATGCCTATCCTTCTGTGGTATTTTTGTTATTGTTGATAGAACTACTTTTTAATGGTCTTTACCCACAGTTTACCTCCAGTTCACCACCAGGTAATTGTTTAACACTTCTCATAAGAATAAAAAATCAAAAACAAAGTGCTTCACACAGTACAATAAATTACTTTGAGGTAGGATTTGAAAAAAATAAAGCTTGATTAAAAGCCAAACTAAAAAGGTGAAATTCAATAAATAATTAGAAAGATAAATAAATAAACATTGATTACAAGCCAGACTAACAAGGTCGGTCTTGAGTTTGCTTTTCAAAATATCAACATCCTCTGCTCTCTAGAGACGTGGGCCATAGTAGTAAAAGGATGCTTCTCCATTGGTTATTGTTGACTTTAGGAATAATTAAAAGGCCATGACCAGAAGACCCGAGGGTTCTAGAGGCTTCATAGGACAAAGCAAATCTGAGAAATAGACAGGACAAAGACCATTAAGAGCTTTATAATCCAATAAAAGCACCCTAAAATCAATTCTTGGAGCAAAGAAGTACCCAAAGCAGAGACTTTAAGATTGGTATAATACGTCTTTTTCTTTCTAGTCAGCAAACATGCAGCTGGGTTTTGCAGGACTTGTAATCGAGAGATATTCTTAATAGAGCATTGCAATTGTCAATCCTGCAGGCAATAAAGATGTACATTAGTGTCTCTGTATTGGCTTGAGATAAAACGGTCGCAATACGGTAACGTGCATTCTTGGTTATGTATCTAATGTGAGGTTTGAAACTAGGATCTACATCAAAGATGACCCACATTAAGTTTGTCTCTCTGAGCTTCATTTAGCAGGACTTTGGTTTTGTCCTGGATGAGCTGTATAAACTTCTCAGCCATCCATACTTAATATCTAAAATGCAGTTAAAAAGGACATCTATTGGCCCTGGGTCATCAGGAGACACAGCAGTGTAAAGCTGGGTGGCATCAGCATAGCTTTGGGAATTTATGCCATGCCTCCTGAGGACATTTCCAAGTGGCAGCACTGAAAGGTTTTAAAGTGTAGGACCTAAAGTTGAACCTTAAAGAACACCACATGTAATTACCACTTACCACCAGTTTATCGCCAGTTTACTGCCAGTTTACTTCCTGTTCACCACCAGTTCACTGCCAGTTTAACTCCAGTTTAGCTCCAGTTCACCACCAGTTCACCATCAGATAGAGGCCTCAAGGTCAGAAAATCAAGTGGTCCTCACAAAGATAGAACACACACACACACACACACACACACACACACACTCTTGCAAATTGCCATGTACCACTTGCACACCTGCATGGCACAAACACACACAAACAAACTCACAAACGTTCCACTTGAACACACACACAGTCGATGTATTACAACAGGATCAGACAAAGTCAAACTGTGAAGAAAATTTGTGGAGACAATTCAAATCACAGGCTCGATAGGGCTTAAAACGCTAGTGTGTGTGTGTGTGTTTGTGTGTGTGTGTGTGTGTGTGTTTAACCTTTAAAGGGAGAACATTTTTACAAACTGAGGATATTCAGTAAGTGTTAGCAAGATGCATCTCTCTTCTTATTGCATTTGGCTGAAAAAAAAGGGATTTATGGAAATCTGAACAACAGTTGTGTAATAGATTCAAGGATTTATTATTCTTATTACGCAATACAGTGGTAGTTGTAGCCCCCATTACGCCACAAACACGAAGAAACAACAGATATTCTAAATATCTAAATATCTATATCTATCTATCGATCTATATACAGTATATATATATATCAGCGATGGCTGGACTCAACATTGTTATTGATATTTTATTGACAAAAACTGCATGAACTGGGCGAAACATAATCAATACATTGCTAGCAATGAGATAATCACTCCTGCAGCTGTGGCTTAAAGATAACGAGGCTAAAATCACTGTTATGAACAACATGGCTGCTATCAATTTAAAAAAGAGACAGCAAGGAAAGAGCTTGTGTGTCCTCTTTTCATCAGTCAGCCTTGGAAGCTTCCCACGCCATAGCTGACTGAACTGCTGAAACACATGCCAACCATACGCATTATATATGCATGTGTGTGTGAATTCACCGTCTCTTATACAACAGGCACTGTAACAAAATCAGGTCACGGTTTGATCCTCTCACAGATCAATAACTCCACCAACGCTGAGCGGAATGAATCTCCTGAAGTCTTTTACTGTTACTTTAATAAAACAAGAACATATTTGTATTACTTTTACACAACAAGCCTGAGGAGGTAGTATTAGTCGAGTTAAGGTTATCTGTTAAAATAGATTTTCTGTTTTAAATATACATATATATATATATATATATTTTCTTTTTTACTTTCAGTGCAAAATAAGTGAGTCCAGTTTAAATATCTGACCAGTTAAATGCGACTCCAATTTCCTAAAGACGTAGTTTGTCACAAAACAAATACATATTTTCTTGCTCTTGCGGTATTCAATACCACTAAAATAAGCTGAAAGGAGTTTAGTTTCTACTCACAATGTTGAACAAGAGTTTACTGTAAAGTTTGTTTTCATACACAACTGACAAAAATCATGATTGTGTTTTTGGACCAGTGACCTGAAATGAAAAGGTATAAATGATGAAAACAGGCTTATCAGTTGTGTGTTTCAAGGGCCTGAGAGACCTCATACAGAGACAGAACACTGTATTTACACATGGCTTCGCCTTCAGACGGACTGATGTGGAGCTCTGCATTCTGAGACTCACTGAGCCACGGAAGTACTTTGATTTCCCATCATCTACATGTCAAACACGATTACAAGTCTGTAGACGTGCTGTAGCACTCGTTCATTACACAGCAGGGAACCAAACAGCTGGATGGATGAAACGTGGAGAGACACCTTTGCTTATCTTAAATCCTCAACACTAGTCTCTGAATTACCTTCCACATTTCTCATTGTTACCTGCCATCCAATCAGGTTTGTTTGGATTTGTAGCTTTGTGAACAGGCTTCCACATTGATTTGAAATGTAGCTTTTTATCCCTCTTCAATACCTCTTTATTGAATGACATGATAACAAAATGTCAGATAACAGCTCAGTGCAGAGAAAATATATTGAAGCTCAGAGAGATAACGTGACTGAAAAGCACAAGACTGTTCCCAACGGGGTCAAACCTTTGTTCACAGCTTCTTCACAGCTTCCTATGTTGCCTAGACTTATATATATATATATATTTAAAAAGTTCTTAGAAGGCTGATATCAAGTTTGATAAAATGAACAAAACAGGTAGTTCTTTCTTTACTTGTAAATTATTAATGTGCCACATCCTAACTTTGGGTTATTCTTCAAACTTTCTACATAACTGTATGAGTCAAGTGCTTTTACCCACTTAGAACTATGACTGTATCATAGAGTTTCAAATGATGGTTTGAAAGCGGTGTAAGTCGCAGTAAGTTGTCCTAAAACATCGTATTGGTCCAGAGCTCCGTCCTCTCAAAGTTGTCCTGTTGCTCGTCTTCTGTTTTGGGTCGTTCCAGCCTTGTATTGAGTCTTGAGCATGTGTTCCTCTTCATATCATTGCGGTTCAAATTGCAAAAAAAAAGAAGGTAGATGGACGTTTCAAATCTAATGTTTGTGTTGTTTGTAATCCACCGATTCCCGAGTGATCTTGTGACATTGCGGGAATCCAGCTAGTGTGCAAGGTGAACTAATGGTGGGGAAACATACAGTGCTGAGAACATAAAACCCTTTGAAAGGTCTTATTTTGTGCCGTATGAAGCTGGGGAACATGAAGTAGAACCCAGGGAACACAGATACGCTCCCCACAGAAGACGGTATAAAACCACCGAATGGACACAGAAACATGCTGAACATTAAGATCAAACCTGTAAAATCACAGGTTTGCATTGAGCTGGATTATGAGCTGGCCTTTTGAACCTGACCCATCTGTGAACTTCATTCCTCAGAGAAGAGTCAACAGATCATGGACTTTATTATAATTACAGCAGCTTCTATGACACCAGGATCCTTTGGTGTTTGGTAGATACAAGTTTGAAGGCCAGCAGGAGGGATTATTTACAGATTATCAGTATGAAGAGAGGTTTAAAATGTACTTTTGACTCTTTCCCACGTCCTCTATGGACTAGTGGCTCCGAGGTCCAAACAAACCACGGGGTCAGGACATTTTCTGCCTCGTTATTTAACATTTAAAGAATTGACATGTTTATAAAACATTCACAGGTCTGATTTTCATCTACAAAATACATCTTAGAACCGACAGCTTCTCTGTTATGTTGAAATTCAACCGCTCAGATTTTAGAAAACAACCGAATACAAATCATCCTGTTAACCAAAACGTATTTTCTGACATCTCAACGTTCATTTTCTGGTGACAGAACTCTGCAGTGAAATGCTTTTTTATCAGCCAGCTCTCTAATTTTGGATGTCAAAGTATTCTAAAATGTGTTTGCGTGGGCTGTCTTTCCATAACTGCATTACCACATGACATGAACACAAAGTTAAATAAAATAATAAATAAATGATCCGCTTTATTTGTAGGAAATTGATCTTAGAAAACTAGACCGATGGCCGCCTAGAAGGAAAAACATCAACCTCAAAGCTTATTTGGATAACGATCAACAGGAACGCAAAGTTTATGTTTTTTGGACAAAAGCCTCCCGTTCTTGATGTTTATAGGCTGATAAAAAAAAACGTATTATTACATCTGATTTCAGTTAGATAATCAGGGGTGGAAAAAGTATTCACATCCAAAATTCTTCTTAAGAAAAGTAAAGAGGTTTTATCAGCTTCACACACTGGAAGTATCAGCAGTTAAAGTAAAGAAGTATTCTAAATGTATGTAGTAAAAGTATCTAAATGTCATTGAGTGGAAGCTTAAATTATAGCAGAAATACTCATACTGTAGTACAGTACATGAATGAATGTAATTTCCTCCACTTTAAATAATACAGTGTAGGGGTTGCATTCCAGTCCTCTATACCTGCTTCAGTAATCCTGAGTTTTGGTCCAAAAATAGTTAAACATGGGTTCCTTTGACTCTATAAATCCAGCCCTCAGCTTCACCTCCAGGCGATTACCTACTACATATGAAACAGACTTTCACATATCTCATTATGGCCTCAAATCCCTGCTGTGTGTGTGTGTGTGTGTGTGTTAGTGTGCGTGGGGGTGATATGATATATATTAGTTGCACATATTTCCTGCTATCAATGGATCTTTTTATCCTTGCTGTCTTGTTTTCATTCCCTTCATGCCTCCTTCTATTTGTTCAGAGATGACATCCTGAGCTCTGTGCATCTTCTTCGGCCTCCGAACTAAATGACAAAATATGTTGTTTATTTATTTTTTCAAAATGACCAAGGGTGGAATGTACATTTATTTAAGTACTTCATTCAAGCACAGATTTGAGGTACTTGTCCTTGAGTCTTTTCTTTTCATGCTACCTTCTTACCTCACCACATCTCCGAGGGAAATATTTAACTTTTCACTGTGCTAGCAGGTAAATTATCAAGCGGACATTACTGAAGTTAACTTAGTTCAACTAAAGCGTTGCTCAAGATTATCGAGACACTGATTGGTCTTTATGTTGGACTTTGACCATCACAGCCTTCTGGACACTGTCAACTGAAAAGACTGCAGAATAACACCCACAAACACAGGCAGATACATGCAGATACTATGCAAAGTATGCACGCGTGTGACGTGCTCATTATGTCTTCAGTTATCAGTTTTGACAAGAGGAAGTTATTTTGTCCCTCCCGGTCTGGACTCGGCGTCAGCGTCTGTCCACAGTTCAGGTTCAGCTTCAGTTCAACTTAAACCTCCCTCTGTTCAGACTGAGACGGCTTTCTGAAAACTGACGATTGAAGATCAAATTCCTTCTCCTTCATGAAATCACTCATAGAAACATTCCATTGTACTAGAGCAGAATAAAGACACTACCGAGTGAAATGTAACTCCTTAAATGAAGGGACAGATATTTCTTTTCACTATTTCTTAAGGAAACTTAAGAAGATTCCTGTGCTAAACTATTGATAACTTTTCACAGAGGAGAAATAGAAAGCATCCTTTCTACCTCTGTCTTGGTAACAGTTTTCAAACCTCAATGTTTTTACTGTTGATCTTTACTTCACTCATATCAGTTTAGTTCCCTTCGCTTCATGCATTACGTCTGAAGTCACGTCACTTAAAGTCAAAATTCTGTATTGACGTATAAACAGCGTATTTTAAGTTTTCATTTTGCGGCACAGCAAATAGTAACAGTAGCAGTATTGGTTGTGGTAGTACTTAGAGTAATATCAATAAACTGTATCTGTATCAAACTTTAATCCTCTGCAGACTTTCTATTATTATTCTGACTCAGAGGTCACTTGTGAACTGTAGAAACTTTTGTGTCACATCACATTTGGGAAATTTACATCAAGCGTTATCAGCCGTGTAACGCTAGCAGAGCCTCTCCAAGCGGGTGCCATGTAAAATAAAAACATTCACCAAAATACCAAATGATTGGGTGACGTGAGGCCAGACGGCTGCCGGCAGACACACATAGAGAGAGAGAGAGAGAGAGAGAGAGAGAGAGAGAGAGAGAGAGAGAGAGAGAGAGAGAGAGAGAGAGAGAGAGAGAGAGAGAGAGTCATGATACTAAACGTCTGCAGAGGGTTTAAAACAACCTGTTCATGGATCAGCGGATAAGCACCAGAGCTGTGGTTCACAAATATGAGCTCAATCATTTCAGGGGACATCTGGGATCCCCAACACAATTCCTCCTTTCTACCAGAAGGTGTATGAGTAATTGATTAGTAATTGATGCAGTGATGGAATCACTAGTTATGCTACTTTATATTTCTACTCCACTACATCTCAGAAGTACATATTGCACTTTTTTTTCCTCTACTATTATAACTTTAGTTACTTTTCAGATCACAGGTTTTCATCCCGTCTGTGGAGTGAAAACCACGTATCTTCAGGTGTGTTGATTTGGAAAGTTCTCCTGCGCTTTCATCTAAAAAGCATCTTGGATCAGCTGGAAAAAGCTGAAAACAGCGGCCTTTTTCTTTTGAAACATACGTGAAAGTGGCTCAAAATCACACACATGAAAGTTAACATTCTTATATAATATATATTCTATAAATGACACAGAGCACTTGGTATACGCCGACCTTTGTGGAGTGGTGAAGGTTCCTGTTCTGAAACACGCTGTTCTGAAGTCTCTCAAAGGCAGCCGATGCACATTTGATGTGGGTTTGAATGCCATTGTCCTCAAAGAGAAAGCTCCCCAGATATTTGAAAGACGCCACTGTTGACAGCTGTTCATCACCAACAGTGAAGGGCAGGTATACAGAGTGGGTGGGACACTGGTACTCCATTGACAAACCACGGCCGTCTCGGTGGTGTTGACAGTGAGCCTTAACCTTTTGTACACTCTCACTACCACAGCAAAGACAGTCTGGTTGGTTGGGCGATAATGAATTGCTCACTGTGACTGCAGTTTTGGTCAGGCTGCTCTTTGTGGATGGAGTCGGTGGCAGACTTGCGTATTCTGTTGGATGGCGAGTTTTAAGATGGGAGTGAATATTTGTGCCGTTTCCGTCTTTAGTCCCGACTTGTTTAACGCAAAGCTTACAAATCACGTTTAAAACCAAAGAATCGCCACGTTGGTGCATCTGCATTCTCTTTGCTAACGCGTTTGGACATCTTTCCTGCTGGAGTTACGGCTAATTACTGTTATTACAAGGGCTGTACCTAATAGTTCAAAGCTTCGTTCATAACGTTGACATTCAAATTATTACTATTAAGAACTTCAAGAAACAATGGGTGTATTAGTCGACCTGCTTCTATCTTTTGTGTGTGTGTGTGTGTTCGATTTAACACACACTGTGAGCATCACCGCGCAGTGTTCTTGTCTCTGTAATTATCTCAAAAGTCGAAATTTACTGAACAAGATAGATCCACAACATCTATCAAAATATTCTGCTTTAATCTAATCTAATTCTTTTAATTTGTTGGCGTTTAACCTGTTTGCTCTGCCGCACACACCTGTATTAACAGGGCGGTCTAGCAGCAATCTGACAGCACCATAAATTACATTTATATAATTACAATAACACAAAATCAGACGTATGCACAACATTGTGGTGAAGCATAGCGGAAGTAATAGAAAAAGAGAAAGAGAGAGACTGATTATAGTGCAAAAGTAATAGCAGATGTTGCATGATTAATAATTGTTCTATTATTGTGGGCATGTCAGGACCGTTATCGCTGCCAAACAATAACTTGTTGAATAATAATCTCCTAGTCTGAAGATCCTTCGGAGTAGGGCCACACACACTCACATAAACATACACATACAAACACTTTACTGTGTCTTAATTAAGTGAGATTTCCCACAGTGATAGGAGAGCATTTCCTTGAACAACACGCACACACAAAAGCTTTGCAGGTGCAGCAACAGTAACGAAAGGAGACAGAACCCTCAGACTAATATCTCATAAGCTGAACAAAGACTATCTGCACGGACACCATTAAAGGAAACAGAAAATATCTTTCTGACCTTTAACCCTGAGCCGAAAAAACCAAAACAGAGAGGTGGAGGAGAACAAGTCGGAGAGGACGGTGACTCCCTCCATCTCTGATCTGAGCTCTTATCTCGGAGACAAATGGAGGCAGCCGAGCCGTGACTTTTCTGTCAGGAAGGAAAACAGGTTTGAACCAGCCGAGTAAATATCAACCTGCCAGCTGAATATCAACACAGCCTCACTGTCGTAGAGTAGCTACCATCCAGGTCCCCGAGCTCCAATCACAAGCTACTCCTCCATTGTTTGTTTTTGTGAATGACATCCCGTTCATCGCCCCCGTGTCAGCCTCTATGACAGCTGTAATGGAACAATCAATACAAATGAGCCGATAATTTGTATCCATCAAGATTTATCTTCCAATTAAAGTGACTGGATTGAGTGGTGGAATGTAACTAGATTTACATTTAGTACGGTGCTTATGTACAAGTTTGAGGTACAATAGAAATAGAAAAGGATTAGTTTCTGGTAATACCAGTTTAGAGATACTCTGTTACAAGTTAAAGTCCTGCATTCAAAAGTTTACTTAAGTATAAGTTAAAAAAAGTATTAGCATCAAGATATAATCTAAGTACCAAAAGTAAAAGTATGCATTCGTGACTTTGTACCACTGATTAGTATACGTATATTAAGTGGTATATTAATGGTGTGTCATTTCAAAAAGCAAGTGTCCCAAACCGTCAGTGGAAAGTTGGCATGAGAGTGAACCACAGCTGGCAGCTAGAACAGCTTTACAAAGACAACCCGTGCACCAGTGTGGAATCAATACAACATTTGCAGATGCAGAAGAATGTTCTGAATATAGACGTCAATATGTGTTTGTTCATCAAGAGCAGCAGTTGGAAAATGTGCAATCAATTCACGGACACACAACACGATCCTCGGGAAGCGCGTTATCAGTCCTCCACCCGATCACCTGCAGGTGTGTACAGTAACCTCACCGCTGGAGGAGAATATAAAGTCGACCTTTCAGCTGTGAAGCGTGACGTCTGTGCAGGTGTTGGTGAAGCAGAGCGATAAGGAGAGACATTTCTGCACTGCATCCCTTAATCTGTGTATGTGTGTGTGTGTTTGTATGTTTTCCAATACCACACAGCATCAGCAGCCTCTGTGGTGTTCACACCAGACTGATGTGCCATCAGACATAATCTAAAACATTTTTTTTTTCTTGTGCAGCCAAGTGTTTACATGAAGCCCAGGCAGCGCAAACAGTGTGTCTGATGAACCAAGCGAAGCCCTCGGTGGAGGAAAGTTGCATTCATGCATTTCATGCTGATGCGTTCAAGAGACATCGTGCAGTCAGCACATCCCTCTGTAACTCACTCTCTCTCTCTCTCTCTCTCTCTCTCTCTCTCCATCTCCCATCCTCTCTGTCAAAGTAGCTCAGATGGAACAACACAACATTGCAAATGCAGATAAACTGAAATGGGTCTGCAGAAATCAGTGGAGGATTTCAGCACATGCACACAGTAAAACAACAGTTTTTATTTATCAAATATCATCATAGGCAGAACTAATACATATAATTATGTATCAAACTGTCAAAACTAAATGGAAACTGATTTACAACAAACATCTATTTGTAGTGTTTTCAATGTGATGACTCCTCAAAGTGATTTAGGTCATTAAAGTTCTATTTCATCTTATAAATAAGTAGCCCATGACCTGATGATATTGTCAATGATAAGATTTGACAATAATATAAGTCATCTAATTTAAGAAGCTGCATTTTGAACATCTTTGAAAATGACCTTGCTATGTGTCGGAGAGCGCAACGAACTCTGTGGGGAAGATGTGTCTTTAATATTGATTTGCTTACTATCAATTGCAGGCACTCTATAAAGTATGTAATCAGATTGTTTTCCGATCAATATGACTCAATTCGGCACTATTTAAATTACCATTGAAGATTTTGTTTCTTTCTTTTTCCTTGTTTTTTAGGAATGCGTGATTCAGGAATTAAGGGATTCGGGCAAACCAACTCTCAAAAGAGACACATTCATTAAATGATTTACTGCTTGATGAATTAAATGCATGCATGAAATAAACTCTTCTCCAGGTGCCTTTTGAGTAGTATATTTCATACTTCATTGACATTATTTTGCCAACAAGCGTGCAAAGATTAAATAACCAGTGGTTTCTATGGAGTTGGGTTACGACTGAGCCGTTTCCAGACCTGTGGCACCGCAACACAGAAAAACACCGAGAAGTTACTGACCGTTGGGGCGGCCGAGGCGGGAAGCTGGAGCTCCACGAGTCGGTACGCATCCACTGCCGAGTCGTTGCCTCTCACCGCGGATGCTGCCGACAGCGCCAGGGTCTCCGTGTTGCGCGCCGTGCAGTTCGGATCGTGGTCGCTGCACCAGATGATGCTCTGCCGCGTGGGCAGCAGCAGCTCGCTCTTCCCGCCGTTCATCCTCCTACGCCTCCTCTTCCTCACCCCTCCTCTATCTGAGGGAGGAGAGACAGAGAGAGATGACTGACAGGTGACCGGATGTGCAGCAGGTGGAATTAAAAAGTGCATTAGATCAACATTAAAACACAATAACAAAATACACGGAATTCTAATGAATATGGTCACTAACTGATCCTTGAGACATTAGCCTTCTCTAGAACATCTCAAAAGAAAATATTATTTTACCCCACCACATGTTGACAGCTTGAATTATATAATGCATTATATTGTATTAGGTTAAGCTACCCAGCAATATATAAAGTAATTAAAATGAGCTCCACCATAACCAGCTGCAACATTAAAGTGATGAAGACATTAAGCCATGAATAATTATGACCCAATCATTTAACCTATGTTATTCTAAATGGGCCGCTCTGCATAATGTGTGGGCTACTTTTACTTTACTGACTTTCAGTTGTAACAGAGTATTTCTACACTGTGTTACTACTATATTTATTAAGTAAAAGGTCTAAGAACTTTTTCCACTTTTGATAAACGATCACCAGAATCACCTCTTTTTTTCCATCGTCCAACCATCTTTCTGCAAAACCGATACATTTTTGTTGCAGCCATGCATTGCCAACATTTATTTTATTATTTTTATTTCTTGCAATACTTCTGCATGACAACTACATAGTGACTACGGAAAGTGGTCCTTGTCATAACAAAAACATCTAACTCCAGTACAAGTATTTCATGATACAATCCACAGACTTTAGACTCTCTACAGGGTAAATGTACACATCTGTGCTTTGTCATGCAATTACACATTGGAAATGCAGTTTGTAGTTCCCAATAGATACAAACATGTCACAGAAGAGAAATCAATACAGGAAACAACAGGATTTGTTTTTATTTCACTCATTCTGCTCCTCCGTCTCCAGACACTGTCTCAGTCACCTGACTCTCTCGTCCACCTGCTCACCTGTTCCTCATTCCCCAATTACCCTCCTTAGTATTTATACCATCTCCCCTATTCCCTGCCAGATTGTCAGTGTTGCTTTGTGCCTTTGCGTTCCAGCTTCCTGAACCCGAACCTGTTCTGTTCCTGCACAAATGCAAGCAGTAACTTCAGCGTATAAAAGGTAATACCAATGCTGAAGTGCCATGAACTTGCATTCTTTCTAATAGCCAGCAGGGGGCTTCTCTTCTGAATGCAAAAATAAGTTTGATTGTATAGAAGTATGAGAAAATGACTCTACATCTCACTGGATTTATGACCTTAGTAAACATTGTAAACATTAAAATCATTGTAAAGTGTATGGTCTTAATTGCTAGTTTCAAGTCTTCTTCAATACAGCATGATGTTCATTTAGTGAATCATGGTCCCACTTTGAGTAAAAAAGACGTGGCTAAAGACTACAAGTTTGAAAAGTAAAACAATCTGGAGGTGTGGAGTTATGGAGAAGTGAGCTAACCAGACCTCTGTATCCCGCTGCTCATCTCTTCTGCTGGCTAGCTCCAGGCTGCATTAGCCGCTGATAACAAACCTTAATCTTAAACTCAACTGTCAGCAGGTCGGGTTGCATTGTTTGATGGATAAGATCTACCTGCTCATGATTGTTTCATGGGTAATGGCTTCATGGATCACTAGAATAATACATGCAGGGCTGAATTCACTTTCACTTCAAACAACGTAAAATGCATTTGCATTATGTCCGACATTTCACACGCAATTTAGAAATGAAAATGATCTAAAATCAATAAACGAGTCTCGCACATGTTTACAATTAAAGTGAGCCGGCTGGAGGGAGAAATGCTTTTGTTTCATATCTGTATTAAAAATAAAAAGGTGTTGTGAAGCATTCTGGTGGATGAAATCAAGCCTGAGGGGCTTCAGAGAGCTTCACCCCTCAAAATGATGAAGGCGACAAACATGAAAGCAGTTTATACAGCTGCTGTGATTGATAACTAATCATCAACAACGCAGTTATGTGAAAGCATTTAAATGTATAAACACTTAATTCAATCTATATCTCTTCATTAAAAGTTTGTGCAGGAAATGTATCTGTTATAATCACTCCATAAAACGTTTATATTCTAAATGTTTTGTGTATTGTTTGTTTGTTTGTCAACATTAATACTCCGTAATCAAACAGCGAATGTTTTAAGGACAGAACCATGCTACTAATGAAAATGCTAAAGACTCTAGAATAGAGTTTTATACTTTGCACATCAGTGGGCAGTTAGCACGAGGAGACAGCTATTTATTTGGTGTTTTTGTGACTTTGAGATGCAAATATAGAAGAGTTTAAATAGTAATGGAATGAAGAGTTTGCTTTTACAAGATATGATGATATTTTATGATGTAGGATTATGTTTTGTGTGTGTAGAAAGACAAAGAGGCCCCTAGTTTCAGAAATTGCAAAATACTGTGTACTATAATTATTGATGCATTAATGTGTTCATCACTTTAATGTTGCAGCTGGTAAAGGTGGAGCTGATTTTAATTAGTTGCTGCTGGGTATTTTAATCTATAATAATACAGACTGTATATGTGGAAGGAGGGATGTGTTTAAAACAGACAGATTTCTGGGTGTCGTGAAGGACAGGGTGTTCGAGGTGCCAACTATGAATAGTAAACATCCTCGCTTCACATCTGGTCGGGGTTTTTGTGGTTCCTCATCTTTCTCTTCTCTCATTTCCTGTCTTCTGTCTACTGTTGCTATCTAATAAAAGCACCACATGCTGAAAAGAATAGTTAGAAAACACGTAATAAGTAAAAAAAAAAAACATTTCCGAATTAACCGATTCCTGAAGGTTGAATGACTGCATCGTTTTGTTTTACTCACAATAACATCAATTCTTTACCTGCTTGGACAAAGATTTTCATGACACTTTTTTGCTTTGAATTAAAATCCAAATAGCATGTGAACACAGGACCAAGATACATCAGTGTGTCATAGAGAAGAGGGGTTGTCTCTGTACCTGAACGAGTCTTGAGAAGATGAACTTGAAAATCCAGGACCTGGACCAGAACCACAACCAGGTTCAATGTTGTCAGGAAGAGTAACTGCAGCCAAACTCTGGTGACGCTCTGGGGGATGATGGGTAATTCAGCTCCTGGCTTTTGTCTTCAGAAGTTTTGATGCACTGAGGGAAACCCTCTCCTTCTCAGGTACTTAACTCTAGGACTATTTAACTCTGGGTCGATTAAACCTGCAGGGAACCCACAAAGCTCCGAGTTCACGCTGCAAAAACAAAACTAACAGACGTCCGGCCGTCAACTCCTGCATTTGTTCAGTGATTCAACAAAGTGTTCTGAAAGTGTTTGCTGCAGGTAGAAGGTGAGAAGATGAATAAGCAGATTCATTCAGTTAGACATGTTTATAAGGCAGAGAGAACCCCCCCCCCCCCCCCCACACACACACACACATTATGTCTCTAGTTCAGCACTCTAATGATAAGTAATTACTTTGATTACCTGCTGACCTGCTGCTTCGCCTTAATGCAAATGATGAGACAAGGACAAACTCTCTCACTGATGAATACATGATTACACTGTGTGTGTGTGTGTGTGTGTGTGTGTGTGTGTGTGTGTGTGTGTTAAACTGTGAACTCTGAGAATCTTACCTCTGATCACTTTAATGGACGACAGAGATCAAACTGAAATCACTTAAAATGGATTTGGACGCCCAAATCTGACAAAGTAAAGAGACTGGACTGAGCTCATGATGGCTGCTGTTGTTTACCTTGTACAGCCCCAAAACACTGGTGGAAAGTACATTTACTTCAGTACAAGTTTGAAGTACTTGTACTTTATTTGAGAATTTCTATTTGCTGCTACTTTATACTTCAACCCAAACTTTTTACTGCACTTCATTTATTTGACAATATTAGTTACTTTGCAGATCAAGATATACGTATAATACCAAATATAACCAAGAACTAAATTATTATTGTAGGACAAGATAAGACTATTGATCCCCGTGGCATATTTCGAAATTTTGGACAAAACCTAAATTATTCTGTCCTTAACTTACCACCACACAGGTGTTATGCCTCCACCAACGAGTCATGTTACGGTTTATCCAGGTCTTTTCAAAATGTCATCACTTCATCATCTTCTCCTTTTAGACATTTGTATTGGATTGTCATCAGTAGCTCATGAATTCTCTATGAATCAATCAGTTCATCTTTGAGTTCAGTTGGATGTTGGAGCCAAATTCCCTCAAGGTGTTCCTGAGATACCGCGTTCACTAGAATGGACCAGAAGGACAGACAACCCAAAAACATAATTCCTCCGGCCACAGCTTTTGTCAGCACGGAGTCATAAAAATGAGCTGTTTGATCAGGAAATGTCTTTAAATCATTCATAAATAACAAACAAATAATTTGATGTCTGAATTATTGAGCATCAATATCGATAGAAACAACCAACCATAGACAAAACATTTAGAATATAACAATCTGTCTGCACACACTTTCTATTATAGAAAAATGTAATTCAATCAAACCATCAGACATTTAAATGTGACTGTGTGCTTTCACGTAACTCATTTTTCAATGATTTCTGTTTTCAAACACTTGCAGTTTTTCATCCCCTTTCTGATCAGTGAAAACCACGAATCTCCAGATGTAATGCCAAGTCGTCACCGGGAAATGGTCGCGTTTAGGCAACAAAACCACTTAGTTAGGTTAGGAACAACACCATGCTTGGGCTTTATATAAGTAACTCAGCTAAATGAAAAACCAACAAAAAAACAGAAGAAAGGAGCTTCAGTCTCAGCTGCTGATGTCAACGGGCTGAATAATATTCACAATTAAATGTGTGTGTGTGTGTGTGTGTGTGTAGGTGTGTGTGTGTGTGTGTAACCTGCATCCATTTAATCACCTGCTGATGGAATGTAGGAATGTAGGACACTGATTAATTAACATGTGACAACACATAGACATGAGGATACACACCTGAAGGTTGTGCCTCAGTTTGAATGGAAAGAGTCTACAGATTCCATACAGATACACAATAGAGGCGTAAAGGGTTTCAGTCTGAGCTCAAAACTGCATTAACCCTGAAGGGAAGGGTTTCTCTTGCCAACAAAGCTTGATTGGTTCCAGTCAGATGGCTGGGAGGACCACTCTATATTCTTTAATGGCCTTTCAGGTTTGTAGGAAGTCCTCTTTACAAATATTTATCATGAAGGGTAGTTGGAGCAATTTTGGGGTTAAGTGTCTTGCTCAAGGACACGTTGATATGCAACTAGCAGAGCCGGGGATCAAACCGCCGATTCTCAGATTGAAGGACGGCCCTGCTCTCCACTTATCCACAGTCATGCATTAAATGATCTTTCATATTCATCATCACCAAATACCGGTTTA
The DNA here is from genome assembly GCF_910591455.1 of Pholis gunnellus. NCBI lineage: Eukaryota > Metazoa > Chordata > Actinopteri > Perciformes > Pholidae > Pholis > Pholis gunnellus. The sequence continues at coordinate 20,523,784 of NC_136538.1, forward strand.
AGGTTTCTGCTTAAAAATGAACAAATAGCAGTCTGGTTCCTTTTTAGGTCAGAACGTTTGATTGCATTTAGTGAAGTAATAAAAAGTTGTTATAAACCAGAGTGCAGATAATCTTTGTTCAATCTCTTTTATCCGCTCTGACCTAAATATACAATCTCAAAAAGATGGGGAAACGTTTTTTGCTTTTTTTCACAGTCATGTTTCTTTTGGGCCGTATTAACTAAGTACCTTCAGTACAATTCTACTTGTACTTTACTTTTCCATTTTCCTCTACCTTATACCTCTAACTTCTGAGGCAAATATTGTACCTATGGATTTTAGAGCTTTATAATTACTAAATATAATTAACTAACTAATTAATTAATTATGATGTATTACATATTAAACTACCCATCAGTGTATGAAGTAATACAAATGATCTCTACTTTGACCACCTTTATTTATAATCCAATATTATCATGGGCCATTCTGCATAATGAGTTTTACTCTTGATACTTTAAGTATATTTTGATTGTATAATAAATAATAATAAATATATTAACAGCTGGAGGAGTTAACCTGATGGTGCTGACTGTAAAGAAACATCATTCATCTCAATAAAGAATAACTTCCACAGATCTGATGCTTGTCTGTCTCTCAGGACTTCTGCTTGATTGCCGGCTGATGCAGGAAGCACCAGTGTGTGTGTGTGTGTGTGTGCGCACGTGTGTGTGTGTGCGTGTGTGTGTGCGTGTGTTGATTAAAAAATGTAATGAAAAAAACAACAGACTCCATCTTTGGGTCAAAAGGACAAAAATAACCATGAATATTAAGTTTATCAGTTCTCTTATTGGTCACAGATACATTTTCATTCTGACTAAAAACCTAAAATACATATTTATCATCGCTTTATCACTTTGACGCTTCATGACTTTTACAAATGTTAAGAGATTTGCTCCTGATTTAAACGCATGACATGTTTCAGAAAAATGGCTCTTTAATTCAGTTTGACTTATTTTACAACACAGGGTGGCAAAAAGACATTTCAATTGTCACTCCAGAAATGTAAGTTAATATAGTTGCTTAAATATATATGTAGCTATGTAAATACACAGAACATATGGTATTGGATAGAGTACTGCAGAAGATAGCTGTATGGAGAAATGGATAGAAAGTTCCAAGTCATTTATTAATTATTAATATATAATTATCTGGTGTAAAAAATATGCTTTGTGCATACATGGTTTTAATTAGGTCAGAGGAAAAGAAACAAGGTAGTTATAGGAAAAAACTGTTAATTTAGTAATGATCCTTGTTATTATTTAACTGCAGCAGGAAGAACAATGACACACACCATGAGGAAGTGAAGCAAATCTCTATAAAACAAAAGGGAATTAATTAATGTTTTTTTCATTAGATGTCATAGAGATTCTCTAAACTGTATTTCCATTTTTTTATTTTCAGTCCAGACTTCACACATGAGACGTAGCTGCTGTGGTCGACTCAATCAGAAGAGATGAAGTACTGCCGTCAAGCCTGCTGCTTCTGTGTCAGCTGTCAATCAAGCCGAAGTCCTGTGTGTGTGCACATGTGTGTGTGTGTGCGTGTGCGCGCGCACGCGTGTGTGTTCCTAACCAAACAGCAGCTCAAGAGAGGGAGAAAACATTTAATGTATAAAACCTTTGATTTAAAGTCGAATTATGACCAGGTTTACGCTAAAATCAGTGGTGGATGTAACTACTTGTACTACTTACCTGGTACTTGTACTGAACTTAAAGTATTTCCATTCTATGCTACTTTATACTTGGTCAAAACCAGGTGTCTCCAGATGTGTTGATGTTGAATGTTTGTGATGAAGTGTTCATTTCATGGGTTGACAAACTCCTGTATTGAAACCTTGCCTGCCACTTTTGCTTATATGTTATAAGGCATCTTATTAGGCATGGAAAAGCCTCGTCTGTTAGCATTAGCTTAGCCAAAAATCCGGCTACACTGTGTTGACGTAAGAGTCCTCTGAGGGGTGGAACAAACAAACAGAAACGTTTGCATATGGCTGTTCGTGGTCGGAAAAAAAAGAGGAATTTAATCCATTCTTGTCTGGTGGGAAGGCAAACTAAATATAAGGATCGATATGAGCAGGGTTTTTTCTCACATGCAACACTTTTACATAGATTTACCTTATTATTTTAAACGTTTAATATGAACATCCCACATATTGTAACGTTATATATACATGACAGAAAATAAGGAAAGGCATAACAGGTCACCTTAAAGAACAGTATACTTGAGTAGATGTACTTTGTTTCCCACCACTGTACTGTAAACGGATGCACCAGCTGCTAAACGCTGGATTTCTAACTAAAGTAACCAGTAACTGCGTAAACATTGTTGTCAAACCACATATTGCCATTGGCAATCACAGGCTGCATGAAAATGGTTTATTATGGTTTATTCAAGGTTGATTTGTCAGTGATGGAGGCGAGGGTTACTTGTCAAACTCAGTGGAGAAATGCAGCACTGTATCCTGCCGTGTACTGGGAACAAAGGTGAAACCAGAAATCATTTCTCTGCTTCTATTCATCCTTTTCCCCCCTCTGCAGTTAGAGTCCATCAATCTTTTCTTTGTCAGTATTTTTCTCTGAATGCTGTTTCATATTGTTGTCTTGTTCTTAAAAGTGTTGCAGTTCAGCTGGGGAGGAGAGTAGTTAGTGTAATGAGAGCTTCTTGACAACAGCGCGGAGACCAGACAATAAAAGAAAACCTTCAAGACATGTACGAACACATACTACAAAGAAGCCTCAATCCCTTGGAAAGTGAATTTCTGTTATGTTGCACACATAATGACAAATAACACACAATGACAAATAACACACAATAAGTCATTGTCAGTGATGGAGGAAGTATTCAGATTCTAATGCAGATTATAGTACTAATACCACACTTTAAAAACACTATTTTTGTAAAAGTCCTGCCTTTATAATGTTACTTCAGTAAGTAAAATCAGGAAAATAGTTAAAGTATTAAAAAGTATAAAAATGTCCATTGTGACTTTTATACTATTATAATATCATTAGATTATTATTACTCATGCATTAGTTTCTTTATTTAATCGATTGATTGTTTTTGTTTTTTAAAATAGTGAAAATAGTGAGAAATGCCGTCACAATTACCCAGAGCCCAAAGTGACATTCGTTTTGTCCAGCAAGAGTATAACTTTATGACAAAACATTATATTTGATACACTCTTTATATGTTTTGTGTGCAGAAATCTAGTTGTAAAGTAACTAAAGCAGTCAGATAAATGAAGTGAAAAGGTAGCATGAAAAGAAAATACTCAAGTAAAGTACAAGTACCTCACATTTGTAATTAAGTACAGTATCAGATTTTCTCTCAGTGGTGGAATGTGAAGTACATTAACTCGAGAATTGTTCTCATTATATTCTCGACTTATTGGATACGTCTTACAGCAATGCAATCTGGGACTTGTAGTGAACCAAAATTTTATGACCACAGTATTGTTCTTCTGACTTTCTATCAATAAAGCAGGATATATTCAGCTCAGCTTGTCATAGACAGATATTGTCTGATATCATATTTATTACTATTATTTGGGCCTCAGAGGGGTTTGATGCTTTGATGCAGTCACGACCCAAATCTCACATCGTTACATAATGTTAATTTGCTAAAAGTGCGACGGGTTCAGCGATGCTAACCTTGTGTTCTGTATTAAACTGGGTCAATGTGGTGACTCGATGCTTCATCCATTATGGGACAATATGTAAGTGTTAGTGGGGACGCTGACAGTACGACCTTCATTGTGTCTTCACATCATTTACTCAAAATGGGCTGAACGCTTGGCCTGTGCTGTTTTGCTGCAACAAAGCCTTTTTCTGATGCTATGCCCTTCGACTCTGGAATGAATGAACATCCATACATCTGCTCAGAGATCAAAGAAAAGAGATCACTCCTTATATCTGCAGAACTTGTTTGATGTTGAAAGTTTCAGTATAAAAATAATCCAGTGATTGTTGTCTGGGTACATTGTAGAGAGGAGCTGCTAATAGCTAATTGAACATACTTTTTACAAAATATACACAAATATGGAGTGAAAAAACAACTGGGACTCGTCTTCTGATCTGATGACCACTGCAGATAAAGGGTCCATAAATCCATACAGTAAGAGTAGAAGTAGTAAGTAAGAGAGAAAGTTAGTGCTGCAGAAGTCAATAATCATACATCTAGAATAGATTTAAAAAAATAGAATATAACATATGTAATAGCCCATGTAAAGAGCATGTCATATTATAAATAAATTGATCCATCCTGTTTACAACCATGGTTGCAAAAGTTGAAAATAATGCAAATAAGAAAACCAAAGTGAAATTCATTAAAATTGATTGGTTATTTACCCCTTTGAGTTTCCATCCGAATGAAGCTCACATTATAACCGAGAAATTCCAGAAAATCATCAAAATAAATCATGTGTGAGCTCTTGTTTCCATCCACTCCTGTTGTGTTAAGATTAGTATCATACACATCAACAGCAGGTGAAGCTAATTCTCCGGTTGGTGCCATTAAACCACTGCAGAAGAGAAGGAGGATACAACAAGATGAGTTCCTTACAAGAGCTCCAAGTTCAAATGATGGAAAACCAGATGGAAATCAGACATTTCTGTTTGTTTCATCATGTATTGATGCGACGTTTACAGTCTCCCTATCGCTCAGATCTTCACTGTAAGTCATACTCTTCATGTACTTTTACATCTCAAGCATAAAAACCTGTGGTTGCGTATGCAGGTATAGGACCAGCATGCAACTGGGTGGCTCTGTGGTATTTTAATAAGAGGCAGCGATAGCCATCATTTCTTTGTTGTTTCGTTTGAATTGCTTGTTTTTGGATCATTAAATCATAAGAAACACAGAAGCTTTGCTTTAACTAACCCTAACCCTGTTATGTATTTATCTTTTGTAGGTTAAATCATGGGGAACATGGTCATAATTGCTGGCTCTGGGATTTTAGGTAAAGCGATCACAAATAGTAGAAACTCTTTTATCCAACACTGCCATCAGGTGGACACATGGTGACACACACTTCTTTCTGTGGGAATATAAATGTCTTTCTGTTGTGGAAAGTTACTTAAAATGAACAACATGACTGACTTTGTCCTGACAGAGATGTTCTGCAGACCATGATCCAGCAGATACAGGAGTGTTGGAAATGAGTGTGTGTGTGTGTGTGTGTGTGTGTGTGTGTTTGGTCATTTACAATCAGGTCGTAGATTTTGGTTTCTGGCAGGTGTCTGTTGAAATCATCAGTACTAACGCATCAGGTTCTGACGCAGTTAACCAACTTTTCAATGTCACTCTTTCACATATGGCCAATATATCTGAATATACAGACAGAAATAAAAAAAACATAAAAATAGAAAAACAGAGAAACATACACAAAAAGGGGACATTAAGGCACACATTCTAATTGTGTCAATACATACATATATCACAGGCAATGCATGCCGTTACTGTTTTCATGGCCTTTTTTTGGTACAGCATTTAATAGTTTTATAAATGGTTCAAACTCTTCGTCAAAAACACCAAAATAGGTCTATGGCTTGTAAACTTAATGTATATTAATTTTGTGATATTTTAACATTATATAGGTGGAGGCTTTAAATAAGCCCAATTGGGTTTTTGTCTCTTCCTGCAGTTTGATATTATTTATTGCTGTTATGTTTGTGTATTTTAAATTGTGCAAAATAAACTAAACTAAAACTAAACTAAACTAAACTAAACTAAACTTTAGCTTTTACAAATGGTCAAATATTAGCAAACTTTACTTTTAAAAAACACGAAATTCATGTTTCTAAATACGTATGTCGTTGCTCTATATGCATATTGTAAATCGATTAATTTATTGACTAATAATTAGCATTTCCGTTGACGTGACTCTCTCTTTACACGGCTCTGGTTAGGCTTACTGCTAACTTCATGTTAGTAAGTTAACGTTAACAGGAGTTTAACGAGCGTGTTAGCATCTTTGCATACAGTTAGCTTCCAGATTTTGTGCCAGACAGCAGAGATATTCATTTTATTTTAAAATAGGAACCAAATAAACGTATGTCGTTGCTCTATATGATTATTGTAAATTGATTCGTGTATTGACTACTAATTAGCACTTCCGTTGACGTGACTCTCTCTTTACGCGTCTCTGGTTAGGCCTACTGCTAACTTCATGTTAGTAAATTAACGTTAACAGGAGTTTAACGGGCGTGTTAGCATCTTAGCATACAGTTAGCTTCCAGATTGTGTGCCAGACAGCAGAGATATTCATTTTACTTTAAAATAGGAAACAAATAAGAAAACCATAACATTTTACTTTACGTAATGATGTGAAAAGGCAGATTCGCCTGAAGGCAGCTCCATCTAAGCTTCCTCCACCTGTCGCCTTGCCGACGCAGGAAGTCCCATTCCAGTGCCTCCATTGATCCTTGCCACAGTTTCAGGCTGTACGGTGTAAATACTGTGTTGCCTGATTTGAGTTGAAATCCTCCTTTTTCAGAGCGGAGAACTCTGGGTAGCGCTGTGGCGTGTTCCTTGATTTTGAGGGATAAAAAGAAACCGGATCTGGACACCGGGAAGCTAACTAGAATCCACTGGAACGGATTCCAAAACACGGTAGTAGCCGAGGAATGAAACGACTGGCGAAGATGGGGAGAGTGGCGTTTATTCGTTGTGTTTATCCACTCCGCTGGATGGGTGACAATTTATGTTGATTGTTTTTCAGCTGTCAGGTTATCTTGGCTGTTCGAGGTGGATTTATGCAACAACAACAACAATAAAAAGGGAAGCTTCCTTCTTCCACATCCAGAGGATTGGCGGTTGGCCTGACATCATTGGCTGGTCGTTGGTGAATGAATCATCGCCTTCATCAGGGGGGGTCAGGGATGCTGTCACTGTCACTGTATCCTTAAAAAAATAATACCTCCCACGGAACACAGACCGACCCGGTCCCCCGGAGTCTCTCTGTTCCGAGATTTAAACGCCTGCTTGTTTCCTCGGAGCCAGCATGGAGGAAATCCTGCGAAAACTGCAGAAAGACGCGTCCGGCCACAAGCACAGAGGTATCCGGGATGCCTGCGTCTACGCCCGCGGTGAGTGCACAGCAGCGGCCGTCCTCCTCCTCCGGTTCTCCGGCTCTAGGCAGGTGGCAGAGGCGGGGGGAAATCTGCGGGGTTTTAGGTAACATGGAGCCGCTACACTAATCCAGGCCTATATCTTAAAGCGTGGTATAGAAATATATCAAAGAAACCACGAGATCTTAAGGGAAATCAATGCTTCATATAAGTTAATTAAAGGTGGTCAACCCAAAAGACTGTCTATGTGGGGAGGGGGGACGTTCCATCATCCAAAACGGGAATAAAAAAAGCTGCACCTGCTGTTGTTTTTTAGCTGCTGGCTCTTTGGGATCAACAAGCAGTGCCAAATAAACCGTCATTTCAAACTCATTCAGACAATTCATAAAATATCATCTGATCTGTGCAACGTCACAGTAACTTCCAATAAAGAAGGTTCAATTATCCCGTATGCACCTAAATGCACCATTCTGGCAGACTTTTCAGTACAAACTTTAAACTGCCCAGATTATTTAAATACACAATAAACCTACAAAACACTACAGAGTAGCCTACCACAGATTTCTAACTACATTGCTCGGAGCTTTATGCTTTATGTTCAGCGGCTGTGATAATATGATGTCATATGATGACATCATGGATATAGAAGCTCACTCAATAGTATTCACATCGGTTGTGCTTTCAAAGAAGACGAGGCTGTGGGTCTTAATAAATCATCATCAATGTTGACGTTTTTGCTGACTCACTCGTCATCTCTTACCGTAAAAGGGTTTTAAATGATTCACACAAGTACCGTGACTTTGAGTATCTCGCAAACACAGAAAGCATCAAAATCCTTTTCAAGAAAATAGAGCTGTGCAGACTTTTATTTGAAGACTCTTTGCTGGTCTCATTAGTGTCTGTCTGCACAGGTCAGTGCTTTCCCCAGAAGTTCTCTCCTCAGCAAAGCAGACAAAGCCTCTAAAACAGCATTCACAACACATGACAGTAAAACACCATTGAAGCAGGAGGAAAAAGAGCTTTCCACTGACGTCAGCGGGGATGTTATTAGTATTAAAAGGCCAACCTGACCTTTTGGTGGCAGGTGAAACTCAGATTGTGCTGATGAAGGCAAACTCATTTAATCTTACACACGCACACAAAGTTAATGCACACAGACACACACTGCAAAGGTGTGTTTAAACCTAATAGAGCATGAAGTGGTCTGCAGACTTTGGAAACATGGATGTACGAAAGCAACGTGTGTGTATGAAGTAAAATCTCCATTGTGACAAAACAGACACTATCCCACGCGTCATGTTTCAGTTATGTCGTCCCTCTTACTGACGTGAATGGACTTCGTCGTGTTTTACAGACTGGTTTGAAATGACGCGCCCTTAACGGCAGCGACGGACGCCAAACATCCAAAGTAAACGCCACCTTAGACACACACAGATACAGGACACGTGCATGATAATGTAGTATACTTGTACAGTCTAAGGGTAAGGCTAGTGTCCACTAAACCTTGAAGTAGGCAACATGACAGCCTGTGCAGAGTAACAGGAGATTTACGCTGTGTTTTAGAGATGTCAGCAAGTCTCATATTTCAAGTTTATACAAGGGAAATGGCAGCAGTATATCCCTTGTGTGAAGCCAAGGTGACACTTCTCAAGGTTCCTTAGATACAGTTAGAGATAATTGTAACACGAGACGTGATGAGATGAATTTTGAATGAAGCACAGCATTATTCTTAACAAAGCTGTTTCATATTTATCTTTTTTTACAGCATGTCGTTGTTGAGTTACTCTGCATTTGTCTTATTTCAGGCATTTCTACAAAATAAAGTTTCAATGATTTCCTCAAAACAGCCGGGCACTGTAGTTTTTATCAAACATCACTCTGAGTGGAGGAAATAGTGCATTAGTTGGGGACTATTTTTAGTGGCGAATTAATCCACATTTGCTGCTTTAGTGGGTATTTCTGTCAGCAGGAAGGTGTTTGTTGGATTGAGTCAAAATAAAGTGTTCATGACAATGAAGGAATATGTCACTCTGAAAATGTTGAGATAAGAAAATAAACAATACGTTTTTTCCTTTCATCTCTGTGAACACCTTTCTGCCGAATTGTTACATATATTTAAATTTGAAAACCAGCTTTGATTTCATACCCAGTCTGAGCTAATGTTTTATGCTAACCAGCTAGCTAATATAAAATACTGTTGACATTAGCTTTAGTGTGGGGAACCAGATTTAGCTTTGGGTAAAGCTTCTCCTGAGCTCAACAAACAATACGTAACAGCTGGGAATTTATTGGTTTAATAAAATGTAATCCAGCATATCTGTGAGGTAATTATTAATCACAATGTTCTCTTTTCTCTGTTTACAGAAACGCTGGAGTCTCAGAATGGCTCCGCCAAGGTTTCCCCTTCACAGCTCCGGTAAGTTGCAGTTAACAGTCAGTTTCACTTCAACTCAACGCTTCGGAGGCATGAAGTCGAAAACATTAAACTCAACAAGAACTATTATGAGCTGTGGGATCATTAGCTGTCAGGAGGTTCATCAGACCATGAAATGCTTGAAGTTAGCTTTTCCTTTCAGCTACACACGCTGTACAGTGTGTGTTTATTGCAGATATACAGGGATAACCAAATATTGAAATTCAAAATGTTCCTCTCTGAGCTGCGTGGCTAGCCTTCCTCTATGTTACACACCGTGTATGATTTGAATGATCAAATCATTCTTGGGATGAATGCAAATTGAATTTAAGCAGTTTGTCTATGCATCAGTGTCACACATCACTGTGTTTAAACACAGGTCAAACTCCACTGCAGTATAATTGCCGGAGAAAATAGTATATAGGCAGTGAATGGGCTCAAACAGATGGGATTGTTTCTTCCCACACACCTAAATGTGTTTCCTGCATCAAGAAGACGTTTATCAGCCGTGTAACATTATAAACAGGGTCTCCTTGCGGATGAGCGCGCCTCACAAAAGAATAATACTAACAGAGAAGAAGAGAACAGAAGCTGTTGATCATGTGCCAGAGTTCCTCAAATAAATCGAAAACACAATTAACAGTAAAACTACGGTGGCTGCACTGCCAGTTGTATTTTTATCATCTGATTTTTCACCTATTTCTGTTGGATGGATTTATTAAAAATCCAGTTTTCACTCACACCTTCAACAAACTGAGGTGCAAAGTCTCCAGACGTCATCACATCTAAATCTGAATCTCTGTGTGAGAGTGCACAATAAACAGAATTTTACAAGCTGGCTGGATTTATTTTCAGATTAGATTACATGTTGTTCAGTTCTCCCACTTTAATACTAATCATGTTCACGTTTATTGTCGTGTGTATTACAACACTATGAAATGCTTGTGCTCTGTGGCACTCTCTCAACTCTGGCAACTGTTCAGCGACCCGACTGCTTGAGAAAAGAAGCTGCTATTGTGTGATTTGATGTTCTGGTAACTTGTTTTTTTTTTAGATGCAAGGAGTGAGGACAGAGCTTGTGTCCTTAATGATGCTTTGGGCTTTTCTTTTTGCAGCGAACGGTATAAATGTTGTGTAGGACAAAGAAACTCTTAGTCGACTAATCGATCAGTTGATTTAATCCAGAGATGTGTAACACACTAAAAGCACGACTTTTCCTGCTTTCTTTAAAGTCCTTTTGTAGCCGTCTGCAGTCCTGAGCGGTCGGGTTTTAAAGCCACACAGCAATACTGTTTCATCAGAACACTCTCAATGGTGCATCGATAAAAGTTTGTGTGCCAAACTACTTTAGACGCCACAGAACGTACAGTCTCTGTTGTGCAGTTGGTGTTCAGAGACCATGTGAAGGTGTCTGTACGGCAGGAAATCAAAAATTTCAGCAGAAGACCCACTGATGAAAATATAAGTGGGTCATTAAATCAAACTGGGCATTTACAAATGCAAACAGCTGGAATATTTCTTACAACTTTTCATGGAACAAATCTTGTATATGCAGCATTGAAGCTCACTCTCTTCTTCCACATCTTTTAGGTAAAATGTTTGTTTTTGAATGTATAAAGTGAACGGAGAGCCGTTATAATGAAGGTGTCATAAATTCTGGATGCAACTCGACGCACTGTGAATTATTCATTCAATAACCTCTGTTGTTTTATTAGGGATTATTGGATTAAATATTGATGATAATGTATTTGTAAGGCAGTGCGATGGTCCTCGTGCAGTGAGCTCCTCTGTCTCTACAAAAGAGATTTCAAAGCTCAGCCGCTCGAACAAAGAGGACACTTACTGTTACACACTGACTGACAGGAAGCAGGATGAAACAACGGCTCTCTCTGAAGGATAGTGGCCATGAGACGTCCTTTATTGACAGAATACTGAAGTTTTGAGTCTGAAAATACATAACTACTTTGACAAGGAATGTTTTTGTGTTCCTTCTATTGTGTAAATCATCCAAAAATAATTGGGCTTGACTTTGAAAGTTCTCATCCAGATTAATATTTTTTTCTTCATTCAGACTTCTTTGTGTATTTTGAGGCTGGATGCTCTACTTGTGCGTTTCTTTGTGGCTTTCTACGTGCTCATAAAGAAAGCGTCTGATCCCATTAAGACTGTTGGGGACTGTGGCTCCTTGCAGCCCATTTGAACCGCCGTAGTTGTGACAGCTCGGAGCCGCCTGAGAACTCAGAGATGAAGCCCAGTGTGGGCTGCTATCAGCGGCAGAGCACCGTGACTCAACCAACTACAAATAATGAGGGAGAGAGAGAGAGAGAGGGAAAGAGAGAGGGAGAGAGAGGGAGAGAGAGAGAGGGAGGGAGAAGCAGAGACAAAGAAAGATAGAAGGAATGAAGAGAGATAAAGAATCAAACACAGTTGCATTGTTATGTAACTGACTCTGTTACACTGGTTGAAACGAAACGAATATGGTTACTTAGACATTTTATTTTTAAATGAGTGAAAATATTCAGATTTATTTTAGTTATTTATAGGCAATTTGACAAATAATATTCTAGTACTTTCTAAACAAAGGCTGGTTTGTACTGAATCTGTAGCTTCCTCATACCATCAATGACCGTCTACGTTTAAAAGAAAATTACAAAGAATCCACAAGAAAGATATATAAGGAGCACAACATAACATTACGTTTTTAAGCAGCATTAAAGGCAACACATTGATTTTTTGTTCGTCATTTATTTGAAGTCAATGCATTCATTTGAAAATGCCTGAAGTTGTCGGAAGTGTATTAATTAGCTGGTAGCAAGTTATCACGAGTTCTCAGTTTATTCCAACAGTCTGTGTCCGTGTGGAATCGAGACAGAAATATCCTCACGAAGTCTGACTCTGTCTAATAAACTCAATAAACTGATACTGAATTCTGTTTTTATGTGTTTAAGATAACATGAAGTGTACCATATGTACAAGACACAGTAGCTTTCTCCTCCATTTAAGTCAGATTTGAAGCAGACACTTTAACACTATGAAAAAGAGGCTGACTCGTCATAAATGTGATTCTGGTTCATTAAAAGCTACAGTTGGACCATGATCTCAAATTATACATATTTTCACTTTGCTTTATATTACCTGTGATGAATGTCACCTGGTTGTATTGTTACAAATATAAGTCACTGTCATCTGTTTACCTTCAGTTTGATTATGGATGATAGCCAGAATGAAAAGGATCCCAGTCTTTAAAACTTCAAGCCACCATCACTGTAACACTGTCTTAGAAGTATTCAGACAACTAAAACTATTGCCAAACAACTGAAAGCCATAATGGTGACAGAGTTGTTGTAACCTGTTGGTGTTTCTGCTTGTGTGCTTCAGAGAGCGCTGTCTGCTGCCTCTACAGATGGCTCTGGAGTCCAAAAACACCAAACTGGGACAGGCGGCGCTTACTGGGATGCAGGTACCTCAACATACAGCGAAGCAGAAAGATTATTCATCCTTTTTATTTTGATCCATGTCCTTCATTGTATTTATCTGGTTCTGGATTGAATCTATGGTCTTCAACAACATCAACTTAAATTTAAAGAAGAAATGTCACAATCTTCCATTTTACCTTTTTTATTGAAAAGCAATAAAATGTGTCTTTGTTCAACTCAATACACGCTGCAGCGTTACTTAGTCTAGTATGACCATGCAAACAAACCTACGAGTTTTTTCTGGAACTTTTTCCACTACAGAAATGAAAGTTTAAAATATGAATTTATTTGGACATCACGAGGGAGGCAGCTGCTTCATTAAAACTCTCTTCCCTCTGCCGTCGTCCAATCAGAAGCTCCTGTGTGAGGACAGGTTTGTGGGGGGGGTCAGCGTGGAGGTGGAGGTCCTGGAGAAGCAGCTGCTCAGCCAGATGTTGGAGGCCATCAGAGTCACCCCATCCCTCCATGAAGACCTGCAGGTGGAAGTGATGAAGGTAAAACCTGGCGATGTGCGGATGCACCGAATCCTGATGTCCTGAATATATATTCTATACATTGAGTGTGAACTGATGTGTTTATCTTTATAGCTCTGCACCATATTGCACTGTGCCCACTCAATCTGCAGGAGACATAAATATATGCTTGGCAGCTGAATCACTCTGCATGAAAAACATTTGCATTTTGCACGACAGTATTTACTTTGATGGTTTCCTGTCGTTTGGTCTCCTCACAGCTCTGTTATCGACTCGTGTTGCTTTGCATATTTTCTATCTTTTGTGTTCAACTTAAATGGACTAACTTTGTCACAGCGCTTATGATTGTGATTAGTTCACATCAGTTCAAGTCCTTTTTCTCCTGAGCTGTTAAATCTATCCACCCCATAATATTAAAGAATGATAGAAACATTCTTTTATAAAGTATGTAATAGTGTTTCTGTCTCCTGTGTGCAGGTCCTGCTGTGTATCACCTACTCACCAAACTTTGACATCAATGGAGACTCCATCCTCCGGATTGCTGAGGTAGGACAGCGTGAACCTCATCAGATATGTGAGATTATACACGTAGCAACAAAAAAGCGACTTTCTGTTTGCTTTTGCAAAACTAATCAGCGATATGCAGAAATGAATATTTGAGTTTACTTGTTCAGCTGCTGTTGGGAATGTTGGACACAGCTGTATTTTAAAATGCATCTAAGTAATAGCAGAGGGTTTATCCATTTAGGTTTCTGTTGGTTTACATCATAAAAGGGATTGTTTGTGTCCCAAAAAATGATTTACTTTATGTACCTGGTGTTAGACATGAATAATTAAATGGACTAGACGGACTTAACTAGGACTAAATGAAGAAAATGGTTTCACAGATGTTTACTAGTGAACCCTCAAGCTGTTTTTGAAAAGCTTAATGAGTTCTGAAAGGGGAAAAAAGTTGTGGTCGCAAGAGGCTTTGAGTTTCAGCTGAGACTAGAAAAGTGCTCTATGAATGCAGTTCCATTCACTTTTGTTCACTGTTTCTTCTCTGTGGAGTTCTGAACAACAAAGCAAAATTGAGGTATAGATTCTTTCATGGTCACAGTATTGATTGGACTATTCCCAGACCGTACTAATGATGGACAGCATTGCTTTTTTTTAAAGACGGTGACCTGTTTGAAAAGCAAGCGGTACACGAGCTTGATCTATTTTTAAAGGTGAAGCTATGCTCCGTCCCTACACACCCGAAGGCCTTGTCTCATGCTGTAATCTCATCCATTATTCAGACAGTTGAGATGAGTGGTCCTGCACACACACACACACACACACACACACACACACAAAGATGTGCTACTTTTTTAGAAATATTAAAACAAGAACACAAGAGTGGTTTGAGATGAAGGGAGGTATTTGACACATATAACAGGCCTGTGAAATACTGGACTAACCTGGTTGAAGAAAGTTGTTTTAGTTGCACAAACTCAGCCGGGGTTCACCGGTGACCTTTTTATGGATTAGCTATCACATTTATGATGGCGTATAACTTAAAAATCTGATTGCAACATTGTAATAAACTGGATCACATTATAATTCAAGCTGATTACAGCTGCCTATGCAAAGGGGCAAGCTACACACTTTCCACAGCCACCTTTAAAGACCATGTGACACTCAGAAGATAGTCTTTTGATAAGGGTATGCATAATTCTTCAAAAAGCACATTGTAACAGTCAACAAATGAAACCATAAAGGGCCCCCGGCTCCTGCAGGTGCTCCACCTGAGCAGAAATCGAATGACCTGACAACCAGCCGCCGCTGTTATCTCCAGAATTAAGCCTAAATGAGTGTTATCTGTAGTGTGTTTTCCTGTAACATCACTTCAATCAGCAGCAGCTCCTGTACTGACGTCCATTAACAGGTCATAAAAACCTGGTCAACATATTGTGTTAGCTCTGTGCTGCCAGGGTCGGCCATCTGGTGTGTGTGTGTTTCTGTTTGTGTGGGTCATAACTCAGAGAGGCTTGAGAGGTTGTCAGCACCACTCTATTACCAGTACCATCCCATACAAACAGTGAGGCTCAGCACAGGTTCTTAATGCGGGAATTGGCAGCGCTGGGGGATTTATCCAGTTTCAACCACCGGGAGCAAGAGATTAATACTTTATCTTTAATACCATGATGTCAATTACAGTACATGACGGGGCGCAACACTAACTTTTAAAACCCTTTCATTTACAGCCCTGCATGAAAAGTAATTTGCAGATCATTCATGTCACCTACAATTGTGGCATGTCATGAAACTGGTTTGTTAATCACAAGCTCAGTCATTCATGTTTTAGCAAGCAGCTGATTTTCTGTCAGCATTAGCAGTTGTGTCATTGTCTACAGCTGGCAGTCTGCACCACCTAGAGGACAGGAAAGGCATGACATGGTGTTATCGCCACCTGCAGGCAAAGAAAGGAATAGCTGCCGTCATTTTATCACTTGTGCCACTTGCAGGCAACGAGTGATACAGCTGCAGGTGTTTAATTTGCTCGATCAGCTGCTGTTATCTTTTTGTCTGTTTCTAAGTTTACATGTTTACATCTAACCCTGATAAATAAATCATTGTGTCAGACTAACCTCAGGAATACATGCACAGGTGTCGCTGTAAAATACCTATTTTTATCTTTTGAAAATGTTGTAAATCAATGTGTTGTCCTTTGCTTGGATCTTATTCATATTAAACTGCAGTTACAAAAAAAAGTAACTTTGATTGCTTGCAAGAAGTAAAACTGCCGGAGTTAGAGGAAGTTTTAATTTTGGGAGGCAGCAGAAGGTCCTATACTCTCTTAATCACCTCACACACATGCTGGGTCTGGAAGGCTTAATGATGCAGGATATATTGATCCTCCATTGATTAGGCCCAGGTGGTGGTGGAGGTGGAAAACATCCCAGAGGCTGCCAAGACTTAACATCTGAATATAATGATCAGATATGGTCTTTGCTTGGAGCTCTACATGAGGCTGGGAGACGGTAAACTCTCAGGTCCTCCATGCTCAGACCATATAACAGACCTTTTTGTAATTAGTGAAATAAATCACATTTCATTGCTGACATGCTCTCTATCTCTTCCCTAAAGCCCTTCTCCGGTTTACCTGTGTAAGAGCTAAGACTTGAGAAAATGATGAGAACTTTGAATTCCAAGCTAATGACCCACCTGTTTACCATTGCTTTTAATGAATTTTCTTTTTAAATCTCATGTATCTATTTTGTTTCATTGTTTTTATCCCGTGAGCTTTTGTTTCTTTCATGCGTTTCTTGTGAACTTTGGGTTGCCTCTGGCTATGAAATGTGCTTCATACAAAAATGTGCCTTGCCTTTTGTATGTGTGTATGTGTGTTTGTGTATTTACTGCCTGAATGTAAAGAGTGAGGCACTGACACTCTTGGGGCCTTGTGTGTTTAAAACATACGATCCTCTCGTGATACTGAAAGGCACTTCTGATAAAAGCCTCCTCTGAAAAGCTTGTGTCGTATCACAGGAAGCGTTGTGTTGCTCAGCTGCTCACTAACTGCCATCTTACCTTCCAGAGTGTTTACTCGGTGACCTTCTAATCTGGCTGGAAGATGTTTGAAACCCTGACAATACCCCCCCCCTCCCTTTCATTAGTCTGGTAATGTCTGCTTTCCTGGGGACTTGTGCGTCAGTACCAGGTCTGCTTTTGTGACTCAGACATTAGAAAGATCACACACTGATATATGATTGTGTGTGTGTGTGTGTGTGTGTTTAGGTGTGTATCCAGACCTACGTGTCCAGCTGTCACCAGCGCAGCATCAACACGGCGGTCCGAGCCACGCTGAGCCAGATACTGGGAGACCTGACGCTGCAGCTGAGACACAGACAAGAGGTCACACACTCATACAAAACACACACAATACAATAGACACACATATAGACATTGAAAACTGAATATAATGCTATAAAAATGCTATCATTAATATTACACCATATCAAATGTTCCAAGAGAAACACAGTGACAAGTTTAAGAAGCCTGGGACTTTGCAGTGTTAAAAAAAACAAACTGTTTAGTTTTGTCTGCATAGAAAACAGAAAAAGTTCAGAAAAGAAAAGTTGAGAAGTTGGAGAGCCAATCAACAGAAATTGAATCTACAATTTTCTCTACAAGCTCCTCAAATTATGGGATTTATTGCTTTTGTCAGTGTATCAATAATGTTGCAAGAAGAAACATATTTCAGCAATGTATTTAAAATATATTTCTTTAGAATACCTCTATGTTCACAGACACACATGTACATGCCCATTACACACAGACACATGTAAGTCAATCAAAAACACATGTAAACTGTGAATAGACAAGTACGGGACTCAAACTACCCACCAAGCCTGCAGACGATAACACTTCGCTTGACAACACTCTTTCACACTACATCTGTGTTGACACTCAAGCCCCAAAAGACCCACTCCCAGTAAATACGCCCCCTGTCGTGTGCTCCTCCACAGGGTGCAGATGGAGACGAGGTGACTGCACCGCCACTGCATAGAAGAGGTAGGCTACATCATTATCAGCTCTATCCTTCACCTCTGCAGCTCTCATCACCAGCTCCAGAGCTGCCATCACCTCTCTGTCGATCTTGACACCGTTACCAGCTGTTACTGCCAAATGAGCGCGGTGCACAGCGGCGGCTGTGAGCTCGCCAGTGGGGCACGCTCACACCCAATGACATGCACTAACATCTACAGCTGGCCCGGCTATGTAAACAAAGCACAGAGAAGCTCGGATTCAAACACACACATAGAGCGAGAGTGACTTCACTCTTCTCAGGTAGACATTACTCCACGATGTTACTTAACGGACACTCTCTCAGGAAGCTTGTGTAAAGCTGAGGCCAACAAAGTTCCAACATGGCACCCTCAGGACAAACTGTTTCCTCATGTGAAGTGAGTATTAAAGCTTCATGGAGCAGCTAGTGGGACTTATCGTCTTCTTCAGAACAAACTGTTTTATAGCTGTTATAAAGCTACTGTTATCCCCAGTCTGCAGGTAGTAAGAAACTCCTCCACAGTGAGACTGGCAGGGGTTCTCTGTGATACTATACAGCCACACACACGCAAACACAGAGACAAACGGCATCACAGTTGATTCATTTTATTTACTACAAAGAAACGAGGAGGAAAGTGAGAGACAGGCGAATATAATGAGTTTTTTTTTCATGTACATATTCAATTAAGTAGGTGTCATGAATTCACTTGTTGTTGTATGTGTGTGTTTGCAGACATTTCTCCCACCAGCCAGGCTCTGTGTGAAGATGTGGTGACGGTTCTGACCGTTTTCTGTGAAAAGCTGGAGTCAGTGGACAGGTAACTCTGCAGTTTTACTATTACTTGGCGTACTATTCTTTCTCTTGCTGTACTATTTAGGTGGTAATTGATTTTCTATGTGCCAGCTAAATATTCAAAGAAACAAAAGCTTTAGCTGAAAAGGTGTGTCAACAGACTAGTGTTGATTAGCTGCTGTGCTGGAACAATAATATATCACATATCACTCATAGTGCTGGTTAGTTTCAGGGCGAGATGCTGATGTCAGCCTCTTTAAAAAATAACAACGTCTAATGTGTAATATGTTCCTCTGAATCACTGACTGTCTTTCCATCCTAAAGTGAGAACCAGCTCCTACAGCTCCTCTACCTGGAGTGCCTCCTCTCCATGCTCAGCAGCTGCCCTCCCACAATGCACCTGTCCAGAGGGTTCACTGACCTTGTATGGTAAGACATGTAACTCTTCTATTATCCCGTGTTTGTGGAATTGTGTCAGTGATCTCATTTAAATGTTTAGGAGATGCTTTATGTGATATTTTTTGGAAGCCTTTTTTCCAGTTGATATTTTTTGATATATATATATATATTTTTTTTCTTCTTTTTTTTCTTTAAATTCCTCAACTCACCTTATTTTAGGTCACTGCACTCTATTGTATTCATTATCCTAAAAATCTATAATATTCCTTCACCCAGGAAGCAGCTGTGTCCGTCCCTCGTGGCGATCATGGGAAATCCTGTCAACGACAAAACAATCGCTTCCCACCACGGCTACTCGAGCGCGTCAGACCGTCTGTCAGATAGACACAGTCTAGGTAACTGGATCCAACCACTGTGGGTGGTCCTCACAATTGTTGCATGTACAAAAATACGAAGGCTAGTTTGAGTCGGTTAGAATGAAAGTGAAGAGTCCGTAGCCCAGACATATCGATAGAGAAACCTTTCCACAGCTCTAAAAGTTTGTTTGATATTCACAAAGCTAACTGCTAAGTGTCACAGTTTCATTTGTCTGTTGCAGAAACTTGTGCTTCAACTAAAGACACTGTTTCCACACATCCCATATTATATAGTGTCTGTGCTGATTGGCTGGCCTGTTATCCTCTTAGAGCCGAGTCAAAGGTTGTAAAGACAAGCAGTTACAAAGCCTGATGTCAACATTGTTGTAACTGCTTTGGAACAAGCTCATTTGCTTAATTAGAGATTAAATAATTAAACGGTCTGTGTCCAAACAAAATAAACAGGAAGTGGTCGTTTTTACCTTGGAGAGCTTGGAAATTAAAACCATATATAATTATTTATTATCTCCTGCCAGCAGACAGCTTGATGGGGTCCCCTTTCCTTTAGCAGGAAACCTTTTTATTAGACATTACGGATGTTGATTTTAGGTTATTCTGGTTCAGGCCTATAGACGTCTCTCGGCTTGTAAATATGAGGAGAAGGCTTTTTATCGATATGCTTTTAGTGGTTCGTCTTCATGTTCCTTCTTGTTTTCACCTCCAGGAATCAGCCAGGAGGTGGACTCCTTTGGTGGAGGGGTATCCGATCAAGGCAGAGGGTCCGGCTGTTCCTCCAGCGCCCCTGCCAGGATTGCGCCGGTAGTGCGGACCGTGTGCTACATCGCCGCAGAGCTTGTGCGTCTGGTGAGCTGCGTGGAGTCGATGAAGCCGGTGCTGCAGTCGCTGTACCACAGGATCCTGCTGTACCCGCCTCCTCAGCACCGCACCGAGGCCATCCGCATCATGAAGGAGGTGGGAGGAGGAGACATTACTGCTCACCTTTGTGCCATTATAACTTTCAGATTGATTTTCCACCTTCAGGCAGCCATTTAGTTCCTTTCACTAGTATAAGTAGAAGTAAGTATTACGTTGCAATCTATTTCTGTGTGTGTGTGTGTGTTAGATCCTTGGCAGTCCCCAGAGGCTGTACGACCTCGCCGGTCCGTGTGTGGCTGAGCCTGAAACCAGGAAGCGCTCCTTCTCAAAGAGGAAGTCCCACCTGGACCTGCTTAAACTGTTAGTAACTCCTCTCTCCTTGTTGTTTATTTGGGTTGTTGGAAAGTTAAACGTTGCTCTTAAAGCTACACAGTGTTACTTTGCACAGAAATGCTAAAATAATGCATTTTGTTCACTATGTTACAGTTGTCCTGAGCTTGATGTTTTTCATTTGTGCTTTATATGTTTCTGCTTCCTTCTTCAGAGTGATGGACGGGATGACCGAGGCCTGTATGAAGGGAGGCATCGAGGCGTGTTACTCGTCGGTCTCCTGTGCCTGCGCTCTCCTCGGGGCGCTGGACGAACTGTCGCACGGCCGCGGCATTCAATCTGAGCAGGTACGCTACTGTGACAGGACGCCACAAACATTAAAAAGAGTACTCCAGTGATTCTGCACTACACTCAGAGTAAATAGATGAAGCTGATTTTGCAGAAATCGTCTTAAGAATCTGTGGTTTTAAGTGCAAAAACCGTAACGTAGCAGCTGTTTCTCAGGCTCGGCTTCTCCTCAGACGACTGGAGGATCTGAAAGAAGGGATAGAGTCGACACGCGAGTCCATGGAGATCAACGAGGCCGATTTCAGGTGGCAGAGACACATCCTGTCCTCTGAGCAGCCTCCATGGGACCCCAGCTCTTCTACCGCCAACGTGGCCACCACCGAGCGCAGCCCTGACATCAGCATCAGCATCACCACAGAAACAGGCCAAACCACTGTGGATATGGAGGCGGGGGAGCTTGGCGGGGGTCCGGGCACTACTCCTGAGGAGTGTGGGGAGGACGCACGCCTCCCCTCGGCCTCATCCTGCGGCAACCAGGAGGGAAGCAAGATTGAGCCGAGCGTCGAGGCGAACCAGCGGAGCAAATGGGAGGAGGGAGGACGCGCAGTGGAGGTCGAGGGACGAGGAGAAAAAGAAAGAGCAGGAGGTGGTGGTGGAGACGTTGGTGGGGGAGAAAGAGGAGCTGTGGTTCCTCCAGATGTGGTGCAGCGAAGTCACGGCCTCGTCTACCCCGACATCACCAACTTCCTGTCTGTGGAGTCCAGGACCAGAACGCACCACGGAGGAGGGTCACGATACAGCGAGAGCAACTTCAGGTACGTGTGTGTCTGTGTGTAAAGTGCAAAGACTGAAGTGAACATACAATTATTACTGCATTTGAGAAGCCTCTGATGTTCTGTGCTTTTGTTACACCTGCTTAGCCACAGAATGATATATTACTTTAAATAGATGAATTAATGAATCAAAGTTGTTCATTGTGACAGATTGTCTCTCTCAAGACCAACTCAAACCACTGACTGCCTGAAATCAATCAAACATTTTTACAGTATGCCTTAAGATGGCCATCAACAATATATAAAAGTGATATAATTGATCCACCTGTTGGTTCACCAGTATCGAGGAGCAGGACTTGTCGCGGACAGAGTTCGACTCGTGTGACCAGTACTCCATGGCTGCAGAGAAGGACTCGGGCCGCTCCGACGTGTCGGACATCGGCTCCGACAACGTCTCGCTGGCGGACGAGGAGCAGCAGACGCCTCGCGACTGCCCGGGCCACCGCTCCCTGCGCACCGCCGCCCTGTCCCTCAAACTGCTCCGCAACCAGGAGGCCGACCAGCAGAGCGCCAGGCTGTTCGTCCAGTCCCTTGCTGCGCTGCTGCCTCGGCTGCTGGGATTGGCCACCACCACGGAGGTGGACCTGTCGCTGCAGAACTTCTCCTCCTCCTTCTGCTCCGGACTGCAGGCTGGTGAGAGAATCAGAATCAGAAAGGAGGGAGAGGGTTAGAGTTGGTTTTAAAATGTGTTGGTGTGACTTGGTTTGTTGTCGTGTTTTTAACCTGGGAGGTGGATAAACTCTGTGATTGTACGTGTGTGAGTGTGTTTGTGTGTGTAAGCTAAACAAACACGGGATATTTGCCGAAGGTGGAGCAATCCGTGCGGCAGTCTCCTCCTTTATTATTCAGCTCTGGCCACGGGGAGGTCTCTGCTGTTGGTTGAGTCCCAGAATGAGACACTCACTGTTTGAACAAGAGTGGTTGTAGAATACATCTTTAAATACTGGGATAGTCAGCAATATATAGTGCGGGCAATCTTTAACCAGGTGAAACTAAAATAAGTGTCAATCACAAACTAATTTGAAGAAATTTCAATTTTAAACGTAGTTTGAGTGTAGCACCTCTATTATAAAAAGTTGTGTGCCTTTTAGGCACGACCCACAATCCATCTGTAAAAGCAGGGAGCCTGCTGGGAGTTTTTTTGCACCAGCAGAGCAAAATTATGAATGAATTTAAACTAAACGTTTAAGTGACTTAATGCATTTGGTCGAGGCTGCAAATCCCCAGAGTGAGTTTCTGATTAAAACTCTTGCCTTCAGCTGACAGATAACATGTCACTGTCTTCTCTCTCTCGCTCTCGCTCTCGCTCTCTCTCAAAAAATACACACAAAATATAAAAGAAATGTCTACAATATATCTAAACATTTTTAGAAGTGATGTTTTTTTGGAAGAAATGTCTCAAACTGTCCAAGGAATGTACAAATGTTCAAGAAGAAGCCATATTAGGAACCAAATCCCTGCAAACCGTCCCACCAGAGTTAGTTGTTGCAGCCCGCATTAGTGTGGACTTGTTTTTTGTTATTGTTTATGATACAATTGTGACATAAATGTAAAGGAGTTTTGAAAAATTTAAAAATCCCTCCGTCTCCCTCCAGGTGGGATCCACTCTCCAGGTTTCGAGGCGGGGGACACCCTGACCTGTCAGTCTCTGATGAACGCAGACGGTCTCTACTTGGTGTCGTACTACGTTCTTCTGCTCAATCTCAAACTCTGCTGCTGCGACTACTACAGGAGGCGAACGCTCGCACCTATTCTCAGCCTGGTGAGCAGCAACACCACACGAAAACTCTGACTAATGGAGTGTTTGCACATTGTTTTATTGCTAAAATGAAAGGAAAATGAGACAAAATGTTGGAAATAGGATAAAATGTGTGTTTGCAGACTTCGCTCACTTGTCACCAAGGCAGAGTAGGATAGAGTCTGATGTGTGTTGTGTGTTTTCTTTGCAGAAGGAGTTTGTGCGTCTGATCCAGAGCAGCGGAGTCCTTGTGGTTCTCTCACAGAACTGGATCGAGGAGCTCTACCATCAGGTGTCAGAGCGCAATCTGCTGGGCGAGGCCGGGTACTGGGGCTCACCGGAGGACCACAAGCTGCCGCTCATCACCGTGCTGACAGGTACACACTCATTCGTATGTCTGGCTAGTCTCCACATTACCTAACATACTAAGATGTTTTCTCTCTGGGCTACAAACACCTGGAAACATCATGACATGAAAAAATGCATTCCTTTCCTTGGGGGAGATTTTCACCATTGACATTTTTTACCTTGAAGATGATTCAACGATGTCTAAAAAGAAAGACATTTTTGCGCATTTCCTTAAAATGACACCTTGTTACTAATATTCTACAGAACTACAGGCCAAAAGACTCCTCTACAATGATCACAACGATTGACAACTTGACCGCTGATTTTTATTTTCTCATTATTTTCCCTCTTTCCTCACCTCTCCTCCCCCTCCTCCAGATATTGACGGTCTGGGCAGCAGTGCGATTGGAGGACAGCTGATCAGGAGAGCGTCCAACCAATCACCACTCAGCTGTGACAAGGCTGACAGTGACACTGTGATGGCAGGTCAGTGGCCAAAACCCCAGAAATATGACGGATGGATTAATTCATTCACCGATTTACACAGTGAATTATTCATTAGTTCCGTATTGCTACAATAGTATGTAGGTTTATTTGTCCTTCAGCTGTGAAAAGTGTAAAATCTGAAAGATTTTTCATGATTGTAGTATTTCTGGAGTAATGTTTAGATGAGGAGCTTTTCCACAGCGCTGCTAAATCAGCCAAGCTCAACACTTCTAATTAAGTACGGTTCACTCGCCCCTGAAACTGTATTAATCAGTTTAAAATGCTGCACTGGCTGTGTGCTGAAAGGTGACGCTTCCCACAATAGTGCTGCATGGTCGACTGCTCCCACCTTTTTTTTTTGTGGTGCCTTGAAAATCGGACACCACGGATGAGCGAAGCCATAACACATGAAAAGACGAAGAGTGGGCTGTTTTTTGTCCTACTGCACTGTAGGTCTATATAATCACCAATTAAAATACCCTCCAGTGGAATATATACAGTGAAATATAACCTGATGTGCTGATTCATTAGTTCATTTGAAGCTTGTTACATTGCACAAATAATTACTTCACCAATTTTTGTTTTGGGATATTTATATAAAAAGTTTGAATATATTAGAAGATATTTAGTGAAAAATGAGAAGTGATTTTAACCTTGATTTCATTACTTACTGCACTTCAAACTGTGTCCGATTGTGTCCATCCAATGAAATCATCACATTGTGAAAGAAAGAAAAAAAAAAAGGAAACATTGTTGAACGTGACTACGTGTATTAAAAATATTAAACGGTGTAACTTCACTGAGAAAGAAAAAAGGTTCAACAGCAAGAAAAAGATGAGGAGGGGAAAGAAAATCAAAAAAGGGTGAAGTGGAAAAAAGAGAGGAGAGGGCCAACACACACAGAGAGAGAAAATGAGTCAAGGACCACCTGCGCTCCTTCTGGTTTCCCTGGAGTACAAAGGATTGGCAAGAATTGCCATGGTGACTGCTGCCGAGTCACAGCTGATGACGGAGACAATACTCGTTTTGTGTGTGTGTGTGTGTGTGTGTGTGTGTCTGTGTGTGTGTGTGTGTGTGTGTGTGTGTGTAAGTAAGTAAAATGTATTAATAAAGCGCTTTTTACAGACATGTCACAGAATGTCTGTAAGTCACATTACAAACATAAAAAACACAACGTGACCATAGGGCCAATAATTTACATACACACAGAAAATACTAAATTAAAACATGGTTTAAAAGCAGGTCTAGGACATGAGTTTTACCCAAACGTGTGTGTGTGTGTGTGTGTGTGTGTGTGTGTCCATCAGTTAGTCCAGCCATTTGCTGTGCAAACACTCAGTAACAGCTCTGCTTTGTTGATGTGGAAAAATGAACACTAGTTTTTTGTCTCCCTCCTCTTTGACTTTCCTCAGTTGAGCATTTGTGTGCATTTTTTGTTGTTTTTTCCAGGCGCCGTGTTCTCGCGCTTCATCCTCACCGGCGTGTGGAAGAACCTGATCGATGTGCTGTCCACGCCGCTGACGGGCCGCATGGCGGGCAGCTCCAAGGGCCTAGCGTTCATCCTGGGAGCGGAGGGAGTCAAAGAGCAGAGCCAGAGGGAGAGAGACACCATCTGTCTGAGTTTAGACGGCCTACGGAAAGCTGCTGCGCTCAGCTGCGCTCTAGGTGGGTGACACATTTGTCTCATGCGTCTGTATTAATGAGAAAAAACGAGATGCATCACTCATCAGGGAATCCTCTGTTCTCTTTCCCCTCAATAAACGGAGAGGTCAGATACGCTGCCAATAGATGTTACTGAATGTTAATTAAAAGATACGCAAACGCAGCACAAGACCTGGAAAAGTCTACGTCTAATTAAATGCACGTATGTGCTTTCAGTTGCACCAATTATTTCCAGCAACAATCACTCAAAGCTTCCAAATTGAATCAACCTGCCCGGATGTGGCTCCTTTTGAACTGTGAAATGTTCCGATCAATCCGAGTTCATGTTTAGTTTGGTGCCTTAGATCGTATCAAAGGTCCAACACGGCTGCACAGGTGTTTATTGGCATGTGTGGGTGTAGCACAGATTGTGCTTGATTGAATTTTCCCTCTCATCCCTAATCAATTACTCATTACTAAGGCGCACCTTGACACCTTTCCGTTCAGCTGTTGTCACATACCGCCTTCCTGTAATTGCAAAAGATCCATGAAAGCAGCAACTGTCAAATAGAGTAAAGACGAGACCCAACATAAATGTGTGTGATGTTTCCTACATTATCCAGCAGCAGTGGATGAACAAGAAGCCAGCACCGGGTTGGTTTGGCCCTATACATAGCAAACCTTCCCCATGAATGCACAAATGTTGGTGGAGTGAAGCGGGCCAGAGTGTAGTGCTGTCATGAGATTGAGCCCTGTTGTTATTAGTGTGTGTGTGTGTGTTTAGTTTCCTCATGTGATTCCCAGTGTAGCGCCACCCAACTTCAACCTGATGAGCCAGCGTAACCAGAATAGTTGCGAGCGCCTGTGAAAGTGTACAGAGCGTTTATGTAACATCCAGTAACACCTATTGGCAGCACATCAAGTCAGGGTAAAATACATTAACGATCACACAGATGAAGTGCAAATGTCAGCAGTGGGGTTTTGACACATCACATCTGTCTGGAATTAATCACAGGATCAAACTTGCACATTAAGAGCCCGTCCTCCCCAACAGACCACGACGACGCCCTTTTAATGGTGTCAACGTCTATTTTTATTACAGAAATTAAATTAACCTGAACTAATTGTGACAGTATGCTGCGCTGTGTGCTTCAATACAAGAACTAATACAACACAGTACAAAGAGATAAGATAGATAAGACAAGATAGTTACTCTATTAAATACTTAAGTTACAAAAAATAACTAACATCTCAAGTGGAATTTGCTTGTTTTTTTTATCATTGTTTGTCAGCCATTTATATCTTGAATAGCACTTTGTAGCCTTTGTTTTTAAAAGTGCAATAGAAATAATAATAACATTATTATTATTATCAACATCTATTTCAAAATGTAATCATACAGGGAACGTTTTACTGATTGTTTTTCAGCTTCATTCTGCTTCACATGAATCAAATTCAACACTTTCACAAGTTAAAGAGATGTTAAAGTTTTCATGCAGACTGGTAACTGCAGATTTTGGAGAGAAATTCAGGGGAAATACATTTTTTTTACAACACACTCTGAAATGATCAGCACAGAGGCACTAATGAATATGAATGAACACATGGTGTACAACCTCAACTGTTAATGAGGACAGTATGGGGGAAGGGATGGTACAGTTTATGTACAGAGAGTTAAAATTAAAATACACCCAAAGGTGAAGAAACCCAGACGCACGGTGCATCAATCTGTGAAATGTCTTATCGTGTGTGTGGGTGTGTGTGTGTGTGTGTGTGTGTGTGTGTGTGTGTGTGTGTGTGTGTGTGTGTATATGTGTTTTTCAGGTGTGGCTGCCAACTGTGCCTCAGCTTTGGCCCAGATGGCTGCAGCCTCATGTGTGCAGGAAGAGAAGGAAGAGAAGGAAGTGGGAGAGACGGGCGACGCCATCACACAAGGTACCGAGAGCAGCTCACACTGTGATGAATACACACATGCAGGCTCACACACCATAACACACACACACACACACACAGACTAAATTAACACAGAATTTTAGTTGGCAGCATCGGCTTTGCACAAATTATCAAGAGGTTACAGCTCAGGCAAAAAGAGACTTGAATGATTATGGATTTACGGATATGCGACTGTTCGTTCTAAACAACAGTGGCGGCTCCTGAAGAGGTTTGCGTAGATGCTGCAACAGCATCATATCTATCAGAACAGCATCTATCAGAACAGCATCATATCTATCAGAACAGCATCATATCTATCAGAACAGCATCATATCTATCAGATCAGCATCATATCTATCAGAACAGCATCAGTTCTATCAGAACTGGAGAATATTTCTTCATTGAAAAGAGAACAAAGAATGACACTGAAGGCTTTTTCCTCAATGGAAAATATGTTTTCGCTCTTTTCTCAACTCACTTCGGCAAGAGTTCGATTAACAAATTGTTCATCCAATCATCTGCCGAGTATTTTGTGTGTGTAGTGCTTGCCCTTTTTCAAACTGTTTCCAATGACGGCTTCTTCGAAAGGTCACGTTTACATATTTATATTTGTGGAGAATTCCCTGAAGAGTGAGAATGAGTGAAAGCTAGAAAGCAGCATACATTTAAGTTTAATAAAGTTTGTGAATGCCGAATAATACCTACATGTGTACTGTACGTTATATAGTATATCCGGATATGCATTTATGTGTACGTGTGTGTGTGTGTGTGTGTGTGTGTGTCCAGTGAAGCAGCGTGTTGAACAGCGTTTGGAGCAGATCGGTCGTCCTCAGGGAGTTCGCCTCCACACGGCTCATGTGTTGTGTATGGACGCCATCCTGAACGTTGGACTGGAGATGGGCAGCCACAACCACGACTGCTGGCCACATGTCTTCAGGTACACACACACATTTTTATTACTTTTCCAATTTCCAATTATATTTAACAGAACTTCTAAATACTTTTGGGATAACTGAAAGAAGTAGAATTAACTGCTCCAAAAATACAAAACCTAGTAAGTTAGTTTAACTTACCCACATAAATAGAAGGATTGCATTTTCAGGAAGTTGCAATATCATTTGGGACATTAAATGTTTTTAAAAAGCCCTTTGATTGATTTCAAACACAGTTCTTCAGAAAACGGATACAGTGCTAATACAATATGTATAACAATACAACTTGTATTCTACTTTTCTGTTTCTTCTCCTTTACCTCGTTATATTCTCTTCCTGCCCCTCACTCTTTGGCTCTCCTTCTCTCTCTCAGGGTGACTGAATACATCAGTTCATTGGAGCACACTCACTTCAGCGACGGCACCTTTCAGCCGTCCTCTTTGACCACCATCACCCAGCAGAGCCAGCAGGCGGTCGGCGTGGACCTGGGGATGGAGCTGAGCTGCGAGCCCAGCCCGGAGGCCTCGGAGATGGGCCTGAGCCAGCCGGTCATCCAGCCTCTGTCCATCCAGGAGCTGCTGAGGGAGAGCAGCAGAGGCCGAGGTCTGGACCTGAAGATCGGCAGCCTGATGACTGGGACCAGCGCTGCCAAGGCTGTGTGTACGCTGTCAACACAGGCCGACAGGTAGGGCACGCATATCATAATATATATATATATATATATATATATATATATATATATATCTCTACAATCATAAAGTAAAGGAAATGATCATTGGTTCCAGACCCATTACAGACATTATAATCACATCACATTATTTAGATTAAATGTTACGTTTTAGGTGTATTTCTCCTTTAAATTGTTCGACTAATTTATTATAAATAAGATCAAACAGTGATAGTAATGTGTTTCATCACTTTGCAGAGGTGACAAGACTTTAAGTACCGTGCCAAAGTGAAGCCATATAAACAAAAAAGGAAACAACAATAATTTAGGTCATTTTTCTTAATCATTTAAATGTTGATATTAAAAGATATTTTCTTATTTCAACATGTTACATAAGAGTGTGGGTACCAGATCAAGGTATTTCCCACCAAGCTTTCATTGTTAAAAATAATGTAATCAATATCAAATAAGTTTGATTAAGTTTAAGCAAAATGTCTGTTGTTTCCTTGTTATCACTTTTCTAAATTAGCAGCCAGCATGATGATGCAGATAAATTCACTGCCATTTGGTGCTCATAACCACCACAAGATGGCAGCAGCAGCACAGCGCTACCTGAGACTGAGTTTTAGGATTAAATATAGAATTAGGTCTAGATTAAGGTTAGAGTCCTCACGGGTATGAAAGTACAAACGTGTGTGTGTGTTATAAGTGTGCGTGCCAATAGTTCTGCACTTATTAAAGTTTGGCACAAGCAGGGAATAAACTGTGTTTATTTCAAGGATCATCTCTTATGTAACCAGTTATCTAGGCTGCTTTTAGGAGCAAAAAAAATGTTCCCTCTGATCTTTTGCAGCAGATGGACAGA
Organism: Pholis gunnellus; assembly: GCF_910591455.1. Classification (NCBI taxonomy): domain Eukaryota; kingdom Metazoa; phylum Chordata; class Actinopteri; order Perciformes; family Pholidae; genus Pholis; species Pholis gunnellus. The sequence goes on from NC_136538.1 coordinate 20,554,272, forward strand.
ACACATTTACAAGCTGAACATGGTGCCAAAACATCGTAAATAGTCCTCTGCACAGGGCTGTCACAAAAACAGTGAGCTTCAAGGGCCTTAGAACGTTGTTCCTCTGCACTCTGAATATTCACTAAAGTGTTTTCACCTCACTTCACTTTAACAACAACCATTTAAAATGATTGTTATGATTTGGGGTAATTTTTTTACGTGTGTTCCAGGTTGTTTGAAGAAGCAGCTACTAAGCTGAACCTGGTTGGTCTTGTCGGCTTCTTGCAGCAGCTCAGGAAAGCGTCTCAGTCTCAGCTGTTCGACTCTGTTACAGAAACTGGAGACTATTCACTGGCAATGCCAGGTACACTCACACACACAGACACACACACACACACACACACACACAGACACACACAGACACACACACACCTTGTTGCTTCAGTGAATATGCATTCCCTAACTCATAACTATATCCTTCACTGGTAACCTTCCAGCCTCAAAGCATTTTGAGATCATCTGACTCTCAAACCCTGGTGGTTGTTTCTGGTAGTGAAAGACACAACAAGCGATGGATGATGTAAAGGTGTTGAGCAGTTCAATATTAGTAAGGGAGAAAAATAAGTTTGTTAAAAACAAACAAGGATGGTTCTGTTTATTAAAGAGAATAGTAGGATGATGAAAGAGTGGATGGGTTACATGAGGTCATGCACTTATATTGTAGCAGTTAAAATTAGCTAATAAATTGAATGAATTCATATACATTAATTACATCTTTTACTATTCTTAAGAGCTCTATATGCTTTTTCTAATTACAGATTTACAAACACAGAATCCTTCATTGGATAACGGATTACATTACCACACATTTAGGAAATTCATTTTAGAGTTAATAAGGACATGCATAAAGCCTGATCAGAGCCTGTACGCCTCCTCCGTGTGTCTGTAGGAGAGGCCAAGTCCACGCTGGACCGGCGCAGTGCTCTCCATCTCTTCCGTCTGGGCGAGGGCATGCTGAGGATCGTCAGGAACAGGAACCGACCTCTGCTCCACATGATGAGGGCCTGGAGCGTTGTGGCACCGCATCTGGTGGAGGTATAGGCAACTTCTGCCTCCTTTTAAAAACAAAAACAAAGGGAGCGCTGCTGCAGTGTGCACAGAGCCATGTAAAAGGGTTCATCAGGGGTCACATTGACTGTCCATCATTCAGAAGCTTTCATATGAAATAGGTCAGAATGTTTTATTTTTTGTTGCTGTTTCAATATTATAATGTAAAGTTTTTGTTTATGTTTGGTCCATAAATGGAATACTTTTCTCAACAGTATTTAGAAACAGTTTTAAATTGCACTGCCTTAGTGTTTGTGACCACCTAGTTCATGTGGAACAGCTTCTCCCGCTTGTCAAAGTCTTTGCTGCACACAGTAGAGCTAAATAAATATCAACTATGTTTAGAGTATAGTTAAAGCTTGTTTCTAAAACAGTAAGAGTGTTTTCTTCTCCCAGGCTTCATGTCACAAAGAGCGCCACGTGTCCCAGAAGGCCGTTTCCTTCATCCATGATGTTCTGACGGAGGTGCTGACGAGCTGGGCGGAGCTTCCACACTTCCACTTCAACGAGGCGCTGTTCCGGCCCTTCGAGCACATCATGCAGCTGGAGCTGTGCGACGAGGACGTCCAGGACCAGGTTAGAGTCCACTCATACGAACATCCATCACTAAAACCACGCGTGTAGCACCTTTGTTTTGCCACACAGCTAACAACGCGTCTCTCGGTTCGTCTCCCTGCAGGTGATAACGTCAATAGGCGAGCTGGTGGAGATGTGTTCTCCTCAGATCCTGTCAGGATGGAGGCCTCTGTTCAGCGCTCTGAGGACCGTCCACAGCAGCAAGACCGACACTAAAGACTACCTGCTGGGAGAATACTCCATGGGTACGTCTGACAGGCCCTGTTGCAAACCAATACACACGCATTTTATTAAAAGAAATACCGTAGTAAGTTTATCATCTGACAGAAACAACCAAATGTATTCTTCATCTTTCTTTCATTGCTTCCCTCCCTCTTCCCTCAATTCCTTTTTCCTCCCATCCTCTCCACTACTCTCTTCATCAACTCCTTTCCTCTTTCTTCTCCCTTCCCTCGCTTCCTCCCTACCTCGTGTTCTCTCCTCTAGGGAAGTCCCAGGCTCCGGTGTTTGATGTCTTCGAGGCTTTCATCAACACTGACAACATCCAAGTTTTTGCCAACGCTGCCACTGACTACATCATGTGCCTCATGAAGTTCGTCAAAGGCTTAGGTTTGTCTCACTTGTACATGCTATTTTTTTTTCAGTTCATTACTTTTACACACCTTTAGGGATTCTTTCATTCTCCTGTGTGTAAGACGCTCATGACGCACGTCCTAAATACGTACATGACAGGAGGGGAAGGTTTTTTTATGTAAGTAAATCCGCTAATTTTCATCTTGCACAATTCTCGAAGGTATCCGCTTTAATTTCAGATAATATTTTACAATTTAACATTCGACAACATACAATTAAACACCATTTACAGAGAAAATTATATTTTTGTCAACAATGAATCAGTATCATGACTTTTAGCTTTTACAATTCTGCTTATTTTTCATTGTATACAAAAGTCAAAGACTTAGCTTGCACAGTAACACTTGTTCTGTACCAAGTTATTATTGTGTGTGTGGTTGTCTGTGCGTTTAGGAGAAGTGGACTATAAGGAGATTGGAGACTGTGTCCATGCGTCGGGTTTCAGCTCCACTGACCTCTGCCTGCCGGCTCTGGACTACCTTCGCAAATGTTCACAGGTAGGACAGTTTTTATTGGGTTTAAAATAATTAGTGTAGCAAATTTTGCCGTTACACCATTAAAACAATTATTTCAAAGTAAAAGTTCCTGATCCTTTGTGCCTTGTAAAGTTGCATTAAGAAATTACACCAAAAACACTTTTTCTTCTCAAAACGGTCCCACTAAGTGACAAAATAACACATTCAATAGTCTACAGTACTGTCGAGATTATTAGTCCAAATATCCATTGAGTAGCTGCAGATAGCAGAAGCATATATGCACGCATTTGATCACGTGACATAGTGAAGCATTTGATTGACAGCTGCTGGCAAAGATCTACAAGATGCAGACCAAGCCGGTGTTCTTGGGGGCGCGGCTCGCCAGCCTGCCAATGAGATCACAGGAGCGCTCAATCAGCACCGAGGACGGGATGGACTGTGTCCTGCAGGAGTTTGATGATGACACGGGTAACACACGTGTTTGTCTCATTTCCTTTTTGGTGTATTTTTCTGTTCTGTCTTTTGTACTTTTTCATCCCCCTCCAACACTCTCTCTGACCCCCTCGCTGTGTGTCGCTGTGTTTACCGTCCCGCAGGTCTGATCCAGGTGTGGATTTTGTTACTGGAGCAGCTCACAGCAGCGGTGTCAAACTGTCCCCGCCAACACCAGCCTCCAACCCTGGAGCTGCTCTTCACTCTGCTCAGAGAGGTCATCACTGTGCCAGGTAACACACACACAGACCTGTGTGGATTTGAGTGTGTTTGAACTGCCGTTTTTATACCTTAGTCCCAACTTTTTAGGACAATTAAGGAGGACAGTGATCCTTGACACAAAAACAAGGTAACCAAACAGTGGAATGTTCTTGAATGGCCAAATCAGTCACATGACCTCAATGCAAATGAACTTGCGCCTCTCATGCTGAAGATCAGACTGATGCGGGGGAAAAAAACCCATAACAAGCATCTCAAGCTGGCTTAGCTCACTTAAACGTCCATTGTCCAAGTAAGAAAACCTACTTACCCTTCCAGTCCTAACTGTGTCTCCTGCCTCCAGGTCCGGGCTTCGCCATCTTCTCCGTCATCCAGCTGCTGCTTCCCGTCATGTCACTGTGGCTGCAGCGAAGCCATGGCGACCACTCCTACTGGGATGTGGCGGCTGCAAACTTCAAACACGCCATCGGCCTGTGCTGCGAGCTGGTGGTGGAGCACGTCAACAGCTTCATACACTCGGGTGAGACGCAGCGGTTTTTCCCATCGCTTTCGCACATTTTGCACACACTAAAATCAGGACTTTGTTCCGTTGCACACCTGGAGCAGGAAGTGTTTGTCGCGAAAAGAATAACAATCATCCAGACAGGTTTATGAAAGTTTAAGTCCGTCCCTCACCATTTCCTAAAGTTCTCAGCTGACACTTGAACATTCAGTGCTTGTAGTTTCATTGATCGCCTTGATGGAGGATCAAGTAAAAGATTGTAGGAGAGCTCAGTGTCTTTGAAATACTAAATAGTTAAACAGACATTGCTCCACATAAACCCCGGGCTAATTGCCACTTTGTCGACACTGAAGAACTGTTTCCAAAACTAAGCCTTCCTCTTAACAGGTCAAAAGCTCCCTGATGCTCAAATATTTTGAAAGTGTCAGATGAAACATCGTCTGTCGTCATTTTTAACCTCAGGAACACGCGTCAGAGATAAGATATTTTAAACTGAAGGTCCACCAGCACAGATCTGATGAATTGTTGTCGCTTGTGTACAAAGTGTGTTTGTGCACCAAAGTGAAGTAGAGCGTGACTGATGACTTGTTATTCCACTGCCCTCCTCTTTAGTCAAATTAAATTGCGGCCACTCCATCTCTATCCCATGTGCTGATGGTTTGTGTTGTTGTTGTTGTGGTGTGTGTGTGCGTGTGTGTCTGTGTGCCTCTGCCTTCCCTTATTGCAGATATTGGTTACGAGTCTCTGATCAACCTGATGTTGAAGGATCTGTTCAAGCTTCTTGTGGCTTGTGTGTCTGAGCCTGCAGAGACCATCTCCAGAGTCGGCTGCTCCTGCATCAGGTGACGACACTTAACTTCCTCGTTGTGAATTATACATCCGTCACCACACTGAAAACCACATGGAAACTTTAAATGTAGGAATCTCTGTCTCTCTGTCTCTCTGTCTCTCTGTCTCTCTGTCTCTCTGTCTCTCTGTCTCTCTGTCTCTCTGTCTCTGTGTTCTTGGGTTGAATTGGAGTTGGAGTTCATTTTTATAATATCAAAGTCACAAATTAGAATTGCGTGTTTTAATGGCCAAAATTATGAACTTAGTCTGAAACAGCTGTAAAAGGAGAAGGTTTTAGCCATCAACTGCCAATATTAGATGGCTGAAATAACGGTTGCTTGTTAACATTATTCGGCACGCAAAGATGGTGTCCTTGGAAAAAAAAGAAAAAGAGCACCACTCACATTGATTGATAGATTTTCTATTTTCTCTTCTTGAGCATCAAATGAGAGGAGAGTATAATCATCAACATCTTATAATTAGGAATGAATCCTGGTCAAAATAATCGTCTGTGCATTAATCCACCACTGAAAATAGTCCCCAGCAATTTCACTATTTACTCCAGTTTGATGAAAACTAGAGCGGCCAGCTGTTTTAGGATCTTACTTAGGATCTTACTGAGCCTTTAAATGAAAGAGAAACTTAAAATGGCTCACATATATTTAAAGATGTACATCCTCAGGAGGAACCAACAGGTTTGAGGTGTCATATTTTTTGTGGGATTTACATGAACAAAAATACAAAATAACAGCAGCATCATGTTCAGATAATAAACAATGGACAATGCGTTAGAAAGTAGGAGTTCAGATCACTTTTCCTCTCTCTAATGTAACCACTGCTGTTTCTATTGTTCCCCGTCTCTCTCAGGTATATTTTGGTCACAGTGGGTCCAGTGTTCACAGAAGAGATGTGGAGGTTGGCCTGCTGTGCTCTGCAGGACGCCTTCTCTGCTACATTAGAGCCTGTCAAGGTAAACACACACACAAACACACACACACACACACAGATACAACTACCTGCAGATACCAAGACATGACAGGGCTTCTAGGGCACATGGTCACACACAAATGTAAACGGGAAGGAGGTATACGTAAATAAGAAAATTAACAAATATACACAATATAGAAACAGAATGTTAAAGCTTCCCTTGTCTGATGTCTGCAGCTGAAAGTTAAACATTAAACTCGTTGCCACTGGATTTTTGTTCACAAAACCGAAAAACTTGTTTTTTTATACTTGACTTTTAAGTAGATACATTGTTGTTCTACAAAAATGTTTTTACCATTTCACAAAAGATGGAAAAGTTCTTCAATGTCTTGACATAAGCAGAAAAACTAAATGGAGCCTTTAGAATGTGTTTAAATGGGCAGAATGTATCTGACAGGGTTTCATTGATTATCTGAACAATAATAAGTATATGTTTATATACTAGATTTGTTATCGCTGTTAAAGTTTTGACAATTTTTTTGCTGCATTAAAAGAAAGAAAGGTTTACACTTGAATTGTAAATGCTGTTAATTTTGAAGATACCTGCCCAGGTATCGGGATTGAAAAAGTCGGATCGGTGTATCTCTACTGTTAATTTGTTAATGATGGAACTACCTGCTGTGTTTAAGTACCGTGGGAGATCACAGATTTTAGAGAGTCTGGAATCCAACCCCTGCTGTTCCATTTCAGCTACACAGGGAACAACTCTTAACCTTGTGCGTTTGAGTGTGAGTGTGAGTGTGATCAGTAGAGGTGACACAGCGGATAGATTGGTGGATGTTGTGTGTTCCTGCAGCTGACTGACTGCTGCTAAGCAGCTTTACAGCTTAGAGCCACATGTGTGTGTGTGAGTGTGTGTGTGTGTGTGTGAGCTTAACATGCTCTTAGCCACATTGACAGACATGCAGTCATTTTGTTTATGTAACAGCCTTTGTGACTGTGTCGCATGTTGTGGCTAACAGTTTGGTTTTATGTGGCACATCATATTTATTTCGGACTTATGGCCGTTTTATATAAGAGCTCCTGTTATCAAGTAGCATGTTGGATGCTTTTACAGCTGCATGAACTGTAACTTTGAGTAGTATGTCGGGCAGTTTTACATAAATGTAGGTGTATACCATTACATGCCTAATATTAAAATGAGACATAAAGTAGCAATTTAGTTACTTTTCTTACTCCTTTTTGATGATGCTCTTGATGTTTTCCTGGTGGGTTTAACTTGGAGTTTCTGAACCTTAGAGTCAAGACGTCGTATGAATACACAGAGTCATGGGAGATTTATTACACTGATTTATTTAAATGTAGGCATAATTCACTATTAGTAAGAAGATGAGATGAAATGTTTTTTTTTAAATATCATATATTTTATAATCCTTTTCGAGGTTGCTTTAGGTACTCTACTTTTTCTGATATTAGTATTTTGCTCTACAAAAACTGGACTGAATATTTTAGATGGAACATATGTTTGATTTTTATTTATTCATATTTTTATTGAGGGGAAGCCACCATTCTTCAAATTCCAGTTTATGTCCATTTGTATATTCAGAGACGAGATTCATTGTTTCTATTTTATTTTTTTGTGTCCAATCAAACATATGAGTTATTCTGTCAAGACCTTTTTAATTCTAAGAGGTGCTGCATGAATATATATATATATATATATATATATATATATATATATATACACACACACAAGCAAAGCACTTCTTGATTTGCAACGGAGAAAGATTTACTGAAATACCCTGATGTAAATTAAAAAACTCATCCAAGAGAATGTGTAGAGTCTATAGGACACCGACAGCCCTTCATATAAAGCTTAGACTTTAACATGAAGCTTATGCTTCCACACGTGTCAACACGTGACCTTTGACTGGGTCAATAGAAAAGCTGAATTTTTTTTATAAGCACTGCATCCAGGTCACATCAGATATAATGTGAAGGCTGTAAACTGTGTAATACTTCAAGAGTTCATCACGGTGGAAATCTAGATTTGTTAATCTCCTGAGCACACTTACAGTTTATTGATGAATTCACCAGCTTTTCACAATTTTACCAAAGGCTATATATTATAGAAGTATTATTGTGTTATGTCAGCATGGGTTTGCATCATGCATAAAGTTCATGATAACAGCGGTTGGTTTGCATCTTGTTTTTTTCCACATTTGTGTATTCAGGGAAAGTATATTTTAGTCCAATTAAATGAAAACATACCCTCTATTGAATCAATGTACAAACATCAGAGAGATGCAAGAGGAACGTTAATGTCTCTCTCTCTGTGTCTGTCTGTAGAACCTTCTCGCATGTTTTCATAGCGGTTCGGACAGTTTTTCTGGAGACGCCTGCGAGGTGAAGGTGGCGGCTCCGTCCCACTCTCCTTCAGCTGAGGCCGAGTACTGGAGGATCAAAGCAATGGCTCAGCAGGTCAGCAGGACTTAAATACTGTGTGCTAACCATGACAAGTGTACTTCATATGAACCCGGGACAGACAAAGTGGTTTTCCATGTTCATTGGGCTGTTTTTTAACCATAAAGGTACATGTCATTCTTAGTTGTCTCCTTATAAAAAGAAAGTTTGGCAAGAAATAAATGAGCTCTCCGGACAACAATGAGCTGGAAGGTTCATGAATTAACCACGAAGAAGTCAGAAGTGAATGTCAAGTCAGTTTTATTTTATAGCTCAATATAACAAAGCACACATTTGCGTATGAGGTCATGAATCTACAGACAAAACAACAGTGTGTTCAAAGACGCCTCCTACGGGTGTAATTATGTCTAAGTATCCTTATCTGAGCTTCATTCAGTATCTCGCTCTTACCAGCCAGCAAAAAGCTTTGGGGACTTTTTAAAAAATATTTTTTAAATGACTGAAACCAGGAGAATGACAACATTAATCTCAAATTTAACAAAACTTCAATATGCAAACATTTCCAATTAACTACAGTACACTGTTGTCCTCTTTGTGTCCCAGGTCTTTATGTTGGACACCCAGTGCTCCCCAAAGACGCCCAACAACAAGGAGGGCTTTGAGCACGCTCAGTCCTGCGTTCTCATCATCGAGCTGCCGACCGACCAGCAGTCCAACGGGCACACTCAGAAGAGGTGGACAACGTGCACACAATCGCCCACACAACAAGCATGTTTCGCTCCACATGTGACGATGATTAACTGCTTTTATTATCTAATTAGTACACTCCCCTGATCCTCAAAATACATTCTGACCAAGACTCTAACCAATAAGAAGCATGTTATTGTTTTTCCTTTCAAAAATCAAATAAAAAAAACAGAGAAAAGTCCAAATGAATTGAAGTAATGAGGGCAAAGTTTAACAACTGCAAAACTATATCAGCAAATCCTTTTTAACAAACGTACAGTACAGTCCAAGTCTCATTTATCCAATTGTATGAATTTCTTCCCAAACACATGCATCTTCGCTAAGAAGAGAACACTTCTGCATCAACAGTCTCAGTCTAGTGTTTTAAACAGTGAGGTTCATTCGCCCTGGATTATTCTGCACAAGTTGTGTGACAGTTTGTAAACAGATGTTTATTATAGGTTTGCTGTTGTTAAATGCGGTCACCATTTACTTCAAATAGTCTTTTCTACGACTTTTCTCTGTTTTTTTTTATTGTGCGTTCGCCATAGAGGCGTGCAAGAAAAACAAATCTTCACAAAATCAAAGTAACACAGGGTGAGTAATTGAGATACAAATGGTAACTGCTTGGGTGAAGTATTCCTGTAAGAAAGAAAACCAAATCGTTTTTTCTAAAATATGCTGTCTTCTTTTGTTCAAAACGTGAAAAAACATGATTGGAAATGCAGCCAAAATCTAACCCTCACTTACTGTCTTTGCTTGTCGTTCTGCTGCTGTAGTTGCAGGAAAATTGGGTAAGGCGGTTTTCTTTGACATTGTTCCTGTATGAAAAATGTGCATGAACAGTCAAACTAGCATACCCACCTGTGGAGCCGCACGATGTGGAGAAAATATGTGGTGTGTGATGGATTTGACGAATATTTGTGTTTTGTGTTACGATGGATCTTATGATTTACGTGAAGCTTCTAATGTTTAACTAATCATGGAGGTCAGATAGTAACACAAATGGCTACAAGATTTATATTGACAGGATGTCGAAGTTGAGTTCCTCTTATATAAATTGTACTTGTAACAAAGCGATTTTATGGCTGCCAGTCTTTCCCTTATCTAATACAAATCAGCTTTATTGGTGCAACAGCATTTCATGACTGCTCATTCTTCATTAAAGCTTTTTCGGTTCTGACTATTATGTTATTGACTGCTCCCTCTAAAAATTCATGTATGTACTGAAGCCACAGTACACTAGCTATTAAATTGGTTTATCACAGCCTAGTTACAGTAGACAATTGTTTATTTTTTACTTGAGGCAAAGAGATTGTTCTTATAATTTAAAAACGTGTTTTAACCGGCTTCCTGGTTTCTGAATCCTGCAGTATCCCGTTCCGGACCATCGTGGTTAGCCTGTTGTCGCACCAGGTCCTGCTCCAAAACCTCTATGACATCCTGCTGGAGGAGTTCGTCAAGCAGCCCGACGGAAACGAAAAGGTCACACCTGGGACCGCTGACCCCAGCCGGGCCACAGCAGGCTTCCTGCGCTACATCTCCATGACTAACTTGGCCATAATCCTGGATCTGCTGCTGGACTCTTACAGGTTACTGCAACAAGAAAATCAGACGATATGCAGATGACAGTGTCATATGGATCTGTAATCCCACTGGAGTCACTTCATAATAATAATGATAATAATAATGATAATGCTGATCAGCTTCACACTCGGCTGACTTTTCTCCTGATCACTTCTTCTGCAGGACAGCGCGGGACTTTGACACTCGGCCGGGTCTGAAGTACCTGCTGATGAAGGTGTCGGGTGTCTGCGGAGCGGCTAATCTTTACCGTCAGTCTGCCATGAGCTTCAACCTGTACTTCCAGGCCCTGCTGTGTGCCACACTGAGCCAAGCTGACAGCATGACGGCACAGCAGGTGTGAGAGACTAGTTGGTTGATGTTCCGCTTTTTTCACTCCCTAAAGAAACAGATATTTTCCTTAGAAGTTGGTGGAGACCAACTAATAGCTAAAGGGAGAGTAAATACTGTACTCAAATCCAACAGTTGCCCAGAGACACATCTCCAAAGAACTACTACTGTTGCTCTGTGTCTATTTAAACTGTTTGCTATTACATTAGACATGTTAATTGTATAGGCTATAATATGTCAGACATGTGTGATCTTCAGCTTGATTTCTGTTTTTGATTTGAAAAAAAATTCAGTTTTATTATGTTTATGTTTGTGTTTTTGGTAGGTGTAATGAAGTTCAGAGTAGGTATTTTTATTTTTTGAACAAAAGCATTACAAAACTACAATACAATTGACTAATTAATCTAATTGATTACATTTAGTATCTAATAATAACTTGGCAACCAGTTGGCATCCACCTACTAAAGACATCACAACCTTGAAACATTGTGATAATCACTAACGAGTCATCAGCAATCAAAACTCAGTTTCACATTTGAACCTTTCGTTGTATTTAGGTGAAGAGGATGCTGTATGAGGAAGAGGAGGGGAGCTCTGATTCCTCTCACCCTGGCTCTGCTTCCTCAGAGGACGAAGACATCTTTGAAGAAACGGCACAAGTAATGCGCACACACACACACACACACACACACACACACACACACACACACACACACACACACACACACACACACACACACACACACACACACACACACACACACACACACACACACAGCTTCTGTTCTTCAGTGATAGTAGGTGTATATAGAATAATTGTCTTTTTTGATTGTGATAATAACAGTGATTTAACTTATTCTCAGTTAATAAAGCTTTTAACGGTTAAAACAAGGACAAATCATCAACTGCTCAGAACAAGTTCTGTTTTTATTTAATTTGTCATAAAAAGTAGAAAAACAACAGTGTAGAAAGGATGAGCAGTGATCGCCACAAAAGCTAAAAAGACAAAGAAAACAGTGCTTAGAGATTGAATATGTAAATTGTCAGAGGCCACAGTGATTGAAAGGTGACGAAACAAAACAACAAAAATGAAAGATTTGCGTATATAAGTCTGCTCTCTTATCCATTACTAATGTCCTCTAGTTTTAATGAGCTCCGTCCTTAGAGGGTTTCTTGAACTTTTCCCCCTCCTAAAGTAACGAGTGAGAGGAATTACTAATGTTCTGATATCAAAAATCAACTCGTGCTCTGTGTTTCCTCGAGCAGGTCAGCCCCCCTCGAGGCCGGGATAAACGCTATCACTGGCGAGCCCCCATCCCATCTCTCAGCGTGCAGCCGCTGAGCAGCGCGGACTGGGCGTGGCTGGTCAAACGCCTCTACAAGCTGTGCATGGATCTGTGCAACAGCTACATTCAGATGCACCGCGACCTGGAGAACACGCTGGAGGAGATGGCGCTGCAGAGAGGAGGAGCAGGAGGAGGGGGAGATCATGTCTTCTTCCTGCCTCTCTTCCAGTCCGAGAATTCCACTCCGACTTCAGCGAGCGGGCTGTCGGCGAGGGGGACGCCATCAGAGGAAGGCGGGTACAGGTCTCAGGCAGCCGACAGCTCAGCATCACCAGGGGACACGCCCACACCCAGCCCAGGAGTCAGGTCGGACTTCAGTCATTGTTATGTTGTTATAATGGCGACTTGCCGAATGTCTGTCTCCACCCTGAACACAAGAATCAAATGTAACACCTTATCCATCTGATGAACAGCTGTCTTCACCTGTGCACAAGCATGTAACCCCTGCAGATGTGTTTTAATTGCACATTTGATCTTGTGCATTTTTGCAGAACATTTGACAGGCCTTAGTTTCAATCAATGCTTTCACTCGCACATTACTCAGGCTACCTGCGCCCTCTTGTTCAGTGTAGCACCTGTCCAATTAAAGTGACCTGTTCTTTTCTCCTTACAGCTGCACAGGCAGTCTGCCCAACCACCTCCGGCACGAGGCCGAGAGGAGGGACTCCGGGATGACAGGAAGCTCTGTTGGAGGAGCTCCTGGCGGCGCTGGACCAGGAAGGAGAAAGGAATGGTGGGAAAGCGCCGGGAACAAACTCTACACCATCGCCACGGACAAAACCATAAGCAAGCTGATGATGGAGTACAAACGCAGGAAACAGCAGCCGCAGCAGCAGAGCCACGTCAACCTGTTCATGAAGGAGCAGGGCCGGGCGGCGGCAGCAGGAGGAGGAGGAGGCGGGGAGAGGAGGGGCCTGGTGGAGCCTCAAAGTTCCTTGCAGAGGCCCCAACATCTGGTGGACCAGCAGGTTCCCCCATTGAGGCACTCAGTCAGTGCGGGACCTGAGGTTCTGAGGCAGGAGAAGAGACCACGATCAGGATCCACCATCAGCTCCCACAGCATCTCACTGAGGGACTCTGAGGCTCAGATACAGGTGCCGATACAATTTTATCGTCACACAAGTTAAGACATTGTTTTGTCTCGTCTGTCAAGACAGGAAAGGGAAAGGGAGGGGTGAGCTGCGGGGTTTTCTGTTGGGTTCTTCTGTTGGGTTCTTGAAGTGCGTTGTTTATCTTATTTTGTTTTAATAACAGAACACACAAACACACCAAATTCTGTCAAGTTAAGAGAAAAGTGACAGCTCTTAGAAATGAATATAAAGGACCTCAGATGCATAGTCATGCGTGTGTGTGGAAGACAAGCATCCGCTTGAGTGTTGAGCTTTGTTGACATTTTTTCTCTGCCCTTGCAGGCGTGGACCAACATGGTCTTGACTCTCCTCAACCAGGTCCTCCTCCTGTCAGATGCCTCGTTCCTGGCGCTCCAGCCGGCGCTCTACCCCTGCCTCAGCCAGCTCTCCTGCCACGTGACCGACGGCCGTGTCCGCCTGGCGCTGCGCGAGTGGCTGAGCCGCGTCGGCAGACTCTACGACATCACCGTGTGACACTGCGGCGAGGAAAATGCAAACAAAAAGCACCGGACGCAGAGCGTGCAGTCTGTCGGGTCAGTGAAGGACGTAAACGGACGAAAGATGAATTAGATTGGTTTAATGGCGTGAAGGCGCCGCTGTGCGGTAGATTGATGATGAGTTTGATTTGCTGATGATGCAACGCAGAGGCAGACTGACATCGTAATGTAACAGACTGGTGGAACGAGCTGGACTTATGAGAAACCTGGTTGGTTGTCATATGGATTAGTGGCACTTTTGAAGAGCGAGGAGGACATTGACGCATTTCATGTGACATTAAAGGAACAGTGTTTAGGATTTAGTGGCATCTAGCGGTGTGGTTGCAGATTGCAACCAAACTGAATACCCCACCACAAGCGTGTCGCAGAAAGGTGGCGAAAGGCTCTCGCTAGGTTTGGTTTGTCCTCTCTGGGCTACTGTAGAAACATGACGGAATCCTTCTAAACTAACAAACACCCAACGATTCTTAGTTTCAGGTCATTGCAAACTGATGAAAACATAGTTATGAATATTATATTCACTTTTTTTCTAATAGATCCCACAAAATGCTCAACACTGGCCCTTTAAGTTTTTGATTGGCAGATGAAATGATGTAATGAGAAGAATGAAGGAATTTTTTGTATATCATGGAAATTCAACACATACACATACTGTGTCAAAGCATTTAAATATTATAAGCTTCTTGTCAGTTTTGAAAAACTAATGCGCTCATCATTTTGTCACAGTATTGTCATATCGTCACAATACGCTTCCTCCAAGGTGGTAAACAATAACGTTTAATTATTGCTTCATCCTAATGTGGATACATGCCTAAATGTGCGCATATGCAATGAATTATGATTACTGTTAAGTTTATTTGCATACTTTTTAAAAGGTACGCTGTGGAGTTTTGTTTTGAGCTTTATTTACATTCAGAGAATCAGTTTCTTAGGTCACGACTGCCAACAGCTGTTGGTGAGTTCAATGACATAAAATTAGATTCTTCAAGCCGTTTGTTCGTTACAGCTGTTCAACATCTAAGTGTTTCATGGCTTCCATGTGCATACCTGCAAGGGCTAGTTGAGCATAAGATTTGAACAAAACGGAGACTCAATCATCAAACCTTAAGTCCATGTGGTCCAAAACTCTACAGGGTAGCTTTAAGGAAAAGTTATTCTTTCTCTTTTACAACTTGGGATGTATTTTCAACTCCGTTTTGGCCAATATTACTACTCGTTATGAGATAAAGGTGAGTAACAATAATGACTCCGCAGATGATGCAATGAGGGAAAATATACTGTTTCAGAACACAACAGATCACGAGCGTTAAAAAAATACATTGAGCTAAAATAAGGTCAACTTTAGATATTGTTCTATTTATTTCTTCTTAATCTGAGAGTGAGGTCCGTTACATCCGGTGGAGACGTGTTTTGCATTTTGAACTGATTGTACATGAATGTTTGTCACTGTAATGCAATTTCTATATCAAGCTTTAAATAATGTGCAGTCATCATTTTACTTCAACTGAATGTTTATTATTCACTCTTAAACCTTCTGGAATGAGTGTATCACCAAAACGGAGCGATCAAGTATTTATTTTAACCAAAAACCACATGCAGTACGTGTATTTTAATGTTAAATGCATCTAATATACAACGCGTTATTTTTCACTGTTTATGTGTGTACATGCATTTATGTAAATGATTTATTATTTAAGATATTTAACGTGTCATTTTGAGCATTTTCTATTTTTTTGAGAGTTTTCATTTTTTTATATTTCATATGCAACTAATAAGTAGATGTTTATTTTCTGTTTTGGATCAGTTGATCAGTTATCAGAGCTCAAGTTGAAGTCTTCAAATAACTTCTTCTGTCCGACCAGCAGTCCAGAACACACACATATATACGTAACAATGTTATAAGACTCAAAAAAGCAACAATAATTATAATAGTTATCAGAACTGCTGACATTTGCTGTGGATCTTCTCAGTCTCAGTTTTGACGCTAACAACACAATCAGACCAGAACTTTCCACTTGTACACATGACATTTCGTCATTTAAGTTACGCAGATTTCTATGGAATTTACTGAGGTAATTCTTGCTCTACAGAGGATGAACCTCTCAGATTTCAATGACCACATGACTTTACTGAACGTGATCTTGTACTGTTTGCTACCCATCTTGGTTAGCATTAATCTGCAGTCTTTAGGTTTGTTATCTTCTAATAAATAACGCCACTGCTCTCACCTGGATGATACTAAAAACAACCAAAATGCCACTGTGCATTTTAGGACAGATTATGACCATTATAAAAGAAGAGCGTGTTGAGTTGGTGCTAACTTCAGCAGCTCGGACCATATTGAGGGCGGCAGGGCAGGGAGGTCGGGGAGGGAGGGGCATGTGAAGCTCCTAAGAAGATTTACTCTTCTTTTTTCACCCAGTTTGTCAACCTCCTTTCATTTGTCCCTCTCTCTTTACCGGCTTCGTCTGCTGATTCACTGTTCATCTTTGCCAGTTGTCTCTCTGGATAATGGAAACCACCAAACCACCAAAGATGCACCTAAAAACGACTTTTTATGATTCTGCAAATATAACCAGAGCGCCTGGGCCAGTATACAGCTCTGAAGGCGGTAGTGATGAGATGTAGGTCAGAGGGGAAAGAAATGTGTCGTTCGCAAGATACATTTGTTGCAACAGCCTGTAAATCTTAATTTGGACATTGTGTAAAAGACAAGCGGCAGCCTGTAAAAGTGAAGCAAATGCAGAAGTGCCTTAAACTTGCATTATTTCTAGTGACCACCAGGAGGTGTAAAATAAATCCGATTGATAGATGTCTATGAGAAAATTACCCAACTTCTCACTTGATTTCTTACCTCAGTAAACAAAATATTTAACTTCACATTTAACACAATTTAAGTTGCATTTCCTCGTCCCCCCCCTCGGCCCACAGACTTGCTGCCACACTGAGCTAACATCAGATAACAGAATGTCAGACAAACCTCGGCCCAGTTCCTACTCGCAAACCTATCTCGCACATTTGCTCCCAGGAAGCTTTAGTGTGTCTCGCCTCTCTGTCCTCTCTCTGCTGTCTCTCAGTGTCCCTGACCCATCCCCACCCGCCCCCATTCCCTGCTGTTAGAGGACGAGCAGCAGGTGGACAGATGTTGTCGGCCGTCAGTGTGATCAGCAGCAGTGAAGGGAAGGATTTAGTTGGTGTTAAGTCCATGCCAGCGTTTCCATCTAAAAAAAGCAGTCGACTAATGTGTCGGTGTCATGCAACAGCAGTTTTTGTTGGTTCCTACTTCGCCTGGTTTTCATTCAGTCATTCACTCTGATGATTGTCCTACTTTAAAGTCTCAAGGATGTTGTTTGTGTTGTTTGTGTTTCTCATATTAACGATGACTCTTTTGTCTGCGCTGCTGAGTTTTACCACGACTGTGCGTTTGTCATACAGCGCAGAGATTAAGACAGAGATTGATTCCTGAACGTAGAAGTTGTGGCACGCTGAAGATCATCACGAGCACAAACGTTATCTGCACTCTAAGCAGATTTGATGCACTTGGGTAAAGTATAGTTGGAAACTGAGGAGAAGCTCCAAATCCGCCCATTGTCATGTGTTCCATCGCCAGAAAGATGTTCCCACAAAGTCTTAGATTTTAAGCTCTTATTGCTTTCTGTTATTGTAAAAGCTCCTTCTTTTGTTCTTTTGCTGGGAAGCTGTAATCGCATTTGTACTGATAATTTACAGTAAAACCATCTGCAGTTTAGTGTGCAGTCGAGGGATTATTGGGTCCCTGAACAGATTGACGGCAGTGACCCAATACGCTTGTTCTGCTCAGAGCTACGACCGATTGCTAGTATATCTTTAAAAAGAACTTCCTAAAAAACAGTGTCAAACAATCTTTAGTTCTCAAGGTTTTGCTTATAAAAAAGAACTAGTTCAGACAACTCCGATGATGGATGAGATATTTGGCTGGTTTGTTTTGCGACCGGTCGCTAAGTTTAATTTGCAGGGAGGCAGAGCGTTCACCTGGGAGTGAAGGAGGGAAAGCAAAGCAGCTTAAACTACAAATGTTCTGTTGTCTGACACTGACGGAGAAAGTAGGCAGTATATGAACCTGACTTTTGACATAGTTTCTAAAGTGGAAGGGCACATGACAGAGGCTGTCACGAGAACATATAGAACCAGAGAAATGAAATGTACTACCAGTCAGCTGAACAGAAATATCCCTTTCTTTAAAAAAAGGCATTTGTTAGAAATGATGAATGGTGGAAAATGAAGGATTCAGTGGTTTTGGAGCTTGACTCTTTCTTCCTTTCAATGTCGGTTATAACATGATATCTGGGTGAAGTAAGTGTGATTGTTGGCTTAGATAACATGGGATTACGTTTCCACATTGCTGCGTTTCATAACTTTCTCTTACCTCTGTTTTTTTGTTATTTTTTTAGCTGCACCTTAAACTCTATTAACCAGAAACTGGATCTTGAGCTCTGGCTGCTGCACCTGAACTTGAACCACTGACAATGACAAGATTGTTGACCCTCATACAGTTAAATACGTGTAACTTCACTCCAAAGAAAAGGTGTTGATGTGTGTGTGTGTGTGTGTGTGTGTGTGTGTGTGTGTGTGTGTGTGTGTGTGTGTGTGTGAGGTGTAAAGCAGGACAGGAGGACTCGGACAACGTGAAGTATTTAATTGCAGATTATTTGTGTCCCTTTTGAGTGCAACAAACTCACCGGTAGAAAGACATTTCCAAACGGTTTGTGTGGGACTTTAAGGCTGTTTTTGGAACGGCACAACTGTCGAAATGTATGATGTATCCGTTCATATCCCTGCAGATGAATGTGCAGACGGTTCCCGATACGAACGCAGGCTTTCTGCTCATTCAGGTGGTTGGTGTGTCTGTTTGCTTCCTTCGCTGACCTTGAACGCTTCGCTGCTGGACCGGCATCAGCAGGTCAGCTAATGTCGTGACTGTGATTTCTAAAAGTGTATTTTTTTTTTTTTTCTTCCGCTTTTGATATCAAAGAAAGGCACCTGTAATCTCTCCTGCTGAAGTTTCTAACCCTGCTCTGGCTTTGCCCGTCTGCTCTGTGTGTTGTACAATAAAAGCAGTTTATCTCACGTTTGTCATCATGTTGTCGCAACTCGTTCTCATCCCAGCTCGTCACACACTGACCCTCGGTCAGGAACGTTAGCGTCCCTTTCTAACTAACTGTGACGCTCCACCGCGGTCGCAATAAACACGTGGTTAACGTTTAGGCAACAAAACTTGTTTAGAAAATATATCATGGTTGGGCTTAAAATAGGTATAAACTAAGTAAATTGTAAACAACTTAACATATTTATGTATAATGACCCACTGAGCAGTAGTAAACTTTATGGACCAGGATTTACTGGCTACATATAACACTGCACATCCCTGCGTTTATAGTATAAGTTGTACATTTAACAATCCCACAATGCAATGTTAAGTTACAGTACATTTTGAAAACGTCTCATAGTGTTAGTGGTTTATGCGTGTTTTATCCTAAACAAAATGTTTTGAACTTATAATGCAAGGACCTCATTTCAGAGGTCAGAGAATAATTAACATCTAGAGTCCTCAAGCTTTTCTGTTTATCATCTGTGATCTTTTCAAAGTTGGGATTCAATCAAATGGATTTGTAACCATCCTCCAAGGACCGCACTGTTCGTACAAGGATTTTAACATAGTGGCCACAGATGGAAGTGCAGGTCATGTGACACCCAGGGGACAGACGGACTGTTTGCCAAACAAACTAGAACATCCTTTGACAACCTTACACACATTCAAACATCGACTTTTTGAGATGTTGACACTCGAGCTCTTAAGGACGGGGTCGAAGTGCATCCTTTGTCTAACAAAGTTTTTTATCTTTTACACTTGAGACCGCTGTCTCCCACCACCATTTATCATTGGTTTCTTTTAACCATGAACACATGTGAATCATCCGTTCATCCTTGTCTCATTCACACACAACACACAAACAAATGCACACACACACAGTTGTGTGTTGTTGCTGCTGCTGACCAGCTTCCAGCAGCTGTAAATCCTCCCATCAGGACCGGTGACGTTTCTCCTCTCAGCTGGACACACGGACTATCTGCTGCCCTCGTTTCTTCCTCCCTCCTCCCCCCCCGCTGTTATTATTTCAGGCTGATCACTTCGGCTCAGCAGTCAGTGACCCTCTGAGCTCACAGCGAACTTGTCGTCCTCATCTCTCCGTCCACCACACGTCTCTCTGAGCTCTCTCTCGACCCCTGTAGCCCCTGGCTCCGGCTGGGCTTCAGATCCTCCACCATGCGGTCTCTGTTGGAGAGCAGCTGGATGAAGTTTGGACCGGCCGGCCGGGACTCTCTGGACTATTCGCCTGGACCCTCGTCTCTGCCCTTCACCAACGGACAGGCTTCGGTGAGTTTATCCAAATCGAATCTGTTTTTTATTTTTTATTTGTATCAATCCTTTAATCTGTAAAAGCAGAAGCAGAATGCTGTCATAATTGCACATCATGAACTAAAATATTACTATTTTTTGTAGCTTCTTACTGAACAAAGTTTGCACCTGCAGCTTTTAAAGATTATTAAAGACGGACTTCTGCAAGATCACTTCCACATGCACAAGGCTTTATCAGCAAAATTATGGCATTTTGGCATTTGGCCAATGAGATTAACAAGGTTAATGTCAGATGCCAGATAAAGTCTTTATCTGACTGTTGAATGTTGTTGGTAATCAGGGCAATGGAGACTTTTAACTACATAGTGTCGTATGGACAGGAGGTTTCCCATGCTGTGATAATACTTGTGATGACCAGTTATGCCAAAATCAATATTTAATCCATACATTTCTATACCTTATTATAAAATGATTAATCTCTGCAAACTGTTTGTGGGAAACATTTCAAAGTGCAAAAGCGAACAAGAAACACGACTTTCAAGTTTCTTAGTTTACCCACAGATGGTTTGCATTTAAGATGTTAAATGTAAACAGCAAAATGTAACACTACTACTTGATTTTGCTTTATTCAATCTTAATCTCGCATTCAGAGCGCTATCAACATTTATGAAGTATTTAGGTTAAACGTGTTTATTCAGCAGCAGTGTACTCACACTAACACTCAGTAGTTTTGGTGGTCCAGATTGTACAGATTAACTCGCATGAATTTGGTCAAACAGATGTTTTGTGACTGGCAGCACCCTCTGTTGGTCAGATGTCTTAATACCATCTGACTTCACTATTTCTTTTACTAAGAAGTTATTGTTAGTTTCTCTGTTTTTGTCACCAACTAACCCTCCTCTAACAACACGACAGTTTATCACTTCACTTTAACAGCACAGTGTAGTACATCAAATATAGATCATAAAAATCTACATTTGCATTCAAATGATTAATATGTGAATATTATGTTTGTTTTCCTCACTTCGACATTTGTCAAATATTGTACAATTGAATTGATTAATGCACGAAAAAATGAAGACTGTGCAAATTGTGATGCAATGATCATGTATCAATCTGTCTTCAGAAAATGTGATCTAATCTTTTTGTGCCTGACTCACAGGGCCAGAGCTCAGGTGAGGCCATCATCAGTGCAAAATCCATCACCTTCATCACCCTAGCAGCCGTCTCCGTCCTCCTCTTCAGTGTCTTCGGCTTCCTGATGTGGCGCCGCAGGCAGAGCTTCGGCCTTAATGGCAAACTGGGATTGGCAAACGTGATCGACCTGGAGGACCTGCAGGACCCGGAGAGGAACTGCGAGCTGCTCTCCTCCATCCGACGGCAGTCCAGCAGACGGCAGTCCAGCAGACGGCACCGGCGGCCCAGCTCCAGCTCCGAGCAGGACACGACGGACGGCGTGTTCCTCATGGTCTACCTGCCCTCGCCGTATGAACACACGCTCACCAGGCTAGCCAGAGCCGCCAGCACGAGCTCCAGGGACTTGGAGCTGCTTCCGCCAAGTCCTGGACCAGAGACAGGCGGCAGAGAGGAAGTCGACGGGATGAGGCTGAACGACCAGGTGACCCTTGAGGAAGAAAACAAGGACTGAATCAAGGCAGGATACAAAGGAGAGAAGAGGATGGAGTATGATAACACGTCCACTGATTTCCTGTTGAGGAAGACATCTTCAAACCTTTCTACCTAACAAGACTGAGCATCAACGTAGATCTTGAGTTAGAAGAAGAGATTGCCATCACACGGCCCTGACCTGTTGCACCAACACCTCTTTTGTAGATCTGTATAGATTTTTAGATGTGGTTTGGTTGGATCGCTACCGCAAAGTCCGGTCTTCAAACCTCCCATTGGATGATATATCCTCTGTGATTCTCCCTCTAACAGACAACTTCATGCTGCTGAACACTCATGACTGATACAGAATGACTGGTTTTATTTTTTTAGGCGTCCCTCTCTTGATAACTGTGGACTTTCACAGGAATCAAACCTCCTGATATATTTCAGATACAAGACAGTTCTCTAAGACCCCCCCCCCCCCCCCCCCCCCGTCTGTACTCTGCTGCCTCTGTACAGTATAGAAATGACTGAAGAAGGTGCAGAATCAACTGAGTGCTTTTAACATAACTTTTTACATTATTCATCATACATAACCTGGAAAGGCTAGGATTGTAAAAATCATCTGGATTGAAATCATTCTATTTTCTAATCTGTGTATTTTATCTGTAACACAAGCTGTAGCATCCTTTTAGAGATGTATTTTGTAATATTGATACTTGTATTCATTTTTGCTGTGTGATATTCACAGTCTCATTGTCTGACCTCTGGATACAATGACTGACAATAAAGTGAAGGAGAAAGTGGAGTAGTTGGTTGTTCTACGGTGTCTTTGCAGTATTTCATCTCACACATCACCAAAATAAAACAACAAAGCATGGTTTAAACACTTCAAAACAACTGCTTTGCCCAACATCTGCATCTTTAGATATGCATCTAGATAGCAACAACCGCTACCGATCTGTTAATAAATGGTTATTTGATTAAACACGGTTACTCTAAAATGCACGTAAATGTCATTTTTGACCAAATCAAATCTTTTTAAAATCAGCGACTTAACATCTACACAGCTTGCTGAGAATCAGTTTGATTTTAAACCTTATTGTTTAGGTAATGTTATGTTACCTGTATGAATAAGATACTGAGAGGAAAATAATATTGCTTTTAATTACCGTCTAATTTGTAGATGCACAACCTGATTGATGCAGATGAAGCAGGACTTCTTGTTGATGTGTAGCACATGTCCTTTTGAAAAAGTCCCTTCACAGAATGCCAGTATTCTCTATGCAACACCACTTTCCCATAAATACTGTAGTGTACTGTAATTTAAAATATATAGGATACTGTCTAGTGTCTCTGTGCTGTTGCTTCAAATGGGACAGCCCACAATGCATTGCTAACTACAGTACACAACCGTATTACACAAATACCGTAGATTAATGGTGAAATTGGCTGTAAAATAACATTTGTTTACAGTGTAGGAGCTGCTTCAAATGTTGTCAATCAGTGGCTGAACGTGTGTCTGCACTTGTTGGTCGGTGTGCATAGTTTTCTGTATAATAAAATGCATCTGCTGCAGCCGCACCCAGCGCTCACAATAAACGCATAGGATCCTTTATTCGGTTTTAACCAGTTCATTGCCTAATAAATGCAGCATGCCCGGCTGCTCATTGTGCTCTGTGCTGCAGCACATGCTGTTCAGGAGGATAGCATGGCTCTCAACGTCCCGGGACTCGTAGTCACCATCATATTCTACCTGCTGGTGCTCGGTATCGGCATATGGGCTTCCATCAAATCCAAAAGGGATGAAAACAGGACGCAGGCAAACCATGCAGACATGGCTCTGCTGGGCGACAGGAACATTAACTTGGTCATGGGAATCTTCACCACAACCGGTGAGTTTCTTTGTGCTGCAGCTGCAGCAGCTGTAACCTGCAGGTTCATAGACTGTTAAAAAAACAAACATGCATTTTAATTGCATGATTTCTTTTACCATATTACCATATGGTAGATTGTGTTTAACGGTGCAGTGTGTAGTATTTTGAGCTGACTTTATTGCAGGTTAACACTTGGCTGCGTCTGAACACTGTGCACGCCGCTTTACATCCTCCCACTAGGAAAACAGCACTACAGCCCTCTATTGGTCCTGACTGCCATAACATACAAAACAGCCACTACATAACGTTATTAATAAATATGTTTTAGATAATCACCCAAAAATAAGAATCGTTGTGTTTAACTCGTTTAAATTAGTCGTTTATTTCGACATAAGGTATAGCGAATGCTCTTCGCGAAGCCGGTGTTACGGTTCAACCAGGGACCATGTTAACTGGTGACCTCCGGCCGAATGCGTCTGTTGTTGTCTTAGCTACGGCAGCTGTTAAAAACGAGAAGAGAACACGTAGCTGTCCTCGTGAATGCCGCATTGTTTAGTTTTGCAATACAGTGTCAAACCTTCTCATTCAAGTTGATCTGGTTGTTTTAGATTTCTATGTATGCCTCCAATCCTTACGTCCTGCCTATCGTGGCGTAATAGCACTGCCTCCGCATGCTAATTATTTTTCCACTCAATGATATGAGTTCGAATCCCGTATATACCTTTTAATTAATGAATTTGTATTTTTTTTAACTGTGCTACAGAGTTCTTCTACGTAACACATGTTTCCACAAAACAGGCTCCAAAGACGATTATGTGTTTGTTTGTTTTTATACCAAATTTATTATTTCAAAGGAAGGGGAATTTGCTCCCTTCCTGTCAACACATAAACAACAAGCAAGCGACGTTTCAAACTCGAGTGGACTAGTTTCCTCAAAAGACGCTCCAACGTCGAATCCGGTATGTTTTGACCAAAGACTGTAAATGAGAAGGTTTGACACTGTATTGCAAAACTAAACAATGCGGCATTCACGAGGACAGCTACGTGTTCTCTTCTCGTTTTTAACAGCTGCCGTAGCTAGGACAACAACAGACGCATTCGGCTGGAGGTCGCCAGTTAACAGGGTCCCTGGTTGAACCATAACACCGGTCGCCGTGTTTCTACGGTTGCCCAGAATGGACAAACCAAACAACTGGCTCAAACCACACAAGGGCTGCGGGTCGATAAGTCCTAAAATGACCTCCTAACGTCCATTACCTAACCACTTTTCCTTGACCTCTATGCAAAACATCATGGGGTCAAGGAAAGATATGAAGGAGAATTCATGAGGAGTTAGGAAAAGGCAACCGTGGTGTTTCGAAAATCCGACTTTGTGTCACTGACGTAGGTCTGCCATGGAGAAACTACAAAGGACTACAAAAAGCGCAACTAAAACATGACCCCATACAATGTGTTCATCTGTGGCATGCAGGCTTCATAAACAGCTTCTTCTGTGAGAGGCTGCTTCACTCGAAGGAGAGATACCAGAGCTCCTTCATTCCTGCTGCTTTCACACTTAACAATCAACACTGCTTCAGTAGTTCACTTGTGCAACATCTATCTAACTGTTCAATATCAATATCCTTTGTGCAATAATGTAGATTAAACGGTTTGGTTATATTTAGCTTTTTAACAGTTTAATAAACTATCATAGGCCTTTGCATCATAGACAGTTTGCTATATTTACTGTTCATTTTATTTCGTATTCTTTTTTACATAATATGAAATGAAACGTAAGGAATGTCTATTCATATTCATCAACATCAATCCCATTACTTTATGACTGTATGCGTATAATTGTTAAACCTGTGGGACATAAGGATATCGTTTGTTTTCATGGCGTCACTTTTAATGTTGCCGCCGCAACAGATTGTGGGGTGGGATTCTCTACTTTCCTTTATTAAAGGAAGGTCCAATGTTTCCTATGCTAAAGGAGGTAATAAAGGAAGCATTGAAGCACCTTTCCTTAGCATTTAGAGAATTCAAACAGCTCTTGTCATGGCGGCCACTTAGATATGTCCGGGTCATTTCACTCAGTTAGGAACCTTCCTAAGCAAAAAGGACTCTTCGACCTCAGCCGGGGCCGTTAGAGTTTTCCTGTTTTCGGGTCGGCCACCGTAGTTCTCAGGAGAAAGAGTCTGTATACAGCGCACCAAGCTTTCAACTCTACTGAAAACCCACCCGTGTCATTTATTTAGAGTGAGAGAGTCCACACAGGACAGGGAAGAGGGAGGTGGAAGGGTCAAACTAAAATATGACTTTTGCCAAGGAGGCCGCTGTTTGTGTCTCCTGCAAAACAAAATGTGAACGTTGACATTTTGAGGGAAGTTTATTTTAAAAAGACTCGATGAAAATGCTGACGCGAGAGGGATCCGTAGAGCGTCAAAGTTTAAAGTTTTAAGTTAATTATTCCATGCACGTTCAATCTTGAAGTTGATATGAAAGGTTGAGGGAAGTTTGAGGTCAGTTAGTTTTGATATGGCTTTTAACGTTTGTAAATGGGACATGTGAGTGCGTCCAATGTTTGCTCCGTGCATAAGACTGAAGACAGAAATCAGTTAACACACGACAATCATCTCGACATCTACAAGGACGACTGTAATAACAACTTGTAAGACATTTGAAAAATGTGAAAATGAACTGTGTGTGTGTGTGTGTGTGTGTGTGTGTGTGTGTGTGTGTATTATGCAGCTACCTGGGTTGGAGGGACCTTCATCATCGGCACAGCTGAGATGGTGTACAATCCAAAGTTTGGGCTGATTTGGGCTGTGATGCCTTTGGCAGCAACGTTGGCCTTCATTGTTGGTAAGATTCCCTTTTACAACTCGTGGCTTTGAAGTTTTCACTTTAACTGGCGCTTCAGCTGTTTGCTGGACTTTCACTTCAACAAACAGTTCAACTGCTTTCGTTGTTCACTGTTGTTTTCAAGGTGGTCTTTTCTTTGCTGAGCCCATGAGAGACAGGAAGTACGTGACCATGATGGACCCTTTCCAGATCAAGTACGGAAACGTACTGAGTGGACTTTTTTCTATTGCGCCACTGATGTCGGAAATCATTTGGGTGACATCAACACTGATAAGCTTGGGTAACAATTCATCAAACTACATCTTGATCTATTTATGTGTGTCTGTGCCCAAACTGGGCCTTTACTGTAGTTGTTTGTGTACAGTTGCACCGTTTGTGCTTCCTCAACCAAAATGTTGCCAATTTGTTTTTGTTTGTTCGTGTGATGCCGCAATGCAAAGAATGAATTGTTGCTGATCTTTGATATGTTGGCGAGTTTTATTTTGTGTGTGCTATTTGTGTATTTAAGTGTGCATGGAAACTGCATGTGTGTTTCATAGGAGTAACCATGAGCGTGATCCTGGATCTGTCCTACGCTGTGTGCATCTGGATTTCTGCTGCTGTGGCCGTCACCTACACCCTGCTGGGAGGTCTCTACTCTGTGGCCTACACAGACGTCATACAGCTCACTCTCATTTTTGTCACCTCGGTAATTTGTTCAATCACATTAGTTTCGGATTCCAACGGTGACACGTTTTCACGTCAAAACATGATCCTTTTCTCTGCCATTTGATTTGCATGTCCCAATCATCATTACCTGCTAAACTAGCATTGTCGTTGTGAGAAAGGCTAGCATGCTGACACTAATCTCTAAGCTCCATTATATGTGCAGCATCATAGAGCTGCTAGCATGGCGCCGGACTGAGTTATCCATTTTTAAGGACAGCAATGTAATTGGTTAAAAAACAAATAGCGTTGTTTCTTTGCCATTTTTTGTATGCGGGTTGTCGAGCAATGTTCCCTATAGTCAGTGTATTATGGGGCGCTTTTAAAATGTAGAATTGCCCATCTGTAAAGACTGACAAGTGTTTAAAAAATGATATATCCTTACTTTTATTCCTTTGTATGGGTAAAGCTCCAAAAATGCTGGATTGCAAATCAATAGCACCTTTTATTATACCCTCCCTGCCTTCTAAACGCCCATTTCTCTAAAAACTCACACCTCCAGTTTGTAAAACAGACTTTCTGTTAAAAATGTATGTCCCAAGGCCAGGCTTAACTCTGGTGACATCACTATGACATCATCCGGACTTTAGAAATCTTCCTCCGGAGCCACGGGACATTATACGTCTCTTTTCACAGGCTGAGTAGTACTATCTGTGAGGATTAAACCAACTTTCATGTGTACAATTGGTAACATTCTGTAACATTCAAACCTTTATTTTTGTGTTTATCCCCAGCTGTATGAGAAAGAGGAGGACCGTGGAAACTCAACTTCTATATGTGTATCGATGGTGTACCTCTCTCTCCTCAGTGGCTGTGCGTCCCCTTCCTCCTCATGAGTCCCACCTCCGTTGACATCACCACCACGTCTTTCAACCACGCCTTTCAGGCCCCCTGGGTTGGCACTGTGACTGCAGACAGAGCCTGGATGTGGATCGATATCTTTTTGCTTCTGGTACGGCAATGGAAAGCATTTGAGAATAATGCATGATCAAAAGAAGAGCTCGATTTCAGGTGATATGTGCAGCAGTAGAAACAGGTGACTTCCAAAATGACATGAAAGTGTCAAGCGGGGGCGTGCGAGGCAGCAAGGAGAAGGCCCCAAATGCAGACAAGCAGGCAAATATGAATAGTTCAGTTATTTACTGGTGAAAAGATGATGCATAAGCTTACAGGTAACGGTGGTGAGTCCAAAGAGGCAGGCAGTTGCAGTAAAATGATATTTGTTAGAACTGTTCAGAACTATTATTGTAATTACAAATCGTGGTGTGGTTTGTAATCGCAGTGTTAGCTTGCAGTGTTCCTCTTCTCAGTGTTTTTTTTATCCACAGCCGCATACATATCTGCCCTCTAAATCACATACCTGACTGAAACCAAAATCGAGGACGAGATACTTTTTTTGGTTTCATGATGGCTCCCCGATTCTGGCATTTATTTGTCAGAAAATACCTTTTCCATTGCAGACATTTTGACTTATCAGCAAAATCAGCACAGATAAATAAATGTTTCTGCAGCATATCTCATATTTCCTCAAAGGCCGTTTTGTCACTTATAAAACCCAAACATTTAAAGACACATTTAAAAAACACATGCAAAAGTGGATGACTTAATGTGGACTAACTGTACCTCTATTATTGTGATATTTGTCCCTCCCTCAAAGAGCATAGGGGACCTGGGTTTCCAGGATTTCCACCAGAGGACATTATCAGCCTCTTCGTCAGCCACAGCTAAGTTGCGATGTTACGCTGCAGCATTTCTCATCCCCACGTTTGGAATTCCTCCTGTGCTCATCGGGGCAGTGGCTGCATCAACAGGTAAAGCAGTTAAATATCTTATCGTTTTGTATTTTTATCCAAAGTTGACCACATGAGAAGAGGTGGAGCTAGTACATTGAGCATGTAGCTGTCGCCATCATCATATCAGTTATATCCTCTTCCCACATGGTATTGATTTACAGTAACTACACCTGACGCACCAAACGTATCAGTTTGACTGACTCATCCTGTCCCTCCGCTGTTTCCTAGACTGGAACCTCACCTCGTATGGGTCTCCGCCTCCGTTCGAACGAGGTCAGACAGGTTTGATTTTACCCCTCTCCCTGCAGCACCTGACTCCGCCCTACATCGCCGTCATCGGCATCGGAGCTGTGGCTGCCGCCGTGATGTCGTCGACTGACTCCGCCCTGCTATCTGCGGCCTCCATCTTCTCCTCGAATATCTACAAGAAGATCCTGAGGACCAAGGTGAAGGTGGAGAGAGGAGGGTGAAAGGTCACCCGATGGATGGTCAAAGCAGTGCACCAACGGCCATTTGCACTGTCAGGTGCCCATTCACCGTCACCCATTCATCCGTCATTGAACAGTCTCAGTTTGTTTCGAATTTTAACTCCTTTTAAACAAGCAGCGTGAGTAAAAACAGTTCAAAAGGGGATTTAGGAACTTGTGCTACATTTTCTGTTTGTCAAAACACACATTGAAAAGGAATTGTAATCACAAACCAAATTTTCACGAGAGGTCACAACACATAAAGTTCAGACTGCTGGCATATAGAATCAGGAACAATGATTGTCTCATTTTAAATAAAGCAGCAAAGTAAGAGAGAGATGCTCCTGTTGAAGGCGCTCAGGGTTTTTGCATGATTCTGAGCTTACCTTGGACAAACAATAACTGTTTCTATCTAGGGAGTCAATCAGATAGGTTTGGAAAGATATAAAATCTCATTTCTGTTGCTGCTACCCTTACTGTTTTTCCTCTATTTCTTTTCATCGTAGGCGTCAGACAATGAGATGCGGTGGGTGATACGTATTTCTGTGGTTGTATTCGGCCTGGCCGGCACATCGCTCACCTTCCTGCACACGGGTGTCATAGCTTTCTGGATCCTGGGTGGAGAAATCGCCTACATCATGATGTTCCCGCAGCTGGTCTGCGTGCTTTTCTTAGACATATCCAACGGTTACGGTGCCACTGTGGGCTTCCTGGTGGGGTTCCTTCTGAGGGTTTTGTGTGGAGAGCCCCTGCTACGGCTACCACCAGCCATCCATTTCCCAGGATGCACCCTTGAAGACGGTGTTTACGTTCAGTATTCCCCCATCAGGACCATCTGTATGCTGGTTGCTTTTGTCACCATATTGCTGGTCTCCTACCTGACGGCTCTGCTCTTCAACAAGGGACTCATACCAGAGAAGTGGGACGTGTTTCAAGTTAAAGTCCGACGGCCACCACAAACACACACACCAGCAGATGGGGCAAGCTGCAAGGAAAACCACAACTCACAGCCTCTGTGTGAGGATGGTGGAGTCTCGGATTCAATGTTGGAGTCAAATTGTTGAAATTCTAAACTACATCAATACTGTAACAAGAATAGGACACAACGCGGTATGACCTCTTCTAACAAAATACTGTATAGCTCATTTTTTTATTTATTAATACGAGCTATACAGTCTATTGTAATAATATGATTCCATGTGTGGTAGAAACATCCTATACCCACTTTGCGTGAGTCTTTTAATGCTGAAATAGAGAATACCGAAAACCAGATGTTGTCTTTTTGAGTATTTATTCTGAGCGCAGAGAAGGTTCAATCATGACAACAGAATGCCTTCAGTCTCAGTGAGGGAGAACAAAATGTTTTATACAGACGGAGCACAAAGGGTGGGGGCCGATGGCCAAGGTTACAGACAGTTTGCTCTCAATAAAATAACCAATTTACTTTATATATATATCAAGCATTCTCTTTAGCACATAAGAAACTCAATACCATGCACTCACTGTAACAGACATTTACACATCTTTTCAACTGCAAATCAACAACACGCATCTTAATTTTCACTGTGCAGTTACATCTGCAATTCTACAATTTGATCACAAAAAAAACTGCTTTAAAACCCCAATAACAAAGCTGCACACCACTGTTATCCCTGGAACATACTAACCATGTCCTCAAAGACAGATCAGACCTTAAATGTATTGCGTAAATGTAACACTTTGTGTTTGCTGGATGTGGCAGGAAACATCTGGTTGATAAACCCAGTGAGTAAAAAGTCTTCAGTTCCACGAATTGTTCAGTGTGGGTATTTGTCTGGTGTCATCATGCTGGAAATAGAAACTACTGAACAAATTATTTGGCACTCATAAATGTAACGACTTTTATTCACAACAGTTGATACATGTGCAGTTTATGTTTAGTGTGTTTTATGCTGCTGTTACACAAGACTAGTAGTAGAAAGGTATGTCGTTCATGCAGAAGTTGGGCTGCAGGCTCTCGTAGGTGCAGTCAGACGTGTCCATGGCACAGCGGCCGCAGCGGCAGCTCAAAGCCACCGGGTAGGTGACGGTCGGGTCCACGCCGGGAGGACAGTCAGGAAGCTCAAATGTCTTGTAGTAGAAGTCCCGGTACGTGCACACATACTGGTACATGTTGCTGAATGATATCTGGGAGTTAGGGTCCTGGTGGGGACAAACATAGAGCAAGGTGTGTTCAACAGCGCTATCAACCATCACATCATAAGACGGGTGAGGAACACTGGTCTAAGACAGCACAGCTGATGTCACAATGAATCAACCGCTCTTTGGACAAAAAGATCAATGCAATACCTTAAAAAAAAGTAGTTATAAGTTATCATTGATATGGGCAAATAAAGCCCTCAAAGGTTTTAAAGTGACTTGTGTTGCAATTTTATTTCTGCTAATTCAGTTTTGTCCAGTTTCAGAAGGCTGTTACTGTGTGGTTGGTGGTTTGGTCCAATGTTAAATAATTCTGTAGAAGATACTTTGGAAGAAATCTACTTATTTGTGTAACTCAACTTTGTTTAACTGTCATGGTAAATTAAAATAAACTTTGGAATGTGGAATGGCAATGTTCATATGAGCACCTGACTATTTCTTTAAGAGAGACTCTATCATATGTGAAGCTGTCCTTTATCCTGCGTCACAGTAGAGTTTCCAGAGTGTTGCAGCAACAGTCAAGTCAGTTCAGATGGGCGAGGTCACACTACAGACCAAGCAGCATGATCAGTGGTGAAAAAACTTGATGACTCCCATGAACATGTGATTACTAGCATGGTATCATTTCCTCTTACATGACGCAGACATGCACATTGTTTTAAATCTGCTGGCATGTAGCAAAGATAAAGTCTTATCGGCTACAGGGACAATATACGTACATCTTATTTTCCCTTTGCCTTAATACTATATTTTATTCTTTATTTCATTATGTCTAGAGTATAGTAAAAGCAAATGCCATCTAATTACCTTTGCACTACCATCCATTGATATGCAAAGCTGAATTAGATTTGGTTAAAATGAATTAAAACTGAGAGACGGTCATATGTTGCTTTATTGTTCAGGTCATTAAGCAATGTGCTTGCTTTGATATTTGGAAGACAAAGAGGAGATTGTGGTTGCTGTGAAGCAAGAATATCAGCGTGTATATGAAATCATAAAATACTTTTTAATGTGAGCTCAAAACATAGACCGTATCATCCTGGCATTTACTATTATATACCTAATAATTACATTTTTGTTAATTTGTTTCTTGCCTTTTTAATTCAGGTTTTATTCTTTTAATTCCTAAGACTTTATTATTCACTTTCATGTCATCTTAAATGTTGTGTGCACCAGTCTCTACTGTGACATTTACATCAGTGAAATGTGAGTAACATCTTTAAACGGAGAGAGTTACTCCTCCGAGACTCTTCCCCACACTACCCACAATACCTTGGTGAAGCAGTGACCACTGCAGATGGTTGTTTCCACTGGGTGACAGTTGGGACAGCCCTCCTTCTCTAGAGACACCGTCTGGTTGATGAGCTGGCAGGACGGCAGTTGGAAGGCCGCTGGTGATGGGAGATGTTGCAATTTGGTACAAATATGCCACTTCTACGCAACTTCTTTTCGTTTTCTCACGAGAGGAGAACGGAACCATTAGTGCCCCTGCCAACACATTAGTGGTGATGGAATTGCTTGTTCTACATTACTTTGTGCATGTGTAATATTCACAGTTCCTGTTAAACAAAACACACTTCTTCTTTTTTTGTCATGACATGCCACTTCCACTTTGATGTGACCATCAATTCATGTCTATTATGTACTAATATGCTAATATGCTAATATGCTATATCAAAAAACTCCCACATTTGCTTAGACTTTCACTTCTCTCTCTATTTTACAGCTGTATCGAGTGAAAAGTATTCACCTCACTTACTACTTACTAAATGCCTCAAGTCAATGTTAACCATGAATATAGGTGGATCTTCATGTTTCGGGGCACAGAAAGTCAAAAACATCTCCTACTGAATTTGACTATGAGAGACTGCTTTCCTCAGAAATTACAGAGTGCAACACATTATGGGATAAAGTGGATGTATGGAAGTTGATTAAAGCACACAAAATCAAACTGACACACTGTAATAAATATCTGCAGAGTTATGGCTGAGAAGGCTAAAGCCGTGGACTCAACAAAGGATCAACAACAAAAGATAAAGCTTTGAAGTTATTATTCTAGTGGATGTACAATGTTACATTTATAGAACCTCTTGTCGACTTATCGTAATATGTGGCTTACTTGTCTTTGTTACATAAATGTAACATTGTGAATCATTGTAGTCTGATGTAAGAGAAGGTATCAGAGATCTTCATGGAGGAGGAGGATAGCTCCGTCAGTGTTGTTCGAATTAGTCACCAAAAGATGTTGATAAAAGGTCAAAGATTGGAAGTCAAAACTACAGCAAAACCGGCCTTTAAGGTTGTTTTTTTTGTTTATATAAATTATACTTTTAAGAACTCAGCTGTTTTCCTGACCCACTAATACTCCCGAACCTTTGCCTGTCTGCTGCTTGTCCCATGTTGTCTTGTCGCTGCTGTTTTGCCCGTTCGTCTCACTGCTTGTGTTTGCTAATCATGTTCTTTTGTTCTTTTTTGTTGTAATGCCTGATTCTGTTGTCTGCCAACTACCTGCCCGATGTTTGTGTGCTAAACTGCATCCTATTTATGTTTTGCTTTCCTTGTTGCCACATGTAATGCTAGTTTTTGGCATTTCTTTTTTTAGCCCTTTCTCTAACAAATAGTTTTGCCTTTTTTTCCAGGCCGCTGTTGTAAATGATAATGTGTTCTTAATGAGTTGCCTGGTTAAATATAAGTTAAAAAAATTAAAAACGGTCTGTTTTAAATTACCTGCAGCCAGGGGCCAAATGGTAGATGAGGCTCCCAGAAACAAACTCAACATCAAGGGGAACATCACTCGTCTGACCTGTACCATCATCCTGCAGGAGGCAAAGTGGGTTGGTTGTTTAGTCAATTAATAACGTACTT
The DNA here is from genome assembly GCF_910591455.1 of Pholis gunnellus. Classification (NCBI taxonomy): domain Eukaryota; kingdom Metazoa; phylum Chordata; class Actinopteri; order Perciformes; family Pholidae; genus Pholis; species Pholis gunnellus. The sequence goes on from NC_136538.1 coordinate 20,588,782, forward strand.
ACATGGATAACTTCAGGCTCCATGGCTTCTCGTAAAGAGTAAAAACACACAACTTGGCATCCCATCCATAAAACATCAATACATTATCAATTTACCATTAATAATGTAATTAGTGTCAACCTATAAACTCTTTAAAGTAGGCCTACGCCTCACTGTAAATCGGTACTTGCTGTTGATATTTTCTGACCTCAGCTGTTCATTTCTACTCATAACGCTTTATTTTAAAAGCCACTGTTTAATGGTACAGTTAACAGTATTCATTTAAACTTATTCTACAACACTTTAGCCACACCAAAACTTAAAGATAAAAAGAAAACATAGATAAATTGAATAAATCGCCTGGTGGTTGCTGGTGTAGATCAGCCCGACTTACCTCTCAGGTGTCTGCAGGCAGTGTGCTGAGGCCGGGTGTGCTGCTCAGTCTTTATACAGCACAGAGGCGCCTGGTATCCAGGATGAAACGTGCTCATATAACCCTGGTTACCTGTTTTTGTTAAAGGGGGGCACATAGTACAGTTTTAATCTTGTTTTAACCAGGGGATTAGACTCTCTCCGTATCACTTTTACATCCTGTTGCACACATAAAAGCTGGAGAATTATATAGTATTAGAGGGTGCATGGATGGGTAGGTTCAGTGCCTTGCTCAAGGCCAACGTGAAAGAGGGAGGAAGCGTTATGACCTGAGGCTGAACTGTAAAATTTACAATTCAAATCAGAACCAACAAGGGGTTCATAAATACAATGAATGTTAAGGTGACAGTTTAGATATAATTAGTAGGCCTACTATAAAATTTTCTATCATATAAAATAATACTGATAAATAAAGCTGACTGTTATGTGAGATAGTTTCTACCTTTTGAATCTAGGTCTTTGACGATGTTAATTAATTTATATGAAGCATGTTTAATGCCTACATTTATATGACATCTATAATTATTTTTTTGTAATAGGGGATTAATCATCAGTGCTACGTTTATCTGTGATACCATTTCCTCTGAAGCTTTTCTTTTAATCCATCTTTGTTTAATTACCGGTATAAATAGTGTCTTTATGGGCCAAAGGGTAAGACGGTGAGAACTGCTTTTGCTCAGTATCGTTCACAAAATGTACACAGAAATGTATATTGTAATACACATGTTTGTTAGATCCCACTGATAATGACACACAGTTAAAGTGTTTAAACGGATGTGAAAGTGTTTCCCATGTGGTTTAGCGCTCAGGATACCTGGCTTTCACCCAGGTGCCTTATGGCTTAAGCTCAGTTGCTCTCCCAAATGGAAAAGGCTCCTTGGACAATGGAACATCCAATGATGTGCTGGCTTTTAAGAATATGGCATTTAAACCTCCCGTTTGAATTTATATCCTACAGACTGCTAAAAGCTTGACCTTAGAGCCGGATGAGGACTGACAGGAAGTAATCTGCTGCTGCCGGTGAAATAATCCTGTTTTATCAGTGTGGGATCACTGTGACACGTTGACTTCCTCCTGACATGGATCATTTATGACGTTGATGGTTTCAATGGGTTAAGATAACACAGCATGATTTTTTTTTTTCCCCGAGTGGGACAATTGAGAAGTATCCGAAATTCAAGCACAGGATTGTGTTTCAGTAACTGCTTCAGGGGAAATTTGGGTTGCAGAAGGAAAGAAACACATTTAGCAGCCCAGCTTGTATTTATAATATAAAATAAATTGGTAAATGTTACTTTTTTTTAATGGGTATTTTATTATGTGGTGTATTATTAAGTATATATAACACATTACTGAATATGTAATAGGCACACTTATGTTGCAGGATTTGCAGTTGCATACATGCAGTGGTACGAGCAAAGAACATACATTTGATGTAATTATATTATAGTGAGGTCTTTTCTTCTTTTTTTTCTTTTGGTGCAGCATGTCAACAAAATGTAATTGCATTATGTAATTGCAAATAAGAAAAAAAAAATCAAGAAATATACACAAAAAAACATAAATAGGAAAAAACGGGGAAATTACACAGTACATACAAACATTATATTGCCATCCAGCAAACATAATCTTTTAATTATTACATATTTATAGATTTCTTTTTTTCTAAAAGTTTAGATGAACCTAATATATGTACATTATAGCCTCGAATTTACCTTCTTATCACCATTTAACCACTTTAAGGTTATACCGGAACTCTACATCAGCTGTTTGCTCGTTTCGAGTCGGCGATTAATAGCGGATGGACCCATTCAGTAGGTACAGCGCATGCGCGGAAGGCAATATGGTTACAAAAATGAACATTACATGACGGTTTTTCTCGAGATAAATTGAGTATAAACCTTGCACAAGGACACGAACACTGAGGTACAATGTCAGAAGAAGAGCAGGAGAGCAAGACGAAGGTTAGTGTCGCTTAACTCTCAGCTGTTAGGAAGCATTTTAAACGGAAGAGTCGTTTTTAGAAGGTCAACCAAAGCGGTTAACGTGCAGAAACGGTTGACTTGATTCGTGAAGTTCTCTTAAGTTACTCATGGTGAAGCAGAATTCAAAGGCTTTGTTATTGTTATGCGCATTAATGCATGTCCATTCAATAGAAACAAACATTGCCTTGTCTCCTCTCTGGACAACATACACACAAAGTGTAACAAAGGGCCCACAGGATAGACACAACTAATACTTATACAACCTATAAATCAAAAACAATCTCATGCCAATGCATGTGTAAAATGACTGGATACAGATACTAGTAACAACTGCACATTCAACTCTCATTACATAAGTATGAAATCCCAGTAGATCTCAATATCACTTAATTAAGAGTAGATAAGTCACATTTAAGGTCTACTTCTGTCTCTTGTTCCTTCAGGGTTTCAGGCTGCTGGGGATTCTGGATGTCCAGAACACTCCGTGTGCCAGAGACGCCATCCTGGCTGGAGCCGGGGGCTCGCTAGCTGCTGGCCTGCTACACTTTCTGGGCACAAGTGAGTCTCATATGAGTCTGGTGTGTGTGTGTGTGTGTGTGTGTGTGTGTGTGTGTGTGTGTGTGTGTGTGTGTATTTTCTTTGCTCATTTAGCGATTGTTTCACTTACCATTAATTTTTCACAGGAATTAACTAGCTAGTTGATCACTGCAACATAGGAGAAGTTCACATGGAAATTTGCCTTTGAAATTTGCCTTTGAAAACTTGCTACGACTTAAATATGTGACCTGAAGCCTGATGACATGAGGGATTGCACCCTTTGGCAGAAATATATATGATAACAACTCTGCTGTCTCTCCTGCTGTCCGCAGGTCGGGTGAAACGGTCTTTTGACGTGGGGTTTGCAGGCTTCATGCTCACTACACTCGGGTCCTGGTAGGTCTTTATGTTGATTGGCGCTTCATCCTTTTCTTTTCTGTCTTTTACCCTCTGAGCAAAACAAACATTAGTTTACATTTTTCACGTACCTACCATGAAAGAAAACACCCAGCTGTTAATATTTGCAGAATTTCTCTCTGAACATGAGCTCACTTCTTACTGCAGTTTCCTCTCTATTCAATTCAATTCAGTTTTATTTGTATAGCACCAAAACATAACAGAAGTTATCTCAGGGCACTTTTCATAGAGTAAAGTTCTAAGATATTTACACGCACCCAACAATTCCCACCATGAGTTAGCACTTGCCGACAGTGTCGAGGAAGAAACTGCGTATTAACAGGCAGAAAGCTGAGCGAGCCCTAACTTTAAGCAAATCCTCTCTAGTTACTTCTGTCCGTAACAGAAGCCCCGCCGTGTCTCCTTCCCCAGGTTTTACTGCAGGATGAACAACGCCAAGTTTCGCGTGCAGCAGAGGATGGTCCAGGACGGCATCAAGAACAAGGTTGTGTACGAGGGGACCGTTCTAGAGCCTAAAAACAAACCTGGAACTGAAACGCCATCGGGGCCCTCATGACCTCCAGCACTGACATTCCTCCTCTTCCTCTGGGAGAAGGAGACAGAACACTGTCGGTGTCCTACAAAGACTTAAGAGAGTTTTTAGAGAAGACTGACTTCGGTTGCACAAATGATGGACGGAACTAAAATTCTAGTATTTTACGGGTGTTTTTGTTTTTTTTGTCTGACAGCTTGAGACCACTATATATAGATATGGACTTTTTGATCGAGGAGCAAACTTTGCCGAGAGTGTATCTTGATCCTGAATGTTTTAAATTTAATATTTTCTCAACGTTGTTCCACCCCATACATTCACCACACAAATGTACCGGTTACATTCTCACTCCCCCAAACCCTGTGATGCATGACATGCTGTAAACTCCATGACTCCTGTCTTCTGTCTGGAACTTTAAATTCACCTCAAATCTTGATTCTTTTATTGTTTAGTATTTAAAAGTTGAATGTGTGGAAAATAAATTGCATACTGATGTAATAATGTGTGTGTGTGTGGTCTGGGATGTTTCGTCAGTGGTGCTGAAAATTGCAAGTAATTGTTGCATCTGCGTTTTTCCTTTTTAAACGGATATCTCAGCCTTCCAAAGTCCTCAACTAATCAATTAGTCAAATTCATCAGTAGCTTAGTGACAATATTTAATGCCGTTATGGCTGCTGATCAGATTTAAGTAAGTAAGAAATTTAAAAGAAATGGGTCTTTCTAGTTGAATGATGTGTAGAGTATTCTAGAGTAAAAATAAAAATCTCTCCATCAAAACAGAAACCAATAGATGAGCTGTGAAAACACTCATTGGCTGCTGCGTCATTGAACATGTACAGTCCTGTTTTAGAGGATGGAGCAGAGCTCAACGATGAAAATCAGCCGAGCATTTTATCCCCTAAAGAGAGCCGCTGACTCAGTGAAGTTCCCTCAGCAAGACTCTCGACCCCTGCAAGCTCCGGGTAGGGAACCGTAACAAAAACGCATCAACGTTTTCATAATGATTCTCTGAATTCGCAGTGTAAAACCGTCCAAAGTGATTCATGTACACTGTAATGTTATCCTGCATGCAGCTGTGACTTCCTTGTAATGACTTGATTGTGATGTTAAAGATCCAGCAGTATAAACTGATATTACTAATGTGTCTACTAAATAATGTCCACTCTTAAACCAGGTTTGGTGCACTGTTGTACCACCAGATGACCAGCAGGTGTCACTACAGCATCCTCTGATTGTTCCACTGCGTCATCATCACGCCACTGAGTCCTGCACCAAGTCTACCTGTGAGTGTAAGAATGTGAAGTGCTGCAGATGACATCAAGCAAATGACTTCAAGGTGTATATTTAGTACAGAATAAAAACAAAAGTCAACTTTGTCATGTTTTTTACTGATAGCCAAATAGTTTCACTCCGCAAACGTATTTCAATAGTTTTGTCCCCTTTTACAACCAAGTTTTATGGATCAAGTAAAATTCCACACACTTCTTTATTCATCTTAAATATAAGAGCAGATTATCCAGGATGATAAAAGCTTTTACAGACGTTACACCGGTTTGAAAAAGAAAATGTCGGCATCAGAATTTGTGCAATTCTTATCCGTAATGTCCCTACTTGGTCTGTGTTAACATGTAGAAAGTTTCATGGGCAAAGTTTTGATTGGAAAGTACTCCCTAACATTTCTAAAACATTTGCAAAAAACATTTACTTTTATAGACTGAAATAATATCTAAACCATCATGAAAGACTATAGCTGTCCACTCAACACAAATACAAGCAAAATCAATATATTAATGCAGTTCTAATCTGACACACTGTCCTTTCACCACCCTTTCATACTTAAAATGTCTCATCCTGAACCTAACCCTCATCAAAACAACGGAGCCAAGGCACCGTCCTTTTGACAGCAACACTTGTGTGGTCTTATTATAGAAGACCTTTATCTCCGCCTGTGTTACTGTGTCCTTTGGGACGATGGTTCCACTAGACCTGTTGGCACAAAGACGAGTCAAAGAGCGAGATGTCACCTCAGATAATACCACGCTGATATATTGTTACCTCACTTAGATTGTCACGGGGGGGCTGTACGGACATCTGTCACAGCCCCGACATGCCGCACACTTCCATGTTGAGTTATTAAGCAGAGGGGGGTTATTTTTGTTGTGTCATCACGAGCTTATAGGACACACGCGGATTCAGATAAAGTCGTGTGCACTTCAACATTCAAAGGATTTAATTCTGAAACGTATTATATGTCTATACAGATTTTGATATTTCTTAAAACATATATGCGTACGTGTTGTGATTACTTCAATATTAACCCATGAAGTGCTTAATTATGCCAGCAGTCAGTACTGAAGACTGGGTGCCTCTTTTGGATAGTGGATAGTGGATAGTGGATAGTGTCGGCACACTTCAAATGTTCTCCAAGTGATTAAAGGGAATTTCCAGTATTTGTTAACCTACGTTATATTTTACACATTATTGACGACGTTTATGAGAGAAGCAGACTTTTGAAAGAATGACACTGATCGGGGATAGGAGCTCAAGCCTTTTTAAAAGAAAGTAGTCCGCTGTCAATCACTGTGTTTGGCTATTGCTTCTTGCTTGTTAACAAATACAAGAACTTCCCTTTAATATTGAAGTTATTTGGTTGCTTTTTTTAAGTGATCCCTCTGCCGTATAGTGTTTAAAACATCAGCTGTGGTGTAAAAAGACGTGTCACATTGTAGGTGTCGTGTTTCAAGTGCGGCACATTGACCACAGCCTGACAATAGACCTGAAATAATATTTCAATACGATAAAACTATAAAGTGCATTTGTAAAGAAACTATGGATTATTTTAAACGTTTCAAATTAACTGATTATATTAAAAACCTCAGGTCACCGAGGCCCCTTTGCTTCCATATAATCTGTTTTGCTCAGCCCTGAGTAAACCATAATTAAATCTGTCGGCCTTATTGGGTTGTTCAAGCAGCCCTGCTGGTTTTTCTCAGTATTCACTCAGTAGTGGTGCGATATGTCAGCAGTATTAACCCCGGGTCGGGTCCTTGGTTTCAATATTAACTATACTTTTCTGTGGAAAGATATTGTTTTTTTAATCCTAATGCCTGCTGTAAAATCAGGACTTAGACCAAAAGAAGAATTTTGTGGGTTCAAATATAAAATGATCTTTTAAAGCACTGAGGGATTATCTCATGGGCCTAGCGCGCTCAAGCCCGGGGGCCCAAAGGGGTCAGTGAGCCTCTGCATTAAGTTAGTGTTATTAATATTTGTCTTTGGAAGGTCAAAAAGCTAACTCAAATGCAGTCAAATGCAATTCATGTTTGTTTGTCTTTTGCTGATCTCAGTTTGTGTCTTTTAATATTGAGTACCTGCCAATACCAGATCTGATATTTCCTTGTATTTTCTATATTTGTTTCCAACATTATAGAGCTTCAACGTGCAAACCGAGGGTACAATAAGCCCACATCAAAGTTTGTATGTTTGACACCTGCGCAGCTCTGCTTTAAGAAGATTATGGCTTTCACGGCAGGTTTCCTTTAATGGTTTCCTATTAAATTGTGTGCACCGATAGCATTGTGTGTAATATGTGGGAGCTTTGAGAGGGGCTTAAACAGTCCTTCGTCTGTATGAACAAGAAATTAAAGTTCAATCAACAGCAGCGCTTATGGCTAATCTGCAAAATGTTGCTCAAAAAGCAGTGAACATTTTGTTCCTAGTCAAGGTGTGTGTGTGTGTGTGTGTGTGTGTGTGTGTGTGTGTGTGTGTGGGGGGGGGGGGGGTTACATTTTAGTGCCCAGAGGTGTATTGTCTATTACTCCATCAATGAAAAATAAAGCTGAGCTCTTATAATAACAAAGAGCGTAGGTGTGATGTTTTTTTTCCCATTTATGTTGTATATAAAAGTATACAAAAAAATCTAAATATATTGTACTGTTAAAATTATGTCATTACACATTGCAAACATTTGTTAATAAACCAGTCCTTACTGATGTATAATGTAAAAAAAAAATGTATTTAAATGAGGTTTCTTACTTAACATGTTGATTCTAACATTGGCTCACAGGCGTCATTGTTCTCATTTGGTTCTTTCAATTTCTCGTCCTTAGTTTCGGATACGGCGTCAGCTTGTGATTGTTTCGAGTACTGAGCCTTCACATTAAAAACATCCCATTTCTCAGGAATCAGGCCTCTGTTGAAGAGCAGAGACGCCAGGTAGGAGAACAAGAGGATGGCCACCATGGCAGAGAGCATGCAAATGGTCCTGATCGGGGAGTGCTGGATGTAGACGCCATTTACCAGAATGCATCCTGGGAATTTGATAATAGGTGGTAGCCCAATCAGCGGCTCCCCGCACAACACCCGCAGCAGCATGCCCACCACGCAGCCCAGGACGGCCCCGTAAGCGTTGGAGACGCTGAAGAAGAGGACGCAGACGAGCTGCGGCAGCATGAGGGTGTAGGTGAGGTCGGATCGAAGCATCCAGATCATCAGGACGCTGTTGTCCAGGAAGGTGAGAGACGTACCGGCCAGGCCCACCACCACCACCGAGATCCGGATCACCCACTGGATCTCCCTCTCCGATGCCTGGAGAAAAAAAACAAACAAACAAACAAAATGGCCCATTTTTGTGAAAAAAGTAGGTAATTCAGCACAAACGCTGTAAACAATACTTTTTAAATGTACTTCCTTTAATGTGAAAGAGTATAAGGATGTCTGATGTCTCTTCCTCACCTGTGGCCTCAGGATGTTCCTGTAGATGTTGGCGGTGAAGATGGAGGCCGCAGACAGCAAGGCGGAGTCAGTGGATGACATCACAGCGGCAGCCACCGCCCCAATGCCGATGATGGAGATGTAGGTCGGGGTGAGGTGCTGCAGCACGATGGGCAGGATGAGTCCCGCCTCCCCACGCTCGAATGGAGACGGAGAACCATAAGAAGTCAAGTTCCAGTCTGAGGAACATGAAGACAGTTTGACGAACAGGTGAGAGGAAAGAGAAAGACAAACGGACACAAACGCATTTCATTTTAAGTTGAATTCTCTTCAATGGTTTTTTTTATTTCACATCTTATAAGCTTAATGAGGAAGTGCAACTGAGACACTAGATATTTTCTATTGTTTTGATTAAAGATTTGATTTAATATCATTTAGCGGGAATCAAAAAATCTTACATCCTGCACTGTACAAGGTTTATTGGAATTTAATTTAGTTTAGCAACATCAGACTTGACTTAAATGTTGCTTTCTTAGCTTGTAAAACAAAATCCCAAGTGTAAACATTAGAGCCAATGTGAAGTGTCAAATAAGATTCAAATGTTTTGTTTTATTCTCTGCTCCTGAACCGTACTTGTTGATGCAGCCACTGCACCGAGGAGTATGGGAGGGATGCCTAATGTGGGAACGATGAACGCAGCAGCGAAGCAGGTGATCTTGGCTGTAGACGAGGAGGAGGCTGACAGCGTCCTCTGGTGGAAGTTCTGAAGACCCAAGTTCCCCAAACCCTTGAAGAGATGGAGGACAAACAAAAGACGAGGTAAGTCATATATTGGAGCATAGCAGCAGGAAAGCAGTAGGTTTTTTTTTTCACCCGTTGGTAAAGCAATTCAATGCGTCACCAAACCTAGAGGTTCATCATCACGTGCCGTTATCTAGATTCGTGTAATATTTTTAATTATTTTAAAATTTAGAATAATTTCTCTATATTTACAAATTAAGCAAGAGATATGTCCCTTCTGGCCACCATCTGTGTTTGGATTAGAACACTTAGTCGCAACGGGGAAACTATGGACACAATATTGTTTGATCAAGATGAACAGCAGAGCATTTGAGGATTCAAGTCCCCCCCCCCAAAAAAAACATGAAACGCAAGGTTTCAGTTTAAAAAAAATAAATCTTTTGGCAGAACAAATGAGCAACTCTGTGACCTAAATGTAATAAAACACGAGGGGCACAATCCAGAGCTGGAGCCGCTTAATCATCCCTTAAACAACCTCCACCTCTTGAAGAGCTCTCAGGACTGCTGGGAGGTAAAGTCCTTCAGTCTCCTTCACCCAAGCTTATTAACAGATTTAGCAAGACCTCTTTGCACGGTGTCATGATTATCTGCTAATCTCAGCTGCAAGTTAGTTTTGAAAATTTAAGCTAGCTGTCAAAGTCCCAACTGCTTCCAGCGGGGGAATTCACATCTCCTGCGGGTTCTATTCAAAAAATGAAACCTAAGAAGAATGTTTGTGTAACACCTGCAGTGCAGTCCACTCCATTGCATAAGACAGATAACAGTCTTTTGAAAGAAGGGAGATATAATCTTCGAAAAGCATATTTGGATCCAGTCCAGTCTGAAACTTGACATGCTGCCAATGATTTAATAAGACAATGAACCAGAGGACATCCTTGTCAGTATCCTGGAACAAACTTTACCTTAAATAAGCGTCACTTTAAACACACATCCAATCTTTCTTGAGAACACGTTTAGTCTCACCAGAAGTAGAAAGTTATCGATCCACATCCAGGCCCGGTCTGCCTCCAGAGTACCGACCCATGGAGACAGGAAGGTGGAGTTGTAGGCTGTCTCAGTGATGTCCACCACAGCGGGGCCCATCATAGCGAAGGGAACGCACAGCCACTAAAAAAAAAAAAAAAAGAGAAGACCTTTAGCAAACGTAACTTTTTTTTAGCATTGCTAACCACTGAGCCGCTGTCGCCCCATCTAAGCCTTTACCTGGACATCATCAGGGCACAACGGCTAAAAGAACAAAGAGGTTCACTCGCAAATAAGATTGTGTGAAATGAAAACCTTCATTCAGAGCTAGTTAACAGTATAAAATGTAAACTATTAAATGAAAAGGCTAAAGCTACAGTAAAATATTTTAGGAGGTTTAGTCAAGAAAACCTCTTGGTTAGATTTAGGCAACAAAACTTCTTGGTAAACGTCTAGGAAAAACATACATAGCCTACAACAGTTAAGATGTACACATTCAGGATCTAATGTTTGCCCAGGTCGGGTGCAAATAACATTGTTGGGCGCTCGTCTCTGCCATGTCATCCGACCTGGTGCAAATAGGATTGCTGGCTTCTGACACACAGGTGCTAATAGCATCTGCCATAAAGAATTAGCATAAAGAGTACAGCTAGCGTGGCTCTTTCCAAAGCTCAAAAGTACACCAACCAAGACCTACGTATAACACTCCCGAATTGAAACGTGTCTAGTGTACTCTATGCACATAAAAATGTATAGCTTGCATGGGACGATGCCAGGCAACAATCAGAGACACGTGTACTGGGTGGGTGGATATTTTTCGTTAAGAAATAGTTCCAGCCTTCCAACGAACTCTGCCTAAAACTACAAAATGTTGTTTTGACATTTCAGTTTAAAGAAACGAGACACAAAATGTCAATTACTGAGTTTTAGTTGTTTTAACTTTAAACAGAGCCAGAATAACGGTTTCATTCCTTTTCAAAACCTCCCTGGTATAGCTCCAGGTTTAAAAAAAAAAATAGCGATATCTCACCAAGCTGATGAAAATGAGAATGAGCTGTATGATGTCTGTGTAGGCCACAGAGTAGAGACCTCCCATCAGGGTGTAGGTGATGGCCACAGCAGCCGAAATCCAGATGCTCACAGAGTAGGACAAATTCAGGATCACACTCATAGTTACACCTGTAATACACACACACACACATAAGTGTTTTACCACCACTGTGTACATGCACTCATCTACACATTTAAGATACTTGTGAGGACGGGAAACCCTAATGTTGACCGTCACAGCAATGTTCCACTAAAACACCAAAGCTCTCAATGTTTCGCTGACCTTGACTTGTCACCTAAAATTATTTTTCACAAGAAGTAAAGTAAGCGATCACTTTATAATCTATACATTTTCCTCCGAATTTTAAAGTCAAATTAGGCCAAAGGAAGTTAAAACAAAGAACACTTGATGTACATTACTATACTGTTTGAGGTTGAGTGTAAACATGGAATTATTCTTGTACTCTACAGGGTTTTGTGGGATGGGCGAGACAGAATTTGACTATCTAATCAGTAGTTAAATAGTTTGCCAAGGGCAGCTTTGCATTGAACTTGTTTACTTTTTCAGTAGGTGCATTACAAAAATCACACAATCACACCCTCCAAGTCTTTTAAATGGTGTCGTTTCTTTATCAATTCACAGGGAATGCACCACTTTGTTTCTTGTAACAGAAACCTGTTCACCCGTTTACTTATTTTTTTGCTGATGCTTTTATTTATGACTGTTTTTAAGCCTGCTGCAACCGCCATAACAATAGGAAAAACAACAAAGTACAATAGAACAGAGGGCAGCAGAAGCAAGAGATAAATGATCCCTAAATAATAATGAATGATGTGATGTTGGTTTTAAATATTCAATAGCAATTTATTGGAATATTATTGTTTTTACATAAACACATAACAAGAACATTTGTTTTTGCCCATAAATGTGTCAGAAAAGTGACACGAGAAGAAATCAAATCTAGAAGTCAATGGTATTATCCTTATCTCCGTATTTAAATATTTGATTGCTTTACAACAATATCTCAGACCACTCCTGTGGTTACTGGTGTGAGTTCTGGTCTCCTTTGATAGAGTTATTTCAGACCGGCCGTACAATTAGATAAAGGCTTGTGTTTCACTCAACACCTCAGCAAAGAGCTGCGATCAACAGCTGCTCCGCTGCCAGGGTCAACGCACGAGTATCAAATGCATCACACCCACACATAGAGGCAGTCTTACCTAATCCTATGAGTGTTCCTGTTACCCACATAATCTCTGATATGAGCGAAGCCAGACACAGAGCGGCCGTCGGTACTTTTCCATATTTGATCTGGAAAGGATCCATCATGGTCACGTATTTATTGTTTCTCATCGGCTCGGCGAAGAACACGCCACCTCAAGGATGAAAACAAAGAAATAGAAAGATTTAGATTCATTGGCTGAATGTGTCAGACAGTTATTTGTCATTTCAATGTATGATAAGCATTATGGTCAACAGTAAGCTTTTGAATTAGAAGACGAATTTGTTTTTATTCACCAGATTTCTAACTTTTGACAAAACACTACATGCCTTGTTTAAATATTCCTACTATTCACATTAAATTTCCCCATGTGTAGTTTCACCCTTTTCAACAGGAAGCCGTTATGCAGAAGTGGTAAGCCACTTAGATGCTGATGCATCTTGTCTCGTCATCGAGCTAGATGGTAAATGACATCTAGCTGATGATTCAGTAAATATGTGATTTTCTGTGTGAAATTGTGCCTCTGCTTTTTTTCTCTCAATGTGAATATTTTAATTTAGAAAGCACAAATAAAACCTGGCTCATAGTCAAACATTGAATATGCAATCACAGTAAGTGTGTCACTGTAATATGTACCCACATTGACTTCAGCGTACATTCATCAGGGTTTAAGAGGATAAATCTTTCTCTTCTCATGTGACTTTCAAGTGCAGAGGAATGCTGTTTTTTCTCTGCTAATCTCCTGACATAAGGGAAGCTGTGTTTCCATTGATCAAAAGTGTTGTTACTGTACACTGTACTTTGTGATGCATTTCAGGAGATTATGTGTGATGGAGTGCTATAATTAACCGTTTTGAGAAAACCAATTTCTCTTAACCGGCTTCTACTTTAGTAGAGTGATTTCCCACATTGACCAGCAGACATTTGAGTAGTTTCCAGAGGAAGGGAATCCATACACTGTAAACATTAAGTAGCAATAAAAATACAAAGATAACGGTGCCTGAATGCTACAATGCTTTTATATAGTACAACCAAAAAGGTTACATGTACACGTTCATTTCTGAGAGAGTACCTCTGTAAACGAACGGACGAAATCCAGTCAGCTTCAGCTGTACTTTAAGTTAAAGAAAAGTTTAACCAAGTCTGACGGTGTAGAGCTGAGCACTGACAAGACCAGTCTGAGATGTCCTTAATCGGCTACGTAAACATGCTACGGCATGTTTGATTTAGGAACCGTTATGTTATCTGTCAATGCCTTCAAAAACGACTCATGATATCTGCCACCTCTATTATTTAGGTCTGGTTACATTTGCAACTGAAACTACTTGCTTGAAAAGACTGGTGTCAAGATGTTTCTGTGTGTTATCGTGGAATTTTCTGGGTCAATTTTGTTGTTTATTTTTACTTTATTACAATCGTCATATGTACAATTTAACCTCTGCATTTAACACATCTTTAGCATTTAGGAGCAGTTGGGTTGCTGTAAAGCGCTCAAGGTGCAACTTGGGGTTCATTGTCTTGCTCAAGGACACTTTGACATGCATACAGTAGTATCCGGGGAACGAACCCGCCGACCTTTTGGTTCAACAAGGCCACTGGGCCACAGTGTGGTCACACATATCACAGTTTTTATTTTTTTGCCCACGGTCGCTGTTTGCTCTTGTAGCAAACTTGAGAGACTGCTTTGCATAGAGATACAAAATTATTTCTAATTTCAATATTATGTCGTCGTATAACAAGCAAGCATCCTCATTTTAGGTGTAAAGTTCCATGCACAATTATGAGGGAAGATATCATACTTTTATCGCATTGTGCCATAAAATTGTATCTTTTTCTCAGTTATAATCATTATTTTTAGCAACATTTCTGCAGAAGTCTCCTTCAGACTTCACAGAGTGAGAGAATATTCAGGGAACTGTTTTGGTTTTTTTTTTAGACTCAGACTGGACCCTCATTTCAAATCAAAGGGGTCCTCGTTAGAGACCTGTCCCTAACTTTGCTTCTGAGACAGGACATTATTCATTATTCATTATGTCCACATGAGGTCACTCCAGTGTGTAAAATGTAGGGGATCTATTGGCATAAATGGGATATAATTTAAAATCTCCTAATGTAGGCGAGGCGAAGGTCCTGAAAGACTTTGGGGTGAGTGGATGGGTATTCAGTTGGTTAAAACCACGGACTGTTTAAAATAGGGACACAGTCTCCGTGATCACAGCACCCACCTGTCACTCAAAGCGTCCATGATCTTAATTATGATGAGTTGTATAACTACCCCCCCTGCTGTAAAGTTGAGCATTCTAACATGGAGGTCTATGAGGATTGACTCGCTTTTGGATCAAGCCTCAATTGGCCATTTGAGGAACTGCATTTTATGGCACTTTCGCGTTGGCTTTATGTCTCAGCAGCATCAGAGTTGGCCTCTTCAGGAACCCGTTGGAGTGGCACGCCACAACAGGGATCGGTATGCACTACAGCTCACAGTGGCATACCCCTCTGGGGATCAGTATATACTGCTGAAGAACAGTGGCATACCATTGGCCACTTTACGATCGTATCGCTACCCGATACTGACAAGTGAAACCTCACCGATGATGAAGCACATAGTCGCTGCGATCGGCATCACGGCCCAGATCAGTCCCATGGAGGGGTTGTACACTGCCTCTGCTGTGCCCACGATGAATCCGCCTCCAACCCATGTAGCTGTTCACACAAAACACAAGACACTTTCACATACGGGCAGAGGACAGAGGCAGGAAGGTTGGATGCTGCTCCTGACAAACTCAATCATGCCTGTAACATGAGAACCTACTAAGCCCTTTACTGGACGTAAGGTGATATTTCTATCTTGTGCGAGATGCAAAATATCACCTTTCAGGACTTAAGGTGTAGGAAGCAGCCCGTCTACTGCAACTTTAATAAGAGATTAAATTTAAATAGCAATTTGTTGTAAATTTAATGACCAATTACTTTAAAGCAGCCATGTCCTGAAAGTGAGCGGAAACAAGTGATTTGGGCTGATAGTCATCATCATACATGCATAAGGATGAAGCAAAACGTCATACTGATTCATTTCCTCCTGTATTTTACATCGACTCCGTTTATTTTAAACCATTAACTTCCTGTTTCCTTTAAACCGTTTCTATTGTCTCGCCATCAGTTATTATAGCCAAAGGATTCGTGATACATATAAAAAATTGCGTGTGCGTATTTTCTATACACATACGACATTTTAGGACGTTACAGAGAAATCGATTACATAATAACCAATTATGCGCCAAACTGTGGAAATAAGACCAGAGTCAGATCATCTTTTCATTACACGCATAAAGAGCAAGATGACTTCCTGTTGTCGCCCGTTCATGTGCCGCAGTTACTCGCCTGTCATGGTGAAGATACCGACAACCAGATTGATGCCCCGGTTTCCCAACAGAGCCATCTCGGTCGTATCCCCGTGGCACTTCTTGGCTTCCCTTTTGGACTTGAATGAAGCCCAGATGCCGATCCCGAGGACCAGCAGGTAAAAGAACACCATAACGGCCACGCCGGGGATGTTGAGGGCCATGATCGGGCTGCAGGATACCGTCTGGAGGACCGCGCGTCTGCCGGGCAGCTTGAATGATACAACACATCCCTCACTGCCGGCGCACGAGCAGACTCACAGAGGAAATGCTGTGAGGCCTTGTGGAGACGGCTGGAACTACACATCCGCAGCAGACGACCGTCAAGGTGAAACACGCGCAGCACGCCCGCATATCATTTATCTAACTGTGAAATATATATAAAGCAAATCATCTGTTTGTTTTATGTGGGTATGGGGGTCCGACGCGTCCCTCAACAACCTCTGTTTGTGTATGTGGGTATGCCCTTTGCTTATGTTGGCAACCGTTATCTGGGCCAGTGCTTTTTCTTTTTTTCTTTTTTTTTTTCCGAGTTAGACGGTAACAATGCCCGTGGCATCCACCATGCTGATATTCAGTCACACCCTCTTCACTTTCAATCGGAAAGAGAAGAGACCTTGTGACTATCCCTCACATTGTATTCACCGCTTTGAAATACACGCACGATGAATTCGCTCTTTTGTTCTTTTTATTCTTACATTCTAAATCTATTTATGCCACATACAAAAGACATATTTTTGGAAAGCTTATTTTCTGGCCTGTCAGTTGATGCTAGTGTTGACCTTTCCAGAGACCCTTTATTAACCATTAATGCAATAGAAAACACTTAAGTATACAAAGCTACATATCTGCATCAAATAACCAAAGATAAAATGTTAGATGAATGAACGTCAACGTCAGCACTGATGACGTCAAGGTAAGTAGCTCCACCCTCATCCCGAATGATGATTTACATCAACTCATGTCAATGAAATATTTCTCAATTTAAATGAGGTAATAATATGAAGTTTACTGAATTTTATATCTGTTTTAGATAATAAAATGCTTGTTTAATAAAATTGTTTTCACTGTTTCCCATGTTGATAGTTCCTACCTTGTTACAAATGATCAAGAACAAAGCACATTAAGAACTTTAGAATACTAGACCATGTAAAAAATAGGCCCGTATTTCAACCCCTGAGCATAACTTGAAAATCTACAATTGAACTTGAAGCTGTGATATTTATTGTGCCATCAATTTAAGGTCTTAATACAATGAGAAAATACATATTTTTCATTTGTCAAGTATTTAATTCACAGTGGTATACAGAAATTGGCTTTACCATATGGTTATCTCCTACCAACCTCAGAGGTAGCAGTAGCTATAAAAATAGAAATATGACTGATAATAATATTAAATGTAGCAGTGGGTGTCGAGCATAAAGGGGCATTTATCTTAACTCAAGGTCCACTGCCTTTTTCTGGAGCTTTAAACAGCATATGGAGACGGGTTAGTTACAGTGTCCCTCCAATATATAGGCTATATGGAGGGACACCTGGTACATATACAGTATATATATATATGGACAAGCTCAGTCCACTAATGCAATGCTGTTGAGAGCTTTGGAAAAAGCAGATAACAAATGTTCTTATTTTTGTTATATTTTGCATTATATATAATATATTTTAAGTTGGACTCATACATCTCTTTTTCTTTTTTAAACAAAATAACCCACCATGGTTATATAAGAAGAAGCAAAGATAAACACATACGCCTACACACTAAGAAAGAAGATCTGTAAAAGATAAGAAAGAAATGAAAGGGCCACAAAAGAATATGTGAACATGAGTGAACATTTTGAAATACAGGAATACTGCCAGCTGATCATTACAATTGTTAGGAACGCAACCTCTAAAGAGAAAAGTAAGAATATGTCCTTTTGTCTCCCATTGATTTTAGCCGTTAATAAATGATCATCTTTGCCTAACATGTCTGCTATTTAACTACAGCTTTCTTCACTGTCAAGTGAAAACCATGAAGGGTTAGCTTAATGCTCTTTCTAGTACCTCTCAGAAAACCCAGAATGTATAGTCTGTCCCCCAACTCAAAAACATGGTTTGCATTGCAATGTTTGAGGGCTTCTATTTTTGTCATATGTAGAAACTGATGTGACCGACCCCCCCCTAGGTCAGCGAATGAGAGGACTGCCACTTCAACTGCAGATGAATATACTGCGTCAACAGTACAGCAAACTGTAAGCACAGAAGGTTAGCGGCACATCATTTTGAGAAATTGTGTTATTGATAGTTGTGGGTTTGAAGTGAAAGTAGAATACGGCCCTGCATATAAGAAAAAGATATCGGCTAACATAAGAAATATAAACATGAGATGAGCATAAACAAAGAATCTGCAGGATTCATTTCGTCGGCAGGTCATCGAGGCCGCACCACTGCTAGTATCCTGCTGTTTTTCCCATGATGCAAAGTGAAGGAGAGACTGTTGGTGCTTGTAATGGCGACATGCTGCAGCAGCTGTGCAGTGCGCTATTTTTTTTACCTGTTTGAGTTGTTTTATCGCCACTACTAATCTATTGTTTTAAACTGATCTGCGTGTTACAGAATCAACAATGACCCACCTCCGTTTGACGGGCTTTTTGTGCGGGCTCTCTGCCGGGAGCCTCTCCAGTATGGCCGCGAGTTCCCCCTGCTGTTGCGCAACAAAAGGCATGTGACTTGGTAGAGGCAACTACAGAAACTAGCTGAAAAGGAACTTAAGCTCAGTTTAGCTACAAGGACACATAGCGTAGCTCAGTACTGGTAATTCACACCATGCATGGGAGGGTGTGAAGTCCATGATGGGGATGCAGTGTCTAATTTCTCATAATGGCAAAGCCAGCCCTTGACTTTTCTAATGAGCTGGATGTATTTCATAATCAGTTTAATGTCCATGATTTTAGCGAAGAGCAGTCACTTTTCAAAAACACTTTTTGTTTTCTTTTTCTAAAGGCCGTGACGATAAGATAATCCTTTATTCGTCCCGCAGTGGGGACATTTTACAGGATTACAGAGACACAGTAAAAACAACAATGTATCAAAACAAGTATTATAAATAAGTAATAAACAGTAAAGAATATTAACCAAGTAAAACAAGTACAAATCCACAATAACTAAAATATAACTATAACTAAAAATATTATATATACAGACAGAATAATTGTTGTATTGCACAGATTTTTGTGTTGTGTGGTCGACTGGGAGCACAGCTGTGTGCAGCCTGACAGCAGCAGGAAGGAAGGACCTGCGGTACCTCTCCTTCACACACCGGGGGTGAATCAGCCGGTGGCTGAAGGAGCTGCACAGAGCTGCCAGGGCGTCCCGCATGGGGTGGGAGGTGTCGTCCATCAGGGATGATAGCTTTTCCATCATCCTCCTGTCTCCCACCACCTCCACCGTATCAAGTGGACACCCCCAGCACTGGAAAGCATTGGAGGATGCATTCCTAACAATTGTAATGACCAGCTGGCAGATATATTTTGTCTTATCTTCACTTTGTCAATCCAGCTCCCTACAGTTCCTCGTCTTTGGAAGGATTCCGTGATTGTGGATCTTTGGATCTTTAAAATGTTAGTTTTTCCCCTCTACTGGGTCACCCAAATGGGTGCACCCTCTAACCTCTCACATTGGTCTTGCATGCCTAAACCAATATGTACGGTGTCATGTTATCATTCCTGCAATGCTGACTCTATTCACGCTGCAAAATTGCAGGCACAACTGTGAATGTTAGGACTTTAAAGAAGGCAGTCAATCCTGGCTGATCCTAGCTACCCTCTGTCAACGGAGGTCAAGTTGCTTCCATCTGGCTGCAGATGCAATCTGCCATGATGCAGGACCGATAGACTTAAGAACGTATCGGTCCCTGCTGCCATTGGCCTAAATAACTCGATGTGAAATTTAAAATGTGTTTGGCTGAAGAACAAATTGCCCCTCAGAGATAGTAAAGATATCCCGGGTCATCCCTGGGCCCTTTCACAGAAACAAGACACAGTATCTCTGAGCACCCTGCTGGTCACAGGCCAACTGTAGCAATGCCTGAACACATCATCTGTAAAGACAGACTGAAAAGAGCCGAGGGGGGGCTCAACATGTTTCAAAAGAGCTGTATTTAAAATTCATTAATGTGGCAGCACACAGCTATTATCTTTGTAAAGATCGAGTGGAGAAATGTCCACCTGAGTAGAGAGTGAAGTCGCTCTCCCTCTGTGTGTGTTGTTATCCGAGCTTATCCTTGTTTTATTCACAAGTCGCTCGTGCTTTTAGTGCATTTGAGCGTGCCCCACTGGCTGGCTCACGCCCGCCGCTCTGCACTGTGCTCATATATGGCAGTTACAGCTGATAATGCCGCCCTGACAGAGAACGTTGTAGCTGAAGACAAAAGCAGCTGACTCGCTGCCGACATGTTGAGAGGCAATCTCGGATCTTGCACCTTTTTAATGTTCCCCTACAGCTCAGCAAGGGAAGGACGAAGCAGAAGGACAAAGCTTTGATGCGTTTCTACATGTCAGAGGACCTGAGTGCCACAATTTATCGACCGCAGCATGAGGCCGGTCAGAGCACATTGACAGTTTGAGTTGATTTATATTTATTATTCATAGTCACTACACCAGGATTCCACCAGCACATTAGACTTATGTTAGCCTTTCATTCAATATAAGTTATCAGAAAGTCAAATCATGCACTTGTTGTATTGTTCACAGCTGCATAAAACCAGTCTTGCAGTGAAATACATTTTTTTCATGAAACCTTCTTTGAGGATTTTTCTTTTGGATTGATTTTGAAATCTGACATATTGTTTTCATCCTGGCTTTAATCTCATAAGTAGAACTATTTGTACGTGGTCCTGGCTGCTAACCATAATGATTCATTGCTAGTCATATAGTTTCAGATACTGTATATAGCCTGCTACTGCCTGTTTGTCTTTCGTTGTTTATGAGGACACGCCGCGCGTGGCACTGAAATGCTCATGTGACTGAACGACACTGTCAACACGACAAACAGCTGTGAATTTATTACCCTCGGGTGATAAATTCAGCCTGCGGGGCTGATTATTCTGTAACTGCACCACCGGAAACGGTGTTCAGCGTTTCACTTGTCAAACACTGTCACCAACACCTTCACTACTTGTGGGAGTAACAAGTGGGACGCCTCAATATCACATTCTTCAGATTACAAAGTACTTTAGATTACAAACCAGTGTCTCAGTGGCAACAGACAGACAGTTACAAATGTTTCCCTACATTTCTGTCTGTAGTCATTTGGGAAATATTTCAGGTGTGGTTAAAGGTGCTCTGTGGAATTTCTTATAATCAAACAAAAAAGTTGTATTTACATTCAGCGTCTCTCACCAAAACACACCGTGTGTGTCCTTGAGGTCTAACAAACGCATCAAATACATTTCCTTCTTCATAAAACATTTGGTAAGCTGATGTTAAATATATAAATATAGCATTATATTCTGAATAATTTACATCCATGTGTTGCAGACTTCGTCACTGCCTTTGCGGGCGCATTACCACTGCTCTTTGCATCTTAAAGTGCTTTTATTTTCATTACTTCTTTTTACAGGCATGTGATGAAAAGAACCGCATACAGTGACTCAGGCCGTAGTGCAGCAGACATGCATTTAAAGAGCTTGTTAAAAGAACTTGCAGCAATATGTCTGTCTGTGTGCGTAAACACGCATATGTGTGCATGATGTGTGCATGATGTGTGACAGAGATGGATTTAGGCCTGCAGCGAGTCGGCCTTTTGGTGATGCAATCTGTATTGCTTCACTATCGGCTTATAAGGATTATATGACTTGTATTTGGTGCCAGAACAGTCATAAAATGAAACTGCAGTCAGAAGTGATTGTATGCAAATTAAGCGTGGCTGATGTTTGTGCAGGTTGGTTGGGGCAATAGTTGAGTCGTGATGGTGCTCGGGGGAGGGCCTTGAAAAAGTCAAGCACTTTAAGGGGAGCCGTGGCACTTTAAGGGGACAATTCATCTCAAGTTACCTGTAGTGCTATTTATCAATATAGATTGTTTTGGTGCGAGTAGCCTAGTTTTGGTGATATCTGCCATATGAGGTCCGTTTTCTCTCAAATACAATGGGAATATAGAGCACTCATGTTTGTGGGGCTCAAAGCACTACAACTCAGCAGTGTCATGTATAAATCTGCTCACAACAAGCTCTGCAGATTATCGTGAGTAACCAAGTCATGGTTTCTTGAAAAATAAATTGCTGTTAAGTGCATTTCTTTTGTTGATCCCCAGAATAGCGTGAAACCAAAGGCAGGTATAATAATTCTCGTCAACGACACTCGTGCATTATTTTCACAATACAAATGAAACGGGGAACCACTTATAAACAAATTGCTCCTTAACACTTCTAGACAAAAACGTTGGTACTCTCAGAGGTTTGATGCGTCTTAAGACACTGAGTTTGTAAAAAAGACAGCAAAGGTCAAAAATTGAAAACTTTTGAATTTAAATAGCTTTGTCACTGACACCAGTGGTTACTTTCTAATTTAGACGAGGATAATGTCTAAGAGAGACACGTCACCCTCAACAATTTCATGTTCAATTCATTTACTTTTTTTGATTAATTTATTTGTATAGCCCAAAATCACAAATTTGCCTCAGAGGGTTTTACAATCCGTACAGCATATGAACTTGAACATGATATTTATGCTATTGTAGCACATATTATGACACCTGCACAGAGGAGAATGTCAGTAATTGTTTTAATAAAGCAATCCAGCAATTTAGTATAGCCTATCCATCAGGCTTTTAGCCCTCAAGCTAAAAAAAAAAGAAGAAGCTTAATCCTTTTTTTTTCCCACAGTGCAACTCAATAGTGTCTTTCATTAGACACACCCTCCATGGCTTTTATTCTCCGTGCTTCCTGTCTGTAACACGGCCTTTCTGTTAAAGCTCAAGTGATATAACCCAGATGACATCATCAGACAACAGTTGTGCAGTGGCGCTCCTTAAATTGATCGTCATGTAAAATTGTCAGAGTGCCCCTTTTGTCCGGTTGAGTCACACAAATACACAGGAATACATTTAAGATAAAGATTGTTGCACAATGTTGACACCAGTTTTTCATGCAAATATTCTCCCCATGCTTTACCATGAACACACAGGGTGATCCATTGAAACCAATGGACAATATTCAGCACATCCAGGCCTCATTCAAAGCAGCCAGCTGAGCGCTTTAGAGATAAGGATGCTCAGCTCTGCAATAAATAGCTTCCACACCTGAAGCAAACACACACAAACCAGGACCAATACCTTGATATTCAGACAGACTAGTTGTCTCTCACTCTCTGAGTGGGAATTGAGATATTTGGACAAGATTCAACACTTATTTGAAATCTTTTCAAGATTTTTCAGCAGTTTATTCTTTAAAAACAAGAAAACTGCGGGGATATTCATGGATGAAAGATGACATCATTTGTTGCAGGTAAGATAATGATTCAAAATGATTATCGTGCTTTGGAAACTTAGGAGGCTAAATAGAATGGGGCTCTTGAACAGGAGACACCACAAAACCTGAACTATTAATGCTACATTTTAATTTTTCAACCATGTAAATTATGAGAGAAAGGAAGCTGGAGAAATTGCCATTAGCAGATGTGGATATTTAAATGTTTAAATGAATATTAAACCCTCAATAGTCAAAAATGTGTCGTAGTGTTGACTCAACTGTTTAAAATTCTCACCTGCTCTTTCTGGCCACTTTTAGCTCATAGTTTAGTTATTATGGCACACTTACTGTATGATTCAGTCTAATTGCTCTCATCAACCCTGTTTGCAGCAGCAGCTGGCAGCTGTTTTAATCAAACAAGCGCTAGTAAACCCACTGTGCGCTCTCTGCCCAGCAACCAACATCAAACAGACACAGCTAGTGACATGCTGGTGATGAAAGTGGAACATTTAGGAGCAAAAAATCCAGAAAGACTTGGTGGAGATCAAACCAGAAGAAAAATAAGGGTGAGTATTGGATAAACGTTAGTCAGGTGGACACAAACCTCACTTCAAATGTATTACATGTATAAATAAACAGCTGTTTGCTAACATGTTCACAATAATAACTTTGTAAAATGTCAGGGAGGTACTTCTGCCAGCTTGTTTTCACATGTATCTGCCCCCTACTGGCCAAATACTGATTACTGCTGCTTTAAAAGTAAAGTTAAAGTTTTTTTTTTTGTTGACTTATTTATTTTATATATTTGTACCTGACCATTTACATTGTTATATTGTCTTTTGTGCAAAACAAAAATACAAAAAAACGATCTTTGATAAAGATTTCACCATTATGTCACAAACAACTGTTCAGTATTTATTTTGTTCTTACAAAGGGCTGATTTTCGTCTTTGTTTTGACTGAAACTAGACTGACTACTTCAAAAGAACTTAACTGCATCCTCAACATCAGCTGAGCAACACTCAGCATGTCAACATTAATCTGAACAGCTGAACACATAAATAGCTAGTGTGGTCTCTTATGGCTGACAGCAATACGGTAACAGCAACTGTCCCCGTCCGCATCAATGTCACTGGCAACCTCACTGGCAACGCTACCGTACCAGCCGCTCAAGTGATTAACTGGTTGACGATAAGCATCGGGCTGCCCGCCATCGGACTGGCTATTTATACCCTCAAGAATCTGTCCAAAGGTTTGTACTTACTCTGCTCTACCGTTTGTCCAATTACTTAATGTATACACCAATCCTTTAGCAATGTTCAAACTATGTCACCACCGCCTACGCACGAGAGTAATTGCAACACTGCAATTCCAGTTTGGCTTGGCTAGCTGCTTCTTCTAGATTTAGCTTTAGTTCACCCTTAAAGGCTTTAGCTTCAACAGTCAATAAGAACTTAACATGACAGAGTAAGAAAAAAGCAACAACAAAAAAAGTGTCAAGTCATAGCAGTATCAGTGTATCAGTATGAGTTTTAGTCCCAGTATCAGTACCACTAATGGGCCTATCATTGGTAATAATAGTATCAGGGGTAATAGATACAGTAGTACGAACAATCGTAGCAATAATAATCAGCAACGGTAAATTTAGATTTTTCAAAGCAACGTACAAATCAGAGGGAGGCCTTTAGAAATAAGTGGCACAAAGCTCAGTTATTAATTCCCCCTGACACAAGTGGCACAGGGTTTCAGGTGCATGAAGAAAGACGCATATGGGAAGGAAATGAGAAGTGTCGGTATTGATCATTTCTGTTTCTTTGTTCCAGGTGAGAACAAAATCCCCATGCATGTCATGTTCCTCCTGGTCTCTGATATTATCAGTTTCTTTGGCCGTCCCAGTATGGACGAGGACACGACAACTGGGCCCTCAAACCCCACCGACTTCATCTTCTATTTTGGTGTCGTCACCAACATCACCCTCATGCTGGTCATAGCTCAGGAGCGCCATCTCATGGTGGCCTACCCACAGTGTCTCGGCTGCTGCAGCAGCATCAGGCATTCCCCAGCGGTCACCTTGATGACGTGGGCTGCTCCGTTCGCCATCTTGGCCCTCGCCGTGTTCCAATACAACCTCTGGTTCGCTGTGTCTCTGCTCGCTCCCTTTCCCTTCCTCCTCTTCTTTGCTGTGGATTCCTGGAGGGCCCTGATCTGCTCTCGATCCAACCCTAAAACCCCAGAGAGGAGGAGGTCGGTGTGGGGGATCGGTGCGATCTGGGCCAACTACACCCTCCTCTACGTCCCCTTCATCCTCAGCATCCTCCTGGAGGCTCTGTCCTTTAAGGAAACAGTCACATACCTGGGGCTGGTGTCTCACCTGCTGCTCTACCTCAGCCCTCTGGTGGACCCCTTCCTCTACATATTCATGTCCAAAGGGCTCAAAGAGGTGCTGCGGGCGCTGCCCTGCTGCCAAAACAAAAGTCGGAGAGAGAACATGACACCAACTGTGGATACTGTGGCTGAGACTGTGGAGACAAGGCTTTGAGGAGGACATACAGTTTTCAAAAAGCACAACCATCAGTCTAGTTTGGGACCACACATCCTACTGTTGGATTTTTGTAGCAGATACCAAAACCAATGTTCTGTCAGAGATACTTGCTGTGCATGCTTTTCACACGGCATATTCTTTGCTCAGGGCTGTCCTAAGATGTGTGTGTGTGTGTCCATTGGAACACATGACTAGTCTACAATCTAGAGTGACGCGTAATTACTCTTCAACAGATTGAGCAGCAAAAATTGAATGCAAATTCCACGGTTTACTGTGGTGGAAAATAACCTTTTTAACCTCCCTGTGAGAAATAACCGTGATGAGAAAACTCTCAAAATGTCGTAAACGTATTTATTGAACAGACACTTAGAATAAATCAGCTGAATGGATAGAGCGCTTTCCCCACAGATGGTTCGGAGGTCTAACAACAAAGAATATATACACAATATCTTGTCTCCCCCTTCCCCCTTCGCAGACGTCCTCCTCCTCCTCTGTCCGCCGAGACATCCACCAAGGCCAAGGTCCCAGCCTTGGTATTGTCTTCAGTAGATGACACTACAGCAAGCCAGACATGAAAATACCTTTGATAGGACAACATTTATTGTTTGGGTTTGGATGAGTTCGGATGGCCTCGTCTGCACATGTTGAGGTTTAAGCGATGTAAGTTATTTCTAAAAGAACAACATGATAAATTGCCACAACAATTCCACTTTCACTTTCGTAGTCCTCCTCATCTAAAGGGAGGAAAACAGCCCCGTTCAACACTGGCAGCTTTTAGCTTACCTTGCATGCTAGCTGGATTCTTGCAATTTCAAATATCACATGAAAATCCATCTGTCAGAGAATGTTTCTTCAGTAAAAGAAGAGCAAAGAACAACAGTGAAGGCTTTCCTCTTTGGAGAAGATGTTTTCGCTATTCTCATGACTGGCACAAGTTTGATGGACAGATTCATCCAATCATCGGCCAAGTATGATTTGAAATGATTTGGCCTCCTCCAAACAGTTTCCAATGACGGCCTCTCAGCTGGTTCTGTGTAACAAACCATCTGGCTAGTCAGATTAGCTTTTAGAACCGTTTGTAGTTGAATTTCACTGGATAACCCAGCAAACTCGAAGCTAATCCTCCAGAGCAGTGCCCACCAAGCCCCGGGCTAAAGCTGGGTTTAGCCCACTTTGGGTCTGCCAGTGTGAAAGCTTTTTAGCCCCAGGCTAACCTCTCACTTAGCTTGGGTCTAAGTGCTGTGAAGCCTTTTACATCCAGGAACTGACCATTTACAACCAAGTTAGAACTGGGAAGGCTCTGCTCTTGATAAACACATACATATGAACGTTAAATCGTTATATTTAACAAAAGCTTAGCACATAAGGAAACAGTTGGTTGGGACGGTGGAAAGCTTTGGCAGCAAACAACATTGGCATGAGCCATTGATGTATAATAACAACTTGCCGTCCCCAAGATGGAGTCTATTCAGTCGAATGAGAATTGCTCGCTTTGTGCATACACCCAAAAAGTTTTCTAGCTTTCAGGTTTACTTCGGGGGCGTGCGGCCCACAGAATATGAACATTAGGGTTTGTCCCACTGGCTGCTGGCTGGAGTCCCAAAATCTGGAAATGAGTTAACATTTTTGCGGTTCTGGTTCCCTGGTCTCAAAGTCAATGGGCTTTTTAATGGGTTTTTAGTTAGATGCCTGGAATAAGGTCTGTGGTGAACACAAGCTAAAGAGATTTTGGTGTTTTGATCTGCAGCATATATGTCAGTAAATACCCCTCTCGTGAATTTTGAAGCTTTCATGTGTCTTAAAAAACAACAAGCACTAACAAATGGCTAAATAAGACTACAAAATGACATCACGCTGACTAGTCGGCCTTCACAGCCTTGTTGTGTATACTGGTGCTCATGCGACCGTGGTGTACTCCGTTTATAGACGAACAACTGCCTCAGAACTTATTTTTCTGCAATATTTCAAAAATCCAGTGGAAAAATCCCATTGGCAAATGGAGGAGTATTGTGCCCCTGAAGACCATAAAGACACATAAAAACTGTGACAATTTGTTTTTAGGTGAAAAACTGCACACACAAATGTTTTTTACATTTTTTTGTAGTTCTTTTAACTCTGCTACATGCACTTTATTTGAACACACTCATGTAAGATAAGACCCACAGTGAGGTTGCAGCCAAGGGAAGACGTTCTGAGGTACCTAAAGTATGCTAATTTCAGTGTAATTAGGATCGGTGGTGAGTCTGTGTCCATCGGTAAAAGTAGGTTCTGTGAAGAGAACTGGATGCCGATTAGTAGAGAGTGCAACTGTCTTTAAATCTCCACCACTGATGTAGAAAAGAAAAGAGCAGAGGAGAAGAGAATGGAGACACTCTGATGCTGCGGTGATGAATATGAATGCTACAAATATGGGTACTGATCTTATTATTATTATTTTTATTATTATTGTTTTATTTTCCATCTCATGTTGTGCATTCTATTTCATTTTATTTGTATGCTATTTTGTCTAGTATTTTACATCTTATTTTCCATTCATAATGGCCCTATCTCTGTTTTCATGTATTCTATGTATGTTCTATTTTCCATGAGAGAGCTATTCCCAGTACAACAGCAAAAGAAACTAATTTGACTGTAAAATCCAACCTATTGGGCAGATATATATATATAAAAGACTATGCACTGGGTTCCATCGTTACTACCATTACATTTTATGCTTTGTACCGCACTAACAGCACCTGACAACATTTTCTCAATGCTTTTTCTCAACGCTTTTGTCGTATAGTTGATCCTCTCATGTCATAGATTTTGACACATATAAATCACAGCTGTGAAAATTAAGGACCATACTAAATTCCATTTTTGGCAACACCTACGGTAAAACAGACGGCTTATGTGATAAAGTATGATTAAAAAAAGTGTAATTCTAGCTAAAATTCCTAATGACGTCACAGATAATGAGAGGTCACAGACGGTGAGGGGCATACAGGTGGTCTCGGGGGTCTGAGACCCCGTGATTGACACTTGAGACCCTCTGACAGCCTCAACAGCACATTGTTGGGGGCGTCTCTGGAAAAATCTTTAAAGAATGCTTTGTCACTTGCTATTGTCACTAAAATGTCTTTTAAAATCTTCCTATGTCTACCAGTATTCACTAATATACAAAACATTCATTCTCAAATACGAATACAGACAGATATAATTGTGGTGTTTCCTCGCATATTGCCATTGAATACCCGATTGTTTCAGGTAAGCTGTTCTTCCGTGCGTGGCGCTGTTGCAGATGGTCCGCAATGCAAATGTTGTGAAGTTTAGAGAACCTAACGTTACCCCGCGCAACCTGAACCAATCAAGGTTACACTCAACGAGATGGACTCGGTACGCCGTGACTGATTAGTGATAGACGTGCCGTGCATAAGATAATAACTTAGTTAGAGTGACACTGCTGCAGGATATAAATGTTGCGTGTTTGTGTGAGTGGCCTTATTGTTAACGAGATTAGCCCTGGTGACGTGCGTGTAGGCCTATATCCTAATTAATTGCCTTGGCTTGCATCTATGCACTCTTGTAAATTGCAGTCTGGAAGACTTCAGCATAAAACTGGAGCACTTGGTAGGGGGGGGACCACCGGATAGCCACCGGGTATTTTGCACACTGGTCACAGCATTTGGTAACATCTGCATTCCAAAATGCAAAAGAGGCGTGGGGGGCGTGAGGTGTAGCACAACAGTGTCCGTGTGTAGTCCCACCTTAAACACCGGCTCTTCCTTTAAAACAAGATGTTGAAATCTGTCCCCTCATTCCGTGTCCGTACCTTTTTTATACAGAAAGCCGATGTGCAAAAAAAGACGCAGTATAATAATAACAGCCTGTGTGAAGGGGGTTGATTTCTATTGTAAAGACCAGCAGTTGGGTTCACATGATAGTGAAGTGGGACTCCTCACGGCTGGCCTGGTCCCGCCTCACAATACAACAAAAGGTTTCACTCACAGAGATCTGTTAACCCACGTGAAATATAGTTTCTCTCTACACACTTAAATCAGGAAACTAAAACTATTTTTATTCTACAGTAGCTAATAAATACATTACCTTCAATATCTGAATGCATCTTGATGTTTACAAAGCATCTAAACACTTCAAGATGTTGACCTTAATTTCCTCACAAATAGCAGAGATGACTAAATGTTCCATACGTGATAACAGTGGACTCATCTCCGCTGTTTACAGTTGTAAAGGCAGTGAGTACATAGCTCTTTGTTATGTGTATGAACATAAAACAAAGTCCTTGTTTTGATTGTCTCTTCACAGCTAAATGTCAGTTGTGCTTTTTGATTCCCGGAAAACAGCTGGAGACTCCACGAAGGGAAAGGAGACCTCATTTCCTCTGAAATGAAACAAAAACAATGTAGCAGTGATTTGAATGTTTCTATTGGCAACACGCTTGTCTTAGCTGAGGTGCAACTTATGATATAATGCAGTCCAACACAATACCTCAAACTGTGACCTTTGAAAATGACACGTCTCTGACTCATATTATAAAGACACATACATATCAGCCAAAGGGGAACCCACTTATTCTGTAGGTGGGCTGAGCAATGGTCATGTGGCTGGGATGGGGAGTTCCTAATAATGCACACAGGTGACATGACACCTTATTTGGTCAAAGGAGACGTGCGCCTTCCTTTTCTGCGGTACTCAATCTTGTGCAGAGGAGGTGTTAACCTAAAATGTGTTTATTTAGTAAACACACTTCTGAAACACTCACTGTTTTTGATTGTAAAAAGTCTGGATGTGCTTTGATTTTCTGTTTGAAAATCAGAAGCAAAATGAAAATGAAACATTACCACCAGATGTCGCCAAAACATTTTCTAATTTTACACATTGTGGCTTTCGCGTATTCATTTACCAACCTCGGCTTTTCAACGTCGTCGATTGTCTCGGGCAGCCTCACATTCAGCGTCTCTGGAAGCAGCAGAGCCACCAGGCCAGAAATGATGGCCACAGAGCAGATGATGACCTGAGGAAGAACGGTCCACACGTCCTCCAGCAGCAGGATGAGCGGAGCCACTAACACTCCCAGACGACTCGTGAAGTTGGTGTAACCCAAAGCGTTTTGCCTGGAGAGACAGAAGGTAAATCATAAGCACCGACTTTATTAATTAGTCCTCCATAGTCATGTGACCTTCTCTGTGTCTGCAGATAAGGAAATGTTCAGGACTCTTAATTTACCCTCGACTGAACTCATAATCAACAGATGCTTTAAGACTTTTACTACAAGTAAATCATTCTCCAAACTTCACCCCAATTACTTCAAAACTGAAATAAATAATTGACTCAAAATGAAGCGTAGAAAAAAATGTACTTGTCCTAAATTATTGATAATAATAAAATGATCTATCTTAGTGAATTGGATTGTCTTAACTGCTGGGTCTTCACCTAAATATTAAATTACAAAGATTAACTGAAGGGGAAGTCACACCTCTTTTACAACATGTGTTTACACCGTTCCGGACATTTTGATGCCTCCACGCTGGCGACAGCTGTGGCCTCAAGTCCGTTCCTTTCTCATCATATCTGGAGAACGCCATGACTGAGTTTATTCAAATTTGGCACAAAAGTCGACTTGGACTAAAAGACTAACTGATCAGATTTTGGTGGTCAAAGGTCAAAAGTCTAGGACACTGTGAACACGTCTTTCCCATTCCCGTAAATGTAATATCTCAGGAACACCAAGAAGGAATTTATTTAAATTTGTAAAAAAAAAACATCCACTTGGACTCAAGGAGGAACTGTCCGTGTCAAATGTCCAATCCTTTTGACCATAACCCAAGAATTCATATGCTATTTATGACAATTTCACACAAATGTCCACTAGGACAAAATGGTGAAAGTGATGACATTTTGGACTGACATGCATGTAAACTGCAACTCGACTGGTTGGCGTAGGCGCTCATTTTAGTTCCTATTGATATGATGCGAATGTAAAATACAATCATGTGAATGATGAACAGAATAAGGCCTTGTCAATGCAGCAGCTAAATGCAACTGTATGACGGTAACTGACCTGACCACTGTGGGGTAAAGCTCTGTTGTGTAGAGAAAGACGATCGTGAAGGAAGCTTCTGACAGGCCTTTTCCAAGGATGGCAACAACAGCACGCACATGCCACAGACCTACACAGAAGTACAGTCGATGCAACATATACAGTACAAGATAAGTGTGTAAAACGTTCAGCTAACTTTAAACAAAAATAAGACGGACACTGCTCATACCAATTCACAGTATGCAAAATAACGTAGATATCGACCCATGTGTGATTATCTAATTTCAGTAAAAGGAAATAATGACCTTGTGGTACAAACACGTTTATGGCGATGCAGATTCCTGTCAGTAACAGCGTGCCTGCTTGGCACTTCCTCCGTCCAAAGATATTAAGAAAGAAATATATCATCAGCTTGGCAGGGACTTCAATGGCAGCGTAGATGAAGTGTGTGAGGTAAATGTTTAAACCAAATCCACTGACGTTGAAGCTGATTCCATAATACGTCGAGGCAACTCCATACCTGCATAATGAATAACAAAACATTGCCTATTATGTTTCTGTAGCTTGATGTGTCTCCTTCCATACATCTCTATTTCTACTGAGGAGATTCAATTGATAATACTAATGTTTCAAGAAATAACCATTAACATTTGTATTTCCTTTTCATTTCGTGTTTTTTCGAGGTAATACCCACCACACAATCCCAGTCAGAAGAGTTAACCGTCTCATCTTCGGGGTCTTGATTAGGTGAAGGTATGTGTAGTTTTTGTCTTGCTTTTCTATGTTGGAGAGTGACTGTACAGAGGCAGAGAAGGAATGTTAAAGGGGAGGTTCACATTTTCTGGTCGAGCAAATCTTACATGCCCATATAAAACGAAAGGTTTTAGTATAATTCCCTGCATGTTGTTTTTGCCAGACAGTGTTTCTTTGCTGAGCTGTGACGGAGGGATTGCAGCAAAAAGACAGTCACTTGACTCAATTGATTTGGTTAACAGAACGCTGAAGAAACATGTCGGCTTCAACTGAACTTTAGAATGTGTTTTGCTCCTTCAGAGGAATGTGGATTTTCTCCATGGACTCTAGCAACACATACGCTGCACCAGAAACATCAGAATAATGTATTTATTCATGTAAAACATATACACACAATATACCCTGTATACAAAGCCATTAAACATCAAGCTCAAACTTACCTCCAGTTTTAATTTGGATGACACTTTTTCTCTTTTGTTGAACTTGGCACATTTGTCAAGGTAAAACTGAGCACTTTCCACTTTCCCATGGGCCAAAAGCCAGCGAGCAGATTCAGGAATCCACCTGCAATTATATTGAAAATAGTTGATAATCAGTGGACACTTGAAATAGGATATTACTGAAATAACACTGAAAATTACTGCCAACTAGTAGACCCACTGATTTTGGAGAGTCAGTGAATGGAATTATTTTTTGTCTCATTTTCATTTGCAGGTCAAGGTTTCCTCAGCCTCCAACAAGTGTGTTCAGATTTAAAACAAAAACTGATTTATTTAGTGGTACTTGACCTCATTGAGCTCCACATGGTGAAATGTCCATTTTATACTATAACGTGATGTGTTTTTACTTACCACCAGGTCAAAACGGCAAAGCCCAGTGGAGCTGTGACGGTCATGATCAGTGTGCGCCAGTCATTCACCAGGAAGGCAAACCCAGCCAGCAGCATGTTACCTACAGACCAGGACAGGCTGCCAATCACACCGATAAATGACCTGTGACTTGTGTCGACCCACTCGATGCCTGCAAGGTGAGGAAAATTACATAATCAGTTAGTAATAATGATAATAATAACAATAATAATTCAATGATAATACAGTTACTTTCTGTTTTAATTGCATTTCCCCCAAATCATAAACCTTAAATCTCATCAGGCCATTTGGGGGAAAACAAGCTGTGAACACAAAACATGACTTTCAAGCCAAAAATTCCTACTTAGTTAGCTTACTGAGAACACTGGAGTTGATGCCGATTCCGCTCAGTCCGAACCCAGTGAGAAATCTCAGCACCGCAAACAGAATGTAGGAGTTTGCAAACGCACTGGCGAAGCCAAACACGATGGCTATGATGTACGAGGCCAGAAGGGTGTTTTTCCTCCCATACCTGCAAATAAGAAAGGCTTAGCTTTATCTGTCTGACTGCAGATGTGAAACACGTTTTCTGCCACAGAGGATTTATTTGAACCCAAAACATAATAGTTTTCTAAAGAACCAAGTATGTGTGTTGCCTAAACTTAAGCAGATTTCTGGAAGGAAACACTTCTCCCAACGGCATCGCCCATCCATATGAAAGGTTTCACTTCATCATAAAAAAGTTGGAGACACACTTTTTATTCACATACTTATCACAGAGGAATCCAAAAGCAAAGGCCCCTATCATCACGCCAAAGAAGAAGATTGTGCCTGTGGTTTGTGTCAGGCTTTTTCTATCACAGACAAGGTCCCACTGGAAAAGCAGATCACGGAGAAAAGGTCATTAGATCATCTATTGGGGTAAAGGTTCTTTCCTATATAGCGTGGCCCTGAAACAACAAAACAAACATGACAGAACCATAAAAACACAGTGTTTGATGCTGATAAAAAAAACTCCTCTGTACCTCTGTTGCCAGGGTAGAGGTGAAGGTTGAGTTGTCGTAAACCCATCCACTCTGACACTGAACGGTCGGCAGGTCAGCGTTGTCGGAGCTGTTGGCTAAGAGCTGAAACTGAGGCTTTGCAAACATCTCACAGGATTTCGGGCCACCGTCTTCCCGCACAGGGAGGCTGACGGTCAGCCTCTGCTCCTGAGTTAAATTTCTGAAGAGTCCTCCAGCACCCAGCGTGCTGATGTCACAGCGGTGAGGAGGCACCGCGGCGATGAAGTTATTCAGGAGGAAGTGACAGGGCAGAATTATCCGAGGGGTGAACAGCAGGATGAGGATGGCGATTTGGAAAGGCCCAAAACCGTTGATTTCTTCCAGGATATTCTCAAACTTCATCTTCACCGTGCTGACAGTTTCTAGAAGAACACATTTAGAATTGCTCTACGTTGACAGAAGTAAAACACGAGGCAACTGTTTCAACTGCAATTAAGAAAAAAATGTAATTACTCACCTGCATAGAAATCTGCAAAGGATTGATGCACTGATAATTCTGCTCTGCTACCGTACTAATTGAGTTCTCTGCAGAGTTCTCTGTCCACAATGTGGTTCTCTTTTGGTGTGCAGGACTGGACTTAAGCTCTGCAGCCTTTTCTACCAAGCCAACTTGATCATTAACATCAGCATTACCTTTGGACATCATGAAGTTATATAACCTTTTAGTGCAAGTTGTTGAATAGATCACCCAA
Organism: Pholis gunnellus; assembly: GCF_910591455.1. Lineage (NCBI taxonomy): Eukaryota > Metazoa > Chordata > Actinopteri > Perciformes > Pholidae > Pholis > Pholis gunnellus. The sequence continues at coordinate 20,624,202 of NC_136538.1, forward strand.
TGCTGTTTCTGTGAGGAAGAGTGTTCTTTGGTTTCTGGCAAAAACAAGCACTTTGAGTTATCTTTGTCACCTCTTGGATGAGTATTTCTTTTTTCAGGACTGTTTCACTAAAGCTGCATGCAATGTCAACTAGTTTTAATTTTGAGAGAAATATTTATTAATAAGATGACCCAAATGACAAAACTGAGGGAACAAAATATGTCTATTGTATACAGCGAACAAAGAAGTAATTACAATAAAAATCAGCAAACTCCTCTTTATGTCAGAGGCTGAATTTGCCTACAAAATCCTTTCTTTTAATTTCAGGTATTTTTTTTATAACTTCACTGCAAAAAAGGACAAATACGCAAAACATTAGGTGTCAGACGTCTGGAAATGTTTCTCAATCATTCAACTGCTGTCCTCTTTGAGTTTATGCATTTCTGTGCGACTTTTTTTTGAGAGAGTGGTTTTAAATGCTACACATTGTTGTAGTTTAAAAAAAGGGAAACATTAACCAGAATGCATCACTGTACTACTTTGAAATGCAGTAAAGATTTTACTGACTGGATGTGAGGAACTGTGCTTTTTCTTATATGAACCAAAACTATTGATAAAGAAAACATTGGAAAAAAATACAGACTTTCTAAGTGGTTTAGAAGTTTCAATTTAGATGTTGAAATTGACATCTTAGCCTTGACCTTGGAAACAGCTTACTCAGAAAGTAATTAAATATTAACTTTTGCTTGTATCTGCACCTGTACTCAGAAAAGTAAACTCACAAAACGCTGATGGGTTGAACATGTAAAATATATTGGGCACCATACCTTCACAGAAGTCAGAGGGAAGTGTCTCCTAGAAGGAAGAATACAAAATAAAGCGCTCTTATAGTTCTTGAACAAACCGCACATGATTAGCCGCCGTGGAGCACTAGACGTTCAACAGGTCACAAGATGCACCACCTCTTGTCTTTTCTCCCACCGTACATAATGGCCAACAAGCTCAGCTTTGTATCACAGATAGGGTTGTAGAGTAAACACAGTGCTCATATTTTTATTGTTGATAGCGAGACAGAAAATGTTGGATGTTGGATTGTTGTGGATGTTGTCAGTATTGTGGAGTAATTTTTTAATAGTAACAATATTAATAATGCAAAAATATTGCCAAAAATAAGCACAGTAATAATAAGAAAAACACAAAATGTAAACACATTAGGAATATGTGTATTACAGTATATGGGTACATACTCTTATGTCTGTATTTATGTAAATCTGTGTCTGAATTTGAGGTGTAGAAGTGGATACAGATGTGAGTGTGTTCAGGTTAAACTTGGAACAAAGATAACAAGATGGGATACATTTTCCATGGAGATGTAATCTAGTAAGGAAGTAAGTTCGCATTTTCTTTAGTCATGAGGAAGATGTTTTGGCAAAGTTAGTTCCAGAAGTCAAAGACAGTGCTTGTCTTTGTCCACATGTAGATGTTACGTATGGTCACTACCTCAGCCGGCCTTTGCATCTTGTCCTGAGGTTGTCATACAGCGTCATGCCATCACAACAAAAGAATAAAAGGTACAGAACGTCAGAATCAAAAACAGCTTTATTGGCCAATATAAAGGTAGTATAGTGTGCCTTAATACAATAATAACTTAGATTACTATATGCTATAAAATAAATGTTGTGAACAGTCGTAGTAGCATATTATACTTTTTATGATATACTATACTATGTCTTAGACTATTTTTGATGACATTTTATTTATGACATAATACTATTGTTGTATATTGTATACTCTTTTTCTCAGTTTATAATGGCACACTATACTATTCCAAGACGTCACGTCTCGTGAAATTGAGGAAGAATTGGTCCGCCACAGTAACCAAACAGATTGACTGGTAAATATCCTCCAACTGATTCTCAGCCCAAATGTTTTTACCATAAACTGTTTACTGTATTAGAAATGTTTTGCGTCTAAAAAAGGTTAGTAAAATGTAGTCTTCATTAGAGGGCTGATCTATCAAAGACAACATGGTAGAAGCCAGTTAAGGTCACGCTTACATTGTGTGAGCACCGCTGTAGTACATGTTTCTGTCCACTAGATGACGATGTGTATTCATATTGATTGATGGGTGATGAACCTCAGCATGTTGCAGCTGGTCAAACAATAGCATTCAGACAGTAGCTGTGTAGAGGAACAGCTGGAATGTTTTAAGTTTCTAATTATTATCTCATAATCTCAAATTGCTTGTGTACAGTGATGAAAATGTTTAGATTTTTAGAACAGAATGAGTTCCCGGAGAGGATTACATATTATATGTTAAGGTCAACAACAGGGACAGTGGAAAGTAGGTGAAAGAATAAAGCATGAAAAGAAAAGTGCATAATAAATTGTGACCGTTTCGGATGTATGTGACGACCCCTCAACTCAATCGGTGCCTGTGTTTCCTGACATATATTATTATTTCTGATGACTTTTCCATGACTTGTTTTAACCTTTTGACCTTTTTTTTGGACTTTTTTGACGTACTATATAATTAATTAGTACTAGACTGTGTTTGCGACTTTTCTGTGTCTTTGGATGTATTCCTTTGACATACTATCCCATGACTTTTTTACGACTTTCTTCGATATGCTATACTATGACTTTTTTATGACCTTTTTTCAACTCATGTTTTTTTTAAACGTTTGATAGTATTACATTATTTATGACAGTTTTACTCGACTATGACATTATGACATTCTTCTGCCTTTTGTATGATTTTCTTTGTTATATGTGATGACCGCTCCACTCCTCCACGTGTCCCGGTGTCCTGGCTCTTCTTTGTCTCGAAGGATCGGGGTCGTCATCTTCATGAGTCAAACCTGTGACAGGTGTGGTTCCTGAAATAAAAGCTCTCCACCTTCCCACGGACACACGTCTCTTTTCTTGCTAGTGTTGCTGATGTCTTGTTTCGTTGTGTTTGTAGCAGTTCCATATATGCATTCTTACATGACAGATAACTGACTTCCACATTTGTTTTGTTATGTTGTAGATAAACACGTTTTGTAAAATTGACATAATTCACATTATCCTTTGCCTGAACTGGGGCGCTCCCACATTGCAACACTTTGTAATCGTTCTTTAGCGTCGCTAGCTTTTATATTTCTCGTCAAAAAAACTATTTTTCCAGGTGAAAAATGAACCAATTAGATTCCCAACAAGATAACGTCTATTTGGAAATTTACATTTTTGGAGCTGCGAGGAGCTACACACAGCCCGACACTTGCAGCAGTGACAGTTTGAACAAAAGCACTGTCGACATGTGTTTTTTGTACGGGCAGTTCAATCAGAAGAGACAAGTCAGATGAAGAAAATGTAATTGTTTTGCATTAACAGATGATATGTGATGACAAAGTCTTGACAGAGTCTTTGGCACTTGGACTCTACAGGGAGATTTGTAATCGAGGGGCGTCTGCCCTGAGCAGCAGCAAGATGAATCCTCCCCCTAGAGTCCAGTCACTGGTGGTGGTGGATGATAAGGCTGATAGAATGATGAGTTGATGAATCTGTGAAAACTGAAGTCTCTGAAATCAATTACAAAATGATGATGCAAGATGGACACACTTTTATTAGCTAAAACTGTTTTCTTGTATTCTTGCATCTTTCATACACAGCACAGTAAAAGGGCTTCCCATCTAAATGTATGTTAAGGTGACATTTAAAAGTTTTTTGAAATGTAGAAAAATGAGAGCAAGCAGCAAACTTAGGAATGAAAAGATCCGTCATAACGATCTGTGGACGAGGACACAACAACCACCAGCAACAAAGGAAATTGGAAGGACAAAAAGGATCGTGTGCACACTGCAAAAAATAATGTGAAACACCAACAGACAAGCTTTGACATGGAACCCTAAAGGGCAGAAGAAAAGAGGCCGACAGAGATCAAGAGACGACGGGGATGCAGCTGATACGAGATAGAAAAGAAAGCAAATGACCGTGAACTCTGGGTCCCTCGTCAACGTCATATACTCCACGAGGGTTGTCAGGGATAATTGAAAGTGAAGTTATTTTTCATCCCTTTGTGGGGCAAAAGCACTGTGTAGAACGGACTGCAGTACTATTAAATAATGAAATAAAGCAATATGAGCATGTATTGTGTGTATCAATAAATTAGAGTCTCTTTGTGGTCTGTAAATCACAGCCGACACCATTTCTGTCCCACATATTCAGCACTTACATAACTGGGGAACAGGGACAGAAAAATAATCTGTTTATATCCTGACCAGTAATTGCATTACTGGAATATAAGAGCTTGTTTATTTGCTCTCTAAATGTAGTGTTTTCCTATGTATTAATACTGGATATAATTACTGACCCTCTTTCCAACCTCGTCCTATTAAAAAGGCTTATTTTTGGCTCTTTTCCTGATCAAGCCAAACAGGGATACAAAGAGGTCAAACAGTGAGGAGGATTGAGTAATCATTGCATAAGCTCTTTGTCTTCATGCTTCCCAGATCAGAACAATTGCTGAAAATGCAATTGTGGGCTGGGGCGACTTGATTTGGCCTATAATTGTATTTCTGAATGAACTCTCACGGAAAAACAAAGTCAGAAGAAAAGACACAGGACAATAAGTTTGTCAATAACTGTATGACGTAAGATATCCATTGTGTTACTGTATAACAGAGAGGCCAAAGTATTCTGGTTCCAGTGTTGCCCAAATCTCAAATTTTGTTGATTGATTCATAAAAGGTCTGCCGTTGTTCTCGTGAATGTCTGTTTCCCCCAGATGGAGAAACAACCGAACTAATCAGGGTCACACAATGTGTTGTTGAGATTTACCCAAAACACTGTTCTCCGTTCAGATCATTGAGTGTTAGCAGACACGAGCCAATGGTGACAGGTATGCTATCTCACTACTAGCATAGCTAGCCCACGTTAACGCTGCAAGAGTGTGACAGAACCAAGCATCCTTGTGAGGAGGTGGAAGAGGAGGGGAAATAAGCCTGGAGGAAACCCTGTTGACTTGCTGTGATAAATCTTCATAAATCGTGTAATGCTCTGTTTTTGTTGAAGAGAGGTGATGATTCAACGTCATGGTCAATCTGGAGGCTGTAAAATGGTGGTGCTGTGAATTGTATTGTGTTAAACTGAGAGGTGTTTTCATGTTTAATACATTTTTTTTGTGCCAGTGGAAATTTTGAGTGAATCATTAGGGTTCCTCCTCTGGGGATTGTGAATATCTTCCTTTGGATCAAAGCGTTGGATGGAGGGTCATAAAGTATTCTCGTCCACTGTTTTGAGAGAAGTATTTCAAGAAAAGACAATTCTGACTGCCATCGTGACCCACTGACTTTCATGTTAATCTGAAAAAAACCAGTACACTGACTGCATACTTTCATATGTTAGAACCCGGACGTAGTCTCTGATTCTAACATGGGAAACTGAATGTTTGTTTATAGTGAGATTTGAGCTCAATCAGGGTTAAGTCCCAGTCAGAGCAGCTCAGTGTCCTGGGATTGGACCACAGCATAAACAAAGTGTCCTAGATAAGCATGTTGGACAGTTGTCCTGAGACCTGCTGAGGTCCCAAAGGACAGACAGACATATGTGTGGACAGAAAGGCAGAGGTTTAAACAGGGAAGTGACTGGGTCAGCTCACAGCGTGACCCAGCTGAGACGGGCTCTTCTTTCTTGTCTCTGTCTCTCAGCTGGCTGTTTGGTCGGAACACAGCAGGCGATTTCTAAGTTTAAGCTCTTACTTTTCCTAGAAAGAATTGAAAAGTTATGGATTTCAAAAAAAAAAAAAAAAAAAAACTAAAAGGGAGGTCTGTTAATTCTCATTATCGTAACGTGATAATGTTGAGTAATTATCAAAAATGAAAAATATCGTCAGTTAAGAAAAAGTAACTACCAAAGTTGAGAGGTCCATTGTTGAGACAACCTATTCATACATAATTGTTTGTGTGTGTTAGAGTAATTGTGTGGAGTTTATGTCTTTTTGAATGGTGTTTCTTGTTCTTCCTTATCATTTTACACAATATTCCTGCATGCAGCCAGACGGAGCTTTGTGTGTACTTGTGTGCAAAAGTTTGATATCATGTTGGATAATTGATCAGAGACTAATAATGTCAAAACGTATTGTGATAAATGATTAGATAATGACTAAATTAGACCGAACTGTTGATGCATATTTACACACATTAATTCAATCAGGAGTATGATGTTGCCTCATAATGTTTAGAAGTCTGCACTCCATGCACCAGCAGTGGTTGTTGCTACTTGCCGCAGAAGCTCTCAGAAGGTTTTGGTGCAGCGGGAATTGTTCTAGACTGCAGCAGAAACTGGATCAAGGCCCTTCATGTCTGAAACAAGAGGAAGCCGGTTTCTCCCTTTTTGCCTCCATCATGTTTTCCTGACTCCCCACCTAAGGGGAAACAAAAGGCTCTGAATCAGCTGGAACAAAGAGATGCAAGACGTGCGTGTGTATGTGTGTGCGTGTCGGTGCTGTTTACCTACATTTCTGTCTGAATCTCCATCATGCTTGTGTTGGCGAGCCCATAAAGTTTGGTTCCTGTCTTCCTGCAGAGGAAGGAAGAAGCACAAAACACCCAACAAACAAAGTAAAACTGACTATAAACCACCACACTCTCTGCCAGCGCTTTCCCAGATTTCCCGTCATCTACAGTAGGTTGCCACAGTTGTGTTCCTACGTTTGTTCATTGCCTTAACCGGTGTGACTTTTAAACATTAAAGCCACTCCTTAAGCTGTACAATTTAAACATCATGAGCTAATGTTTTAATTGATTAATAATGAGTAAAATAACCTGCTAGTCACTACATATTGTAATATATAATACTCTGACTTTTTATGACATACAGCGACTTTATAACTTTACTACTGTACCTTGACTTTTTATGACATGTTTATGGCATAATATTTTTCATGATTTATTTTTACAATATTATATACTATAGAGGCAATATAAAATACAAAAATAAGTATCCACAAATACAAAATATATCATTAATATATTTACAAAAAACATATTTCTGTAATTATTTACAGATTGGTATCAATTATCTAGAAACGGAAAGATTTCCGGGTTTTTTTGGACTAGGTTTAAAAGCAAACCTTATAGTTGTAATGGAAAATCTGTGATTGTGAATTAAAGATCATCACAGCTGCTAATGATATTTAAATCAGAACATAAATTAAATTGAGAAACAATAAACCACGCAGGAAGCCGATGAGGGAGGGTAAGATCAGTATGCTTTAATAATAAGATATCAGTGCATAAACACAAACTTCTTATCGGGTTAAATTCCCCATATAGTAATAACATTGATAACAATATATGATAATAATAAGATCAATACGGATTTTTAGCATATTAAAAAAATGCAGATCATTGATCAGCTAATATAACTGTACTGTATGACATTGACAAAAACAGAATACAAGTTGCTAAACATGGATCCCATAAGAAAAAACAAAAAAACCTTGTTGTCACACGAGACACAAGATGCTGATATTTTCTTTAAAGAGGAAGTGCAATGAATGAGTGGATCAACTCATGACACATTTTGTCACTTTTGTTTTTTGGGGAGGGGGGGGGGGCCTTCAAGCAGCACAACATGTTGAGCACTCGGACTGGTGATAAGCCTTCTAGGGTTTAAATAGAGAGATTAAGCCCCGCCCATTTTTGGGTTAGCATCTGTGCTACTAGCATTTGCTTTTTCTTCTTCTTGTTTACAGTTCTTCATTTTCGTAAAGATAAAACAATGTTAGAATACGTAACTACATCTCATAAGAGGCTTTAAGACTCATTGAGGTGTATTTCATAAAACCTAACAAAATATGTTTAATCTTTGTTAAAATGACTGGTTGTATAAATTTGGCATTTTTAAACAACAGCTAGTGGAGCAGAAGCTATCCTGAAGCGGGGGCGGGACTTCCCCTCTGCCTAGATTTTTATTTCTAAAATCGACTTCCATCTAGCCAACTCTTTCCACATACATTAACCCAATTTAGTTCAAATCTCATCAGTTGATAAAAAGTCCATCTGATGTGCTTTTCTTCTTCCATGCGCATGTTTCAGAACATTAAACATTTTAACCCTAAAAACTCTTTGGTCTTCAAAAATGTACTTTTATACGCTGTAAATCGTAACGAAAATAATGATTTAAAAGGTGCTTTGAACATGCTTTAAGGTGCTTTTCTGTAATCTAAACAACTTTCTATAATTGATCATTATACAGAACATATTTAATACTATACATAATCCTGCAAATAAGAGTATTTAAATTTACTTTTAACATTGAAAAAGGAAGAGCTTTGAATTTGAGCAGGGATAAAAATGCCCTCTTACCTAAAGTAATTGCTGACATATCAGGAGAGAAAACCAAATTTGGCTTTTGAGTCTTACAAGAAAGTGAAGGTAGAGGGGGAGTGAGAGTAGCAACAGATGAGTTATATGTCGAGTGGAGGAGTTGAGGAGATATGCATCAGTGGGCCGGCTGAGCAGGATCTATCTCTCTCTTTCTGTCTTTCAAGTCGACATCACTTCTTTTCATTCCTCCTTCATAACTTCTCAAACTGTTTCTCTGCCCACATCCCCGCTCAGCATAATAATAGTCTCCAGTCCTATCAAACATCATGTGGTTTAGCTGGCTTGATTTAGTCTTCTACAACCTGGAGTTAACATTCATAGATTTGGCCCTATTATCATTAGATGTAATAGCATTTTAGTCACTGCCAGACAGCTTTACATACGTCCTTTCATACATACGTCCTTTCAGTTTAAACACTGAAACAGATTTGGTTATAGCCTTTCTAAACATCTGCATCATCATGTTGCCTTCCCCATTTTTTAAGGCAAACTGTGCAGCCTGTATATTTACTTATAAAGATAAAATTCATGCAAATTTGGTTTGCAGAGTGACGGTAATCGACTCTCAACACGTGTGTCAAGCAATCTGCTAACTTTGTCACTGCCGTCCCCTCTGGCCTTTCACCCTCCCCGGAGAACTTTTACTGTACAGTCAAATCTCTCTCAACCAAACCAAAGTTTAAAAGCAGCTTCATCAACAAACAGGTTGTTGTTTTGATGAGCTGGGGAATCCCTTCCCTTAAAAACCTTTCACAAATGTGAACTTGCTATCACCAGGGGATCTACAATGGGTTCTAATGTGGTTCTACTTTGAAGGCTTCCATTGTATGTTGCCTGACCAGGCTGCTGTTCTATCTGGATCTAAATGAATGTATCAGAGGAAGATATTAAGAAGCTGTTGAATACAAAACCTGAGGGGTTATTCTAAAAATATCATCCCAACTGTGACATTGTCTTCCAATGTACAAAAGTTAAGTGGACACAACAAAATACTAGCTGGTTGTTAACTGCCGGAAAAACAGTTACGGTGTTTCAGATACTATGTCAAGTTGGGATTTTATTCAATAATAGACTCCAGAGTCAAAGGAAGTTAACTGTGCGCTTGAAGGGCAAACTCATTATGTGTTGGGACAAACATAAGGCACATTATAAGGATTAAAACACTTTAGACTTTAAAGAAAATGTCAGCACAACAGAAAGCAGAGAACATCAAAATATAGAGTTAGGATCCAAGAGATGTTATACAAAGTCTAGAAAAATGACACATACATGTCTATGAAGCACAATTTGCTTTTATATATGCAACTCGAAAACTATGATTAATTATGTGGCAACTTCACCTTCTTTACAATATTCAAAATGCTACATATTTGAAAAGTGAAACTGATTCATTTTTTATCTGAACTTTTTTTCCTGTTGTTTTTAGTTTTATCGTCTTAAAGCAAGAACAAAAAACAGTATTGCCCAGCCAACAGATCCAATAGATATTTCAGCGATAGAATATTTAAGGGCAAAACCCTGGAGGGAAAAAAAAAATTCCACAACACAGAAACAGCACGAGAGGAAACTGCACAGCGAGGGATCTGATCCATCTGCATCTACGGGGGTAGATAAGGACAAAGTACCAGAACACAAACACTAAAAACACTATCTTCAACATTAGTTGTCTTTAAATACGTAACGTAATATGTGAACAAAGATCTATAATTCATTCTCTCTTAAGTGGTCACCACACAAAGACGATTACCTCAAAAAATAGAGTGAGATTAAGAAAACATACTTTGAGTGTACAGGAAAAGGAGAGAACAGAGAGAAATGGTTAACGTGCCTCCACAGAACGCATACTGTCGGTGAGATTACTGACATCATTTGGGTGAAAATTACAGTTTGTAGTTTGAAAATAAAAACTCTGACCTTACTCCTAGTTCATAGTGTATTAGGTATACTCATAATAGTCTGTATCAAAGCTTTCTGATATTGGCGGCCACTCCTTGTCATGAATTACAATATAAACTGGCCTTGTCCTAACCATACAGAATAATACATACACTTCAAGTCACATCACAGGCTGCTGTACTGCACTGAAACTAAGGCTGCTGCTACTATGTACATATGTATAGTCTGAATGGGTAAGTGCTTATGCAGTTGCTGCTGCCATCAACTTTAGACTGATTGGTTTGTGCAGTGGTGTGGTGTGCAAAGAGGGTGAGGGGAGCAACCTCCGCTTAAAAGGGACACTTAAATGATTCATTTTCTCGCTAATATCACAACAAAGGGGCAACTGAGGTTACTAGAACCTACGCAAGTGGCAATCTGATTGGCCAATCGTCCTTCGGATCAGCCAAAGTGCTCTTTCGAGCCCTCTTAGTGCATCTCTGATTAGCTCCCGTGGCTCAAATGCCCTTCAAAATACGAACCATTCTGTTACTATGTCTTTGTGGCGTAGACACTTTGTTTCCTGTAGAAATGTATCAGAAATGACTGGAAACCAATGGCTGCCTGGAATGGTAGAAAAAGTACACAACAAAATGTAAAACCACATAATCTGCATGTGATCAGGTTCTGCAAAACAAGCTAATATATAATTGATCTCTAGTTACAAAGCCTAAAGGATGTGATCTATTAAGGGCAACAAATAAAGCTTAAAGTAAAACTTTCATTCACAAGAGGTGTCCCCTTTTTCCTCCCCACCCCGGCTCCTTAGATCGTCTGTGCACACCACTGGTTTTTATGGATTTCCTATGTCGCGTGAAGTGTGTGCAAGTCTACAATATGTAATCACATGAACTATTACTGTGTGCGCAAGTCAGATCCTTTGTGCAAGCTATCGGTGTGGTGAATAAGGCAAGCTTTGCTGCTGACTATATAAGCGTTAGCTCAATTAAATAATTGCACAATAGGAGAAAAACCCTGTAGTCACACAAGCTACTTACCTGACTGAGAAAGTCAAGTGAGAGAAAAACATGTTTGGATAAATAAAGGACAGATTTAAGAAGAGAAGTTAAAAAGGAACTTACAGTAGAATACATGTCTTGCAATATATGTTTAGTGTGTCTGTGAGTTTGACACAAGGAATAAAAGAATCTGGTCGGTAGAATAAGAACATAAAACAAATGAGGAAAAGTAAAGCAGTATTGGTATTTCCTGTTGATTGCAATGACCTGGAACATCTGATAACAGCTCAAATATCTGAGTTCTATCGCAGAAAAATAGAGTTATTATAATAAGTAAAATAACAATATAATGCATATGTCATTACAGTTGACTCAAACAGAAGTAATGCTACCGTGAAACAGACTCCTGAATGATCAAACGGCACTACTTTGATAGTTAAACAGAGCAGATGATGGAGATGTTACGGCGACTCACGGTGGGATGGATTCAGGCAAGAACAGGCAGGTTAATGGCTGTTTAAGTGTGTCTGTCTGAACATGCGGAAAAGGCTCGAGGTAAGTATCACTTCTATTCTGATTCTGCTTATTATTGGTAGAATGAAATAAAACCTAAACATGATGAAAAAATGAAATATTCTCTATGTTGTCATGTACAAGTTAAACGTTATTTCTACTTCAGTTGGACATCCTAATATAGGTGATTTGGGATTTTTGGGAGCTTTATCTTTTCAATCATAAGATAAAGCTTTAAAGAGAGAAATGCTTTAAAAACTAATTCCTGGTTGTTTTAAATCTAAACATTGCTACAATTCAGAACAAGTTCATGAAACCCAACTTTGACTTTGACAGAGACTAAGAAATTGGCTGGGTTTAATTGCTGGTTAGATATTTAAAGTGAAAGAACACAGTGTAGTCTAGGTAGTATAATACTTCTCCTCTGAGCTAGTGGGTTAGCTGCTAAAGAGAAGGCAGGTCTGGGAACTGAGCTGCATAGAGTTCATATCAGGGTGTAGGTCTGTGACGGAGACCGGGCCTCGATAAGACGGCGGTTGAAGGTTTGAATTCCCATGCCACAAATACTCATTTTTTTTTACCAAAGACCCGAGTTCAGCCGGTGCTTCTGAACACAGAGACGTCTACGGCCAAACCCCGATGACCGGCGATAAATCCCGGTGTCAAGACTTTTTGACACGGACAGAGTGTTGCATTATTTTTACTCTGTTAATTGTCCCGCGTTGACCTTTTTTCCACCAAGTGACGCATGTTACTATATATGTGTGGGTGTTCAACCCGTATCTGATTTGAGTCAAGAGCGCCAGGAAAAAGACCGTGACCCTGATATCTCAGCTTTCTTAGATGGTCTAGGTACAGAACTATAAAAGGGACAGGGAACAATAGTGTGGGCTGAGCCATATAAGCTAAATAAGGCAGGATGTGGTTATGAATAACATTCCCTATAGGTAGCTTAGCCCCAGGGCTCTCAGAAGGCCCAGAGGTATGAAGGTAAAGAAAGGCTTAGTCTTGGGCTGCAGACTGAGGCTTAGGGTTGGGAATAAGTCCAGGTCTAAGGCAGGTTTTGAATCTGAGGGCTCTAGGTGGCCTGGTCCAGGGCTCTCAGCAGGTCACAGCCCTGGAGGAGGTACAGGCTGCCCTGCAGCGGGACGTTGACCTCGCAGTCGTAGCGGGTCAACTCCGGCAGACAGGAGGGCTCAAACGTAGGGCCCAGCAAACGGCTAGCGATACCTAGAAGATGACAGAATGACAGATTTGTCATTTGATTTGCTGTTATTGTCGTGCAGTCTTTGGCAATGACATTCTCTGTTCTCGGCCTCTTTCCAAAAATGCTCACATGCACATAAAAAGAAAACCACACAAGTAAAAATGAGAATCTAAGACTAAACATGAAATAGTAAACAAAAGTTTATATCTGTGTATCAATGAGTAAATACAAGCAGGCAGGCAGGTAGACAGTGACATAAGTAAGCATCTGAATGTGTATGAATATTTTCTTAAAACAAGTGAAATAAATCTTCCACTCCATCTCTACTTTGGATTTCTGAAGGTAATATTTCATGGTTTGTCCAGTAAACACTTGAACAATATATACTGGTCCCTTGATTGTCTATTTGTCATATCCAGAGTCCGTAATAGATGGTAAGAGATCAGAGTTTGTTGCTATTTTATTTGCCCTGCAAAAGACATTTGACAGTTTTAATTTCTTTCGTACTTCTGGACGTATTTTTTAGCATTCCCTTGATCCGATAATTACTAATCTTGAGCTTCTTCTGTGCCGTTTCAGTCACAAATTCCAAAGGGGCGTTTTGACCTGACTTTAGCTCCATTCCCAACGACACCGCATCTGTCTCCTTAGTTCCGCCCTCCCATTTATTTCAGGCAAATAAGTGTTTTATATATAAATCTATCTTTTTAAATTTAGCTATGCAACATAGAATTAGAAGTCACAGGTAATGACTGGAACAAAAACTAAAACAATCTTGGTAATATATTAAATCTAAGCGTTTTCTCCCCATCAGAGCCAGAGGTAAAACATCCATTAAACCAAATCCATCTTTGTCTTAGTTTTCAATTTCCCAATAGTTTGCCTTAAATAGCTTTGGATTGCTTTTAGTGCATGATATAAAATGTAATGTTCTTCTAATATTGTTAGTGCCTTACAAGGAATAAAACCACTTTAATCCGGATTGATTCATTTGGTCATATATCTCTGCATTCTTTGTGCCAATATATTCGGTAATATTCGTAAAGTCGTTGAAGAGCAAGCTAGCATGCCTCTATTCCTCCCATGAAGTTGGATTTTTGCCCTTGTAAGACTGAGAAGATGGCTTCTGACAAAGACTTAGGGTTTAGTTAAAAACTTAAGATAATACTGGTGCAATGGTGTAAGAGTTTTTATAGAATTAGGTATTTACTCTAATGAAAATGGCTGCATATGTATAGATATTCTGTACGTCTAAAGGTGTTTCGGGACCTCCACTTCTTGTTTCTGCATGTATTAAGTCCTTTCTCTGCCTTCCACCATCATGTCCTTCAGCACGAGTGTGTCCTCCGTTAGTGTGGTGAACGTCCCTGATGCCAGATACATTTTTAGCTGTGCAGGATATGGGGACTATGCCTAGTGTAGTCTTGATTGAAGTAGACGTTCCTTCCCTCAAAATGTAGTCTTTTGTTTCCGTGCTTGCTGCAACGGCCGCTGTCGGGGGAGCAGTGTTCTCTTTCGGTTTGGCGAACAGCGAGAGGTGTGTTCTTTCAATACAGATGTCAATGCCATCTGGACTTTGTTGTCACCAACTTTTCTCAGATCCCTGTTGGGATGCCATGTATCCGTATTGTTACGCCTCGACCTCGATTTCAAGACCTTGATTTTGCACTTTGCAAATAACTGAGGTAGAAAGGCGACCAATCGTTCCGCCGCGCTGTCCTGTCTCCTGTATCTTCCAGCCGTTCTTCCATATTTACTGTTCTTTCCACAAGTTCCTTTCTGTTAGTCTGTAGTCTTCCCAGAGCCCTTTTTTGTTGTCGTTAACCACTTCTATGTGCTCTTGTCTTAGCCTGTCTATCTCTATGAATATTGAGTCTTCATCATTTGTACTGCCCTTCTTGCCAGGCCTCCCTTTTCTCTCCATCTCTTTTTCTTATTTGGCTCACTTTCTGTCAATGTTGTTTTAAAGAGCTTGTTTTAGTTGTTGTTTTTTGTCTCCTACCACATGACCCCACCTGGAAATCGCAGGTTCTCTTACAATCACTTGATATGGACATTTTTGTGGTGTATTAATGAATAAGTAAGAAAACAGTGCCACTGCTACATAGTGATATAAGTTTCTAGCCAGTTTAACACTGTGGATTGTAAACAGTACAGACAGGTCAGCTCACCCTCACCTTTCCTGTTTCCTGGATACTGACACTTCCTGTGTTGCTGCACAGAGCTGAGACATGAAGACATGCTGCCGGGCATCATCCTGCCCATCTCTGACGGCGAGACAGAAAAACACACGTACAGTTGTTGGGTGGAACAGATGATGGTGCAAGATGTTTTTTCCACACACACAGACACGAGCTCATACCTGCCAGTGATCCTGCGCTGAGGGAGCGATCCATGGCGGCACAAGTGTCACCCCTCATCTTCTTCCATATGAGTTCTGAAGGCGTACTTTCATCCTGAAACACAATCACGTGTCCACAACAAAAGAGTGAATTCCCGAAACAATTCAAGGCACGCAACTTTGATAAAGTATAAATGATTCAAGGTTGTCTTATTTTACAGTTTGTGGGTTGGTAGGCACTCCACAAGCACTGAAAAAGCGTGTTTTTCATGATACTGTATGTCGACTTTAACTTCAATGGTACAACAAATACTGCATCAGAGAAACTCACCACAGCCATCTGAGTGAAGGAGCGCTTGATACTGTTGGCCATGGCCACTCTGGCTGGACTCATGTCTCTGTAGGCTTGCACAAAGTTGTCAATGGACCTGCACACACACACATGTACACACACAAACACATTTAAATTTGATGTCAAAACAGCCAGCCGCTCTTAGATTGTTCTGTTCTACAAACAGGATTGATTAACATCGTATTGTCTATTTTTTATTGTATTCTTTTAGCCACCCTCTTAACTTTGCATTTTAATCAATTCATTATAAATAATAGATTGGGAAACCTAAGTTAGGTATTAAAAACTTCTCTGGTGAATTGTTGTTTTGTCTAGGTTTAAAATGTGAATGTTCGGACTGCGTTGATTGGTACATCACCTCTGTTTCTGCATGAGGTGTGGCATGTTCTGTTGGCAGGACGGGCGCTCCTCTCCAGACAAAGGGTCCATCAGGTACGCCTTCAGAGGGTCCGGTGGCCACTGCAGATTTTGCCTGCCACTTATGGAGGACAGAGGGGTGCTTGCTGGAGCCTGGAACGGAGAATTCTGCATGTGCCCCATTATGCAAGACCCTGCACGGGAGTCCACGGCCCCCTGGCTGGAGCCTCTCTTCTCCCCCGCGGCCCAGGACGCAGCTGGCTGGTGCTGGTAGTGGCCTTGGTGCTGAGGAGGGGGGGACAGGGGCCGGAAGAGGCTGGCGATGTTGCTGAAGCTCCCCTGGGTGGGCTGTTGTGTTTTGGCCAGGCCGCTGTTGCTCTCAATGGATCCCGCTGGACCCCGCTCTAGGGACTCGGACTCTGTGATGATGGGATTCAGCTGGAAGTCCTCGCCATCCATCGGGATGTAAGGAGCCAACGTCTCCAGGTCCAAGTCACTCAAGTCGCTCTGGGAAAGTGAGAAACGCCGTTATAGAGCGTGTTAGACTAACTCGCCAGATATACAGCTGTTGCATTAGGTTTTTCCTTCAACACGAGTATAATCTTACACATGTCGAAATAAGCTTTTGCCAAAAAGGAAGAGAGACAAGGAAAGCCAAGTTTTTATATACTATATACTAAACATATTAATGGCACACGCACGTCAGTGTTTGCAGGACTGTTTCCCTTTGTGTCCAGAGAAAACAGCTTCTCAGTCAGCTCCACCTTCAGGTCGCTCTCCACTGAGCTGTAGTAATCACCTGGGCTGCTGGGCTGCAGAGGTGAACGAGAGGAGGAGGATGGAAGAGAGGAGGATGATAAATGGGGACGAGATAGATAGAGGCGACATGTACAGAAAGAAAGGGACAACACGTAAGCCAAAGGACAGTTTAAAAAGAAAAGAGAAACAACCAAAACAAAGAGAAAGAGATGAGTTTCGACAAAGGCACTATTCACTACTAAGAGCCTGTTCCTTCCAAATATCCACCCCCGTTATTCTCACACACATTGCCCACAGTTGGGGACCTTCAACCCCACAGGCCTCACTGAACACAGAAAGAACAAAATACGAAACAAAACACAAGCAGTCGCTCGCTCACTAACTAATTACTCCTTTCAATTTAACATTCAGTCTCTATTAGTCTCAGCTTCCCTCCTCGTCCTCACCGTGGAGCAGCTACTGAGGCTCGGAGTGGCGCTGCCAGGTGGCGGATTCTGCTGCACAGTGAATGCACCGGCCATGTTAGCCATGTCCCTTGGGACTGACACTAAAGGGGCAGGCTTGTGGCTCTCGCTGGACCAGGAAGTAGGTCCCGGAGGGAGCATAGCTGCGGCAGACACCTGGGAGTATCCTGCAGGCTGCTGGGGCTCCTCGAACTGAGGGCCATCTGCAAGAAAGAAGAAGACATCAGAGTTAGTTGTAAAGAGAAGGGATAAAGAAATAAAGTGGCGTGGAGGAAGAGGGTTGACGAACACGACAGCTGATTGTCCATTCTAATAAAACAAATTTATGCAAGAAAATGTGGTCTTGCAAGGATCTAAGTAGCTTTTAGAACAAGAAATGAGGGGGAAAATGTTAATATCAATACTAAAGTTTAAACAAGTGACAGAAGTCAGTACAGACCGAAGTCCAGGGTGATGATTGTGTCTCCAGGTGTCGGAGCCAGCTGGGTGAGCTCCTCCGGCTCCTCTTTGAGTTTGGTGAAGAGGGATTCTCCCGGCTCTCCGGTCACACCCGCACCTCCAGCAGTGAAGAAGCTGCTCATGCGGTGTGGTTTGAACAGGGACTCTGTCTGCTTCAAGGACAACATCATCGACTTCTCCTCGATGTCACTGCAGGTTTGGAGAGGGAGAGCAGAGTGAGTCTAGTTTGGTGTTCAGAGAACTCATAAGAGCACATGAAACACTTGAAGGATTCGGATGCCCATATTAAGCTCCCGTGTAATGTGGCCTGTGATGGTTTTGAGATTTTCCTCTACATTGGGTTCCCAGTGAGATTATACATTGTTTCAATCTCAAATGCTTTGATGTCTTGACCTCGAGATTTGTAGCGTATTGTGACTTTTTCTTGAGCACTGGTACTTCTCACAAGCTGCCAGTACTCTTTTCTGCCCTCTTCATATCAGGTTCTCTGGGCGATTCATAATGACATAATGTATTTTTTGCGCCGTGCCTCATGAGGCGAATGAAGATAAAAACAATGTGGACGGCCTCTGGACGAGCCAACGGCGCAGCTCGAAGGGAGGGGCGTGAAAAGTCCTTTTTGTGCAGAATTTATTTTAATTTGTTACATAATCAATGGAACACTATTTAAGAGTTTTCTGAATCTGCTCTTTTGATTTACAGAATATAATTTTACAGGGCAAACATTTCCAGAAGAATTAAATGTTCAAAAAAAGGCTGTGATATGTGTAAACAATAAAATAAGTATTTAACTACAGCAAGTTTTGTCTTAAGATTTTTCATAGGTATCTATAAAAATGATAATGGTCCAAAATAATGCGAAAGTACATAGTTTCAAGTCAAAACAAACCCAATATCTCCTAGTATCTTATATTTCACTGTAATAATTAAAAATGTATTTCTTTATCCTGCTGCATAATATTTTAACTATTAATATTATGGGTAAATAAATATACAAACGCCACCATAACCATATAATGTTTCTGTTATTATTGGAGTATTATAGGCATACGATAGAAGATGCATAGCCAAGTATACTAATATAACAATAAAATACCAACTGACACAGTGTAACATGCAAGAAATAACAAAATAAATAGAAATAAGAAGAAGAATAGGGGGAGTACTCTACTTATGTTTTTGCACTTAAACCACTGTGTACATGTTTCAGATCTAAACACTTCATTTAAGAATGGGACTTCATAAATCTGCTACATTAAATAACGGTTTTAAAAAAACATAGACATTTAAAACAAACGACAATTCTTGACCAAATTCAACCCGATCTTGTCACCTAGAATTTGCCATCACTGAAGGATGACAGTGCTCACCTGAGGACATAGTTTATGCACACGATGCACTGGGGCTGGGAGTTGCGGCTGTTATAAATAACAGTTCCCTGGGTTTCTACCCAGACGTAGCCTCCGTTCTTAGCCAGCATGCGATACTGACCGCTCACTGCCTGGCCCTTGGAACACACTGCAGGGGGAGAGAGAGAGAGACAGAGACAGAGAGAGAGAGAGACAGACAGAGAGAGAGAGAGAGAGACAGAGAGAGAGACAGAGACAGAGAGAGAGACAGAGAGACAGAGAGAGAGACAGACAGAGACAGAGACAGAGAGAGAGAGACAGACAGAGACACAGAGAGAGAAGTAGGAAAGAGCTTTGAGTTATGAGCTATTGTGTTTGGTGACTTAATACAACTCAGGAATGGAACTGAGCCATGTTTTATGGTGCCCTCTCACTCCTCAACAGCTTAGTCAGATAAGAACCCTTTTAAAGACCTTTGGATGATGTCAACTGTATCACCATTCAGCTACAGTAATTGTGTATTAAAGATGTTTAGCACCTATGAGGTTTGGATAACACACTTATGATCCACGAGTGACTTATGTGAGCTGTATTTATTACGCTATGAAAAATAATCATTGTTTGATCTTATGTAATGTTTTGAATAATATATTTTATTGTCCAGTACAGCACCGCACTACAGTAGATACCAGATAATCTCAGAGGGAAACTAAGCCTGCTGTACATGAGACTCTTCCCATAAATGACAGAGTAGAATAGATAGTTATCTGTTCAGTAGTGTACAACATGAAAGTACGAGTACCAGGAAATAAGTAATACCAAGACAAGAGACTAAAAACGATAAAAAATAAAAGAAAAAGAGATTTTGACCTATAATCTTTCAACTTGCCAGTCAAAGCTCAGACCAGCTCTATTTGCTGTTTGTGTGCATAATTGTTTTGTTTTTTGTTATTTAAATGTATAATAAATATATATATTAAAAATAAATATATATACATATATACATTGCACAAGGCTGTGAAATCGACCTGACATCAGTTAGCAGGAGAAAGTGACTTTGAGCTGAGAAGGAGCTGTGCTGGCTGCAATCCAAAGTTCAACACTGGCGTGGGAAAGGAGCAGAACTGTGGTCAGAGAGTGTACATAAGGCCAGTGACTGTGTGTGTGTGTGTGTGTGTTGTGAGGAAGGGCAATATTAAATGTCGTAAAGAACATTGTCAGTTAGCATGTGCTGATCGAAAGGCTGGTCACGCTGGCCGTGAGAGCGGGTCGTCTGTCTGTGTCTGTGTCTGTGTGTGTGTGTGTGTGTGTGTGTGTGTGTGTGTGTGTGTGTGTGTGTGTGTGTGTGTGTGTGTGTGTGTGTGTGTCATAGAGAGAGAGATAGAGAGCCCTTTATGTCAGCAGATTACAGACAACTAAGAACTTTATACATGGCTGATTAAGAACAGAAGTAAAGAAGAAAAAAACCACAAAAGGGTTCTAAAATCAATCACTGGCCCCTGGAACAGAAAACTTTGAGCAATGATGTGAGTTAGAGGGATGGTTTTTTACATGCTGCCATTATGTTGCATGAGTGGTTTTAAGGAACAAAATTACCACTTTTACAACAGAGTACTGTCAGTGGAGAGAAAAGCCATGACACTTCAGAGGCTGGTTAACACACACATACACACACACACACACACAGACACACACACAGACACACACACACACATATACAGACACACACAGTGTCATTAGAATGTAATAGAGGCCACCTGGTCCCTTTGTCCAGTGTGGGCAAACCTCATTAAGCCATCAATGGTTGTGCTTAATCTAATAAAGACAAGACATCTTAATACCAAGCCCCTGCTCCGTAGACACACACACACACACACACACACACACACACACACACACACACACACACACACACACACACACACACACACACACACACACACACACACACACACACACACACACACACACACACACACACACACACACACACACACACACACACACACACAGAAACGCTAACAAACAAATGTTTTTACCACATTAACTAAAAGAAAAATCATCAGGAACTACAGCCTGGTATTCATACTTCATTTTGCTAATCTGATAGACAGAAACATGTTAACGCCAACATTTCCATCCAGATCATAGAGTTATATTTCAGTGGAGCACCTTGTTATTCCGGTCCGGATGGTGCTTTGAACAGATGTTAGCTAGTGTGGAGTCATATTAACCGTATGCCTCTTGAGTGTGTATACATGTGAGTTGTTTGTGCTTACAGTTGTTGTGGCTCTTGGTGACGCCGTCTGAGTCCAGTGCGTGGTAAAAGTCGTAGACTGAGCGACCCAGCAGGTCCTCAGGAGTGTATCCCATCAGCTCTGATACCCTGTAACACACACACACACACACATTCAATAATGCACATGGTTTCATGTTATCAATTTGAACTTTTCCGTTGATTCCTTTCTATTACGCAGCGCTCACAAGACAAATCCCGCCCTCTGCCCTGAACCTCTGCACTTCAAAAGGCTTCACACACGATTTGGAAATCAAGCAGAGGGGTGAGTCTTCCAAAAATAAGAATTGTTCACATTCTGAGTCTCTGCTATGTGCTTCTGGGAACAGCTTATCTCTTTCTGTCACTCACTAACGAGGATCTTGTTGCTGGTTCACCTCATTTAAAAATCCCTCTTTACCTTTGATTTTTCTCCAAATCTCTCTTACCAGTAACTACCTCAATAACACAGGTTTTTTGAGAGTAAATAACAGGATTACAGTAATCTGATTACCAAGAAAAAGAGGCATTGAGGTGCAGATGCATCTCAACAACACTTTGTTGAGTGTAGAAGGTAAATACTGACTTAGTTTTAGGCCCTGTTCACACCGAACATACTTGGAGTGGTTTATTCACTTTCAAAGGAGAGTCTCTTCCCAACAAACTGTGCTGTGAGAACATAATCCAAACCATCAACAGGAAATGACCCCTGAACACGAGGTTTATAGGAGACCAGAGAGGATAAACTGGGACAAAGAGTGCAGACTCGTTCGTCATGCTTAGCCCAAATTAAAGCGGCTGGAATGTGATTTCTTTTGACTCCTCCCTCCACCGACATCTTTCAGTCTGGCAAATATAATCTCGAGTAAGTAAGCCGTTTGTGAGTGTTTACGCCTGTTATGTAGGAGCTCGGGTTGGCTTGTAAACATGAATAAACAATACGATGGCGCAATTATCTCCATCATGAGTTGTTGATTGCACATTCCAAGAAAGAAATCCTAGAATTCTTGAATTTTAGATTATCATATCACAGGAGGATGAAGATTAACCATCACGGATGGTTACGAGTTGTGTGGATTAGATGTGTGAGTGACTGCGGGAGAGAGGAGAGAGTAGGTTCTGGCGGTGCAGAGACTCTTATCCTCAGATAACCCTGATAGATGCAGGCCAAGGAGAACATTTAAGAGAGGTAGGTGAAAAAAGAGGCAGTGAGAAGGAGATACTCAGGGAGAAATAACAGGAGCGAAAGACAGGAACGCTCGGAAACATGGAAGACAGAAAAGATAAGGGAGAAAGGAGATGGAAAGTTGTGGTGAAAAAAGAAAGAAAACAGAATCATATCCAAGAGTGGTTGCACTAAGAATAGCATCAAATTATAATAATGCTTATGATGATGATCACCCACCTTAAACACAAGCATCTATCACATGTTGACAGAATGATTTGTAACAGAGAAATGGCACCAAAACAGCAAACATCTGTTCAGCATTGGAAAGAAGAATCTCTTCCAAACTATTTCTCCATGTCATGTAAGTGAAATATCTTTTTTGTTTTCTGTCTTGGACATAATATACAATTTGAAGACTTTCAAGGTATTTCATATCACTTCATGGAGTTTTTGTTTAACAGTTGGTTTCTGTAATTATGTCTTGTAAGCAATCCAGTCCTTAAATGCTCGTCTTTTATTGGATAATACATTAAGTGTCATGTGAACGAGCTTGTTCACTGTATTCTTAACATCCTGTCCTGCAAGATGACAAAGAGTTGTTGATTTACTTTTGTCTGTAACCAGATGAAGTGTTACTAGTAACACTATATATACCATGAATAATACTGGCCTTTAAAAGCGTCATGAAAGGTTAGACTTCTCCTGGACGTTCCCTTTTGTTGAGAAGTTGGTCTCATTCTCTCCTTCTCCACTAAGTGAGAAGTCTCCTTTCCTTTTTCCCTCCTTCACTTCTCTTTCTTGGTCTACCCCTGCTCGACCTGTCACAAAGCCAGACGTGAGCTACAGGAACCGTCTGTTCCTTCCCTAATGAGTCTAAGTCCCCGCTGAGCCAGGAGGGCAACCCCGCCTACTATAAACTCATTTGCGTAATTGGAGCGAAGACTTGGGCAGCTATCAAATTGCACCAAGAAGGCGAGAAAGAAAATAGGTCCTTGTTTGGTAGAGCGGTCACGCACAGACGTGTGCGCGCAATAAGCAAACGCACACACGCTTTTGCCCCGAAAGAAACCTTTGTACTGCATGAGCAACTTGATAAGATTAGAGGTCTGTGAGCATGTGCTTATGTAACTCGAATCAGAAATGTGTGTGTGTGTGTGTGTGTTTGTCATCACGTCCTCGTGCCAAAGGGAGAGAAATATTTGGATGCATGAACCGGCTCTTTGGTTTCAAGATGGCCACTGTGCCTGGAACAGAGTTGGCCGCAGAAGGACAAATCATTTAAATGCAACGTTGCCATATTGACCCTTGTGTCATCGGGAACACTTGGCCCAGTCTGAATATGTGCGTGAGGGCGTCTTATTAAAAGTATTTATATTTCATGCCTGGCTTACATTTCCCACCGACGTCCCTGCCAAGTCAAACTGACACAGTGAAAACATTGCAATCAGTCAGCAGTGTGCTGCACTTCAAGGCTTGTGTTTTAACTGGCAGCGGTCCACAACATGAAGATGCTCTTCAACTGAACTCTACAGGTGTTAGGGTAAGGACTCAGCAAGTACACGGATTCTCTGTCTGTGAAGTCATGTTCTCAGTCTCTAAAATGTGGTGGCTTTTTTGTGTTGCTTTTCATAATTTGGATTATTCTCAGATGACTTTATTCCCAACAAGGCATTAAATATTATAGATCGCTGTTGCTGTTTTTTATTTTGAAATTACATTTTTTTATTTTTTTTAGATGAGGATGTAAAACAAATGAAACTCATCACATTAAAAGGAAGAAAAATGCTACAAGTTCAGCCGACCTCAAGCTGCGTTGCATCCTTCTGTGCACGACTGCGTATGTGTTTTCTGCCTACCTCTCGTCACAGTAGGTGAACTTCATGTCCATGCTGTGTCTGCTCAGGAAGGTCTTGCTGTCCAGCGGTGTGTCGATGTTGGACGGGTGTGCGATGGGTTCGCACATCAGGACAGCGCAGGTGAGCGGGGGCTCTGTGAAGCCGCACAGCACGCGCGGAGGACAGCTGTTGTACATCTTCAGGTGTCCGGTGCAATGCAGCACCTGGAGGGAGCAGCAGGCGGACGAATGAAACTCACACTGCGCAGCGATGAAGCTGAAGATCACGGGATGTGTGGCTGCTTGTCATTTTTGTGAAATCACCTCTTCAGTGAAGTGAACATTTTTTGTTTTTGTTCTTTACAACATATTCATATTTACCATACTTGTCTGTTTTCATTCAACATGTTTTTTAATGTATGTATACATGTCGTTTTACTTGCAGAGTTCTATAATATCTGTATAGGATGTGTTTCTTTTGCTACCCTGCAACCGTGGTGTGCAGATGTTGCAGATGTGCTGGCTTGAAGCTGCAGCAGCTCTCTCTCGCTCACCTTCCAGCTGGCTGACTTGAGGTTGACGGTGCGTCCTCTGTTGGTCACCGTGCATTTCATCCTCATGAAGAAGTCTCGCTCAGTACTCCGGTCTTTGCCTTTTTTACCGAAGCCGCTGCCTGAAACACATAAAGGGGGGGGATTAAACCAACATTCATTACCAATTAGATTATATTGTCTTATTTTTGTGACAAACTTAACAGAATCCTTAATCTGTCTTTCCCTTATGAGAAAACGGGGAAGATTGAGTCTCTCTCTGTGTCAAACACACACACACACACACACACACACACACAGGATGTGAAATTGGGCCAAGCTGTTACATCACAAGGTCAGAGTTCAGTCTCGGAGCTGCAGTCACAGAGCAAAGTGGTGAAGTGTGTCTTTTGTCGACGTCCACACTCACAAGTGTGTCTTTATCTTTAGATAGTTACACTTCAACAAAAAAAAACATCTCTCGTCCTCTGGAGATGAAGTGTGTGTGTGTGTGTGTGTTAAATTGTGTGTGTGTGTGTGTTGATGTGTGGTTTTGTGTGTGTTAAAGGGAAAGGGACTATCAAATATACGGTATTAACCCACTTGTGTGTTTTGTGACCGCTGCTGATAAGAGTTATCAACCGCAGTTTAGTGAGTGTGATGGTGTGTGTGTGTGTGTGTGTGTGTGTGTGTGTGTGTGTGTGTGTGTGTGTGTATGCATTATTTTCTCATATAAACGGTCAGTTACACACTGATTAATTTCCAGTGTTACACAGTTGTACCAATGTTTCTTTTCTGAGAGATGCAACAATTCTGGACCTTCTTACTTACTTTTCTCTTGCTTTGTATCTTGTGTGTGACTTTCCACTACGGACACTGTAACACACCATGTTCACTATCTGCTGCAGATAATGCCCATTTCCCCTCTCTCGTCGTCTTTCCCTCATCTCTGCACACACACACACACCTCTACTGTATCTCCCTTTAGGTTCCTCTCTGTACGGTCTCTGACCTTCTGTTCTCACATTTGTTCTGGACACTTGTTCATGAGAGATAATATTACATAACACCATACATGTATGGTTTTAAAATGTCTGTCACACAAACAGAAGCGAGAGTGCTTAATGGTGATATAAGGGCCCCAACAGCTGAGCATAGCATTTTAACGGCAGGCCTTATAGATATTGACTGTTTCAGACATCAGACCATTGCAAACGCCTCCCTTGAGAAAGCTCAAAGGATACGGACGCAATATTTCGGTCAAGAGCAAGACAAGACAACTGCTGACGAGATTGCCATGAAGCTCAGTGTGGATATTCATGGTCCCCAGAGGACGTTTCCTCTAGTGCCACCAACAGGTCATCATTTCTAAGGAATTAAAAGTTACTTTTAGGGCCTTACACAATTTATAAAGTGGAAATCTTATCAAAAGTATCATAATTCTGAACGAAGCTCATTATTTATTGGACTATAGGACACTTCAAATGTTGTAGTTCTCACTTTATATCTACCACCCGTCACTAAATACAGTGGATTCAAGGGAACAAAGTCTGGTCGTGGTTTATGTCTCCTGTTTTGAGATTAAAGGGGCAGGTTGGTTTCTGTTCTCCCTGCTACTTACCGATAGTGGAATGTGTTTTATTTTGTTACAGATTTTGTGTAAAGTCTTACAAAAATAAAGAATGAATGTTCCCCAAAGCAAAATAAATAAATAATAATAATACATAACTATCTACAAACGAATGGCAAAATGTTTGTAAAACTACCATTGATTGCATTTCATTTTACTTAACTTTTTACTTGCATATTTAAAATGTGACAAAAGATTTAGGGCCATGACAAAGTTCCTTTCAATCTAATGAGCCATGATTATATTCTGTGTATTATTCATGCTCCCCAGAGGATCAGCTCCTTCTGATTTGGACTTTCCATACTCCTTATCTCAACTTTCTAAAAAAGAGAGTGTAAATTAATGAATTAGTGAATTACAAATTAAAATGATAGTGAGATGTAGTTATAGAAAATTGTTGTCACGAGGTAAAAACAAGAATGAACAGGAGTGTGTGTGTGTGTGTGTGTGTGTGTGCGCGTGCGTGTGTGTGTGTATATGTGTGTGTGTGTGTGTGTGTGTGTGTGTGCGCGCGCTAACCAGATGTCTTCAGGCTGAGATTTTCTCGGATCTCCTCGTGGTCACATGGATGTGTGAAGTCAAAGATGCTGTGACCAGTGAGGTCAACCTGCAGAAGAAAAAAAATGTTTTTAAATATATAAATACATTTCCTAGTTATTCTTTACGAATTTTTATTTTCGTAGCTGGTCTCAACACTCTGGATCAGGCTTAAGACAAGCTGCGTGTTTCAATTTCTGGCAGCAGCAACCGTGGTTTGTTTGGAATAACCAGAAGAAGAAGAACTGGCGTGTGAGTGTGAGTAATGACAGTGAACGTGACTAAACAAATAAAAGAAAGTGTGTCAATCAAAAGCTCGGGAATTGCTTCAAAACAAACAGAATCTCATCACTACAGACACTAAAGAACATCAACAAAAAAAGAGACATTGCTCCATATCTTACAGTAAACTTCACCTCTACTGAGATCTGCTTTTCAATCCGCTGCCAGAGAATACAAAACCGTGGAGTGTGTTTAGAGTTGAAGCTCAGGGTTCGGCCTGAACACACACACACACACACACTGCTGGCATGAGAGGTATTTCACCCCAAACACAACAAGCTCGTCTGACTGACTGCTTACATCCATGTGTCTGACTCAGTCAAGACCGGCGCTCTGTCGCTCTGGATTAATGCCTTCCTGTTTTCATTTAAAATTATAAAATACACACAAATCATTTCTTTCACAAAACAAGTGTAAATGCTTTTTATCACAGGAAGAGGGAGAGATGTTTGATTGTTAGTACATTTGCTATTTGTATGATGAGTAACACCTGCAATAATTAACCGGACAGGACCAGTTAGTTTATTTAGTGTTTTTAATCTCGTTACTTGTAGTTTCATGTCTACGTTCATGTACAACTTTTTCGTTTTCTACTCCTCATATTTTTTTTGGACAAATGTTACTGTTTGTGTTGTTTATGAAAGAATTAAATGAAATCAAATTAATTTCATGAACAAAGTTGGTAATTGACTTGAATTGAATTTTGTAATATGCTAATGATCTGTGTCTAATAATAATAGCTGATACCATGAAATAAAGGGCCTTGTTGTCTGATGGCATTTACTATAAAAAAACAAATAAATTCTTCACGATATCGTGTTAAAATCAATTTAAAACTAGGTGCGTTTTGTCTTGTCTGAAAAATAGGTTTTCTTGTCTCTATTGATTTGTTTTGTCCACCTGTTGTGTTCCTGACAGTGTGTACCGAGTGTTTGTTTTTTTACACGTTGTACCAAAAAAACAAACACCACTGACTCTGGTAGAGTGGACATCAAAGTGAAGTGACTCACGTGTACAGACCCGTGTTTATTATTGAACGAATGCCTGTCTGCACGCGTCCGTTTTGTTTCTAATCCTAAGAGTTGCGTCACAGAGTGATGGTTTTGTACCTGCGTGAGCCCCATGAATTTGCTGATGTTCTCGGACAGGAATATCATGTCGCCGTCGGATGTTACCATGGTGATGAAGCCCTCCAGAGACTTCAGGTACAGACTGTCCATCTGTCCGTCATCGTCACCGCCGTCGCCACTGCTGCTGCTGCTGCTGCTGCTGCTGCAGCCTGGAGGGAGAGGGAGAGAACAAGGTGGGTTACACTCAAAAGTTGCTTCTCTCATTGCAGGCTGATTATAAATTCATGTGTGTGTGTGTGTGTGTGTGTGTGTGTGTGTGTGTGTGTGTGTGTGTGCGCATCAGGCTTGTTTTTCCTTCTTGACGCTTTGGCTCAGTGCCAAAACAAACCAGTGCAGCTTCTTCCTGCGTCTCAGGCCACTCCTGACCCGCGACCCCCGACAAATTACACCCGAAACTACACAAGCACTTTTTACGACACATTGTGCAATTATGCTCAAATATGTACAGTGCAGTATCCAAACATTTATACACAGAGACTCCAGTGTGTCAACAATGTCTCGTTGATGAGCTAATTAATATAAACTGGCGCCCGCTCAAGAACGAGTGTGTGTGTGTGTGTGTGGACGGTGGCTTCACTCTGAACAAAAGCCCAGTAGCCGATGGGGGCGGAGGTGCTTGCAATTCCTCCAGTGTGCTTCCCTGAGATAAGAGAGACTCGAGGCTCTCGAGGCTCCCGGTGAGGCCTGGGGCTCGGGTTTGGAGCCGGGCCCAGATAGCGTTAACCCCCAGAGCTTTTTCACGGGCCCCGGGGAGCTGGGGAGACTCTCAGGGACCCAGTCCAAAGACCGCCGGCACCTTTGGCCTAAATACTTAGCTGTGATTACCAGTCATTTGGACTGAGTTGCACTTTTCTTCTCTCTGTTGTTCTTTGGTTGCATAACCGCCCTTGTTTCAAAATAAAAGGCTGCAGAAAAAAAAAAAAAAAAGAGTCTGATAGGGACAGCTGCTGCTCAGATAATCACTTCCTCTGTGACGCTGGACAGAATGAAGTGACATGTGAGACTTGGGATAGTAGTATGTGAGTTCACTGATTTATGGTGGGGTTTATTGTTTTCTTTTAGTCTGTTTTTATTTTCTCAGTTTGAGATTCCTGCTCTCATAACGGTTTGAAACCCAAACTTTATGGTGTACAACTCGTCATAAAACTGTCAGAGAAAACCCTGTTAACATCATCTGCTCTCTGATCTGCACTACACTTATTGAAGAGAATAAAGATTTCAATGTCGCTAAACCTGTGAGCTACTAACTGTAACCAAGTTAATAATCAATATTGTAAATAACACTACAGCCCAAATCAGCGTTTGAGTATCACAATCGCTGTTCTTCGGGTCACAACTGAGCTCACGTTACATGAGAGGTGTTTCCTACAGCAGCTTGCACTTGTGTTCTCGGGTGCATATACAGTATTTGTGTGTGCAGGAGAGCGTGTGCATGTTTGGCGCCAAGGCAGCCGGGTGTTATGGCTAGCGGGGGTGATGGCAGCATCAGCTGAACGATGGGCAGAGCTCCGTGTTTCCTCTCCAATCTCTCCTTCCATCGCAGAGCAATCAGACCGGTCTGATAACACACTATCTGCTGCTGCATCGTCGTCCTCCTCCTCCTCCTCCTCCTCCTCCATATTTGTGGATTATTCCGAGAACTGTTTCCAGAAAGGTTTTTATTTTTAAGTTTCATTTACCTTCATGCTGTTACGGTGGCAGCTGAAGTTTCAGGGGCAGATATCTCAAAATCTTGGAACATGAAACTGAAACTAACTGCATAACTAGATATATATATATATATTTTTTTTTTTTTTGTAATTTGGGGGCACTGACCCTTTAACGCAACACAGACCTTTACATTGTTAATGTGGAAAACGTAAACATTATGCAAACTAATCAGCTTTTTTTATGTTCACAAAAATATTTTGAGCAAATATACACACACACACACACACACACACACACACACACACACACACACACACACACACACACACACACACACACACACACACATATACACACAGAATTGTTTATAATAAGTATATTGTATACATCAAGTATATTGTATAGTGTACTATCAGGACGTGCCACGTCCAATACAGTGACGAATGAATTTATATACATGACTTACTAAAATCTAATTCTTCTCACACTTGTCATTTTGAACCTTTTTTTTCCCTGTACCTATTTGATTTTGACAACTTTTAACTGTAGAGCACTTTGAACCGACTTACTGTATAAAAGGTACATGATAAATTAATTTTAGAATTTTTTGATTGATGACACTCTACAAATCAAAAGAAATAGGAAGTAGCAGCCACCGTTGTTTAAGGAAGCAGTTGTTGTATGCATCACTGTTTCCCCAACAAACGCTGCAGAGCAGGTTATAAAAAGACAATAACTAGGCCACCAAAAGTTACATAAGAGGACAATAATAGTAGAATATAATGTCAATAGGCCGTGAAAAGATTTACAGATACGGTTAAGCTCTCGTATTAATCAAATTACTTTCCTGTTCCACTGGCAGCTTGTCATTACAAAGGCTTGTTCAATTGTTTATTATCGTTTAACGCCACAGAAGCTTGTTTTAAATCACATGTCACTATCGGATAAGGTTACAAACCAAACAAACAAACCCATGTATGAAACTATATATATATACACTCCACGAGTTCCGATTGTCTCCACGTGATATAATGATGCAGCAAAAAAAAAAAAGGCTTAATTCATTTCTATGTTATTATTAAAATAAATTAGCTGAATTCAGGTTTAACAGGTTTGACTTTGAATGGGCCGTGAGGAAGTCTAATGGTGTTCAACGGCTGGAGTGCCTCACTTCACCAACTTCTCTCCCGTTTCCCAAACTCCGCCGAGAAAAAACATAAACAGTTTGTATTCCGACGGCGCGACAAGTTGTTTAATTTCGCTGTTCTCTGATCTCATTTTCGGGACACCGACGCAGCGGAGGAATTCCAGAACAATAGGTCCGTTTCTTTATCGAGCTTCCTCAGCTTCTAATTTTAAATTATACAAGAGGAAGGAGAAGAAGTGCAAAGAAAGGGTCCGACAACTACCTTCCTACTTTACTGGACAATTAGTCATACATACACACCCACGCACACACACACACATTGTAGGTTTCCTTTGTGTAACACATTTAAATACACAACACTGAGGTTTGAATGTGTGTGTGTGCAGTGTTCATACCTGTGGCGAGCACCTTGCGTGTGCGCAGGGAGCTGATAGCCAGCCTCATGATGGAGGCCTTGTCCAGGTGAGAGCTGACGCTGTGGGGTAAAGGCAGCTGGTGAGCCAGCTCATAGAAAACCTCCGTCTCTTTGCTGCGCCTGGAGCGAGCTGCATCCCGAGACTTCTCCTTACGCCGCTCCGAGCTGCTCCTGCACGGGAAACAAAAACACAGACAGGAGAAGAGTTACACCTTCAGTTTCTTTTGTGAGACTGAAAACCAGCTGGTGGTGTCGATGCTTATTATTATAAATCTGTCATAAATCCTCATGTGATTCAGCAGCGGGGCTGTCCTCCACCAAAGAAGTTCTTAGTGGACTAATATTCATACGACTAAAAACGGATTATTTCTTAATTCACTGGAAGCTTTCCTTGACTTAAACAAATATTCAATGAGACCTTCATCCTAAACCAAGCGATGACTGAAACCAATCTGAAGCAGCAGTGGTCCCCCCAATAAAAACTATATCCATAAATTCTAATCAAATACGATGCTGCCCAGAAACACTGGCACACAAGCACACACATAATGTAGAGACATTAGAAAATACGGGAAAGAGAAACGATCGCACTTCTAGCGGCAGTGAAGCACAAAATGAGAAACAACAAGTGATGTACTTCAGTCTGAAGACAGTGAGAGGCCAGGACGTTGTGTTTTTTCTCTAAAGTAAATGATCTGCATTGTCCCAGCCTCCAACAATTATGATATTTAACTCTAATATTATCAATATAACTACTTTCTCTAAAGCAAAATATGTGTTGTTAAATCATAACACTGAGGTACTTCTACATATGTTTTACTACTTTGGGAATCGGTTCAATCGGTTTGCTTTAGCTCTTATACATTTTCTTTCAGCAGAAAGTTGCTGTTTTCAAATATCAATATTTAAGGTATAGTCTTGACTCAGGTGAATAATGGCACTGCTGTGTTCAGTTTCATGTTGTTTGTTTATTCAACGTGTTCCTTTTTTTTTTTGGGATTGAGCGAGGCCTATTGAGCAACATTTTAATCGAACTCTGTAAACAGAAGAGGACGCTACGTGTTTGGAGCCCCGCCAGACGCTCCACGTGAAAGTAAAAGGTTTTCATAGATGACAATTAGTTTTTTCAAAAAGGAAACCTTGAAGTGGACGCCCGCTCAGACAGTCCAGAAAGAGCAGCACAACAAACCATATTAAGACATCACACGTGGAGTTTGGCTTTCTCTGGGTTCTGTCTAATGCTCACATTCATACAGCGGCGTCACAGGCAGCAGACTGTGTGGAGGATGGAGAAGCATGGACCGAAGCCTCGGCTGCCACTAATACATGTAGGGATGGACAACGACCAATACAAACAAACAAACTGTAGATTACACTGTGGTTTAAATTTTGACGGAGAAACAGTCGCCGCTAATGTCAGTTAATGTTGTTGATTTGGTTGCTAAAAAAGAAAAAGAGTTGTTTTTTTATGTTATTGCCACATGCTTTCTTGCAGATGGAGGAAAAAGATTCACTATGTGAATGTCACATTGTCGTCCATGTGATAAATCAATCTCATTTACATTTACCCCTAATATCTCAAATCAACCCGCACCCAGTCAGGTAAAAAAAAAATTTCTCCAAAACAAATTTTGCAGGAGCTACAAAAAGATTGTAATGTAAATATGATTTCTGATTTTGGTGCTTGGGAATAACTAAATCACTAAAAAGGAGAATCTGGTCTAGAGCGGGGTTATCACAACATGCACAACAGCAGTGAGATATGTTATCTGTTCCAAGGACCTCAGAAGTAAAAGACCATGTTTCTGCCGTCAAGACATGAAAGCCAAGAACGTGTTAACAGCGTGGCGGTGAGCTGCAAGAGTCACTGCAGGCCTCATGAAGTCCCACGAGGAAGATTAACGAGTTTGCATACCAAGTTTAAATGAACGCTATATTTCAAAGACCCGAAGGAAACACGTTGTGTTTTAGCACGAGCCGAGCGTGATGAGGTTAAAAACCTTATCTGATTACGGTAAAACACATCTCTCTGAACAAAGAGACTTTCAACTTCTGATCCGTCTGCAGGCTGAACGTCGCAGATAACTTCATAAACCACATCAACAGATGAGGTGTGGCTGAACTTTAGATAGCCTCCCTCTGTGGTGACGCCATGCAGCTCATCGCAGAGGATCAGGTCTGTGTCAAACCTGCACCATGCAGGACCAGAAAAACACAACGGTGCAAACAGACAAAACATTACGGCAATGCAACAGAAACACGTTGTAGAAGATCAAGTACTTTGCCTAAACACAATCATAAAGACGGAAACAGATGAAATACTGTGCGATGGAAATTTTGAAGTTTTGACATTATATTGATTAAAAATATATTGCATCTAAAAATAATGAAAATATAAATAATATAAATTAATTTATATTATAATTAATATGAATAACAAATAATTTTAGAAAACGTAGAACATGATGATATGAATTAGGAACACAGAAATGCTCTACGGGCCCAATTCCAGACTAAAATGACTAAAAATGATATTGTAGCCGCCTTGTGGCACAGTGCCAACTCCTAAATCCATCAATTCCAAATCTAGTTCACGACTCATTTGACAGGGACACCGTGCAGCAATAAACACAGGAGAAAGAAACCGTCTGCTTTACATCAACAGCATCAGTGTTGGTGGGTTCAGATCATTAAAATCACAGTCATCGCCCTCTGGCTACAATCGAGACGCTGCAGAAACACAGAGACAGAAACTACACAGTCAAACATGCAAATGCACATTAAGGAGTAGATATCGTACAATTAACTGGGAAGGCAGAGCACAGACGCACCATTATCTTATCTCACGGAGTGTAGGTCCCATCAGTTGCCCTGCTCGTCGGTTTAACCTCATTAACCAAACCCTCATTACTGATGAGCCAGCAGACAGACACTGACCGCTTCCACTCAGTCAAGTCAACTGGAACAGCTAACTTCAACTAGCTCCTGAGTGTGTGTGTGTGTGTGTGTGTGTGTGTGTGTGTGTGTGTGTAATGCCACTCTTTGATTGTCTGGGACCATTGTTGCTGCAGTCTTTCAGGATCTGAGACAATGGGAGTCACAGAGCTTCATCGAGCTGCTGAGCCTTCTGATTCTGATGCACTCACTGATCCCACACACACACACACACACACACACACACACACACACACACACACACACACACACACACACACACACACACACACACACATACATATATATATATATATACACACACACACACACACACACACAGGAGCTAGTTGAAGTTAGCTGTTCCAGTTGACTTGACTGAGTGGAAGCGGTTCGTGACGTCCGACAGAAAGGTGCTGTGTAAACAAACTTTATTTCAACGTTTATCTTTGGTGCAGTCGTTGTCGCTCGGTGCAGACACAACAGTCTGACAGCAGAAGGGAACTGAGTTCATGCACTTAACCACGTGGAAAATACAGTAACTATCAGTCGCTCCACTCATCCCAATAAGAGTTGGACACTTATCAAACATCCCGAAAATCACTTGAAGTCTTTTGTAGAACAGATTTAGTTTCCTTTTTAGGGGTGTTTTTAAGACCTTTTGCTTCTTCAGCCAACAGAGAGAGTCAGGTGGGAGTTTGATGATGATGAAGGATCAGTTCTCATTATTATCACTGGCACAAGGCGCTCTGATCAGCTTACAGCTGTATGATCACAAAGTACTTCAGCTTTTGTGTGTTTTCAGGTCACTACAGCACTCGTGAGATGTGTTCCTACCTTATAGAAGCCAGTGAGGGATTATTATAGAACCATGTTACGTTTATTTATCATTTTGGACGATATATTTTTGACGGACTTTTTAAAATGTCAAATATCAATATCGGCCTCAGGAGAGCGTCATCCCACGATGACCCCACGATGACCCATAGGAACACGCCGCTGTCCAATTAGACAGTGCTGAAGTGTTCAATCACATTCGTCCTGGATACCTTTACTGCACTATATTATACTATTATATAGCTACAACATAGCTCAGAAGAACGTAAGAAAGTAAACCAGTGTATTTCCCAAAATCTTAAAAAAAAAAATGTCAATTTGGAATTAATTTTCGAAGCTATTAATCCAAGTATCTGGAGCAATTTTCATTTGAATTTCTGTGGGACATTTCTGTGTGAAAGCGTTTCTACACAAAACATTTAGATTCGAGTGCGAAAGGAAATCCCCCGTCTGTCGTCTAAGGGAAGCCAATACAGTCAGTAATGTACTGCAGGTATGTGCTGCTGTTAACACCAGCGAGCCCAACGGTCGTTCATAAATAGCACTGCCAATAATTCTCACGCAATCACACACGAGCTTCGTGACATAACCTTTTCAACTGCAGCCAATTTGAGATATGTGACTGGTGCATGCCTGTCACAGCAGAGT
Organism: Pholis gunnellus; assembly: GCF_910591455.1. NCBI lineage: Eukaryota > Metazoa > Chordata > Actinopteri > Perciformes > Pholidae > Pholis > Pholis gunnellus. Next base: position 20,660,265 of record NC_136538.1, read on the forward strand.
CTTGTGATGATTAAAAAGGTCACCGGTGCATGCATGTCACAGCAGAGTCTTGTGATGATTAAAAAGGTCACACACACACACATATACACACACGCGCGCACACACACACACACACACACACACACAGATTGTTTTGTCCCTTGTTGCTACAGGCAGAAGTCCTCCTGGATTCTTCCTCGGCCCTTTAGCCACACATCTTTAGCTGCATACTGCAGTAACACATAACAAACAAGCCAGAGTTCAAACAAACCACAACCCAAGTTTCTGTCAGACCTCACTGGACACGTACCCAAAACACGCTGAAAAACAATGAAATGACGAAAGAATATTGTTACTTTGAATAGAATCAGAGAAAATGTCCACATATTGACCTCCGGCCTTCTGGCACCGTCATCAAAACAAACCAATCAAAACACGGTTAAAAGTTGGAGCTTCCCAGAATAAAAAAAGCGCCCCGCATGAATCACATCTGTGATTTCTGTCCTCGCCAGAAAACGATGCAAAAAGCAGAGATAACATTCTCTGTTCCGCTCTGATTCATCGGTACATCTCGCAGCTTTTAGACCTGTGATAAAAGCAACCTGAGCCCGGGCGATGCGGGTTGCCAGCTATTTTCATCATCCTGCACTCTCACAAACATTGCATGCGCAGCTCTAAAAGGATATCTGAAGTATACCTGCGGCCCGCCGGCATGGTCCGTCATGTGCTTGTGTTCATGGTTCATGCCTTGGGTGTTTTTAGATTGTTGTACTTCTTCCACCACGAACCGATGGACGGACGGACAGATGGACAGATAATTAAATGCAATAATAGACTGACAGAGAGAAGACGGGAAGAAAATACATACCTGGCATTCTCAAACCTCTGTGCCAGAAGTAACGCTGTCACTCGAAACCACAGAGAGTCACAAAGCCAGTTAGCGCACAGGAGGAAAAAGACCACACGCATACACAGACGGACTGACTCACACTGAATGTGGAACCGTGGTGACAGAAGCATTAAACTAGGATTTAGGGTTGAAGACGAAAGCGAGCGCTAAATGTATCGCAGTGGGTTTTTTTGGTGACAGAAGAGGCAACAAGGGCAGTCACCTTTTAACACTGTTCAACAGGGATGCTCTGATTGATATCAATGCTGGCATATTACTCCATAATTACATAGAAAACTGATGTTTACAACTTGTATTAAAGTCCATCGATCAACATCATCAGCATGCCCAGAAGGCTGTGACACATTTAAATGATGCAGCTGAGCCAGATGTTTCTTCTACGTGAAGCTTGCTTCAGTTAGCTCCTGGGCGAAGGAGCCTATACGCTCACTTTAATTTCATGGTACCCAGTGAAGACAGCAACTGTCCTCCTCGCCCTCGGGCGCTCATTCAGTTTTCTTTCCTCACACACCCCCCCCGGCCTTTTTTCAATCACTTCTCTTTCTCTCTTTGTGATAAACAGTTTAACGCCTCCAATGCCCTGCAGCCTGAGCGGCTACAACACGTGCTCGCCCATTTACTGTACGTGCAAACGCAAATACAAGCTCTCATTTTCAGGTCCAAATCTGAAAAACAAACAAAACAACAGATAGATGATATGTTGTGTCTGTTGGTCACTCTGCTGGCAGTAATGAGACGGATAATACAGCTTTCCCTGCACGACGCTTCATCTGCTCGTATCTGCATGTGAACAGTGTGTGTTCAGGATTACTTGGCCATATCATTGCTCGTGTACTGATGAAAGAAAATGAGCTTGATGTTCATTCATTTACATGCGAGCTGTATCGTGACATGCCCAACCCAGAGACATTAACGGGGAAATGTCTTTTAAAATGTGTAATGCATTTACTCACGTCAACGTCTTTTTACTGCTGAAGGCGTCTTTCATTTCTCACATTATTAAATGCACCAAAAAACACTGCTTGTGCAGAATAATGTTAAGGAGTGAGGAACGATCGATGCATGTTGGTATCCAGTTTCACGTTTTATCAGACTTGATCTCAAGCTAGATTTCCTGATTGTTGATTATTGATTATTGATTATTGTGCTAGCGCTGCATGTCAACGCCACAGAACCGAGATCTTTAGGGACTTTAGGGCTCTGAGCCGTTTGGAATCATTTGTTGATTTAAAAATCATCTGTACTTTTCCCGAACAGTTTTCTCATCTTGAATGCAAACTGTTGCCTCAGGTTCAGACTGAACTGTCAGGTTTGACACATGCAACATGCACACACGCTTAAACACACACGTGCACAGAAGTACAGGCCCCCCCAACATTGACCATTTGATTGTTGTGATAACAAGCCAAGAGGTGCTTATAGAAAACAGATCCTGTAACCAGAGCAGGTGTCAGGCTGTGTGCGTGTGTGTGTGTGTGTGTGTGTGTGTGTGTGTGTGTGTGTGTGTGTGTGTGGGTGGGGGGCACAGGTACATTAAGTTCAGAACAGCTCTCCATGGATCATTTGCTCTAGAAATGTCCTAATCAAGTTCTTGTCGTTTCCATCTCTGACGAACAGATTTACAGATTTACAGATTTCATTGACGTCGACTGGAGCCTGAACATTTGACCTATTTGAACTATTTTTGCCTCATTCCTCCTGCTCATTAAAAGATCTCTGTGCTTTCAACAGAAGTGATGGAAGACAAATCTACAGTCTTGCTCCTGTGCAAACATGGAATCAAAAGTAGACCTGAGGCTTAAAGAAGGCTGAAGACGGACTTGAACAATTGTGAACCTAAGAGAAAAGAAGTATGACTTCCGATTGTAAAATAACCCGGATCTTTCGGCGTGTTAAAAGAAGCCAACACTTTACAGTTTGGTCATTTTCCAACTCCACTGATAGCTGACTTTCAATAACGTCATAAGCCAACAACCATGGCAACAACAAGCGAGTCCAAGCCGAGTGCATCACTTTTGTGTTTCCCCTGGTAACAGTTTCCGTTGTGTTGAAGGTTTCTTGCAGCGTTTTTTCTAAACGCTGTGCATGTGTCATCACGATGATGCTTTCATGAGTCGTGAAGTTAGTGAACGTTTTCTAAATGCTGCACATCTGTCGTCAAATTATTGAAGATGTTTCTTCATTTGCTTCTGTTGGGTCTATTTACAGAGTCTATTTACAGAGCGTTGGGCCACTGTGAGTAGGTCGATGAGTTTGCCCACACCCAAATCATGCATGCACGCACGCACACACACACGCGCACACACACACACACACACACACACCTCTCCTTGCTTACAGTGGGTCTTCCTGTAGTTGTGGCGCCTGGCCGAACACAAACACAGAGCAACAATACAGTACTGCTAATCTGTGATCCTGAGGAACATAGAGTTCTAGAACACACACACACACACACACACACACACACACACACACACACACACACACACACACACACACACACACACACACACGCACACGCACACGGCGAACAAACAGTTATCCCAGACAGGGGCCCCGACTTTGGCTGAAACAGGGGAAGAACGATGCAGGAGATTGCTGATGTATCTGATAGTCCATGAAAGAGAGGCACACACACACACACACACACACACACACACACACACACACACACACACACACACACAAACACATATTCTGGCACAAACAAACAAACCCACCCACGCCACGCTGATGGTCGGGATAGACTGGCTGATTGAAAAGAGGCATGAGGGGAAAGAAGGGGACCCACCAGGTGGTGTGAGGGAGGTCAGCTGACTAGACTGGGACCCTCTATCAGAATATCAAACAAGCTGCATGGCCGAGATTTAAACCGGCAGTCAAACTTAATGACTGGGAAATTAAAATATAGTATACAAGTAATTGTATTTGTCCAGGTTTTGGGATATCTGTCTCTGCCTTCAGCTCAGCACAATGAGGGTGAATAGAAGTTTGTTTGGGGAAAAATAGCATTTAACAAATTCAACAGCAACAGGGCTTTTTCCTAAATACCTTCATAGTTACTCTCTAGGATTAGAAACCTCAGAGATGTTCCAGTGTAACTTCTATTACATGTTGCATTTTGTATCAGGATTTTTAGATTATTATCGATCTTATCAATAAGCACAAACGATGAGACTATCTTCATGGAAGGATACCACTTTGGGCAAGTGAGAATACACATTTTGTAACTTTGGTGACCATTAATAAGATATACAGCATTACAGTAGCTGCATAGCATATTATAAATGTGTGATAATATATATTTTTTATTATTCAACATTTGTATTAAAATGAGTTTAACATGTTCATTCATGTTCATGTCAAATTCTCATTTAGTCTTTTCCCAAAACTAAAAACATGTTAAAGATCTGAGCTGTCAAAGATTAATTTATGAGCAACAGAGCAAAGAGCAAAGAGCAAAGAGCTGACTAAAGTGTTCTAAAGTGTTCTTGAATGTCAGCATGGGTACGTTTTCTGTTCACTACCCGGCTCTCATCAGTAGTATTTGGGGCAAACTTTGGTCACATTGCCCATCCATGATTCGGCAAAATAATGTCACAACCGTAAAAGAACAATATCTGAAAGTTTCAAAGCAAACTTGCTTTTCTTTTAGTTGCAGGAGCATGGTAGCAGGTAGTTTTAGAGCAGAGTAAAGAGACGTGGTGAATGAGGTGAGTGAACGAGAGGAGAAAGCTGTATTTCATTAGTTCTTTTATGTAATACAAACTGGAATGACTCAGTGTAAATCTGTAGAAAAGGATTACAGTGACTTAAAGAGAAAGGAATGCAAGCCTCGTACTGTTTTTTCACTCTGTCACCATTCTCACTGAAGCTTCTCACATTCTCACCTTACTGGTATTGTTTTAACAGCAGACACTGTATGTATGTTTGCAAGACAAATTTCCGTCGGGACAATAAAGTCTTATCTTATCTCATCTTATTCCAGTTTACAGTTTGCAAAGCAGCCAAAGTCAAAAGAATGACACTTACTGTATGTTTGAGATGAAAAGGTAAGAAAAGATTTCTCTTTGTGCATGTTAAATAACTTCAATCCAAATGTGCAAAAAAATAAATGAAAAAGGTGAAGTACACCAAGCAGAGGTTGAATGTTTACTCTGATGGACTGCATCGTGGGACATTTTCTAAGTGTCCATCACATGTGTTTGCTGCTGCATCTGAAGGTGAAAACCAGCTCCGATAGTGTTACAGTGAGTGTCCAGTCGAGGGTGTCGACACCGTTAGTGTTTTCACTGCTTGTTAGAGTCAACAAATTCACTTTGGACAGTGAGATTATCTGTCAATGAGGCAGAAGAAGAACGCTTTTAAACAGAGAGGAAGATAATCGAGCATTCCTGGAAAGAGTCACTTATTTTATTTCCCTCATGTATGAAACAATAATTATATTGATATTGCGATAACATTTGTAATGTTACATGTCGGGTTTTCACACAAGGGAACTACAGTATAGTTTTGGTTAAAGGTATCCTGTGGAGTTTTTGAGCATTAGCGCTCTGGAGCGATATTTTTACCAGTGCGTTCCTGTTTTGGTGTTTTTGTATCGTGCACGAGCAGGAAGACACAAGCTAAAGTTTCTCTCTATTCCACTGAATGCCAGTCGGTAGAAGTAACGTGCAAACGAGTGCAGCACAACATGCCCACAGATGCAGTGAAGAAAACGACTGCTAGCTGAAGTTAAGCTACCATGAAGTGGTTTAACTCAGAAGACTTGACTTAGGGGAGCTAGACTTTCATGGTGAACCTGAAGGAGTCTCAGAGGACCTGGAGCTCAGCCAGGTGACACACAGCGGTTCAGGGAGCCATTTTGGTACAGCGGCAGAGGAAGAGGAAGAAGGGGAGCTGCCGGACAGGAAATAGGAAATGGCAAGGAGACAGAGTTCTGAAGGAGGGGAGAGAAGGGAACATATAGGCCTGGTCAAACGACCTCAAACATGGGGGGCAACAGGGGGGGAGGCGTGGATAAATGTGAGCGAGTGTGATACGAGCAAAGAGACACAAAGAAAAAAAACATAAAGACGGAAAGCCCGAGGAGGAGTGGGCGGGTGAGAATGAGTGAGACAAAAATAACAGTGGAAAGATGCAGAGAGGTTTCCCAGACCACCCCCTGCTGTTTCCCCTCAGTGTGCGGGGGCCAAAGTTTACAGCTGACCAGGGGGCCTCCGGGCTCCACGGGGCCTCAGGTTCACCACCAGTATGTTTAATATCAGGACATACAGATTGACTTCTACTGTTGTGTACAATAACAACACTTCTCACTTTGTGAGCGGGTTATCATTTAAAAACACCAAATTAGCCTTTTAAATTCTGTATTACTCCCCCAGTCCTTTAAGTGCTCTCAGCAGTGAGCTGTTAAATAGCTGCTGGTCTGAATCCACACATACCGCTGAAGTATAAAGTCCACCACTGTTCACAAGAAGCAGCTGGCTCAGTTAAAACTTAACTTGCTGTCCATCGTCCTTCAGAGAACTCAAGAACTCATCACAGTGAATCACCAAACAACACACACAGCTGGGAAACATAGCACATCTGTATCTTTAGCACTAATAACCCAGAGTCCTTCACTCTCTCCAGTAAATCTTTTACTCACTCCACCCTTCAGTTTCTATTGACTCCCTGTGTTTCCGTCTTCAGCTCCCTCTCACTTGTCTTCATGGTGAATAAGAGCTTTAAACACAAACAGTAGAAAGAGTCTCAAAGCACACAAAGAGGTTCTTAACCACAGAGAGACTTATTCAAAACTGACAAACAGACTGAAGTGGCTTTTAATGTTGCTGCCGATATAAAGCTGTTGCTTGTTTCATCAGATTCCAGCTGAAAAAACAACAAGAATCTAAACATGGATACAATCACATGTTTTGAGCTGAATCTGAGTCAATAATTTGTGTTTTTTTGTTTTTTTTAAAGTAACGCATTCTGTTGCTGCCTGACATCTATCGATCAATCACAAAGTTCAGCTTAGGTCTGGAAATCATTACAGACTGATTCTTGTAAGTCATCAAACCAAAAGTAAAACCTCAGTGTTGTCCAAGCTTCACTTCCCAGCTTTGTCATGCAGAAGTCCAACTGCTTTCCCCAAAATTGCCCACAGCCCCGAAACAACCCGATGACTCAGCAGAGGAAAGTCAGGGTGAGAAACAACATGAGATGCAACGTGAATCAAAGAAATGAATCAATGAGAATAATAATAATTGTCGGTAAAAGACGAAAACTTCCAGAAAAAAAAAAAAACCCACAAAGAAAGAGACATTTGCTAAATATTATGATCATATCTCATGCTTAATGTGAAAGCTGAATTACTCTTTTATTTTGAAATATAGTGGAGTAACGCAAACGACCGAGAATCTGAACTTAGAACTGTCCTGAAGCACAATACTTGAGTCCATGCACTTTGTTTGCTTCCTCCCGTTCTGTCTACAAGACACAATACATCCCCTCGTTCCACTTGGAGACATATTGGGCTTCACGCTCCCCGTGTTTCAGTCTGAGCGGCCGCTGTAAGTGGCGTGATGTTTGAATAGTGTCGGGAGGCCGGGCTGGCGGGGGGTTAGCGACTCCGTGCCAACCAGGCCTCGGCTCGCCGCAGAGCGCTGCGATAATGTGAACCGCTGAGTTGACAGGCCTGAACGGACCGACGCGATGCCAGAGCTGCTTCTCCCGTCTGTCTTTACCCAACTTCATTGATATATGCTAATATCACCTCTGAGCCAAGTTGATCTCTGTTATGTTTAACAACTATCTGTCCTCCCCTTCGGTTCTCTCAGACTTGTTTTTGGCAACTTGCTCTCTTCTCATGAGTTACCACAAAGACGAAGCCCATAATAAGAAGCAGCAAACAAAAGAACAGGAAGCACAAGTTAGAAATGTTCAAAGCATCCTTAAACATTTGTATCCAGACTCATTATCAATAACAATAAGAAGCTCCATTGGGATCCGTGTTGTATGTCTTATGGCGGCAATCCAACAAAGATTAGTGAGATATTTACATTTTATTAACCCATTGGGAATAATGGGAAATCCCCTCTTTAAAGGAGCAGTGTATAAGATGTAGCGGCTTCTAGTGCTGAGGTTGCAGAGTGCAACACACTGAATACTCCTCGGCTCACTCCTCTTTTTACCAGCGTGTCAGAGTCTACTGTGGCCTTCAGATAACCTACGAATGAAGAGGACCGGCGCTTTCTATACCATCAACGGCTCATTTCAAGGTAACTTCAGGGGATTGTACACGAATGAAAACATAGTTATGAATATAATGTTACATTTCTGCTCATAGATCCCCTAAATCATACACACTGGCCCTTTAAAGACCTACAACTTTGATACACTGTATCAGAATATAATGCGATCTTTATACTGATCCTTATTGGTCTAAATCACTTTTTTAATATCTTAAACAGTACATTTCAAAAAGGTTTTTGTTTTATGCTTGTTCAGACATTTTCACAATTAAACATTGGTGTGTATCGTGTCAACGCGATGTCACTGCACACTTTCTGCTACTTTATTGCAACACCAGATCAAATCTAGTTGAGCATTAAGGTTTAATCTTGGCCTTAGGAATTGCAGTTTGACCAAATTAAATGTTAACTGCATCTCAGTCTCCCTCATGATTGTGGCATTCAGGCAAATCCCGCTGAAGAAGACCATGAGATCCAGAGGAAGGATCTAGAAAATGCTGGTCAGTGGACTTTGTTGTTAAACAGCAAATAAAAAAACTATTTCTTGACTGTTAAGATAATGAGGATGATATAACTGATGACACCAGGGTCAATGGTGAAGATGGTGGCAGTAAAGAGTTATTTAGAGTGTAAGGTTCATCATTTAATAAACCTGCAATGTTCTGAACAAATCTTTATTTATTTTCTTAACCATAACATACAAATAACAACTTAGTTTTCTTATAGATCTTAGTGCAAAATGCAAATAATATCCCTTATGATTGGAAATTAAATCCAATGTGGACAATCACAAGAAGACATTCCACTGAAGTTCATCCTCCCTTTATCAACATGATTTATGTTAATAAAACTAATCTGAGACACTGCAACTCAGATAAACACGGCGTTTGTTTGCCGAGCAGCCCGTTATGAATCATATACAACTTCTCAGAGCAATTATGACTTCCAGGCAGCAGCAGCAGTGACAATGTGCTACTGTGTAATACAAACACACATCAATGAGGAGACAGAAACTGGTGAACTCTCTCTCTCACACTCACACTCACACTCTCACACACACACACACACAAAGACGCTTTTCATGTGCAGCCCGACGGATACACACTTGCAGATCTCCTCCCCTAAAATGGCCTAAAGCTCTCCGGTGGAGGCACCAAGGCGTCGACGAGCCAGAGGAAGACGACCATGGACTTTCTGTCTCCTAATGTTATTTCCTTCCTCTCATCGCCGATGACACGGAGTCCAGTGTCTCTGTCTGTCATGTGTATTAACACCTGATAGGGTTGGGGCGATATGTTCAAATGTTCCACCCGGCATGCCCGACAACCAGATATTGCAGTTATGTTTTTGTGCAGGTGAGTCCTGACTCACGCGCCATTTTCAACGAATGTAATCGTGGAAGAGTTTGTTTCAAAAAGAGAATCCAAAATCACCTATTTGGGATTTTTTGGGGGGGGCTTTTTGTGGCTTTATTAGGGGGTATGACATGCAACTAATGTCCCACGAACCGGGGACATTGTGGTTACCTAGCATACACCGTAGCCATTCAGCTACCAAGTCGCTCCATTATACTGGAGGACCTAAATGAAACGTGTAGTCTGATGAAAGAGTGAAATGGCCTCTGGCGAAGGACGCCTCGGCCTGCAGCCTACAAATGAACAAACAGGTGGGGCAAACAGATGCTTTTAAAAGATCAGGGAGCACAAATATCTTTTTTGTCTAGTTCTCAAATATGATTTATGACCTGACCGAACCACCGAAAACGGCTTAATGGGGTTTTAGTCACTGCCCTGTTTTGTGAAAGACTCAGTCAGTGCCACAATAACATGCCATAATATGGCCCAACTCAAACTGCCGGTTAGAATTCGTGCAAGCTTTGATTTGCACTTTACAGGTTAAATATATACCGAGTTGAATTCTCAGAGGCATTAAATTAGCAAAACAAAATGACAAAAGTTTGGACGGACAAGAAAGCAGAAGGCAAACCCAACTCTGCTTGAATCTCTTGATTTTTGATCAGTTTGAATCTCAGTTTGAATCTCTTGATTAAACGTCCCATCTGCTTTTTCCATGTTTCATATTAAACAATGTTTTTTTATGATGCGATTGTATTGACACAGTGGATTAAATTAAGGATTTTCCACAGGTGAGATGGTAATTCTCTCCCTTTGATTAAGCAGCTGTTATGGCGACACAAGCTGGAACCAGTACAGCGTTATTACACAAGATTAGGCCCATGACCTCACCAATACTGGTGAACAATTGACAACCGAAAAGCACGGCGGCACTTGCAGGAAGACACCATCACAATAAAGAAGTTGTTTGAAATGGGGAACATGCACCTACAACATATTGACAAATGTATAAATTATGTAAAAGAATAAATGATTACGAAGCATCAAGTATTTCAATCCAAATATCCCAAGTGTCTTGTAGTTTACAATGTAATTCACTGTGTGATAAGCTGGTTTTATGACAAAACTTTATCTGGTGCATCAGCTGACTAAGCAGACAAAATAAAAATAAAATAAAGGCAGCATGAACTAAATCACCAAATAAATAGATGCAGTTTTTCAGATCTAGCAGAACTCCAAGTGGTGATTAACCAGCTGTAATCTCCTGGACAGGAAAGCAGACATGCGGCTACCACAAGTTCTAGAAATGTCCTGACCGAGCAGTCTGATATCTGCTGTAATGACTGATTAGTGATTGTCTCTGGAAGGAGGTTCCATGTTAGAAACTTAGATTCTCCCCTGAAAGGACAGCTTTATTGATAGAAAAAGAATTACTTCTGACAAGCTCTATTTAAACATTTATATTAATAGATTTTTTTAGTCACAGTTACCTCAAGGCTGTTGTGGTAGTTCAACTGTCTGGTAAGCATCCTCTCTGCAGAGGTAATGTGTAGGTCTTGTCTGAATCTGCAGGAAACTGAAGCTTCATGTTGACAAACCACAGCTTTCATTTAAAAAAGGAAAGAAAAGTAACTCAAGAGCCACAAAACTGTTCACCAATAATCAGATAAAAGCTCATTTATTTAGAGGGAAAGAGTGCAGAGGAAAGGCTTTATTTGGATTTAAAAGCTTAAAGTATTTATCCTTAGAGGAGTAAACACATTAGATATAATAGAGGCATGATGGAATATCCTCCACCTGTTTAGATTTTAGTGTAGTTATACATTTTGCATGTTTTTTGGTCATAACAAAGAAGTTAAGCCTTTACGGTTGTATGGAATTTAAAAATGTCCAAAGTCAGACTTAAATCTGGTTTATCCCACTGACAACCTGTAGCAGACTAAATCTCCTGCCAAGCACAGACCGACTCAAATCACCCAATCACCTTAAAGTCCGTTCACTTCCAACGTGCCGTCGTTGCATTTAAAAAAAAGAAGCTTGCACATGAATAGACTGTGATTTGCAGCAACCGCTATCTGAGCAGAACCGCGGGGCCAATTGTCACATGCGGCTCTGCTGCAACAGGTCTGCGCCAGAGAGGCCAACTGTCAGGCGCGATCTGAGCACCAAACACACAGACGCCGCGCATTACCGCATTTAAACACAACGTGGGAATAAAAGAAAGAAAGCTAAAGTCTTACCTCTTTTTCTCCTTATCGGCCGTCATGTCTTTCTCTGCTGTTGTAATTCCCCGAAAAGTCTACTTTAAGTCCGACTTTAGAAGTCAAAAGAAGTAACACGTGTAGGTTTTTAATTATATCGACGTGCGCGGGTCAGAAGTCCTCTGACAGATCATGTCATTGAAACCCTGTAGGTTAGTCCATTAAAAAGCAGGCTGACGGTGATCGGGATCGGGAGCCGTACAGTCTCAGAACACTGCCGAGGATTGCACAGCCTCTCACCCGCAGAAGAGACACCCACCCACACACACACACCCTCCTCTTTACACCGGCTGGGGCTGGAAGCTGCTGTTGCTGACAGAAGCCGCACCGCAGGTCCACTCGCGCAAACTTTTTTCCTCGCTTTGCTGATCTGGAAAAACCCGCAGCGCTCTCCCGGTCGGTCTCTGGACCTGGAGCTCAGCTGGCACAAGTGAAAGCCGCTGTCCAGGTCCGCGCGCCGTGATTGGCTGGAAACGCAGCCCCCCCCCCCCCCCCCCCTCCCTCTCCTTCTAAACAGCCCCGCCCTCCCCTGTGTGCTCTGCTCACTTACCTGTGTGTACCTGAGGTGCAACAGGCTGTAAACGATGTCAGCATGCGAGGTCCGTTCCCGCCAGTAAAATGATACAAATGGGCCTTTAGGCTACAATGCTTATATGAAAGCCATAATGTGCTTTATTAAAGGAATTATCCACTGAAAACACTCCAAACACATTAGATTTTAAAGGAATATGCTCAACAGTTGTTCGATAGCAGATATAGAGAGGGGCTTCATTTATTTCAACTCATCTATAGTTTGCTGATAATTAAATTAAAGATGAGATGAAAGCACCCTCCTCATGAGCTTTCATGACAGACCAGATGTGAGCATGCTTTGACTGCACCAGACCTTTATTTTCTATTAAACAAAGGTTTGGTATAAGGAGTGGAAAGTAACAAAGTACATTTCCTCTAGTCACCTCGCCTACCAGCAAGACACACACACCGTAGCCTCTTTTTTGTTACTGTTGTGTGTCTCATTGCTGAGGTTTTGTGTCACTTTTTTATCCCTACATTGTATTAATTTTGTGTCTCTTTGAGGTCAGTTTGTACATTACAGTCATTTAGCAGATGCTTTTATCCAAAGCGACTTACAATTGAGATTCGATCACATTTCTACACCATAGGCACAGTTACTGGAGTAATTTTGGGGTTAAGTGTCTTGCTCAAGGACACATCGACAATCGACTAGCGGAGCCGGGGAACGAACTGCTGATCTTCTGATTGAAGGACGGCCCTGCTGTCCACTTAGCCACAGTCGCACACGATTGTAGTCAGTTTGTGTCTCTCTGTAGTTGTTTTGGTCTCTTTGTGGTCGCTTTATGTTTCTTTATGGTCCTTTTAAGTCTCTTCCTGTTTGTTACGTGTTTGTTCGAGTGACATTTTGCATTTAAAGGCCTGGGGGCCCCTGACACTTTGTGCCACTGGGCCTGTTCAGTAATCCATCCATGATGCTACTATACTATCCTATAACATTCTTAATCCTACAATTTTGAAGTGTACTTGCACAAACCCCTAACCCACTTGAGTATTTCCATTTTATGCATCTTTACACTTCACTTCATTGCAGAGTCAAATATTGTACTTTTTACTGCACCACATTTGTGCGACAGCTTTACTGGTTACTTTGCAGATGAAGATAATGATTATGAACACAACATATAATCAACACGTAAATCATGTTTATAATGAATAAAGAAATGCACAAGCTACCCAGTAGCTGAATGAATATTATAAGAGCAGCTTTAGGTTTATACATATATACACATGTTACAGCAGCTCAGCCTGCGTTATCATTTCCTCACTAAGCGTTTAGTTTCCCACCAACATGATGTTCAAAAGCAGGTCTCACCACATTTTTTCAGAAACTCAGAGGCAGATAACTTCTTCTGGCATTTAGCATCCCCTTTCCCTGGCAACTTCTCAAACATTTTAGATGGAAAAGATTACTGATGTGAATGTATATACACATAACTCCTCCTTGGTGGAGGTATGATCTCTCCCTGGCTGATTTTTATATACTGTACGGTAAAATCAAATGTATTTTCCTTATTTTTAGTGCATTTTTGAGTACATTTTCAGCTGAGTAAAACATTGAAATGTAAATTTGACATTTTGGGAGCAGGTTTTATGACGCCTGCTTTCAGCATTGTTTTATTATAACCACTCATAAATATGTATTATCCTTTACAACAATAATCATTATGAAGCATTTTATAATGCCTTAAATGTCAAGTGTCATAATACTTCATAATGTCTGGTCACTCACTGACATTTCTGTTTTTGCAAGGATCCTAATAAGTATGTTTATAATGGATCACACATGTTGGCATCATAGAAAATGCGACTGGTATTTTTGCTGAATTCACAAAACAATTCAGCTGTTTAATTTCAAAGCAGAAACAGAGAGGAGAGGAGGTAGACCGGAGGGTCAGATTAAAGAAAAGAAAAATAAAAATGATACACAAAACAAACAGAAATGTCTTTTCTGGCATCATGATATTTAATTTGTTTCAAAAATTAAAATACATCTTCACATCCTTTTAAAATACAGTACATTTGGCACGCAGCGTAAAAGAAAAGAACAAATTCGACATAAACACAAATGAAGCACATGAAAAAAACACACACACAGGTCAGATGACAAAATTGTACATACAAAGCTTCACAAATACAGTGACTGCAACAAAACAGAAACACGTACATAGAGTAACATGCTGCATATGACCCAAGGAAGATGAATGTTTGATACTGTAGGTTAAATCATAATACTGTCTCCATTCTTTGAAATCAACCTCAGGCCACAATTTAACTTCAACCTGAAAACCAAAGAAAAGGAACTTCCTTCATGATTTTCTTCTTGTCTTCTATACAAAACGTTAAACTAAAGGGATTGTGGGTGGAACATTTGGACATTGCAATTGGCAGTCAGCATGGAGGACTTCTGGGAAAGAACATACTTTTTGGGACGTAGTGGAACAAACTGTTTTAAATTAAAGACAAACACAAAGATGCAACGTGAGACACATTAAGACAGAAGAAAAGAGAAGAGACACGATGGACGGCAGAAACATTGTGTTTTGAAAGTTGGTTGGCAGTAAAACAACGTCAAATCTGCACCGCTATCCATATGTTTGTGTGTATGTTTAGTCTTTCTAATACATCTTATACTCCCACTACTTGCACTTTTGAGAACATATATTTGAAATAACAATCACTTTTATGTGGCCATAAAGTAACTGTAAAGCAGTCTCCTCTGTACCTGTCTGTGGATGAGGCTGAAGGGAAACAAGAGGAAGATAAGAAGAAAGACAACTTAACAAACAAATTAAAAAACTCTTTCAGATTATTGCACATGGAGTTTTTCGAAAGGTGTTTGGATTCTTTTTCCGTTCACTATAAAGTCCTAAACCTGACCTGTGACATGGAGCAACGCCTCTGAACACCAGCTTATCTGACCTCCACGTCCGGGCGGGACAAAGAGGAGGAGGAGGGTCTGAAGAGTTTTCTGACCATCACATGAAACCTAAAGATTTCTAACATGCCATCAACAACTAGATGAAACTAGTAAAAAAACAACACAACGACATCAACAACAATATGTTTTAAATAAAAGATACAACATGATGCACACACACACACACACACACACACACACACACACACACACACACACACACATTCAGAAGCAAATACATTCAGTTGAACACATTCACCTCTGTGTACGATCCACCACTTTGATGTGGAGTCATGAGGGTTTGGTTTGTTATGTCAGAGACTGTAGGTCCAGTACAGCGACCGATTAACCAGTGACTGTACACACACACACACACACACACACACACACACACACACACACACACACACACACACACACACACACACACACACACACACACACACAAGGCATTTCAACGATCCAAGTGGTCATGAAGGGATTTAAGGTGTTTAAAGGAGGTGCAGTGAGAGTTTCAGTAACAAGGACTTTTTAAAGGGCTCCTTTGACATTTTAGATTTCAGCTCTATATTTGGCTTCAGTGGACAACTGTCCCGATGTCAAACAGCAAGTCGTATGGGAACCAGCTTGTTAACACTGCAAACATGTCTCACTACAACAGGACAAATCCAGTGGTCAGCCAGGGTCTGTTAGCTGACGGCTAATGGTACCGTTTGGTTTTGAATGAAGAAAGCGATGTTAATATACTACCAAGCTCAAATGTGGAGAGAGAAGGAAAAACAGCTCGTGTAACCTTCTCTCTCATGAGACAAGAACTGCTGAGATAAAACTAAGCTCAAATCTTAAAATGCCAACGTTCTGCTTTAGTCGGGCACCTTCAACAGTTAACTCTGAATTTGCCAGTTTGGCTGTCACATTTAAAACATAGCACTGACAAAACCTTCATCTGAAAAAAAAAAAGCTGATTTCGCATCTCCTTTTATAATGAATAAAGTACTTTTCAAGACCGTTCTCTTTAAATACAATCATTGGTTCAACATATACATTTTTTTTTTCCATTCACATAGAAGTTTAGGGAAGAAGAAAAACATTCTTTAAACACGGAGACAGACACAGGATACAGCACATCATGTACAGAAATGACAGTCTTGCTCTTTCTAGAGGTACAGTATGCAACTATGCATGCATGCACACTTGCCCTCACATTATCTCGCTCTCACACACACACGTGCACACTCACAGGCCGTGACCTTGCTCCTGTATCTACTCCAAAAGGCCCCTCTGAAAACACAGAGTTCAGTTTTGTCCGCTGCTTTAGAAATGCATCCGGACCAAGATAAGGAGCGTTTCTTACAGCTTCCGACCTGCACTTGCATGCCGCTTGAGCATATACTTTGACGGCATATGCACAAATGGACAAACAACAAGAGCACAGAAACGATGAAGAGAGGGATACCGGTGGTCTAGTATAAGTCCTGGAGTGGTCAGAATCTGGAGACGTTCAGGAGGTCTCAGGCCGTGTGTTTCTTCAAATTTTACATCTTAGCTCGAAGATTTTTTTAGGTGTGGTGGTGTATATTAATGTGTTAATTATCTGTGTGTCAGTGTGTGTGTGTGTGTGTGTGTGTGTGTCTAGGCCACAGGCTCGTCTCCAAAGTAGGAGAAACCTTTAAACTCATCTTGATTGATCTGCTTGATGATGTTGTCTTCCACCGGCGTCAGGTTTGGTTCTTCTCGTGTAAAGTCCTGGTCAAAGTTATTCACATCCCTTTTGGTTTTCTGGAAGACAAAGAACAAGAGACGGATTTCAGCCTCAGGACCTCTGACGACAGTCTAAGACGAGGTCAAATCTTTAGTCTTTTTAAAATGAGCTTTTTGCAACAGGAAATGTACATTTGTACAAATGTACATTTCGTTATCAGTTGCTGGCAAAGGATTCTTCTAACAGAAGATTCACATGTGTAATAATGTACTAATGTTGATGTTTTAGCCTCTCCCTCTTTCAAACAGAATGCACAGTTGCACAGTATTCAGGTGTGTGTTTCCGTGAGTGTGTGAACTCACGATGCGTGGTTTGAACGGTGGTCGGATCTTCCTCTGCTCCAGCAGCGTCCAGTCGATCTCTCTGAAGAACACATGGAGCTTAATGGCCTCCTCCAGACCCTGAGCCACCACACAGCCCAGACGCTTGTTAGGACTCTTGGTCATGAACTGAGAAGTGACAGAAAGAAAGAAAAGGAGCGGGGAAGAGGAATTCACTTGTTTCCTTGAGAAAAACATTCTATAAATAAATATTAAAAAAGAAAAAAAAACAGGTCAAAACTACATTTTGCAAGACATGATTTGAACGCATCATGATAATGTTATAATTTACCGAACAGAGCTTGAACGCATCATTATGTAACTCATTGCAACCTCCCTTAATGTTAGCTGTTTGCTCTGTTATTTCACCAAGCAGGACTGTGCTGCCCACCTGCTGCTAACAGCTAACGTTAACAAGCTCTCTTCATGCCGATTTCAACACAGAGTTGTTGTTTACAATGCATCATAACCAGGGAACAAATAGGGTGAACAACAGTGTGTAGTACTAGTTTGCACACGGGCAGTACCGATCAGGCAGGGTGTACGGATCAGGTTGCAAGTAAGTGACATGTGCTGTCGTTGTTCCTTTGTATCGTCAATGAGCTGATAAATGATACGACAACGTGATATTTGATCGGGGCATAGAATCGCACACTGGTATCGGAACAACTCCAGGTTTTGGTATTTTGTGCTAATCATCTTCAATCATGCAACTCATTATAGATATGCAATCCTAATACAAGTGAGGATTATAAGATAGCAGTGTTATTTTGACTGCATGGCTCTCAAGAGTTTTCACAGTTTAGTTTAATTGTATGTATATTTCTGTTGTATGAACCCAGTAGTAGAGTTGAAATGCTGCTTATTTCTTTGGAGCAGGTGGTTAGGCATTACATGTTGCACATTTTAAAGGTGCAGGTACAGGCCCAGTTTGGGTCTCAGTTTTATGCCCATGCAAAACTCAACAGACACTGGCTTACAGAGAGATCAGTAACCAGACACCTACAACTTATGTATGAAATGGCAACATTAAATTCAGCGCTTGCTAAAAAATGAAAAGCTTGATTCTTGAATATTTTTGTAGATTGCTATTTGCTAACAAACAAGCACGGGGAGAAAAAGTAAATTCAATATCCCTTTTTTTCACTTGTTACACTGTTTAATTTATCACAAAGACTTTAAATGATGTAAAAATGAGATAATTCTGGGCCTTAGAAAGATACTCTCCTCTGTCAAACGCCTCCTTCGCCTGATATTTTCTGCTGGATTTTCTGCAAATACTTGAATTCTGGATGAGTGATGAACGAGCTGCTCATCCGTTAGTTCGAGAGACTTTATTACGTGACCCGAAGTCTTTCAGTTGGAGGACATGTCCAATCAGAGCCCGGTGTGCTGGTCAAGTGACCGGTCAGAGTCCAAGACGTTGTCCAACATAAACACACACACTTTCCCACAAGGCTTTGCAGTCAACAGCCAAGGTAAACGCAAGGCTTGTGATGGAAAAACTGGACAAACAAATAAACGAACGGTCAAGTGGCATTACACACCCACACACACCCACACACACCCACACACACCCACACACACACACACACACACACACACACACACAACCAATAACACACAAAAAAAGTAATGGATTAAAACATAGCGGAAATTGTCCAACGTTCTTTCAGAGGAGGAAACATGGATCAACATATCACACACAAAAAAAAACAGCATCCTCACTCACATGTGACACTGAGAATGAGACAAACACAAAACTAAGGGAAAGACTAGCGTATAAAAACAAAAAACAAGAAGAGGACAGAAGCAAATAAACACAAGAACTGATGCATAAATGGAAAAAAACATCAACGTTTAAGAGTCCTTAGTGAATTCTTATTTTGGATCTGTAACAGCCCGTTAGTCCAGTAGGGCCGGATATTATTGGAATTCTTCATAATGTGCAGAGTTTCCGTGCGCATAACGAATTACTTAAGAAAACACAAAGTAAAGGCAAAGAAATACGAAGGAAAAAACAAAACAACTAGGACACATGTGGTCAAGGCTCAGCAAGATTGTGCTAAAGGGAGGTTTAAATGTGTGAGTGTGTAGTTGACCTACACCATATTGGTGCACTGGACACAAACTGTAACACAGTTAAACTGTAAACTATCTCAGACCAATCTATGTTCAGGTGGACTCTTAGTTCCCAGCTGAGTGGACTAAAAAGTGCTCACAATGCTAAATGTTTTAATGAACAGCTAACTGACCGCTTTAAGAATGGACACGGCCTCCTTGCTGAGCCAGACGGGATAGAGGACGTCGTCGTGCAGGATGGACTCAAACAGGTCATCTTCATTATCGGCTTCAAATGGTGGCTGACCTGCCATCATCTCATACATCAGCACCCCCAGAGCCCACCAGTCCACCGACGGGCCGTAATCCAGCTCTTGAAGGATCTTAATCACACATAAAAATGAGGAGGCTTACAAACAGGTAGTCGGACAAAAAGTACACCTACGTGAAATTATGCAAGTGAAACTATGTCATTTCTCATTTTTCTGTCAAGTTCTGCGATATAAAAAACTTCCCACCAAAAGGCTAAAATGTTCTTCTTTCAACTCCATATTAGCAATGAAAAATGGAGCATCATCAGCAAAGAGTCGAACATGGAGAAATAAAAGTTTAAGTTTGTGGGTGTGGACGTTGTTCGTCTGAGGTCACCTCGGGTGCGATGTAATCTGGCGTCCCACAGAAGGTGGTGGTGCTGACTCCATCGAGGATGCCCTCTTTGCACATCCCGAAGTCTGCCAGCTTACAGTGACCCTCTGCATCCAGCAGTATGTTGTCCAGCTTCAAGTCTCTGCAGAGCCAGAGGGTTGTACAGGTGAAAGGAGGGATTAGCAAGAGGGATATGGCAAAATACTCTATGCACACTGGGAGGAATGACATTACCAAGAAGTTGTTAGACATTGTTTTTAAGTCAATTTGGGAAAAAAAAGAATATGCCTTGTGAGCTATTGTTTATGCTTCAGTTTATTTCAATGCCATCTCTTGTGAAACTAATGCTCCTCATAAATGACCACAGATTTGAGAAAAGTGGGAATTTACAACAATCATGATCCACAAGTTCGTTTTAGGGAGATAAATAAAAATGTGAAGAGGAACAAACCTAAGAAATGAGAGAAAGTTGAGGGTTGAATGGGAGAGAGAGGTGAAGGGGGGAGAGAGAGCGAGTGAGAGGGGGGGGGAGTATGAGAGATAAGAGAAGCAGTGTTGAGAGATGACAGGGGTGGTTATGAATGCTGCAGCTCTGGGCTTGATGGTTGATGGCCACAAAAATGTCAACATCTCCTCGATGTAGCCAACGCAGCCATTCAGCCCACGGTGGTTTCAAACATACAGCCGCCCTGACAAGCCGGGGAGGACACAGAGTTTGTGCGTTTGCGCGTTTCTAAAGTCAAGAGCTTATGCAACTGTCCTGTTTTAGCGAGCTTCCAAAATAAAAAAAAGTTTGTTCTTTTCTGTCCCATCATTCTTTGCTCTGACAGGATATGTATTGCACTATACAGTATAAGGTTGTGAGAAAAATATACAGACAATTCTGAAGAGATGCTGATTATGAACCACCGTTCTCTCTGGGTGTGTATATTGTGCACCCTCAACACAGGGAATTTATGGAAGATAAGTTATTTACCATAAAAAACCATGAAACATGCTTGAACACGTTTGCCTTGCAAATTACATTTTGAAAATCCGAATATTTCCTGAGTTTAACATACACTTTAACGTTATGGCAGGAATCCAGATTTCGTGCAAAGTTAAACCATGAACGATATGCTAATGAACCTCAAGTCTTATGGAAAAACAACATGACATGTCAGATGCAGCGGAGCTTGACAGTTGGCTTTGAATCAATAGTTCATATTCCGGTCATCATAAACGAGTTTCAGTGTTGTTGAGCACACAAAAGGCAAAACCTTCACTTTTATATATATAAATAAGATGAATGTGCAGTATAGAACTAGTTTGATAGTTAACAATTTGCACTTTGAGCACAAGGAGAAAACAGACAGATAACAGGCAATCTCTCATCAAAGTAAAACAAAAAAGTGATTTCTCTCTACGTTCAACCAACGCTGACAATCACTGATTCAAATCGAATGCATGTTCTCTTTCCAAGACATTTCCACTCTTTAAAACACCGGTTATGTTTGCTGAAGGTTTGATTGATGTGAACTTGGTCTGAAATCCCAAAACTTTCATCACTCTTAGCTCCCCAATACAACCACAGTGCTGTACTGTAGCCGGGGACGATGCCTTGGTTAAAGGCACATTGATGGCCTGATGTCGAGGCAGGAAAGAGCAGCACTTGTTCTGTATTTCCCCAGATGAAAGATTAAACTGGCGACTGGCTGCCTGTTTACATATCTCACCTCCAGGCGACTCCCAGCACATTAAATCTGAATTGCCCGCATGCAGTGGGGCAGAAATATAGCATACGAATTTAATGCATTTGTGATTGAATTCAAATGACTGTTGATGCTAATCTTTGTATTACACATCACCTCGCAGCAGGAAGATTCAATATTAAGTGGCTACAGGTGTTCAGCTGCACTAATGGAATGATATTTATTTATGTGAAGATGTCTTGTGTGGTTTCATCGGATGAGAAGGAGCCGAATATTCTATGTTTCATAGCAGGGAATGGGCAACATTTTAATTATCTTCATTTTTTTTTAATTTATTGAATCAGTTTTCTTTATGCTTTGATTCTTTAGTACTATTATTATTGTATATATTCTAGTCTTTTTATTTATATGATTAGGTTTCTGTTGTGTCTGGTTTATTAAGATGAATGACCAGTTTGGCCAACGATTACACTAGTTTTTCATTTCCAGGCACAGTCCTCTGTATACAAAAACACATATTTCAGATAAAATATATATATATATTATTTCATCAGTCCATGGTATGGCTTGCTCATGTCATTACGGTGCAGTTTTGGTCAAGCGTATTCATTGAATCAAAAGATGAGATTTGTGAGTTCATGAGAGTGACAATGCCGTTAGGTATAGCAGCACAAACACGAGGTATTTTAGTATTAGAACAGAAAACATCACAAACATGCTTTAGCACTTCAGAGAGTACTATTACAAAGTGCACGTTTGCCTTGTTTCTGGTCTTTTGGGGGCAGAAAAGAGACACACAAACTACCAGGACCAGTTAGTACCAAGCCAGTCATGGTTTTAAAGCCATTTAACAGTGATATAGGTTGAGAGCTCAGTGGTAAGAAAAGCAACCGTTTCCGAGGGGTTCCCCGTCTCCCGTTTAAACCCTGACCTGGTCAAAGTGGCCGAGCATGTTACAGTAAAAACCCTTCTGACCCTGAATCAGTGTCACATTGTGTTCCAGGGAAATAACCTTTGTGGGTTTTTTTTGTTAGAAAAGCTTTAATATCGCTTAACTAATCCTGTCAATAAACAGGAGCTGCTGCAGAAGGAGTTCTCACACACACACACACACACACACACACACACACACACACACAAGGCAATCAGACTCAATTGAAAGCATTTCCTGTGTTTCATGTTAATCTTGAGTGATTTTTCCATTACGTCCTTAGAGACAAACCCTGCACTGTGACAGCTAACCTCTCACTCTCTCTCTTTCTCTCTCTCTCTCTTCCCATCATTCCCTCCATCCCCTGTTCTTTTTGACAACATGTTCACACATCTGGTCAAATACACACAAAGATATTGACAAACTGGAAAATAAAATGAAAATGAACCAACTTTTGTTCGTGTCAGTAACTTTTGGATTTCCTCAGACGTTCACAGGTGTCTAATGAACACACCCAGCCACATGGCTGCAGCTTATCTGGTCCTTTGGGTCTAAACACACCATCATCATCATGTCCGTCCAAGCTGTCATCACATTTGATCTCATTAGGTATTAGTGTGAATTTGTCATAACTAGCATATTCATTCTTTTATTCTTGGTGAAATCACAAAGTCCTTTGACCTCAAGGCGTTCCTGGGATATCGCGGTAACAAGAATGGACTAGATGGACGGACAAACAGAACCGAACCATAAATACATATTGAGTACTGACCGTAATCTGTCTGAAGGAACCAAGTTGCCTTCAAATGTCAGGTTCTTAGTCCTGTAGCTTTTTCATTGAACGGATATTTTACTGATCTAAATCACAACTGTCATGCTTGTGGTATTAAGTTTTGATGTATTGGGTGTGAAAAATATCACTCCATCTAAATTCGTACATGTACCGACTCTGAAAGACAGTGTGGCGATGTCCTCACCTGTGTGTATGTTTGTGTGTCTGCCCTCTAACCAGTCTGAGCCTGCTCTGTCAACACTATCACACCCAAACATCGCCCTCTATTCTGTCTCAGAGACTTCAGTGAAGCTGAAAAGAAGAGAAGTGAAAGTGCTACTACATGTTCCATTGTGTCAAAATTATTTTTGCTTGTTGACATGGGGGAGTCGTGGTGATGGGAGCGTTGAGGAGGGGCTGATGGGGAGAAAAAGATGAACATCAGAGGAGTGATGGAGGAGGGAGGGGGGGTGAGGAGAGGGAGGAGGGGTGAGGAGGAGGGCGAGTCGGGACATAATGTTCCCAAAACACTTGTTGTTCTTCTTCTTCCGCTCAACAAAGTAGGTCAGGACGAGAGAGCAAAAGAGAGAGAGAGAGAGAGAGAGAGAGAGAGAGAGAGAGAGAGAGAGAGAGAGAGAGAGAGAGAGAGAGAGAGGTGATCAGGTAGCTCAGTCAAATCAGCCATCATTTATTAACATGCAGTGTGTGTGTGTGGCAGAGTAATATTCTCTATCAATACAGCTTGACTGAGAACACAATGTTGAAAGACTGATCCACTAATCTTAGTGTTTGAAAACGCCAACTGGAGTCCGTCAGAATGCACTTTAAACCTGAGTGCTGGAATGAAATCTTTCTGGAAGTGAGCAGGAAATGAAAATTTAAAAAAAAGCATCTTTCTCATGGTAGTCTCTTCATGGTTGAGTTGGTGTGTACATACAGAGCAGAGTAAATAAGATCTGATACCCTTTTGAATAAAGCATTGGACTCTATTTAACGATAAAGATTATGGCACTAAAATGAACCTTCTTTCTCCCAAACTTCGTCTGAACACTGCAATTAATTTGAGGATCATGTGAAACGCATTGTATTCATGCAGCAAAAGTGCCCTCTTGGATACCTCTAGGGTATATTTTAGAGAAGAGAACATGATAAAGTGCACTGTGCGGTGCCTTTCTATTGGAGGAAAGTTATGAGGTGGCCTCTTGGGTGCCCTTCCAGTAGAGAAAATGTGATGAAGTGTCCTCCAGGGTTCCCTTCTAGAAGAGAAATGTGATAAAGTGTCCTTTATATTGTCATTCCAGTGGATAAAACATGATAAAGTGCCATCTAGCCTTCCAGAAGAGAACACATGATGCAGTGAACTAATGGATGCCAGTAGACGGAGAGAATGTGATGCAGTGACAACTTTTTGCACGGTGGTGCCCCATACCGTGCAGCTGGTGCCCTTTTCATTCCATAAGAAACTCCATAGATCCGTCCAGCTTCCAGAGAGGGGAGTTTAAGAGCGTCAAACATATTTTTTGGTAAAATTATGACTGTTTACACCATACTGTGACTACCGTTTTTTTTTTTTTTAAGTTTCTTTAGCCGGCACGTTTTCTCCCGCTATAAACATCATCATCATTGGAATTTATTGCAAGTGGTCTGCATCCAGCAGCCACTATTAGCTCGATTCTGACTTGAAAACAGAGGCCGGGGTCAATTAAAGGTACTTCTGGTAATAAGACACCCTTCACATTTCAAGTGAGGAGTGTTTGACTCGGAGCCAGACTTTGGGAGGAGTATCACTTTAAAACATGGTTATGTAGCCAAAAACAATCACAAAACAGTAACGCTGCGGGCTCTTGGCTCTAACCTTGATGACTGATTAGGATTCAATGGTGCCAACTCAAAGAAACACATACACATATAAATTGTGTGATTATAACCCCCCCCCCCCCTCTCTTTCATTATTAGCTTCTTTGTAACAGAAACTGTGTGAAACAATGAGTCCTGGTCCAGCAGGCACCAGACGGACTGGACCCTCTGAGACCATGTAGCCAAGTTATGTAAGATTTTAGTGATTTTAACTTGTTTATGCAACATCTTCTTTGTGTTTCAAGCTATGTGTGCGTTTAACGCATTCTTTATTTAAAAAATACACTAGACTGCAACCTCGCCAGCTATCCTAAATTAATTAGTGAGACCTTTTTATTCCTGATTTTTTTCCACCAGTTTCATCCAGTGAGTGAACAACATGGAGTACATTGAAAGCCATAAAAGCAATAGCTCTCAATCAACTATCATCATTTTTCACTTAAATTATTACATAGAAAGTTTATGGATTTGTGTTTTTCTCTTGTTTGAAGTTATCGTATTCCTGCTATAAAAAACGTGTTATTGTAAGCATAGTTTTTCTTTTTTTAAATGAAGTTTTACTTAGTTTAAGTTAATCCTTGCATGTTTAGTTAAAGTTTGTAACATTTGAGGCTCATTAAACTGTTCGATTTACTTAGAGCCAAACGTTAGAGTTTGGTTTCTTTCCACCAGCTGGATTGAAGGGCATACAAAGTTCTCACTTTGACAGTCTTTGATTGGGGTTGGGAAAGTCGTTACTGTTTGTTCTGAGTCACCTGATTTGTGTCATATTTGATGCTGTCTGAAGGCCAAAAAAAACATACTTGGCAATATTCTCATCAGATAAAACAAAATAAGGCTTTATTAAACCCTCAGGGGAAAGACTGTTGTAGAAACAAGGCAACTAGATTCACATTAAGATAACAGCCAGTTTCAGCTGTTGTGTAACAATAAAGAAACAGTTCTCTTGATGAGTTTCCATCACTATCTCTGCCTTTCAGTTCACATGTTCTCCTCTTGTTTGCCCTGTGTGAGGAAACGGAAGCACCCATGGGAATCCTACCAACATGCAAGAGAGTGATTAAAGGACAAATATAAGCGGAAGAAGAATATACCGTCTTCTGTCACGTTTAACAAACCTTTAACTACTGAACACATACACTATTGTGTCTTCCATCACATCCAAGCCTGGTTCCTCATTCTGGGGACACTTTGTCTGTGTTTGTGCCAGAATTCTGAGTATTCATGACTTTGTAAAAGCAGATACACTGACACACACAGCGAACACTGGGATTAGTTGGGACCAAAACAACCACGTCTCATGTCAAAACAGAATTTGTCTTTAATATGTAATATGTAATTTCAACAAAGACCAAACAAAAAAGGTTAATAGTCAATTGAAAATGAGTGTTTCATAACAACAAATGAATCAGTTCATTTAACTATTACAGACTTCTGCTTCTGGGACGTCCTCGCATTATATCGTACACCTGCTCATTTGGTAATGTGTTTAGTATTTATC
The DNA here is from genome assembly GCF_910591455.1 of Pholis gunnellus. NCBI lineage: Eukaryota > Metazoa > Chordata > Actinopteri > Perciformes > Pholidae > Pholis > Pholis gunnellus. The sequence continues at coordinate 20,687,038 of NC_136538.1, forward strand.
GGGTACTACAAGGTCAAAGGTCACTATATTTAGTTCAATCCAGTGATAATAATGTTTGTCTTGCATCTCCAGCATACAGTTTTGTTTGGTCTGCTGACTCTTCAGCAAGGCTCAGTAAGGTATTAGACTGAGACAGTTGTCACTTTAATGGAGACATATGATACTCATTTTCAGGTTCATTCTTGCATTTTGGGTTTCTAGAAGATATTCACAAGCTTTAATGTTCAAAACATTCTTTATTTTCCTCACACTCTCTGTGTGAATATACCTGTATCCCCTCGACTGTCTCAAGCGCTCCGCTTGTCTTGGTTTTGATGTTTAAGACTTGATTTCAGGGTTGAAGAGTTAGAATTAGGTTGAGGTCAGGGCTAAGGGAATGCAATACGTCAACAAGGGTCCAAAAGTACTGAAATGTGTGTGTGTTTGTGTATTTGGTAAATATCTTGATGGTGAGAGTATAAAACAGGTGAACAGGAAACGCGATGACATAAACACAATCACAAAAAGGCACACAACAGTCCTCGCTGGCCTAACATGGCACAGATGGTGCAGCATGAAACACACACATCGCATGATGAGAGAATCCAAACACCAAATCAAACCTCCGATTCGTGAGGAGAAAACACCGGAAAGAAGACGTTCCATCAAAGTTATTTCTGGGAGCAAACAGCCTGAACCTGCACCGAGCCTCCGTCCATCACAATGGTGTTATGATTCGAGCAACGTGCTGCTTTTGTGGGACCAGCTGTGTGTTTGCTATTGACTCACAATGATATTATGACTGAGGAGTCCAGATAATGGTACCTGAAGTAAACCAACACAGGTCACTTCGGGGTCAACGAGTTTGAGTTTCATAACCAAAGAAAATATTTAATCTGAAAAGAACATTTCGTTGCTTTTCGGCACGATTGAACACAGGAACACACATCGCTTTGTGTTCAGTGTGCTGAAGGGTTTGAACCAACAACAGCTGTACACAAAATATTTGCCGAGATATTTCAATCTGGAGCAAAATGCCGCCTGTTTGACCGACAGGAAGTGATGAGAATGCATGCAGCACAAACCGCAAATAAGTTAAAGGATATTACAGCACAAATAGCCCAGACAGTTATGTAACTATTCACATCATTGTCATGTGGTTTCCTTGCAGCCCGGCAGCAAATGTTGCAAGGCCTAGTACCTGTCCACAGCCCTTACCACAACACTAAATTATGAATACTGCTTTGGAAAAGCCATGACCCCCCTACTCTGCTTCTGATTGGCTGGTACGCGTTGCATTCGTTGGTTGGATTGGTTAGGTTTAATAAGCATCAAAAGCGAGATTGCAAAACTATATCAAAAAATCTTTATAAAAACGTTATAAAACATCTTTATAAATAACTTGTGCAGAATAATCCACGTCTCATTTATCCAGTCACATGTTCACTACTTCCCAAACATCTTTGGTAAAACCGTCAGACATGCAATAAAAACAGTTTTCTTCAAGAATTACAGGTAACCGGGTGAGTAAATGATATACAGCTGCTCATTTTGTGGGTGAAGTACTCCTTTAGTGTTTATTTTCTCTTTTCTCTGGGAATTCTCTTATATGCCTTGTAATGGAGACTCGGATCCCAGTTGGAAGCTCCAAATCAAATAAGCAGAACGTTCATGCTTCACAGTGTTTGAAAGGATTAAAGAGACAGAGTCTGAGCAACACATTCTGCTGTAACTCAAATGTGCAAATGTGTGTACTGAAGGGTGCAAAACGTGCGGCAGAATATTGCGACGCCCTCTTTAATGTGGCAACTGGTTACCTGTATACGACCCCATGCCGGTGCAGGAACATCAGAGCGGACGTGACCTCGGCCGCGTAAAAACGAGATCTCGCCTCGTCGAACTTCCTCGATCGTTGAATCTGAAACATGAGGTCGCCTCCGTTAACGTACTCCATCACGAAGAACAGTCGGTCCTGGAGAGACAGGAAGAGAGAGGCACTCACTTTTAATGAATACAGAGGTATCGACATATTCTCCATGTTAAGAGTCACAACCACAATAAGACATTTTACACACTTTGCCTCAGCTATGTCACATATGTGCCCACCCTTGACACTTCAATGCAACCTGCCTGATAGGATTTATAGGATATATATATATATATATATATATATACATATTGCGCTCAAAGGAGCTGCTGTAAAACAGTAGATAAACACATTTCATTTCCTATGAATTCTTCACAATAAAGTCCCGTTATTTTGTTATTTAAACGTTTTTATTTTGAAGCAGCAGACAAGCTGCTTCATGTTTTTATATAGACATTTGGAAAAACTGTGAATAATCATTAAATATATAAGTGATGATGGTCAATTTGAGAATGAAACATGGTACAGGCAGAAGAGCTGTTTGCATTCAAAAATCCCTAAAATTGGACTAGGGTAAGTTAGTTATGAATGAATTCTTTACTTCTTCTAACCATAACCAGCCTCCAATAATTGTAATTTCTAAAACTATACTATTCTAATACTATACTACACTGACAAGTTGAATACTTGAGTAACTACTGTAAAATACTGACATCAGTAAAGTGTTCCACAGTATTATTTCCATATCACTACCTCTAATTCAGACACATGAAGTTAAACAAGATTAAGTCTGAATTCAAGCAAAATAAAACAACTTTTTATGTCTCACAGAATACCCTCGGTGTGAAAACACATAAAACCAACATGGCCAACATAGATTGTCTCCACTTCCTGTGACACACACACACACACACACACACACACACACACACACACATACACACACACACACACACACCGCACCTTCCGAGTTCTATTCTCTTGGTACTGAAAATGGGCTCCGGGGGAAAATGTCCCCCTTCCTGAATTCCAGCTTGCTTTCTTCACATCGGAAATAAAAGAGGGCGAGAGAGAGACATAGTGTGTGTGTGTGTGGGGGGGGGGGGGGGGTGATATAAACAGCTTCGTATATAAGAATCCAGGAGCAGTCCTTTCCAGCCATTGTAATGTTGGTCCCATTCCTCACAAGCATCCATTCTCTACATTAAACCTCTGCTGTGGTGCAGCCCTCGTTAGTGGACAGTCTGAGTATCACATAACCAGAAATTGAGCTCAGTCACAATAGCTTTGGAAATTTCAGAATCTTAAATATAGACTTGTTGTGAGACTATCCTGAGTAACCGGGTCATTATTTCTGAAAAGAGACATTGCTGCAAGCCATATAGTCCCATTATATTGGAGGCAGACATCTCTACAGCAGATATCTCCAAAACTAGGCAACTCGCACCAAAACAGTCTCGATTGATAAATAGCACTACAGGTAAGAAGAAAAATATGAACTGTTACCGTTTCTTTGAAACAGAGCAGCAGGGGATCAGACAGAGTTCCAGTTAACCAAACACTATCAAGAATGACACGGTCATCTTTATGGTTACGGTTACAACAATCCTGTTTCCTCACAATGTCATTAACGGGAAAATATTCCTGTAATCCTGCACTTTGCCCTGCTTTTCCTCTGATGAAACCCATTCTGAACAGAGGTGACTAATGGTAGACAGAAACCCCGGGGGAGGCGAAGTTCCTCTGTTTGATTTGTGGAAGGTTGAATTTAACATGAATTTAAAAACAAAGTAAAATAGGCGAGAGAACAGACAACAATAGGGGTGAGCCTTATGAAACCATGGTCTATCATGACACATGTCATTTAGCTCATACATGTCCTAGAAAGTCACTTTTGTGGATCAAATAATCAGACAGGACAGTTGTTGGATTAAAAAAGTAAATGCTGAAAAGCCAGTTTCTTCTTTTTCCCAAATTTGAATCTACCTCAGGCCAGAGATTGCTCTTACTTACATTTACGACATTGCCCCCAATTTATTAGTTTGACCTGAATTCAACTAAGTTAATTCTGCTGTTCACTGCAGCTGGAGGCCTTAGTGGCCGATCCGACTGCATTCACATGTTGTTAAAGCTGACTTTGGGCTCCTTGTTTCCTCTTCAGTATCGGTTTAAAAGGGCCTCAGGATCGGGTCTTACATAAGTGGCCGCCGATCCACCTCAGCCAGTTCTCTCTCTCTCTCTCTCTCTCTCTCTCTCTCTCTCTCTCTCTCTCTCTCTCTCTCTCTCTCACTTTAAAGCGACTTTAAACAGGATGTCGAAATAGTTTGTTTAAATGTACCCAGAATCCCGGCTGGTCCCACCCAATCAAACATGAATAAACATTTCCTGAGGGTAATTACAAATGTACAGATACTGCCTTCCCACTGCTAACACACACACACACACACACACACACACACACACACACACACACACACACACACACACACACACACACACACACACACACACACAGATGATCCCGACACTGGCCATAACGTCTTGATGGTTATCTAACTATTGTACGATTAAACATGTGCCCTCTCTGTGCCACCATGCTGTAATGTATGTAGAACAAGACTCAACTTGCATCTTATGTAACCCCAAAACTATTAACTCATACGTTCTCTTTCTTCGCTGTGTAACACACACACACACACACACACACACACACACACACACAAAGAGAGCGAGAAAGAGAGAGAGAGAGAGAGAGAATAAAACAATACAAACACACACAGATAAGGGAAGAAGGAAGAAAAGAAAGACAGGAAAAAAGAAAGAGATGACGATAAAAATAAGGACATAAGGAAATGAGGACTAAGTCACACCGGACAAAGTAATAAGGAAAGAATCTCAGAAAGAAAGAAAGAAAGAAATAAGGACCAAAGGAAAATGTAAAGAAAGAGAGGAAGAAGGGAGCAAAATGCATGAAAACGTAACAAGAAAATGTGTACGGTCTAAATAAAGTAAAAGGAAACAAATGTACTAATACATAGTATCTACAGCTGTCGGGTAAATGTAGTTGAGAAAGTAGAATATTAGCTTAAATGGAAATCCCAAGCACCAGAGCTCTGATATGTTTTGTTATTTTATCATATTGTACACGCATGTCTCTCTCACAATGAGATCTCAGTTAAAGCTACTACAAGCAACTTTCACCGTGTTGATTTTGGCGGCTCCTGTGGAAAAAAAGCGGTCGCGTCTTCATGAGCACCATCACATTGTGCTGTAAAGATCTGCAGCTGCCAGACTCCCTTCAGAAAACCTCTAGTTTAACTACAGGAAGGTGTGACCCCCCCCCCCTTTTTCTCCAGCGGGCACAGAAATACAGCCTGGTCCTCCAGCAGCGAGGTGTTGGCTCACAGGAAGCCGGGTGCCCGAGCTCGACACCTCCCAGCGGAGGTCCGACAAAAGCTTGAAGGCTTCAAGTGTTCTGCCGGAGGCCCCGCTGGAGTCTGAGCCGAAGGAGTTTCTAGTGAACCTGCATGCTGTAAATGACTTTGTATGATGTCATGAGGAAACAGACCCAATGATATTAAACATAACTGTATAGAAAAAGCCAATATCCTCACTGAGGATCAGCTTTAGCTTATGGGCACACACATAGGCTCCCGTATTACATTGAGACTGTTTCATAGTTAATAGATCCTTGTAAATAATGCAACAAATAACTCTGTATTTGGTTTTAAATGTCACAAGCTACATCTCCCAACAATATGAAGTCTGTTCATGAAGCTAAACTCAGTCAAAAACTGAAAAAAAACAACAACATAAAATGGCAAATAGGGTTTGAACTTTTGTCCGTGTACAAAAAAAAAAAAAAGAAGTGAATTGCTGGCCTACTTTTCCGGGAACACTACGAGCCATTACCGTTTGGCTGCTAGTCATTACCACACAGAGCCGTCCCAGTAACGATGCACTCAGTGATTTCATTCAACAGAACCTGGAGGTGCCCCGTGGTACGATTCAGAGCCTCACACGGTCTAATCACTGTTTTCATCATGCTTGACCATAACGTTTACCAGACTGCTTTCCTCATAAATGCTTTTGCAACAACTGTCCAGAAAGGTGAATCATTCCTTTAGAGTCATCCGTGTATTTAGTGGACTTTGCCTTTAAGAGGAGGGCAGGCTTTTTCTTTTTTCACTGATGATTGCAGCAGGAAATGATTGTAATTGGGGGACAGAGTGTATTGTGTGTGTGGCCCTGGAACCAGATCAAGAATGCTTGTCCTTAAAAAAACAGTGCAGTCAAATCAAGCTCGTGTCCTGGTACTGAGCAGCAACCCGCTCTCTGTGAATCTCTGTGTCGACCAGAACGTGCAGGCCGTGAGCTGAAGTGTGTCAATAAAATGTTCTGAACGAGAAACCGCTTCCAAAGTAAACCGACGGGGACTTGCTGAAGAGTTTTCTTTTTGCTTTATTCAGCTTATTAGAGAAGTGTCGATGCACACGTAGTGTTCACATCATAGTGACTGCTCTACACCTACTTTACAATAGCCAGCAGGGATGAAGGGAAATAGAATTATGCATACAAGTAATTCACAAGGTTTAGGTAAGTGTGTGTGTGTGTCTGTGTGTGTGTGTGTGTGTGTGTGTGTGTATGCCTGAACTGCATCCCAAGAACAGCAGACATACATATATCCACTAATAACAGTAGTCTTGGAAAGTGAAACCCTCCACTGCTCATGACTAACGCATATTTGGCTGGGCGGCCTGCATGTGCCTACACTGTGCATGCCTACTGTGTGTGTGTGTGTGTGTGTGTGTGTGTGTGTGTGTGATCATTGTTCTCGCTGCTAAAATTGCCCTCACTGCGGTTCATCACGATGTCTGACGGGAGTTAAATGCGTGCTGCGGGCTGCTTGGTCCACACAGAATATCTTCTTACTCCTCGTTCCCATAAGAAAGACAGCAACACTTGGATTTCATCGTCCAAAGAAAATTAGTAAAATAAAGTAAGCGAGTGGTTTGTCTTGGTTACTTTCACGAGAAACAGACTTCCAGGGAAGTCCGGTCCTTATGAAGCCACGATGAACTGTAGTGTGCAGAGTGTGTGTGATTTTAAGGGGCAGAAGGGAGGTCATTTCTGTGTTTCTTAACAAAAGACGCTTTCATGACTCTGTTTGAGTGTATACAGGTATACATACAGTTTATGTGTGTGTACAGTCTGCAGTCTGTGCAGATAGAGACTGAGAACGTGTGTCAGCAGCAGAGCAGGATGGATGCAGAGTTGGATGGAGAAGTGAGGACTCGGCAAAATGTCCTCACTTTCAAAAAGTGCTCTCAATTTGAAAGTAGTACAAGAACACTCAACCCAATAATTGTGCCGGTAAGGAGATAAACCCTGTGCTGGCATCGGAAGAGACATGTGCTGGCCATTACTCCTGCAGTTAAGACCAGAAGAACAAAACACTCAATGCATAAGAGTTTGGGGGTTTTACTTCCCCTGAGTTATCACCTGAAGAGCTGACCTCTCCAGCTTTGTCTCAGCAAGAAAAGTATTGCTTTAATATCACAACTAACTTGTTGTGACAGCTACAGGATCACGAGCACAGACGAAGACGTGCTATCACAAGAGAAGCCTGGATGTAACAATAGAGTGATGGAGGGGGGAAAACCGACCCACTTTCATAACGCTGGTATGCTGGTTTTGATGCACGTCAAACACTTCAGTTGTACTTTGAACTTCTAATACACCTAATGCGATTCTGTGTCTTAATTCCTGCAGCCTGGTAATCCGTCAGTGTAACCATTTAACACGCTGACGTAAGGTCTCAAGTCAAATTGCTGACACGCACAGTTTATGTCAAAAGATAGAGTTTGCTCGCGTAAACTCAAGTACGTCCTGTTTGGGACAGCCTTGAGTTTAGGATTAGGATTCGAGGGAAACTTGTATTTTTTTGGTTTCTACTGGAACAAGTCTACATGCTTTAATGTTCTCTTTCAGGCCTCCACCTGAAAGAGCCCAGTTTGCTCTGATTGGCTTGTGACAAAAATATGGCGCACCTTTGCAAAGGTAGCTCTCAAGCTGTGGGTAGAGATACTATGATGGGGGATGGTATATTCTAATGAGCATGAGATATAAGAGGGGGAGCCCAAACTGACTGGGTCTTATTTCACAGTTTGTAGTTCGGTATGCACTGCAAATACCCAAATGTATCTTCATGGTCTCATTAAAGTGTTTTCAGCTCATAATTCACGTTTGTAATGCATCTCCTGTTGAGTAAATGTGACACAACATGAAACAGAATATGAGACTGATTATTTTCTATTATTTTTGTTATTGCAAACAACGCCCCATGAGAGGACCAACAATGGATTGATGAACTAACATGCATTGTCTGTGTATTTATCTTCTTCCTCTGTGCCAGAGAGCTCCATTGTTGTCCAGACACTATTAAAAACCCATCAACGTGCCTGACGGTTGCACTGGGTGACATGTTCCTATATAACCATGAACACACACACAATGTAGTTTATTGTGACTCAATCTCACACACACACTGTCCTGCTGCCACAAATACTCACCAGAGCACCAAATGTGGATAAATCCAGAAAATAGTCCCCAACAAATTCCCGATTTTCTCCTGTTTGACTAACGTTTGCTAAAATTACAGGGCCCAGCTGTTTAGGAAATATGAGGCTTTCTCAAATGAAACTATATATATATATGTGTGACATATATTTAAAGATTTTGATCATGAGTAGAAATACATGTTCTTGTGGCTGAGTGCCACAGAAAGGGTAGTGATGTCAGAAATGATTGAGATGGACAAACACTTTGTTGGTTTTCATGAAATTTTTTGGCAATAAGAAAAATAAAGAACATCCCGACCATGAATGTTAAACCCTGCACTCAATCCCTGTCAGCTTTTGTAGCAAGGACAGTTAATAGACACAATTAAAAAGTAGTGCAATTTTAGATCCAATTTCGAAATATTTTAAATGGCGAGAATTGAGAATACTTTCAACGTATGATTGCTTCATCAAATCAGACACTGTTGGTACATGCCAGACTGTAGCTATGGCACAGCACATGCTTCTTTAAGATAGATATGTTTAAACAAGTTACAAAGTGGTCTGAAGGGGCCCTTAAAGTAGCAGCTTGGCCCTCCACCTCTGCTTTCAGTCATCTCCCTCGTCTGTACGACCCCACTGACCCTGAGCATCCCTGTTCCATCAGTCTCTCTCTGGCCTAAGCACAAGAGAACAAAGGTTCATTAATGTACCAGGCTTGTTTCTGGCCGTCTCTGCTGCCTCTGATGTTCACCAATTATATCTCTTCCTCTGTAATCGGTCCTGTTCCTTACTTCACTCATTTCTTACCAAACCCTTCTGCACTTCTTCCCCACCGTCACTCTGTTCGAAAAGACAATTTAATACCACAAATAAGGACAATCTGCAGTCTAAAACAGAGTTCCCTGTTTTATTTTGTTAATCCTTCCTCACACCGCCTCTGTGTGGAGCAGAATGAGGCCCGGCGCTACTGTTGCATAATGTTGTTTACATTTCTTGGCGGTAATTAGGCTGATAGGGGAACGACTGTGATCCTACAGTCGATTAAGAAGAACAGGAGGGAGGGTGTAGGTGGGACATAGGTCAAAGTAAAGAACGATGTTCAAGGAAAGGGAATAATAAATAAACCAGATACTAAATAAAACCACATTTAATAAGAATCAGATGCTAAATAAACAAGACATACAGTATATTATAAGTTAAGAATATCCCATAAAAAGCTAAAAGTCTATCTACTCTACTGCAACAATGTACAAAAGAATTATCTTATGACTTTTCTATAGTGTAAGAATTTCTTCACAAATATATTTTACAGGAATGTGTTGTAAAAGTGAACATAATCACACACACTCGCATGACCCAGTATGTGACATCATAGGTGTGTATGTGTACCAACACCGAACACAGAGGGACGTGTTGTCCCTTTAGGGGCCTCGCAGTGAAATGAAGGGGAGAGCGAATGAATGAAGGAGAGAATTACGAAAGAAAGCGGGGAGAGAAAAACGTCTAAAATGGAGGTCAGAGCTGTACGCGGTCTCCGGTCGATGCTGAGGGATGAAGAAAAGTAAGAATGTAGAAACTCAACTGAGATGGATGAACAATGTGACTGAAGAAGAAATACAAGAAGACAGTGACGGAGTCGGTGTGTTGATAGTATCTGTTCTACTGTGCGAGGATCAAGCGGTTCTGAAAAGTGAAGCCGATAATGAAGAGCCTTAAACGCGCATTCTTCCTCGTGGACATTAGGGGGCGACTCCTCCGGTTGCAAAAAAAAGTTTGATTGTCTCTAAGAAAATGACTCTAATCCTCTCTTGATTTATTACCTCAGTAAACATTGTAAACATGAGTTTATGGTCTCAATCTCTAGTTTCAAGTCTTCTTCAATACAGCATGATGTTCATTTAGTAAATGATGGTCCATTTAGAGTCAAACAGACCATAAAGCAGGGTAGGCTTTAGGGCAGGGCTACACAGTGATTTACTGATAACGAGTACCAACAGCTGTACACTAAAAACCCTGTAAGGATCTGATACTATTGCTGTCATTGTTGCGCGGTCTAATGAGGTAATTGATTATCACACTGAGTGGATGTGGATCAGCGGTTCAGAGTGGAACCGCCGTTATGTAAAAGGAGAATGTGTGACACCACCGTGGGGCTGTGTTTGTGTGTGAGATTATATTCCGTACACAGAACGTACATGAGGGTTTGTTTACAGTAATCACGTTGAATCCAGAGCATCGAGTGTGTGTTCCAAGAAGAGTCCGGTGGGGAGGCGAGGGAGAGGAGGGAGAGGAGGGAGAGGAGGGAGAGGAGGGAGAGGAGGGTGATGAGGGTGGGGTCACACAGCATATGGAATACACATCGTGTCCCTGATAAAGATCAAAGCAGTTACATAAGAGCCACAGTCCCTTTGTTTTGTCCAAGAACACAATCACCGCTGACTGCCAGACTGTGTGTGTGTGTGTGTGTGTGTGTGTGTGTGTGTGTGTGTGTGTGTGTGTGTGTGTGTGTGTGTGTGTGTGTGTGGCCATTAATGCGTCAGACAGCCAGACAAAAAATAGAAAAATTGAATAAAACAAAGAAAAAATAATGAAGGGAAAAACAACAAAAATGTAGATTGAGAACACTGTCTCACCGCCTGTTACTGTCTGTCTCTCTCTCTCGCTGGTCCGTCCACCCTGCGCATGCTGGTGTTTGTTTTGGAGGGAAATAACAGGAATAAATAAATTGAACTGGAGACGCCATCGGTAGTCTCAGGCTTTTCCACAACAGTCTGAGAAAATAAACACAAGATGCAGCTCACAAAACTCCTCCTGCCTGACATGTTGGACTCCCACTGATCCACCACAGAAGACTTTCCATCACTGTGTATACCGGCCTAGAATTTCTCAGGTCTCGTCAGAATGTTTCACTGCCTTCAAACAACAAATGCCATCGACTGCATCACAAGAGTCAGGAAAGAAAACCTTCAAAACTAGTTTAGATTGGCCAATTGCTGGATTGGCCAATTCTTTTTTTGCATTTCAAAATAATGTATTTTAACATGAGTTGAGTCATTTTTTATTTTTATTTTGATGGTTGCCGATGAGGTTTCGCCAACAATCCTTTTTCAGACAGATTTCCTTTATGACACATCTTCAAGTTATCATAATTAAGATTTAGGTCCAGGCTAATATGGCGAATATTACTGGGCTTTTTCTATATCAAACCAAGTCCTGTATGAAATTTTACTCCTGTGTGGGAAAAGTGAATTCCACCCGTTACAATCAAAACTAAAATATGAGCTGCAATTAAAGTTCACTGAAAAGCTATTGTTGAATAATTGCAGGACAGATTATTGGGTACGATAAAATGAAAATCTTCGGTTTATAATATGTTCAATTGTTTCTTTTTATTCATAATCCTTTTTATATATAATGTGTTGTAATTATTGGATTCTGAGTTTACCATGTATGAAGTTTTTTATTTGTTGGATATATGCCTTTTATCATATTCTTTGTTTTCTTTAGTTTATGAACGATATCATTTAGCTGAACTCTGTGACTGTGATCGATGAATTTGCGACGGAAGAGCTTTCGCCTAAATATTTCTAACAAACAGCTCAGACTGAAAATGAATGCCTGTGGAAACTTCTCTAAACTCTTCATCTAAACTCTAAACTTCAGCGTTGCGCCCATTACTCTTGACAAAAGCGAACATTCAGTACACCTCAAAGGCGTTTCCTCTCCAGTCTCTCAGATGTTCGGGCTTGTGCAGCCCGTGTTTTGTTGAGGCCCGTCTGATAACAGTTAACACCTGTGCAGCGTCATGCTCAAGCTGCGGCGAAAGGACTCGGCTCATCAGCACGACCTGTTCCTTCAGCAAGTCCTCAAACTGGGAAAAAGTACACGCCTGTGTGGAGTACACACACACACACACGAGTACATGTACAGAGCCTCTATATGTTTTGCGACAGGAACACTTATGCAACACACGATAAACAAAAAATACAGCGGCCGACGTTAGCGGCGTCCCACCCACGGGTGCCCTTTGTGTGTCCGTCTGTCAGCGTCCACTTACTGTACGGATGGACAAATTAGCCGGGAAGAGACGATGAGAGAGGGAGCAGAGTGTGAATGGGACAGAAACGGAAGTGATGACTCAGGTGTTAAAGTTGATTAAACGCTCTCTGGAAACTGTTCCCAGTCTCAAAACATTGAGCTGAATTCCCAGCATGCAATCAACAGGTTTAGAGCAGGGATGCTGAAGTGAGGACAGTTTGTCCTTGAACATAATGAGAAGTTGAGATATTCTCTGAGAAGTGAATTACAGATCAGTTCCCTTATTATAGTTCTCTTATAGTTACTGTGATAGGGAGATGTGTGTTAGGATAATGCTGCGATTCTATTATTCAAACAAGCCATTGGAAGTTTGGCAGTTTGTGACATACAGTACCTGACATCGTACATTTGGCTTTAGACCCCTTGAGTCTGTCTACAGGTCTACAGCTTAGTATGAACATCAGGTGTGAGTAGTTTTACCCTCTAATATTGTTTCATTTGAAGGATTTCTAGAGGCTTGAGGAGGTTTCAGTATCAGGTTTTAAACACCAAAAAAAAAAGAAAAAATGAGTTTGTGTTGCATATTTTTTTCTTTCACATCCCTGAAATCATGCGGTGACCCATCAGATTCATCATGGGACTCAACCCCCAGGGTGGAAACACAGTTTAAATAAAAATGAAAGTCAAAACAACTGGAGTCTGCAGATATAAACGTGGTCTGATGTTGCCCCCTGGAGGTGCAAAGCATGTCTGCAGACGTGTGTGTGTGAGTGTGTGCGTGTGTGTGTGTGTGTGTGTGTGTTCCTACTTTAGTCTGGAAGCAGCAGAAGAGCTGTGTCAGGTACGGGTGCTTTCTGGCCAGAGCCAGGATGCGTTTCTCCGTCAGAGTGCAGTCCACGTCGTCGTCCTGCAGGATCACGTCCTTCTTCAGCACTTTGACGGCGTAAACCTCGTCGCTGCCTTTCAGCTCCGCCAGCATCACCTGGTCACATGACACAGTCACGACACAGCCGGAAACACGAACACGACATTCAAAGGGAATATTTGTCCACAAAGCTCTCTCGTCTCTTCTCCTATCTTCCTCCTCGTCTTGCTTTTCTCCCTCTCTGTCTCTCATTCGACTGATTTCGCTCCTGTTTTCAATCTACTCACATAAAGCATCAGGTAGCCGAGTGAAGGAGGAAAGGAATGCTCACCTTTCCGAAGCTTCCTTTTCCCAGAACTTTGATGAACACAAAGTCGGGCAAATTCATCCTCTTGATTTCAGGCGCGATGTGACCTTTGACCTCTCCATTCTCCCGGCCTCCTTCACCCTCCTCTCTGACGCTGCCCCCTCTGCCCCCGTGACCGTCCCCCGGCACCGCGGCAACAGATGAGGGGGAGGACAGGGGTTTCGTTTTGTGCTCCGCTCCGCGGTGGTCGAACGACAGAGCCTTCCGGATGTTCTCCAGCTCCTTTACGGCTGGACGGAGGCAAAAATAACACAAAGTTCTGGTGCGTTCGTTCATTTGCTTTGGTTGAGTTTATGTGTGACGGTGAGGACTTCTACTACCTTGGTCACATGGTGAGGTGGGGGCGGACCTTGAGCGGTCGTCTTCTGTCTTAGGCGTCCCTGATAGTGTCTGCTGGGGGTCCTGACCCTGAGGGAGCTGTTTTAAAGACATTTTGTCAAATGCTCTTATTCCTCTTGATTTTATCTCTGCTTTTCAACAGCCAGTTGACTTCAATTCTAAAACTCGTGGATGAGATGACTCACCTTTTTCCGTCTCTGGGCGCTGTTGGAGATCTTGTCCGGTGTGACTCCGAGGTCAGCGAGGACTTTAGCGATTCCTTTGGCGTCCACGCCACAGTTAGGAGCTACGTTACTCTCACAGCGCCTGTGCACATTCACTTTACACACTAAGACACGCACAAAAAAAAGACGGTTAGCATGTCCAAAATCAGAACAAAACACTTGAAGGAGTCTCTATATGAATGAGCTAGTTCAGGTCAAGTGAACGGCGTGATAGGTTTCACAAAGAGCTGAGTACTTCAACTAACAACAAGCTGACACACCTTTACACTGGAGTCCCTGTCGCAGCAGACCCCAGAGCAGAGACCCACAGTGATCGCAGAAGGTGAGAACTTTAAAGTTGTGGATGCTGAACTTGTGCGGCACGTTGACGCTGAACCTCTGAGAACCGACTGGCTGTAAGGGGCACAAAAGAACTGTGAGTCAATTGATCTGTCAAGCTGGAGTATCTCTAATTGATTTTATTGAGACAGAAAAGTTGCATTTAACAGTAGCCACTGTCTGAGGTGAAGCCTCAAAGCAGCCTGTGGTTGTAGATGAGTACCTCCTCCACTGTGTCCTCCTGCTTCTTCATCCCTGCACACTTGGTGATGATCAGCTCATGGCAGCGCTTGTGGACCACACAGGTGCACACTGCAGCAGGAACACACACGACAGACATGCGTTACATGTTTATAAGGAAATCCTTTCAGTGCCTCTAGTTAATCTCGACAAACACTAGTTAAAAGATTTAGACACGTTGGACTACAGGAATGTAAAGACACCATCCTACCTTGACACTGGTAGCCCTGCTTTCCTAACACGCCCCTGCAGGTCAGAGAGACAGAAGTGTGTGAGAACACAAAGCTGACTCAGCATGAATCAGACAAAACTGTTACCTAAACTGTATGTATAAAAGCCTTTTAGAGCTGTGTTCTGTGTCCTAGTTAGGAAGGGAGGATTTTATCAGATACAAGAAGAGATATACAACGAAGGTGTTTTATTCATTATCAATGACCCTAGGGTTCAATCCTTTGTGCTTTTGAGTTGATGTTGACTTTGCTAATGCTAATGCTAATTGAACGATACCTGCAAAAAAATAGTTCTCAATAGTTTTATTGTTTTATCCTGATTACGCAAACGTTTCAGAGTAGAGAGCCCCGGGGCCACATGGTTTCCACGCTATCGCAGTTTGTCTGGATGGATCGGTTTTCCAACAGTTATTTTCGGTTTTAGGTGTGAGATGCTCAGTGTGTTTCACGTAGTGTTGGTCCTGACCAGATGAAGTCCCTGCAGTGGGAGCAGTAGGTGGGCTGTCTCAGGTAGGTGGCCATGAACTTGTGTCCGTTGACCTGGTGGACCCTCCGGCGGACGGCCCCCTGGCGCTTCCTGGGACCCATCCGCTGCCGGAACACGCGCTCCTCATTCTCGGTGGAGCCCGCTGGAGCCGCACGCACACACACAAGCACAAAAATACAAAAACAAAATCATATTATATTCACTATATTATATCACATTGTAACGCATATATGCAGGTAGCGTTTTGATGATGATGCTACTCTCTGGCTTCTCTGAAATAGTCCCAAAAAATAAGCAAAGCTACACTAATTTTTATTTGATCTTAAGACAAAAACAAATACGATAGTCTTTTCTGAATATAAGTGCTGTAAGTGAACAATCATCAGTGTGCGACAGATGCAGGATGTGGCGTCTGCCTTCTTGGCGAGTCGATGAACCGTCACAAACGTTGCACTCACACCATAGAGCCACTAGATGGCGGTGACACCGTGTGGCTGAAAGTGGCCGAGGATGGTGCGTTCAGTGACAATAGTTAAACCAACGGTTTGTTTCTTTTTCACACCGTCACTATGTCTGTCTTTGTCTCTCCTGCTCGTCCTGTCGCTTTGTGTTTCATTACCGAGGGTTTCCCCAGTGGAGTAGCAGAGATTTCAATTACTGCCAAACACTGTGTTCATTATACACACACACACACACACACACACACACGCACACACACACACACACACACACACACGCACACACACACCACCTCAGGGGAGCATGTGAGAGAGAGGGGGGGAGTTGTTACTTTGCAGAAATGTTAATTAGGTATGCATGAATAAATTATGTGTGATGTGTGACAGATAAACACAAAACCTTGAAAAATGAAAATTGAAAAATTTTTGCTGAGCGTTTATTTTTTCTTTTGCTAATTTTTATTGGTTTGAGAACACACCACATCCACACAAGCGGATCATAATTGTGGATGAGTGTCACACACCTGAAGGGGATAAAGACACCACTTACACGACCTTCAGTCATCAGATTAGATACGGCTAAGACGACGTCTTGTTAAAGGGATAGTTCAGGTGTTTAGAAGTGGAGTTGTAAGGGGAACTTATCCATAGTCAGTGTTTTTTCCGACAGTAAAGACGGCCGGCACTCATCCAGTTTGGAGAAACAGACGGGACTACGGCACGGTAGTAAAGCAGTGTACTGCTGTGGACGAGGGTAACATCACATCATATTTTAGCCACCTAAAAGAAAGACTGACTATGGATAAATACCTCATACAACCCCACTTCAACACACCCAAACCATCCCTTTTAGTATGCAACAATTAAAAACAAGGAGCGCAGATAGTAGCATATGGTTGTTAGACACTTTGAAGTAACTGCTGTTTACCGCCGTGAGGTTCAACATAGTGAAACAGCTTCAAGAAGAGGGAAGAATCCTGGTGTGGTTTTAGGGATCGCTTTAGCTAAAAGCAATTATCCTCGTGTTATTCAAACATAACCTACGTGTGTGTGTGTGTTATTGTGGTTTTAAGGGATCGAACTCTTCCCTCAAAACACTTTACGAATCTAATCTGGCGACATAATTGATTTGTTGACCCCGAGTGGTCATCAGGCCTCTTAACTCTGGCGGCCATGTTTGCCACCATCAAACCCACAGTAGTCGTCTCTCTTTCACGGTTCAGCCGTCACCAGCTCAGATCATGTCATTTGGCCACATTGTGAGTAAATTCCTATTTATTCAGTGTATGTTGTTGACCCACATGCAGCAGGTAATGAATGTCGGTCACATTGTCACGAGGTTTTCTATTGATCAGCTGCATTGATGTGAAATCTGCTGATATTTATGTTCCCCACAGGATGACGACTCCTGACGACCCACTGGCCGTTGCTCGAGCATCTCTGTCAGGTCGAAAACAACGACTTGTGCACATTAAATATCTATAACACAACAACATCTGTAAGCGCTCCATCTTTCCTCTGGCACCACCCTCCGGACGAACTTTACAGTTATGGCCGCTCTTCTGTTAAAAAAGGACTCACTGTGCATTCCTTTCTTCCTGTCATGTTCCGCCTGTCCTCACTCTTACTCTTCCAGCCCCTTTGCCATTGCCTAGCAACTGACGACTGCTGCCTAGCAACAGTGTTTGACTTGGCGTCGTCCACTGTGGGGGTGGGGGGGGGGTGGGGGGGGGGGGGGTGTCTGTGATAGACATGCTGTCCTTATCACAACCCCAAAAGTCAAAGTGAACGGCTCAATGTGGTAACAGTGACAAACTGCACCACGGTCGATGAGCATCTTAAACTTTATTCGCACCTTGAAGCATTAACGAGACTTAAAATCTTAAGTCAAGCGATATTTGATACTGACATTCAATTAATACCAGTGCTCATTGGTACTCTTATTGACGCTCCTCCGTCATTTTCAGTCAAAACATCCTGATGATGTTGCTTTCTAAAATGAATCAGGCATACAGCACCTGTTTATTTTTTATTTTATCTGATATCCAGCGTTACCTTGACATAAGGTCAACTCACGCCTGAGTAGTCCTCGACCTGCACAGACGCTCATTCAACTCCTCTCAGCATTTTAACTCGCAAAACCACATACTTGTGAAATTATTGCACTGGCGCCACCCGACAGATCCAGGGAAACGGTTCATCTCACAGGAGGATGACGCTGATGTAGATACCGTTAAAAGAATGAATGAACAACATTCACAAAGCGACAGCAGAATCCATTTGCCCCGAAGCTCACTGCTGTTTCTGTTCTGACCGTTCAGGAACTGGTACAACATGTTATTTACAGACATAGAATTCCAAACATTAACCATGAATAACCCAAAAGCTTCGTTATATTCACAGTATTATACTCTCACAGCTGATAACAACGCAACCAGAACAAAAAATAAATCCTTCACCTGCTTTTGGCAACAGGCCGCCGCTTATCATCCGGTCCTGGTGACAACAGGGCTTTGTGTGTGTGTGTGTGTGTGTGTGTGTGTGTGTGTTTAGAAGCTAATAGGTTGATTGCAGCTCTCAGGCCTGACAGTTCACCCATGTGTTCTCTGCAATGCAAACACATTTAAGTAATGACTGCAATTTCATCCACTCTCGCACACACACACACACACCTACAGGTACATAAATACATTGTATGAAACTGCAGACAGAAAGAAATCTAATAAAGGTTAAAGAACAAATTTATAAGAGAGAAAAGTCCCTGTCCTAATGACACCTCTTTGTCACTCTGTACTCTCTCTCTCTCTCTCGATGATGTAACTGGTCCATTAGAGAACACACTCCACTTTACTAATCAATTTATCAACCCCCTCTCCCCCTCCTGTGACCTCTGGTTAACTCCCTCTCTGTTTTTCTCTTCTTCCATTCGGTCATGTCTCTGTAACACGCAATCTGGTGCACACGCATACACTCACGGATGCACGAACACCAATAAAAATTCAGTATCAGATCAGTCCTCTCTGGGGCAACGGCTACTTCGACCCAAACACAAGGTGGAAAAGGCATTCACATCTGGTGAAGTTGGAAAGATTTGTCCAGTTTAAGGTGGTTCAGGCTGTTTCTTTTCAGTTTCAGGCGATTGATTGGGGTCTGTCAATCACAATATAGCCACGCCCTAAAGCATACCCTGGTCTATTCTTCTCTGAATGGGACCATCATTTACTAAATGAACATCACGCTGTATCGAAGAAGACTTGAAACTAGAGATTGAGACCATAAACTCATGTTTACAATGTTTACTGAGGTAATAAATCAAGAGAGAAGTAGAGTCATTTTACCATAGACTTCTATACAATCAAACGTTTTGCAACCAGCGGAGTCGCCCCCTGATGGCCAATAGAGAGACTGCAGGTTCAAGGCACTTCAGCATCGGCTTTACTTTTCAGACCTGGAGGTTACTGCCTGTTTCTAACCAACAGTCGTTGTTGGTAAAGTTGGTCAAATAAAGATCGCTGTCCGCCAATATTCAGTAAAATATGCGATCAGGACATCGGAATTTATGGTTTTCTAGTCGCTGATCTCTGATAATGTTACATTGTAAACAACCAGTCCGTGTTGAAAATGACACGAGGAGAACGAAGGTTCTGTTCAGTCACATTATGATGCGTTCAGGCTCTCTTCAGTGAAAATTAGTATTGGGCAAAGGTACATTATAACGTTTTCATGATGTGTCCTCCTGCAATCTCGTAAAATGTAGTGTTGGTTAAAAATTGGAATAAATCCAGTTGTTTGAAGGAGATGTTTTCAAAACAACATAAATTACACTACAGTCATTTAGCAGACGCTTTTATCCAAAGCGACTTACAATTCCGATTCTATCACACCGTAGGCACAGCTACGGGAGACATTTTGGGGTTAAGTGTCTTGCTCAAGGACACATCGACATGCGACTAGCGGAGCCGGAGATCGAACTGCCGATTGTCTGATTGAAGGACGGCCCTGCGCTCCACTTAGCCACCGTCGCCAGAAATAGATATTACAGATGAATTATGACCTATCTACACTAGCTCTAAGCATCAATATACTTCAGAGCGCTTGAAAGGATATTTTGGACGGTGGCACATTATATACAGTATACTGTATATACTTTAGCTTTGCTGTAACAAAAAAGAGAACTGTATCTGCCAATATGGATCATCAATTATCATCGGCAAATGTATTTATCCGATCCGTGATTCTGAACCGTGATACGATCCGAACCGTGAGTTTTATAGTCCTGCTGCACCACTTTGTGTGTGTGTGTGTGTGTGTGTGTGTGTGTGTGTGTGTGTGTGTGTTTATCTGTCTTTAATCAGACCACAATGCTTGTTAAAAGAAACATCTTGGATTAACAGTGAACATGAAGCGACTTCCAGGAGACGATTACGCCTCGAGGCTCTCTCTCACCACAACGTCTCACATTATGAAAAAATGGGGCGATCGTAGAGCTCAGAGTGAAACACTGAACTCTGCGTCATCATTAAACTTCAGCTGATCAGCACTTACTGCCTGACACCATGTCTCTCATTACCGTATGGCAGTAATACACAGGAAACTCGCAATGTCTGCTTCCTGATGCGATGGTGTCGGAGTGAAAGACTTTTACATGGCCACAGTGTAGACACACAGATGCTCTACTTTAAAACTACAAAGTTGAAGTCATTTCAAACAGACTGGAGCACTGGAGCAACACAGTGTTTGTAAAATGAATCTGAGGGTAATTGATTTGAAGTGAGAGGCAGATGTGAAGGCCAAGAAAGAGGCAGCAGGGAAGAGTTACTCAACACACAAAGGAGCTTTTACAAAGCTTTTACTGCACAGGCACACACACACACACACACACCTACACACACACACACACACACACACACACACACACACACACACACACACACACACACACACACACATATATTAGCAGGACAAGCAGCACATCAAAGAAAAAACAGCTGTTTGATGTACCTGATATACTGCATTATAAATGTGTGAATGTAAATATTGTATTCAGCATATGTAGATTACTTTATAATCCATATATGCAATTATGAAGTACATTTTCAATTTAATCTGTTTATGTTATTGCTTAATCCACATTGGTTTTATGTATGTTCTCTTAAAATGCAAAGAAAGTGTTACTGGTTACAAAACTGACTGCAATATAAACTAAACAGGTAATCTGTGTTTTCTCTATGTACGTATGTATAAAGAAGATATGCTACTCTTAAAAAGCTCAGTGATATGATGCAATACTAACTCATTGCAAAGTTTATGAAAGCTCTTACAAACACCGCGCAAACACACACAAGTCACAACTTCCACATACGTTCTCATAGAAGTTGTGGATTTCATATTTCTGAATGTGGTAACATCAGTTTTCTGCAGTAAAAAATAAGAGGAACTCAGTAGCTACTATTAGCGTTTAAAGCCAAAAGGGCTCAACAGAAAACTAAATCCTACTGCCTCAGTCCTCATCGACAGATAATCCAGAGAAACACAAATGACAGGAGGGAACACTTTGAGACGAGAGTGTCACTTTAGACTAAAAGCTTCTGTGACCGATATGCAACAGCTCTTTTGTGTCGTTATAAAAAAAGGGAAACAAGAGAGCAAAGGAGAACAGATATATAACAGATAACAGCAGTGAGTCTGTGTGGCCTTGGATGCCCCTGAGTTGACCCTGATCTTTATGTAAAAGTCTGAGTTGTCTCACCTTCACTTGAAGATCCTGATAGGTCGATAACAACGTACACCTTTCCCTCTGGCTCCAGGTCAATCTGCAGACACACAGGTAATGAAAAACAGAGAATAAGGATGGACAGAAGGAGAATGTGGATTTAAAAAATGTAGCTGTCGGATGTGGCAAGTTGTCCACAGTATGGAAGTAACATAGGAACATAAAGTAACATAAAGAAGGAGAATTTGAGATAAATGTGCATTGCTTTTGGTCATATGTATACAGTGGTATTCACCATGTTGTTTGCTAAGAAAATACTTCATTCTTCTAGCTCATGTCCCAGTGCATTGATGGGGACACAGAGCTGACACGTGAGTGAAAAATTGCTTCTTACATTATTGTAAAGGTAATTGCATAAAATTGCTTTTCTTTCTCCAATCAACAGTCCAAAATATAGTCTGCTCACTGTCAAGACAGATAAAGTTGTGAAAACAACAAATCCATCAATATGATGATTTGATGTGTCTTTGCATATTTTCCACAATGTATTGATATCGGAAAAATAAATCTTAACACACACACACACACACACCACCACCACAAACACGCTGCCAGCCTGTGGGAAAGTGTGTGATCGTAACATCCTGTTTGGCCGAAATCTCGCAGAGTCACTTGCAACACGGCGGTAATGTGGTAACATGTAGAAGAAAGAAGGTTGGAAGAAAAACACACACACACACACACACACACACACACTGTGGTGTGGGACTTAGAGCGCGCTAGAGGTTGACACATATCCTGTCACACACCCACACATCATATATACACCTCTCACACACTCTCACACACTGGAGTACCAATGTGTTTGGTCCAGAAAGAAGCTCGAGGGAGTGAAGACAACTGCTGCTCTGAACTCTATTGAGAGTCCGCACGTGCATCTGTGTACACGGCCAAGTGTGTGAGGGTGTGTGTGTGTGTGTGTGTCTCTGCGTGAGCATGCCTCACACACACACACACACACACACATGCACATTGAACAGTACTAAGTGAAGACTTGGTGCAGCGAAGGCGAACAGGCGTGGGTTCAGTAATGTATACAGTAAGAGATGGAAAGCAGAGAGAGAGAGAGACGGATGAGGGGGAGGACAGAGAAAGTTTGTTGGCTTGTTGCAATGTGAAAGTGCAGAGAGGGGGGGGAGGGGATTACTTTGTTTTGTTTGTTAACGTGCTCTCTTTTCGCATCCAGTCTTTGCTTGTTCTAGGAACAACACATTTTTTATTTATTTATTGTGTGTGTGTGTGTGGGGCAGAGCACCGAAAGCATTTAGAGGTTTAACAGGATAATTATTACCATCCATCTGCATTTTCTACAAGACGGCGCGGAAGGAAGGAAGTTGTCGTGGCAGATGGACAGATGAGGAAGGCAGAATATTACCGTGGATATTGCGGAGGAGAGGGGAGACAGTTTCTGCTCCCAGAAATAATAATAATAATAATAATGTTTGTTTTATTTATATAGCACTTTTTAAGATTAAGCATAGAGTGATTTACAGATTAAAAGATTTACAGAATTAAATATTAAAAAAATCAGAAGCCCGTGTAAGCCAACCCCCCTCACGCACACACACACACACACACACACACACACACACACGCACACACACAAATGATTTGAACACCATAGAATAATGGGCTGTTTTTGTTTCCAGCTTCAATCAAAGAAAGGGATAGCATTGAGTCACATATGAAGAGAAGAACAGTAGGTGTAACAACAATTGTATAATAAAACTGAATAAAACTATGTTTTCTTGAAAGGAATTGCATTGCGATTATGCAGAGTATATTGAGGCATATAAAATAGATAATTATAGTAAATAAATACGTTTTTGGTTTAAATAAATTGAAAAAAAGATTGAAAAAAAATACAGTAAGGAAATACCTGCAACATAAAGTTTGTTTTGCAAAAATCAAATCATTCAAATACCTCAATCTGAGAAGGAACAATGACTCGTTAGTTAACTGGTCACAATATGACATCTTAAAGGCATTGCTGTGGGCACAGGGATCTTGTATCGGGGCATCTAGCAGTGTTGTTGACAATTTCTAGGCAACTTAATCAATAAATAAAAAATATCACATAATAAGCTGCGCACATCCTGCTAAAGTACTGCTGATTTATACAGAGTAATGAAACAATACATAGAGGAGAATTCATGAAAATATAAAAAGTAACGCTACATTTTCAGCTACTAATAACACAGTAGCTGTGCGGACCCAAAAACATCCCAAACACACACACACACACACACACACACACACACACACACACACACACACACAGCACCTCCCTTCCTCTGAGGTCACAGCCCACCATTCATCAGCTGCTTACTGAGCGTGCTCAGACCCACAGGTGCAGATGTCACTAAATATAGAGCCGGCGGAGGAAGGAAAAGGCCCTTCCATGTGACGTATGTGTCCATGTGACCATGTTTTTGCCGCGTGTTCCTTCGCATACACATGGCCGATGCACCGTGCTTACTCCTCCCTGTTTATCTGGGAGCTGACCGCCTGGGGGCGCGAAGAGGTCCAAGGTCCCTGGAAGGGCAGGCAGGAGGGATGCCCTCTTTACCAGTGGAGGAAGAAGGAATCTGTGTGTATCCAGCATTGTAAAAACACAGGTGCAGCATGAATATGTACAATACATTATGGATGTAAGCGCAGTTGGTGTGATTCATTATTTTTTTTACGTGCATTCAAATACAATTTGAGATGAGATGAATACGAGATGAATTTAGATGCCAAAACACAACTTTGGCTGCAGTTCATTGGATATAAAATGAGTATTAATTGACAGTTCATTGTGTCTTGTCAACGGTTTTACAGGGGATCGATGGGGAAAATAGCTTTAGTGCTGAAGGACATTTTAGTTGCAGCACCACGGTTGGCCAGTGGGACAATAATAACCAGCTCCCTTAGTCCATCCATGGCTAGCAGATCTCCATGTATCCACACACTTTGTAACATCTTTGAACCACAAATGCAAATATTATAAACAAAAAGAAAAGATGCTAGCTAACCACACCTGAATTCACCAGTGCAGTCCACGATGTATAACATGTCCTTATTTGTTCCTACAGTATTTGCATGTTAAACTACAGCATAAAATATACAGTAATAATATCACATAATAAGACCGTTAATTACTCTGATGGCTGCTACTGATGTATTTCCACAGATTTCATTTGCAGGTCCAGGACAGCTACTTCAAACATCACATGGTCTTCATCATGTGGTAAACTGCAAGGTACTAGTGTGTGTGTGTGTGTGTGTGTGTGTGTGTGTGTGTGTGTGTGTTGCATATTACTCAGGGAGTCAAAGTCAAATTGAATTTATTTAGCTTTTTTGAGAACATCCTGAAACTGTACACTCATGCACGGGGAAAATACACACACACACACACACACACACACACACACACACACACACACACAGAGGCAAATTAAATTGCAGGTTTTAACTCAATTGAGCAGGTTTCCCTCAATCTGCCCTACCAGTATCTGAAGCACGGTGTGTGTGTGTGTGTGTGTGTGTGTGTGTGTGTGTGTGTGTGTGTGTGTGTGTGTGTGTGTGTGTTTGTTGGTCATAATCGTGCAGCTCTAAGATGATCCGTTATTCTGTTCAATACTGCAATGCCATGATTGTTTATCACAATTATACATGCGTCTGTGTTGGGAAAAATAAATGTATTGTACTTAAATCAACAGTAAATTGACTGTCACAATAAATAAAACTAAACTCATGAATAAAAATGCCACCACTGCCTGTAACTAAAATAAAAATGATTTCATTCACACAGAACATACAGTTACACTCTACGCTGCTTGTGTTGTAAACATTTTTGGTGTCTCTGAAAACACCTGATGCGATTGGTCCAAGAGCTCACTTGTGACGAGGGGGGGGGGGGGCGTTTGATTTGATGCACCAGAGACTCTGCAGGGGTTTGAAGCGCAAAGCTGAACCGTGTCAACTAAGGTTCATTGATAGGAAGTCAAATTGTGATTGTGTCCACTGAGGGTTTATCTGTGCAACCACACAATGTGTGTGTGTGTGTGTGTGTGTGTAGTGACAGCTCTTTACCTAAAATGAAAGATTCTTCGACAAGTGATGAGTCCTATCCACACCTGCCAACTCTGGCACACACACACACACACACACACACACACACACACACACACACACACACACACACACACACACACGCACACACACAGTGGCACACACTATACACAAACAAACCCACAGTCTGTTAAGGTTGAAGTGAAAGCACATGACTTTGTTGAACTCTTGGCTCAGATTCACTCTGGACACACACAACACTTCTTCAGACTCAAGAGCTTCTCATCTATCTGACAGACAAAGCCCAGGTTACAATAAAGAATGTCAACTATAAGAAACAAATATCAACAGATTTTTTTTCTCACAAATATCCATATCCATACGGGCTATGGATGGTCTCTGATGCTTTGGGGCGTGGCTACCTTGTGATTGACAGGTCTCTACCCCTACCAGGCCCGTATACGGCGTCTCTACATCACTCCTCCGCAGTCCAAATACGGTCACTTCCGTTCACTGGTTGCAAAAATCCAAGATGGCGACGGCTTCACAACCGCAGCCTACAAACCAATTGTTTACATCACGTTCACTACGTCCACTTCTTGCACACAGTCCGTGGATGTTTACTGTCTGATTAGAAACTTGAGTTTAGTCATTGACCCTGAATGGTTGGTTTTCACACGTTTTCACAACTTGTGGGTAACCATCTAGACACAACCCCTTGTTTACCAGAGAAGACAAAGAGGAAGAGGTGTCATGTGTGTGTTTCTGCAGTTTCAGCTACAGTTTTAGCCTCGGCGGGGACAAAGAAGCTGAAAGGGAAATCTGTAAAAAAAGATGGTGTTTTCAAAATCAGCAGCGGTCGCATGGACGTAGTCAAGAAAAGAAAAGAATCAAAACACCCAGAGAGAATGAGTGAGACGCACAAAGAGAGAGAGAGAGAGAGAGAGAGAGAGAGAGAGAGAGAGAGAGAGAGAGAGAGAGAGAAGAGGGAGGACATTGTGTTTCATCTGTCCTCAGTGACAGAGAGCACACGGCCTCTGTGGAGTGACACACTGCAGACCCTTCACAGACACACACACACACCTTTGAACTGCTATGCTTGTGAGGACCTTTAGTGCAACAGCACCTCGTAAAACCAACACTTTTCTAGAGCTGGGAATCATTTGAAGTTCATTTGTTACAGACAATATCTGACTTTTGTAATTTTAAGTCTAAAGTAGACAAAATTATGATTTCAATCAAGATCTTAAATAAAAGAAGAAGTAAAGAAGGTTAAAACTCAGACACCCTGACATTCGATCCCAATTTTCTGACAGTTTTTGATACTACCGAAAAAAATGAATGAGGTTTCATACCATCGGTACTCTAGTATTGTCCAAAGTCAACTAGTGTGGACTTCCATAAAATGTGCAGACTTGCAAGAGAGAGGAAAAACAGATAAAAATCTGAGCAGCAGAGGCAGAGACACTCTTCCTTTTAGTCCCTCGTTGTCCTTAGTTATTTTCTCAGGCTTGAAAAAAGCTCCTCCAAAGCCACAGGCGACATCATACAACAGTTTTTACAGACCATGTAGTACTAAACATGACTAATAAACTGATTTTGAACAGCAACCATTAAATAAGAGTCTAAACCCTTAAACCGCCTTTCATGAAGTGAGCACTGGACGCATTTTCCTCACTCTCTTGAGGTCTACAAGTCATAAATAAAAGTCCTCACAACAATAGAAAGACTGGCCGCACGGTCGAGAGAGAAACTGCAACCCCTAAAGGGAGCAGACTGCTGAGTGCACCTTGAAATATCCCACAGAGCCCAGCAGCAATGGACGCCTCTTACAGTCGATGCGTTAGTCAATTCATGATGAACAAATGGACACACATAAATAAAGAGAACCAGCTACGAGCAGAACAGATGAGATGCAGCACACACACACATTCAGGTACTGGAGGATAATTTTATACAGATGGTCTCTACTTCAAACAAACATGAGCAGCCGCGAACACACACACACACACACACAGAGAGACACACACACAGCCTCCTGTCTGCAGCCACTCATGCCTGTCCTCCTGTTTAGCCGTGTCTGTCTATGCCTAATTTGTCCCTGTTGAATAAGTGATGCTGCAGCATTGTGAACAAGCCAGCTATGGTGCCACACACACACACACACACACACACACACACACACACACACACACACACACACACACACACACACACACACACACACACACACAGTTTCTCTGCCTCATATGAACGACTAAGACTTCAGTTAATTGTACAGTAAGGAGAAGGTTGTTTTGTTAGCTGTAAATAAATAAGTATCACGTGTATTCTTCACCTTTAGGATTCAAAATGTATTTTTCTGCCGCATGTATTTATTCTTAATCTTTGTAGCACTCTGTATTAGTGTCATTTTACACGATAAGCAAGTTAGCAACAAGGATAAATAATGCCTGATTTATACTTCTGTGGCTTCTATGTGTTCGACATACTGCGTTTAGCTTGGATTGCGTTTAGCGTGTCATTTATTTCGGACTATGTGGCCCAACACAACTCCAGAGCTGTAAAAAAAAGAAATGTATGGAAGAGTTGGATGATGATGAGGCTCTGGTGTCCAATCAAACTTCTGCGGCAATGTCTGCGGTGCCTGGCGTGTATAGTCACATTTTTCGGGAGGTTTCCTTCACGTCTCTGCGGGCTCCATAAACCAGCATAAATAAGGCGTTACTCTTACTGCTTTCACTTTATTCACATTTTGTCAACCTCAAATGATTCTAACACAGATTTTCGGCTTTTAATGGATCAAACCATTTGCAGCCGGACGACACTGTTTACCCAGTTCTCAGAGAAAAAAACAGTATGAACGTGGATTTGACAACACGGATGCATTTATCTCAGTAATGCAGGGCTAGCAGTTATCAGCTCCACCCACTCACTGGTACAGAGAGAGACAGGAGCTGCTGGGTGATTTATGCCCCACATGCTCTTTTTTGGTCATTTTGGTTGGAGGGGGAACATTGGGAAGTTAAGATCGAAAATAAATAATTGTTATTCTGGTGTAGATGCTGAGCAGCAGATGTTTTATGCTGTGCAGGTTTGTGGCTCAGACGGTCAGTGAACGACGACTACTGATTGCCGCAGTTTATTCCACCTCGACTTCTCCCTGTCTACTTTTCAGTCCCTGAATTTTAAAGTCTAAGATATTAGAAACTGCAATCCATGCATTTGGATCGTCCAACAGACTCATCTGTCATAGTGTGGCACAAAGTGATTGTTTTGATCACCTACAGTGTGCGCATATGCCTCAGAGGTCCTTCTCTGCCAATATTTGTATGCGCTGTATATGCGAGTTCAAATATGCATCTGTGCAAAGAGCGGCAGTTGGTGTTTTCTTTGTGGTTTCACACAGATGGAGATAGAGATCATTGCAACGGAAGAGAGATGGAGGAGAGAAATGTGCATCAACATCGAACTGACTCATGGAAGGGTTGATGAGGGAGGAGGAGGAGGAGGAGGAGGAGGAGGAGGAGGAGGAGGAGGAGGAGGAGGAGGTCCAAGATATTGTAGAGGCAATCTACTCTCAATGGTTCATGTACAACATGTAAATAAAGTCTCTAATACACATTATTTGAAGTCTAAATTTTGTATATTAGAATCCGTCTTTTTTTTGCACTTCGAATTCACCGTACGTCACTTGGCTCACTCTAGAAAAACCCAAATACTCTGGAGGACACACAGGGTGCTTCATACATCCTGAGCCTTAATTCATAATGTTTGCACTCTGTACGTTTATCTCCTCCATAATGCTCTTCTTCATCGCTCCCTCACTCTCAGCATGAGTGGAGGAGAGAGGAAGACGCCGCCCACTCACCCATCTGCCTCTACGACAGTGTGTGCAGTCACCATTACACACACAAACACACACACAAACACACACAGAAGACAACATGAAGGCGAACAAGATGCATTGGTGTTAACATTTACAGCATGAATGGGTTATATGGTTGTATAAACACACTTGTACATAGACACACAAGTGTATACACACAAACATCAGCCTACATTATGGTTTATTCTTGGTATTGTGCCAGTTCTCTTTGTGTTCTGCTTGAACATGTTGAAATGCCTCAAAAAAAAACAAACAAGTTGTCTCTGGATTATTTTACACACACACACACACACACACACACACACACACACACACACACACACACACACACACACACACACACACACACACACACACACACACACACACACACACACACACACACACACACACAGTGTATCATATTGTCCTTCCACCAGTGCACAGAACTCGAAACATACCATTAGCTCTTCTTAAAGATTCATTGGCCTTCATGAACAGCACACTGCAGAGCACAGGCAGCCCGGCTCCAAAGGCCTTGAACACATGACACACGTCTGAACTGAACATTTATAAATTGGCCAAAGCGTATTACTCTGCAGTGTAAGAAGTGCGTATCTAATAAATACGTTTTCAATAATAACAACCGATATAGATTCACAAAAGAGCTAAATAGAAAATATGAATCTGGTGAAATTGTTAAGTAGATGTCAGCCAGGTCTCCCTGAGATAAAGGCTGTTTTAGACAAGTTAGATGAAAGCAGAACACAACCTTTCTGATATGAAATCCAACCATGGGCTGAATGCCCACTATTACAGGTGTAGAAAGAGGTTCAATTCAATTCCATTTATTTTGTAGAGCACAAAATCACAAATTTGCCTCAGATGGCTTTACAATCCGTACACATGCTGCGACATCCTCACATCGGTACAGGAAAAAGTCCCCCTAAAAAAACAACAACCTTTAAGCGGGAGAAAATAAGAAAAGGGGAAAAAAATAGTTGTCTTTTTCAAAATGGATGGCTCTAAATGACGGACAATCACTTGTGATACAGACTCTACTTGTTTAGTTACCGGTCCTGTTGCACAGGGCATTAAGTGACGAGAGACAGTACAGACGAAGAGCATCGCTTTACGAGCACCAGGAGGAACTTTGAAGACAGTCCTGCTTGGGTTGTTGAGTGCTTAGAGGGGTGAATTGTATATCACATGTATAGAAGGGACTTTTCCACTCAAGGAAACGCTCTGTGTCCACGTAAAGCTTGGAGGAGGGAGTGAGAACCATGAGAACCTTCATGAAACATGTTTTAACGACCTGATGAATGTATTAACGTTGCTCTGTCACCAGTTTACTGCAGCTTTATGAGCTTCATTTGAACCTAATCACACCGAGACGCATTCCTCTGAGACACACACACAGAGAGCGAGAGCGCTGTCCCAAAGCTCTTACAGTATCACATGAGCCCGAGTCAAGCCGGAGTCATGTGGCTGCATGCATCCTCACAGAGACCTGCAGCTACAGACTCACTGGACAGACAAACACAGAGAGAGGCAGACGTCTCGGGGGGAATTATAGAAAAGGAGGAGACCTGTGAGTGTGGGGGGGTTTTCTTTTGGACAAGTCGCTTACTGACTAAATGTGATCACGCGACCATGAAAGTGAACATGCTGCATGTCTGTTAAACACGAGTATTTAACCGTGACACTGTTTTGGTACCCAGTGAAATGTGTCCTATCACTGGGTATCAGAAAGTGGAAAAGAATTCTACTCTGGTACAGAATAGTTAGTCAGATATATGATCTTATTTACTTATTGTCTTACTTACTTATTTTGGATGAGACAGAACCAAAATAAAATCTAAATTCTGCCAATCGTAGATCATTTCATTTAGGCAGGGTTCTTGGTATAAGAAACATTTTAAATGCCACCCAGACTTAGCTTTACTGTAACTGACGATGGAATAGATGTGTAAACACAATGAGATCATGTTAGTTATGTTGCATTGGTATTACACCTACTAATGGATGCCTAAATGAAAAGAGTGCAGCCACACTGATACGCCTGTATATACACATTGTTATGAGGACCACATCACTGGCATGTAGGTATTTTTTAGTATAGGTGCAGTAACGATAACAACTTTTCTCAAGTTATCAATCAAGAAAATTTAGAAATGCCCTCTAAATTCCGATCAGCCCATCAAACCGAAACCCAAAGATGTTTGTGATACCATCACACATATGGCAATGACGAGCAGCAAAGAAAAGAAGCTGAAGCCGGAGAATGTTGGGCTGTTTTAGTGACTGAAAAATGACTGAAACGTTCTATTATCATAATATTTAGTGACCTGATAGACTAATTGATTAAGGAACTTAACGTTGCAGCTCTTACAAAAATGGCACAGAATTAAGTGGGCTGGAACCAAATGCCAGCGTGCAGACTGTCTGTAGAGCAAAGCAACGAGCAATAGAGCGGAGGAGCTACTCACAGCTCCAAAACCAGACGGAGGGACTTTAAAACTGCAGGTTGAATGTCTGACAGTCAACGAGTTCACTGTCTAAAAAAGCACCATTTGGCACAAAATACACTCGCTGTGAGACAAAATATGAAATATGTCTATAAGTTGACTTCCCAACCTGGGATGAAGACAGAACTGTTGTGTGTATTTGTGTAACACAGGAACGCTTCTGTATATATAATGAATATGCTGCATCAAACACATTACCTTTGTAAGGCAAATCACTTAAAGCAGCACTGTCCAATCGATTTATAATACATCAATCCATTAGCGATTATTTTAAAAGGGTTTTCATCTAATGCGTTATAAATGTACCCTTTGTACGTGTGCGTGTGTGTGTGTGTGTGTGTGCGTGTGTGTGTGTGTGTGTGTGTGCTTGTAGAATGACGGGGTGTTTTTTCTTCTCTCATCCTGTTTGTGAGGAAACGGAGACGTCTCCTCGCTAAGTTTGATTCTGCCGTGTGCAGCTCACCGCTGATTTATGTTACAGACATTCCACAGACGCTTGACCTCTTTCCACTTGGAACTGTGATGTATAAACTTCATTAGGCCCGTTTCGTAAGCTCTGACTGCAGCATTCAGACCCGCATGCATGTCAGCGCTCCGATGTGCTGATCGCTTCTATCTTCTCTTTGAACACAGTGTGCTAATATCACATCCGCGTCTATGTTCCAGATAACGTTGTTTCGGCTGACATGGCACTTTGTGGTTATCAAGTGCAAGTGTTTCCCTCATAAAGTAAGCAGATGAGGTCAACAGTATTTTTTACTTATAGCTCACTTATTTCACTTTAGAGTGCCTTTTGGCAAAAAGATTTTGAAGGAATAAAAAAAAAAAATAGATGCAAGGTGGACATTTGTTCCTCCTTTTTAGTGATTTTCTCTGCTCACATGAATAAAAACAATCACACACACACACACACACACACTCTATTGATCACTATCTGTGTTTTAACACAAATTCAATTGCATATTCAATTATTTGAGTTAATAAGAAAAACTATATATTAGAAGATTTGGAGGCCTTCCAGTGGCTGCATTAAAGACTATCTGTGCCTTACCGACGGTCTACATTTCCATCAATATGATTATAATAAAGCACAACAACAGAGGTGCAATCAGCTCAAAACAAGACAGGAAGATGTAAGAGACAAAGCAAAAAAACAACAGGAATGACCTTTAGAGATGAACTACAATAAATCCTTGTGTCTCTCTGATAGAACAATTACATGGTGACATACAAAAAGTATGTCCTATTTAACTTCTATTGCTGTGAAAAGTTTAGTTAGAGCCCAGTGGTGCCGACAGGAGCGGCAGGAAAAGCAAGAGAAGCTCATTTCTTCATCTTGCATTCCTTCCACATCTGTGTGACTGCACTGTACTGTGTCGTGCTGTACTGTACACGGACAGGACGGCAGATACATGAAAGATAACACAAGCTGAAGGGGGGGGGGGGGGCCCCTGGGGAGCTATCCCCCTCTCTCTCTCTCTCTCTCTCTCTCTCTCTCTCTCTCTCTCTCTTCCAGTCTTTCTCTGGGAAGTAAACTTGGGACAGTTGAAAACAGGAAGTAGGGCCTACCGTGTGACTCAAACACACTGGCTCTAATATTAGACTCACACACACATACAGCCCTGCCCCCGTTTCCTTCGGTCCACAGAGAGGACACCCCTCTTCTACGGCCCGCAGAGAAACAGGGTCAAGAAGAGAGCGGGCCACGAGCGCTTCCTCCTTTTTTCGGTCTGTATAAGAGTTTACTCCAAAACCAAACTGCCACTGCAAGGAGAATGTCTAAGTGGCTTTCATGCCGAGTTCAGACTAAACACAATATCTCTGTCTGTCCACGACCAGTCAAATCACCATCACCATCTTTCCCGACGTGCGTGTTGTCGGAAGGAGGCGCTAGGGACCGACTTCCTGGAACAAGAATGTAAACAAACAATATCGGTGTGTATGATGCCGGCGAAAAAAAAACGACTGACCTTTTGTCTGTTTCACAGTTCCACCTGCAGCACGAGCATCATCTTTATCTTTTCATATCACTCCTCTTTAAAAGAGCGCTGTGTGCTCCTATGGGACAGAGTCACAGTTGTGAGGGAACACGTCGTGGAAGGCAAAACAAAAGATTTCGCGAAAGTCTGTTGGGACTTCGTGAGGCGTCCCGGACCGTCAGACAGTTTATGAATAATCTTAAAGTGGGGAAAATGGCAACATTGTACGTTGATATCAACTTATACAAATAGTAATTTCTTCCAACCCTTCTTAGAGGTTAATCAGCTAGATTTAATCTAAATTGCAGCTCTTTTTTACATGTTTTGTAGCAGCTTTTAAGCGTTCTGCTCTACTGGATGACAGCAGAAGACGTGCCTTTGAGCAAGGCAGGGAACCATCACTAGGTTCAGAATCACTGCAAAGAAGCTGCTCTCGTTCTTCCCGGTGCATGAACGTCTTTGCATGAGAACAAACGCGTAATTACAATCTGCAGCGAGACGGCGGCGTGCTCCACATTCCTCGGATGACTGGAACGGACAGTACAGTCACTGCCTCGGTGACGGGGGAGGTCCCTCATTAACATGGGAACTTGTCGCTGTGTCCCACTTGTTAACTCGTCAGTCAAAGCTGAACGTGTGTGGTTGTGTTTGTGTGTGTGTGTGTGTGTGTGTGTGTGTGTGTGTGTGTGTGTGTGTGTGTGTGTGTGTGTGTGTGTGTGTGTGTGTGTGTGTGTGTGTGTGTGTGTGTGTGTTTTCTCCGGTTCAGTGGACTTCCCCTCTGCCTGATCCGCCGTCGGCTTCATTCAGCAGCCGTATCACGATCGTTGACGCTTTTTAACCCGCAGGACGAACCACACAGCAGTCTGGCTTTGTCACAGCACCACACTAACAGTGTTACAACCACAGCTGGAAAACATGAAAGCTGGCAAAGATGCCACTGATGCTAAAAAAAAACGATTTAGTTGGTGAAGGATCGACAGAGAGAGAGAGAGAAAAGCAGTCAGAGATGTAAACTGTGTCGCTGTATTGTTCGCCTCACTAAAAAGCAACAATCAGTTAAGTGAAGGAGCTCTTTTCACCCGAGTGTGACCACGTAGGATGTGTGTTCATAGTGGAGTACTCTCACGCTGGTGAACTTTGACTGAAATTAACTATGAGAAGAGCCGCGACTGAAGTATCAGAACATATCCGTCCTCCACCTCCCTCCGTCTGCATAACACGTCCCCATCACGTCCCCGCCAATCAGGCAAATAAGAAGACGATCTAATGTGTGAGGGGCACACAGAGCAGAGAAGAGAAAAAGAGATGTACTTCAACATTAGCCATGGCTTCAAAAGAGGGGGAATTATTATGCTTATTGCAACCGAAACCCAGGTGTCAGGTTTCTCCTGCTTTATATTTACAGTGTCTTCACTCCAGTTCACCTGACATTTATTCCCAAATTGAGTCTAAACAAAGCCTTTTAGTGCACACCTCTCTAGAGCAGTTAGTCCTGACCTGCTGGATTGATCAGCCTCGGATAATATAATGAAGGTTACTCTATAGTAAAAGTGTCAGGGTCACTAAAAAGCAAATATAAAAGCCCGTTTGTAATTGTTTAAGAGGGGGAGAATGAGGGAAGTCTCATAGATTTTCATACTGAAATAAATATAAAGCAGCGGTTTCTATGAACACAGAAGCATGGTTTGCAAAATGACTATAGCTGTGATGTAGGTCACATCATTTGTGGGCTAAATCATGAAACCGTCGTTCATGCTTTAATACGTTCCATGCCTTTATTTAAGAGCAAAACATTTAATTGAAAATGTCATCATTGTCCCCGGTGGTATTGCAAAGAAAACCATGTCTTTGAACATTTAACCCCCCCCCCCCCGTTGTGTAGTAAAATCAAACACTTGTTTTCCCTCTCCGCTCCTCTCTTTAATGACAAGTTGGAACAAGGCGGCTGCCTACACATGAAATCACTGTTCAGTGCAGAGCAGAAATTCGTGACAGATTCAGGAATTTGATCTCCTTTTCGTGTCTCGTGGACGCCAGTCGCTGCATGTTTTTTCTTCTCTTCCCTTCTTTTGCCGTTCTTTCTAAATCTCAGCCGAAACTTGAGGCTCAACCGGCACGACTGAAAATCAAACGAGCCCGTTAGATGTGCTCTTCCTATCTGTAAGTCTTTGGATGACCACAACTATCATCCCGCGTTTTCTTTAGGGGGGGAGGCGTCTGTGTTTTGAAATTCTTATTCAACTAATAAAGAATCACTTTAAATCTTGTGTTTACCAGAGATGGGCTCATGGGTTTCTTGGAAATACGTAATTCAGCATTAAAAAAAAACGAGCGAGGACAAAACAACTGATGAGTCGACTAATCGACTAAGATGGGGAAGCTCTAACCATTTAAGCTCCTCTCATTGATTATCATTTTGTTCATCCTGTTATTTGGTTCTTGATTGTTGTAATCAGTGAACTCTTAGCATGTTGATTTGCGGTGCAACATCTCTGTAAAAAGGCATTTAGTGGGGAAATTCGGTTTGGGTAAAACATGGCCCTTATATGTTTTCCTATGAGCCGTGCTGGGTATCAATAAAAATTGATAATCATTTTCATATCCTAGATTATTCTTCGTCATGTCATCACATTTCTGAGATGTGGGTTTACTATGTGTGTGTGTGTCTGACCAGCTTTGCCGGCATCATCTTCTGCTGGAGGATTGTCGACAGGCCGTGTACAGGCTTGTAGGAGAGCAGTGACGTTCTGCTGAAAAAGTTCACACGCTCTCATTAACTGAAATACCAGCTTCTGAGCATTTCCTACAAATACCAACTGATGCTTCTATGTTTCCAAGCTGGTGTAGATTCTGAATCATCTTCAGGTTCAGAGAGAACAGATCAGCGCAACCTAGAGCTTTTTAGCTGAGAGCCTCTTTTGCCTCATGAGATAAGATCTCATAGTCCAAATAATCCAAATGCTTTGGTGTTATTAGATTCAACATGGATAATCAGACTATTGTGTGCACTGTTCTTGGGCCACGCTGTTTAGAGAATACAGAGTGTGTCTGTGCTAAAGATTAAAGGAAAGTGTTATCAGAGGAGAGGGAGTATAAAATGGATTCAGAGAAAGAAAGAGCAGAACGTGGAGCTGGTGGAGCGTTTGAGGGCAGTGGTGCTTTTACTCTGACCCTGAGTGAACCTGTTTTTCAGTCTAAATTGACGACATAAAGGAAAAGACTGCGGACGGCTGAAGCTTTTTTATCTACTCCGTTGACATCTCTTTCAAGTATTCAATAAACTATTTAGTCTATAAAATGCCAAGCACATAGAGGCTACAATTTCTGCGACATCTGTTGCTTGGCTAAACACTCTGAACATGCTTTAAGCTTGTGTTACTTCCAGAGGGATGCACTTCTAGTTTCTAACACATCTGTTCAGTAATCGACTCAATTGTTTTCGACTGGTTGTGCCGTGATAACACCAAAGCACACGCCACGTTTTGTGAGAAAGGGCGAAAGAAAAACTTTTTCCGCATGATAATGAAATATGATACAATAACAATTTGCTGACTAACCACTCTCCCTGTGTGAAGGTCTCACTTCCTGGAAGACAGACAGGGAAAAACTATAGCTGAGTCACCTGTTCTAAATATTATGTATTCTTATATTTAAATACTGAAACGTCAGGATTCTCTACTCAGAATGTGTTTTTAACAGAACAACAGCGTCTACGCTGAAGCATCGCCATGACGCAAACAACGTGCACGTTATGATTTGCGGTCCATGTTATTGTGGCTTTGCACGTAACTTGATCATCCTTCTCCTGAGTATTTCATATTTGCAAGGATATAAAAATGAACTTCTTCTGTATGGGAACTTTCCAGACATAAATCTGCAGCCTTGCTTGAACGCAAAAATAGCAATCTAGCCTTGTATTCAGGAGCACTGTTTTACAATCAAGTGATTCTTCATCAACCTAATGGTGTCGCTGAGGTACGTGTCCTACATTCATATCATCAAAGGAACATTCCGATCATATTCTCACTGAAAGCATTTTTTTATTTGAAGATGAATAGTCGCGCCTCTACATCTAAGCAGAATGAGCTTTATCTTTGGAAAGAATAACTTTTGTATTTGTTGACTCTGGACCAGAGAGAGTCGGAGACGTTTACGACCACATCCTACCAATAAAGTTTTTTTTGCTAAGGCAAGGTCAGAAGATGAAAGGAAGAAACAAGAGACCAGATCCACACTGAACTGAACTCCACTTTCAAACACTGCTCTTCCGAATACTATTCTCCTTCGTCTACTTTATCTCATGCACTCTTCTCAGCCAGGCGAGAAACTTTTAAGTCAACTATCCTGGGATACGGCATCTTATTCTGAAATCCTTCCAGAGTATGATGCTTTCATGCTCGAATGCAAAGCTGTGGACATCAGTGGTAGCAGAGAAGTAAGGTGCTCGGATCACAGAGAGGGCTTACGTCCTGCAGCACGTGTTGGTTTAACAGAAGTGGTGCCATAGTTCCCACAGCGGATACTGTTAGCAATGGCGGAAGTCGCACGGTATTTTCAATTACAGACACAGTTAACGCTAGGGTCATCTAGATAAACTAGCTCCAGTATGCTAGATGAAAGTAGCTCGCAGCCTTCGCTCCAAAAGCTCCTGAATCTAGCAAGAAAGTCGCAAAGTCTGCAGCACTGACAGCCCGTCCCTTCAGGCCTCCGTCCAAAGCCACTCCCCCAAAACTATGAACGTTATGAACGTAAACAATGAATACGGTCATTGTAAGTATACTCACAGCTGTCGAGCAAGCAGCCAGGTAGGTAGCCTGTCCAATCATTATAATTAGGCCGAATGAAATCAAACAACCACAGATTTGATTCCTTTTTTTTTGTCAGAACATTTGATTGATTGAATGATGTCAGGATGTAACGAAAACATTTTAACACAAAATTCACAAAATTCTCACACCTCCATGATTCGAAGAGTTGTTAATGGTATTGTTATTTTATCAAACTATATCTATATACTTATGTTTGTTTTGCACACGCTCCGGTTTTGTGCAGTCTTGGCTTTTTCGGCAACAAAGTCCCGCCTTTATCTCTGCCTTTGATTCTGTCTTCTTCACATTTGTACAGCGGCAGCACCAAGACACTTTACACCGACCTCACTTCAATGTTTCCAGCGTTACTTGTCCGTCCAGCAGCATGTTGGTATTTTCAACAAAAAAAATCTTCCCTAAACTCGACACACCTAAACACACGTGCACTTCTTTGTGAGAAAGATCGGAGTCGTCGGAGACGACTAGAAGACTGCTCTGAAGTTGATTCCCTGACAGGCTTTTTCTCATCAGCATTACTCACTGGGAAACCACACTTAACTGTTCAGCTCCCTCAAGGTGATGTCGAGTGTTTTCTTTCTCTGAGATGACATAATACATGATCCAGCTTAAGTCGAGACACGTTCAACCTAAAGGGGCCCATGGGTGCGCGTTGAAACGTGCTCCAACAAAAACACAGGCTGCAAATATATATTTCATTACAGTGAACGGAAAAAGACGAGATAGCGAGATCATTTTTCAGGGTCTTCTGACTTGAAATCAATTAGAGGCCTTAAAAACTACTTCAGGTTTAAAATACTGTGTTTGGTTTGAGTCAACTCAGGGATCCGACTAGTAGAAAGTTTCCCCAGGCTTTGTCAAAGGATGCTAACACAGTTCAGGGATAGAAGACGTAATAAGCACAAAACACACCACAACGTCAACGAAGAGTCGCTTTCATCTGCTTCCAAAATCCTTCGACAAGAACCGAATCTTTACCGTCGAAACATGTGAAGCGTCATGCAGCTCCTACAGCCTGACGGACAGATTGCCGGCCATAAAGGAATACGCTTAGAGCTTGACTTTCTTTTCTCCATCCTGCCCTCCTCCTGTTTCATCATCTTCGTCTCTTTGATCTTGCTCTCTCTCTCTCTCTCTCTCTCTCTGTCACTCTCTCTCTCTCTCTCTGTCACTAATAGACCTGATGGCCTCATCAATAATACACTCAAACATCCGTCTGCTTTGGCAGCTTCAGACAACAATGAGCGGCTTCTATTCGTGCCGCTGCGTCGGTGCGTATCACGCATGCGGCCTAACCACACCCTCTCTCGCCTCTTTTGTAGCTCTGCTGTGGGTCACTGGTTCGTCTGACAAGAGCACAACAAAGGTAACAGGACCTACACTCTGTGTGTGCGTGTGTGTCTGTGCAGCGACTCCTGTTGTGTGCATCATCTTCTGCAAGCCTTGCAGGACAACAATGTTTACTATGCAGAAATCCTGCATGTGTACAAATTCAATAACATTGTTTTTTCACAGTCTAATAAAAGCGACATTCAGGTACCTATCTGTATGTTGGAGTGTGGTGAAAGACTACAAGTCCCCACAGACCAACGCCTCTAGAGCTCATCGTTTTCGTTTCACAGCCCACAACTTTACCATAGTGTGACTCTGATGTTAGCGGAATATTTAGCAGCTGGAGAGCCAGAGATTTCCCCTCTCTTTTTGGAGGATTCTCTGCCTCATAGAGGACCGAAAAGGAGCTACGAAGAGAATTAATAATAAGACTTCCCTTGAATGATAATGTTGCCATACAACTATTGGCTCACGTGTTTGCCTTAGCTATTTTATGGAGGTGATAATATGTCAGAGTTGTGTTTCCTGCTTGCTCTAAAATGGTCAAGAAAATTGAATTAATGCTGTTTTAAAGAAGCATGTTGTCCTTACTTCGGCATATTTATAACCTACTGATTTCCCCTTTTGGATCCATGGATAGAATAATGTGATTTTAAGTCATTATTTTGAGATATCACCACTACTGAGATATACTTATGTCTTAATTATAAAGAAATGTATGTAATAGCTCACAATAATGACTTGTGTTGACCAGTCCTGACATTTTTATCTTTTTTTCCGGGCTTCCAGAGACTCACGCGTTCCTGCTTTAGTTTAGTTTTTTTTTTTCCAGTGAAAGACTTTATTTTGTAATGTTGTACTTCAGCCGTACCACATTACAAAATAAAATAATCGGTTGGCTGATCAAAAGCAAAGTAATCAACACTTTTGTGTGAGAGAGTAATTGTTCATCAAGCTAAATTGCCTTCATTCAGTGGTTCAAGCTTCTCTGAGGCAATGCTGGATTACATGAAAGGCTCAGGTTAGGTGTCAATTTGATTGATTGTTGAATTATTTTCAAATATGTGCCCCCTAAAAGTATTAGAATAACTAAAACCGGTCCTGTATTATTGGTTAATCGTGTATGGACTCATCTTATATTGTCAAAATCTAGTTTTAAGACTTTCCCAAGTAAGTCTACACTCAGTTTATACTCAAATGTGAGCAGAATGTCTCATCTGAAAGTCATTAATTGAATATTTCTTGGTCAGACAAACCAAGCTATTCAAACACAGCCTCTGATCAAGTTTAGTGTGTGTTTTCACTATTTTCTGAAATTGTACAGACAAAAAAATTAATTGATTGATTAAGAAAACATCTACAATGTGGATAAATGTGTTCTTGCTCTTATTATTGTACATTTTAAGAAGTAATTGTGCTCCAGTGTC
Organism: Pholis gunnellus; assembly: GCF_910591455.1. Taxonomy (NCBI): domain Eukaryota; kingdom Metazoa; phylum Chordata; class Actinopteri; order Perciformes; family Pholidae; genus Pholis; species Pholis gunnellus. The sequence goes on from NC_136538.1 coordinate 20,728,802, forward strand.
ACATCCCTGTCTTCTTACCCAGTTCTCGAAGTGCTTGCTCCCGTTGTGCAGGATGTCCTCGAACTGGATGATGCAGTTGGCCACGAAGTCGTCGCAGCCGATCGGCGCGTCATGGAAGACCGACAGCTCGATCCTGCGGCCGTCGTGGACCTCCGTGGTGAACTCGTCGTTCCACGCGGGGCTGTTGGTCTTCTGCTTCGTGGAGGTCTGGCCCACGCGCGAGTCGTCCACGTTCAGGGCGATGTACGTGTCCAGCAGGAAGGTCTGGGTCTTGGGGCCGACGACGTGACGCAGGGACCAAGCCGTGGGCTTGAGGTCCAGCGCCTCGCGGATCCGGATCTTCAGCATCCCGTTGAAGATCACCATGGCAGCGCAGCGGTCGCAACCTTCTCTGATGGAAACACCTCACCTTTCTCCTCTCTGTTCAACCGGTGGTCCTCCAGGCAGATGCTGTAAATCCTTACAAATACTCCCCCTAAAAAAAAATGAACTGCTGCGACAGAAACGACCGGTAACCGGAGGGGGAACCTTCCTTAGAAGTGCACGGAAGAAACACGAACAACAGTTAGGACACAAACACGTCAGTCATGTTTTTCTTTACTTCCGAGGTTTTAAAACCTCGAGCCCGTGTTGCATTGCACCGTGTGGCGGTAGATGGGAGGCTCCAAGAGGACTGTTTGGCACAGCCGCCGTGGCGCACCGGGGGGGATGTTCGAGCCCGGACCGCTGCGACCAGACAGCGGCTGGTGTAGCGTGAAGAACCGCCGCAGAGGCGGAGGGGAGGGGCAGATTACGGCGGTAGGTAGGTAGGTAGGTTCCTTGGTGCTCGGCCTGGTTTCAGCCACAGCTGTTGAGCTTAACTTCCCGTGGACATACCTCTGGCTGCCTCCCCCCTCTCTGTCTCTCTCTCTCTCGCTCTCTGTCTGTGTATCTCGATACTGCTCTCTGTCTCAGTCTCTCTCTCTCTCTCTCTGGTGCAGGAAATGCGAAAAATACGTCAGATTTCCTCGGAGCCTGGTGTGACAGACGGGGGAGTGCGACGCAACAACAGACTAGGGAGGCGGTTTTGGAGCAGCAGCTGGGGGAGAGGAGAGGAGAGGAGAGGAGAGGAGAGGAGAGGAGAGGAGAGGAGAGAGACACCCTGCAGCTCCCGTAGTGCACGCGACACTGTAGGAAATGCAGGGAAACAAGTGTGAAGTATCTTTTTCCGAATTGTCTGCAATATGAAGCACATGACTGAAGCTCATTCATACTTTAAGCCCATTCATTCACTTAATAAATGCCAAATAAAAAGAAGAGACCTAAGGGGAATTAGGGTTCGGGATATGTGAGGCATGCATGGCATTTCACTATCTATTAGCCATATGAGTCATGACCACGCTGTGAGCAGCTCTCTGTGTGTGCACTGTATCAAAACATAATTTCTCAAAACATCTAAAACCATTATCTCATATTTTAGAACAAAACAATCTATTCGCACAGTTTTGTGGGTACATTGTGTCTGAATTTGTGATCTAAGAAAGAAAAAAACACAACCAACTTTTAAGGCTTGAATTTGGTCTACCAAGAATCTAACACAGTTGTTTTTACTGTAAGTTTTAAGGATTCAAGGATTCATTTATTGTCATTATGCAACATGCAGAACGAAATTCAGTTGTAGCCCATTTGTGACACAAGACAAACACATGACAAACAAAACAAAAACAGCAGCACATTCTTGCAGAGCATTTAAAAAAAAAAGTTGCATCATTAGGAATGTAAACAGCAGCAACAAAAACAATTCTCTGGGCAGATAACATGGCCGACATTTTCACATTAAAAATCCAACACGAGGAAAAACATTGTCCATCAACTTTGCCTGTGTTAGAGCACCAAACATCAGGATGTGAACACAGAGTCCACCTCCAGTATGCATGCCCACCTTTTTTAAGATAGACCACTGTAAAAAATAACATAATAAAAGCAGACATAGCATGTGAGGGGGAATTTGATTATAACAGTTTTTAGTTCTGCACAGACAAATGCTTTATAATAGACGAAACATGGTTTGCATCCATGAAACTGAAACACAGGGATGTGTCTAATAGTGACATTAGAGCAGGAACATGCTGCACCTGACAGACAGCACAAGGCCAACGGCCAGTCACCATTCTCACTAAGTACAGCACATTTATCTGCACAGCCAGCATTCTGACATTATTGGCAGTCCAGCGGTGTGCACAGTGGAAACATCAGACATCACACCATGGAGAGAGAGAGAGAGAGACAGAGAATCAACTCTCCGTCTCCTGATTTTGCTCAAAGACTTGACTATTCTTTCATTATAAAATGCATCACCAGATTTCTCCGCAAATCTCTCTCGTTAAACCCAAAATAAGTTGGTTGTAGTTTGAGAAAATATAAGAACTGCAGCCAAGATATCTTTAAAATCTACTACCAACAAGTTTCATTTAAATACAGACTATTTTTTGCTTGACAGAATAGAGAATCAAAAGCAAAGTGAAGAGATTATTGATGACCGGGGCTTTAATCATCGACCCCTTTCTGACCTCGACCCTTTCGATTTGGACAACATGTTACATGTGAACCTGCATAAGAGAGTGCAGTCTGATCAATCCCCAACCAGGAGACAGGGGCCCTCAGAGATGACCCACATTGGACGACGACCCCCCCATGAAGACGCAAAGGTTCACTGTACGGTTCACCGATCGGAACATGGTTGTTCTGACGCTCTCTCATCTCGATTCGGAAACATCATTCGAATCAAAAGGGTTCAAGGTCAGAAAGCGATTGATTTTCTGAAGGAATGATGTTTTTAATAACTGTAAAAAAAACACTATGTACATTTTGTGTCAGACAGCTGTGAGCATGAATGTGATGTCACGCCCAGTATGTTGCAACTCAGCATGTTTAAACCCTGACTGTGGCTGACCCCTCCTGGAGATTGTTTGCCATTTCAGGCTTTAACCAACTCCTGTCCAGCTGCAATAAATAAATGATAAGGTTTGGTCTAAAAAGGCACCGTTTCATATTTTAGTGATGTGACCGACTCCCGCAAAAATGTCACAAGCAGGAGACAAATTATATACTTCTACAGGGTTTGGATCCATGGACTGTACCACCATAGAGGTTAATGAAACTCTACATTTCTGTCTGTTCCCACATGCCAACTGCACACTGATGTGCAAAGTATAAAACTCTATTATCTAGAGTTTTTGGTCTTTTCATAGACATAAATGAACACAAATACAACAGGGAAACAAACAAATGTGTTCATTTTTAAAGCTCATATATTAGTATCAGACACAAATACTTTAAGACGACATAGTGACTGTATTGTACTGTAGACAAAATATATTGCAATTGAAGTGTATTTTAAAATGTCAAACTTAAACATAAAGCAGACAATCTGTTTATGGTTTTGCATATCTGGACAATAGATATATGCTACATGACCATGAGCTTGTGTGGTGGCAATAATTAGGCCACGAATACCAGTTCTTGTGTCTTGGCAGTTGCAAATAACAACAAACACCAGAAAGGAAAAAAAAGGGTAAAAAAGCTGCAGGTGCAGGTGAGTGATTGCTACCATCTAGTGTGAGCTTGATGGAAGTTCAGTCGGAAGTTCATGTTCTTAAAAAGCAGATTTGACCCTCTTGATGCAGAACAAGCTTCATTTTTGTACCAAGGTCTCGGTATTCTTCTTCGGCTGCTGAGAGAAACAATACAGCTATTCATGTTTGGAGGCCATGGTAACAGGAACTACTGTTCTTTTCTTCTGCGTTTCTCTATTAATTGAACGGAACATACTTCTGTCTCATTTGCACACCTTGTTTTCTCATCACACACGTCAGCCAATGTGTCTCTACTCTGCAGATAGGAATCAATCACAGGCCGAAGGAAATCCCCGGGACGTCTGCCACGTCCTGCCCTCTCTCCCCTCTCCCCCCTCTCTCTCCCCTCTCCCCCCTCTCTCTCCCCTCTCACTCGGCTTGTTTTAAATCTAACGGACTCAGCTTGGCAACAGTAAACAGGGTCATACTGTAGCTGTCATCACGGCTGTTACCATGGTCACACCAGGACAGTAACATCCCCGGGGCTGCACCAAAATAAAGCTTGAAAGGAACATTTTTGTTTCCACTTTCAGTGGCTGCAAGAATGAAAGGAAAATGAGTGAGTCAAAGAGGAAGTTCAGTGAGAAAAAAACAGTTTTTTTTTTTTATGAAAACACACGATAGTTGATACTTTGAATTGATTTCAGCTTCAGTATGTTAACACTCTCAATGTTTGCTTTAGTATAAACTCCACTAAACAGTCTCATAATCATCTTCTCAAACTAACTCAGGGTTCATTTTCAGTATATTGTGGAACTCGTTTTCACATTTGGTTAAAATTACTTCTTAAAATAATCATTATTTCAGCGTCATCCATGATCATCTTCATGTCAGTTCAAGCACACACACACACACACACACACACACACACACACCATTGAACCGTCTCATCACATGATCAAATAGAGACTTGGCATTGGACAATATGAAAATACATTTTACCAAGCAATCATCATATTATATCTTTATTAATATAAATCATATCTTTATATGATGAAAATATCCCTCCCCAAAAATGTTTGGGGAATAGACAGCAAATGGCGCCATTGCATTCATTTCATGTTTTTCTTTACTTTGAACACCTGGATATCGTTTTTGAATTTGAATCACAATTAAAAAACACTTCCTCCTCGTCCTTCATTTGCCATCTGTTTTATTTGAACTCATATTCAAACCAACAACCACACGATCTGACAAATAGATTTTAAAATGATGTGGACTTGCATTTTTTTCTGTTTCTGAGATTCTAATTTCGCATGTCAGTACACAGTGAGCTTGAGTGAACGTCATCAGTTGATGAAGGCCACCAGAGGATGCAGAAAGTCAAAAACAAATTGCTTACTATTTATTTTTTTTGCTCAAACTATTTCTTCTTTGGTCAAAAGTGAACTTTTTACTTAAACATCGACACAAAATGTCGATGTTTGTGAATAATAGATGGGTCCAGCAGTCTTTTTTATCGGTGCATTAGCAGCTTTAAAACACCAGGGGACACCAAACGTCAGTTATAAATTATAATCTTTATAATCTTTTTCCCAAGGCTCTTTAATTCTCTCTCTGCCATCCACTAACTCTCTCCATGCACTCCCTCGATGTGTGTGTGTGTGTGTGTGCGTGCGTTCTTTCTACTCGTCTCAGTAAAATGGCTGCGATCTCATACAATTTGCAGTCTATACACAATGTTTTATGGCACATCTGCCCTATTAAACACCACACAGCTGGCTGTGGGAGATATTAATATGAGCATGGATGGAAAGATGATGAGCAGAAAACCAATGGCATCCCATGTAGCCGCTCTGTGTGCTTCATATTCTCATAATCCTCATTCATCCACGTCCCCCCGGTGCAGTTAGTTATTCCACTATTTAATTATAAACAAGCTGTCAAAAATCAATATATTTTTTTTTCTTTTTCCTTTTCTCCTTTTCCTCATAGTGTTCTTTGTGTAAGCCAATCAATATTCCTACTTTGGCCCATGGGGGGAGGTTAAAAAAGGATCTATAATAGAATCCAACTCAAGCAGCAGGAATAACAACAAGCTAAACCAATTTCCCACAGGCTAACAGCGAGGTTTGATACCACTGTTCGTTGTCCGCCGGAGCTTTAAACTAGCAGATTTGTGCACGGAGGCGGAAAACGTTGACGACATGAATGAAAATGTTGAAGAACAACAAGTAGACGGGCCTTTGATGATTTTCATTCACATGTATTTACACCAAAGACGGATATATTTGAGGTGACGGAAAAGACACTTGTGACACCAAACCCTGAGAAACACTTCATAACCCATCAGTAAGTTAATGAACGTTGATGGGGGGGGGGGGGGGGGGGGGGGCGTTATCTCCACGTCCTTGACCTTGTCATTTATCTTGACTTGCAAAAGGCAAGGCAGAACCCGGATCAGTGTTATCGTCTCAAGACATTTGATAAATGCTCGCCCCAATTTAGAAGCAAGGCAGATGGTCTTGTTGCCGGCAAAAGAAGAAGAAAAAAAAGAGTTGCTGGGAAATTAGGGCAAAGAAAGAAGTGTATGTCAGCAGCAGCAAGGTGTGTAGTGCTGCGTGTCCCAGGAGGGGCGCAGAAAGGAAAAGCCAACCTGCAATAAACCAGCTGTTTCCTCAAGAAGTGGCCGGCTGCCATAAAAACCTGCTGTAGTCCGATAATATGGAATCTAAATAAGAATCAGCCGGAGTGATTTGGGTAGCTAAGTGTGACTCAGAACGGTGGGGAAAGCAGTGAACGACAAAGTGACTGGAATGAATTTGGACGGCTCCCCATTTAAAAGTGGATGTGAAATATGTAATTATTGTAGCAAAACAAAACCCATGAAAATAGAATCTGTCTTAATCATATTTAGCTGATGAAGACGGATCTTTGTTGCTGTGAGACGCACTCCCTGAATTTGCTGAACAGACTGAGCACCAGCAGTCACTGTGACCGTTTTCATGATGCATTCATTCATCTTTCTCTCCAAAAGCAGCGATTTCTTTCCTGAATCAGGGAGTTTATCTCAGAGAAAGTGACTTAGACAGGGGACCTTACACAGCAGCTTACATACCGTCTCCTACTGTACCAACAGTTCGGGGTTGCACAATCTGTTTTTTTAACCTCAACTGAGAAGTTTCACTTGCCTAAATGTAACCAGACCACACAAAGTTGTTCTTTAGGGCAATGCAACACAGCCTATTTTGACGGGCCTCATCCCACAGGACAATTCATATTTATTCATGCAAAAACAAATGCAGTTATTTCCTCATTATATGAACCAGAAATGGTGAAAATATGTGGACCCAGTTTGTATGCCTCATGGAATCATTTTTACATTGACACTTGTGAATTGGCTTGATAATAAGATAACTTAGGCTTCATTGTCTTGAAGGACATTTGTCTTGGAAACACACATTACAGTATCTGCTGTTTAGAAAACGTGTATGTGAGGAAGCCTGACCGCAGTGGCTTGTAAAGGTGCAGGAGGCCGACACGAGGAACTTCGTCCGGAAAACAAAATGGTGTTTATTTACATGAGGGGCCCTGCAACACCTGTAATCAAACACCTATACAAACAAAACAAAAAAACAGTTAACTTAGCTTAACTGAATAAAACTCAACCCATCATAAAGGTAACTTAGATTAACATCCCTTCCAGACAGCTACACGCTGATGTCCCTCTGACTGTAACAGCCAAAGGCATCTGCTTAAATAGAGCCTTCCATCAGCAGGATGGAGTTGGTACCATGACTGCAGGCGACACTAATCACTTCCTCAAACAGGTAAGAAACAAAAGCTACACCTTACTGCGAACCTTCAGGTAGCAAACACTTTTAGATAGTTTATATGCTTTACAGTTCCAACCATGCATAACAGATCACAACTAACCGAGATACATACCTTTCAATAATCTTGGTCTCCGGCTTCTGAGAAGAAATACCTGGCCGCTGTCTGCTGTTTGGAGCTGGACAAGTGGTGCACAGCAGGTTTATTAGAGCTTCTTTTGTGGAAACAAGGTTGAAAAGAACACTGACCAATACAGTAAATGTACCATAAAAAAACAAAACTGAATAGAAAGAGGCTAAAACTCTTTTACCTGCCGAGTTGGCGGTTATTCTCAGTGGGTTTATCAATACTGGTGACCCCTTTCACATTACACACAGACTTTTGTTTCATCGTTAATATAGAAAATATTGATTAGCGGAGCTTTAAGTAAATTACACATTATCCAAACGCCTACAGCAAAATAATTTAATCAATAAATGCACTTTTGATTTAGTTGTAGCACCCAATAGCATTAGCAGAGTCCATTAGTGAAATCCCCCAAATTTCCTCCTCCCAGATCCCCGTCGATGTTTCCAAGCTTAACTGGGAACACAGCTGTGTTGAGTTTCTAAATACTAACAGAAATCTGGCATTAAATTTAAGGATTTGGAGCTATTGGGTAAGGCATCAAAGGTCGTAAAATGATATTTTTAAACAACTGGATTTAATAAGCTCACTCATGCAACAGTTGTTCACACTCACCTTGTGATCCAGCAGCTCTCTCTGCTCAGATATGTTGCACCCAATCTCTCGTTTAAACCTTGTGGTTCTCTTCGTCCGCCTGCAGCAGAGTATCTCTCCTGAGATGAGCGAGTCTATCTCTCGGTTTGCGGATTAGATCGTCGTCTGGCTCGCTGGATGGTTCCGTGAGCCCTCAGGGAACACAGATGCAGATCTTGGCTTTGTTTTCTGCCGGGCTCCAAAAGAATATCTTTTGTGTCTTTAAAGCCTTCAAAGTGAGATAAAGTTGTAAATCAAGGAGACAGTTTGGGGAATTAGGCCTCTGCCGTGTCAGTCTGGTTGTAATGTTCCTTATCTGTCTGAATCAGCTCGAATAGATCCACCAACTGCGGAAATAAAGAGGCTTGTTTCCGATTTAAATCAGTGATCAGTGTTCACTGATTGATCAATAGATGAACAGACTGGAAGGCAACAGTCACCGAGGGCGTTCACATTATTTACTATTTCTGGCTGAATAGATCATATTGGAGTAATCTACCAGACCTCTCTCTGATGGATTAAGTGGTATGTCTCCAAATCATCTCATTGTGCTGCAGTTTTATTGATCATAATTTATTGTGGTGTGAGAGTGTGTGAGCATGAGAGAGACTTTGTGTAACATATTTCTATTGACTGGGTAACTTTTTATTTTATTTCACATTTCTTTTGTTACCCAGCCTTGAAGAAATAAACATCCAGTGTTGGAATTTCCCAGAAAAAAATAATAAATTATAATTTACTACATTTTAAGAGTTACCACAAAACAGACTAAACCAGGGGCATAAATATAAACGATATACATATGTCTATGTATACATACACATATACATATATATACACATATATAAACATATACATAGATACATATATATATATATACATATATATAGATATATATGTATGTATGTATATCTATATATGTATGTATATATATGTATATATGTATGTATATACTGTATGTATGTATACATACATGTATATAAACATATACATGTATGTATATGTTTATATGTATGTATATATATGTATCTATCTGTGTGTATATATATATGTAAATATATGTTTAAATATGTGTATATATATGTATCTATGTATATGTGTATATATATGTATCTCTATATATATATATGTTTAAATGTGTATATATATATATGTATCTATGTATATGTGTATATGTGTATATATGTATATACATATGTATCTATATATATGTTTAAATATGTGTATATATATATATGTATATGTTCATATACATGTATATATTTGTATTATACATGTATATTGTGCAATGTCAAGTCTCTCTATCTGTCTATATTATTTATTGTTTATTTTATACATGCTTCAAGTGTGACCTGCCAATCGGAAGACGTACGGAGCCCGTGCTTGCTGTAGTAGACGGATGTCACTGGCTTTGTCTCTGCGCGGTGTCCGAACCCGGTGCGCGGAGCCTTTCTGACGTTTAACTGGCTCTGCCCCTTTAACCGCGTGGCCGCACTGCTCATGCTCGGGGCTTTGTGCAGGAGGTTCCCCCGTCACAAACCAGCTGTGGAGCAGGAGAGCGATAACAGACAGCTCCGGGGAGAGCTGCGGCTGTCGCATCCTGAGACAACGAACCCGGGCAGGGGGCACGTCTTTGTCTGGCAGCACACACACACATCCAGCGAGGGTGGGAGCAGCGCACGGCGTTCATCGGAGCTCCGTGCTTTTCTGGTTATCTATCTCCGGGATTACAGCCTTTTGACGCGGAGGCAGCATCATCCGGTCGCGGTGTTTACATCGGATCCTTGACCACAGTGGAAGTTTATCTGGAAGACTTGTTGGGCACGCGCCGCAGAGCGCGTAACAGGGGTTTCTATGTTTGTGTTGCTGCGAACGGATGGGTCCGGTTGGAATTGCGTTTACGGTGTTTTTTTAAAGGTCGAAACTGTTTCCACCAAAGTTTCCGGTCCCGCAGCTTTCCCCACACCGCTCTGCATGTTCCGATAGAGCGTAATCACTGCTTCCCCGAGCCCTCTCCCCCGGCGTCACAGGTCGGATACTTTATATCGACCCCGCTGCTGATGACAACTGATCACCTCACAGCGTAAAGGTGACAGCTCGTTTTTTTTCTGTTCCGGGGGCTGCAGCCACCCCCCCCCCAAAAAGAAAAAAAACACACTCCGCGTCCATCATGGATGATGTCGGAGGGATACATCTGTGCACCTGGGCGGTCACGAGAAGCGTCTTGAAAACGTACCTGGGAGTGCTCGTGATGCTTCATCTCGTGCTCCACGCGGAAGCCTCCTCGGTGTCCAAGTCCTGCGAGAAAGACTGCTTGTCGGGGAAGTGCATCAACGGGACCTGCGTGTGCGATCACGGATGGGTCGGGGATCAGTGTCAGCACTGTCAGGGGAGATTCAAGTAAGTTGTGAATTGATATGGCATCTGCCAAGTGCCGTTAGCAGTGTACATCTTACCTGTCAGGTTATTTGTATCAATGTTGTTCAATGAATACGTTTAGATGATTAGATGTATCTGTGTCTTTGTTGTAGAAAAGTGAAGTCATTTAAATGCTACCTGGCTCTATTACCAAATTGTATGAGGAGCAATTAATGCCACAGCGAAACACAGATCAAGTATCCTAAACCTGACTCTTTTTTTCTCTTTTTATATTTTTTATGGGTGTATCAAAAGCAAAAATCTGCACCACACATGCACACATGAGGCTCATGCATGACTATGTTGTGGGTAAGTAGCACGGTCAACTGGTTCAATTCAATGAGTGAAAACCCATTTTCTATATATGACAGCATGTAATTTTAATGCCCAGACGGCATTCTGCTGCTCGGAGTGAATAGAGAGGACTGACTTTAGAGTACTACACACAGCCTTAGAAAGCAGTTGCTCTTTAAAAATAAATCAGGATTTAAAAAACTGCATGGCCGTTGACCCTGACATCTCCTGAGACGTATAGGCCTACTGTATTTGGCTGTAAAGCCGAAATAAGTGAACGGTATTGAAATGACATGTTTTGCTGGTTCACGTCTGGCATTAACATCAGCCGATCAAGAGTCTTTGAATAGTTTGATATACTTGTGCCGAAGAAAAATGAAGCAGTAAGCTAGCTATAGACAGCGATTCACTGTGATGCACAAAGGCTACCAGTAGCTACGAGCAGCTTTTTAAGGTGGAATATTTTCTTGCATGTTACTCTAGTGTAAGTTGGGGTCTTTGAATCCATCAACACACCTTAAATGTCAATATGACAACTTTGACCATTCCATTTGTTTCTCTCTTGCATGACATACGCTTTAGTGATGATTGGATCTTCAAGCGCTTAAAAATAACGTACATGAATTTCAACCATATTTTGCAAATTGCGTAGATTCTGTTTCCTGTCTTGGAAGACAAAGTGTCTGAGCTTCGGGAGCACGACACCTACACACACCGTAGACAGTTGAGTAAACATATTTCAACTAAATTGTAATATAAATATTTGTCCTTCTCATTGAATCCCAAATAGAGACATTATTCAGACACTATGGCGTCACACGTATTGTCAGAATGGACTACCAGCATAGATGTGCTTGAAAAGAAGACTTTTTTTTTTTCTACCAGAAGGAGCTGCTTCACTTGTCAGAATGATCTCCCTTAGGTCACGCTTTGACCTGAATATGAAATGATACCGTTTTCTAGAAACTTTTGAACAGATGGGCGTCATATTCCGGACGGAATAAGACATTGCACAACAGTCTGTTTTTAACGGAGAGTGTACTGGTGTAACCCTCTTACAGAGTGTTGCATTGTGGGTTGTTTGTAGCTTTAATGTTGCTGGGTCAGCGAGTTTCTTCAAGTGCATTTGAAGTTTGTCTTTTAGAGAAGGGCTGAACTTATTTTGACTGATATTGAAAGTGCACTATAAATTGCAATGTTAGGGGGCGTGGTCATTTTTGCTTCATTTATTTTATCATTATTATTTTGATTGAAAACCATTAAAATGATCATTGTGTGATTTGTGCAGGGATCTGTACCAAACAAAGAAATGCTCATTCTGTAGAAAATGATGTGTAGGCCAGGACATCTCTGCAGCACCACAGTATTTCATTTAAAAGGGTATTTTCACGCATTTAACAAATGTTGCGCTCCCTGGAATTTGAAAATTGCCAGAGGCCATATTGTGATTTTGATAAATTGCTCAGCGCTAAAGTTAATTAGAACTGAAAGTGTTCATTTAGCCTGGTGTCTGATGGCTGCTCCGATGTGTTTTGCTTCCAAGAAGTGACATAAAAATAAAAAAATGCTCCAGCTTCAGACTGCTCACACAAGGAGTGTGTGTGTGACTCTGTGACTAATAGACACACTACACAAGTATTTCATGTTAATCTTTTACAAATGAAATGGCTTCAAACGTGGCGGTTTTATTATCAGGGCTGTCTCATATGCAATTGTTTATTTATTTATTTTATTTTTACTTTTGCAGGGATCAATTCAAACTTAATTGCACCCGAGTTAGCTAGAAGCTAATTTGCATCTGCTGTCCCTGGTCAGGTAGACAGTCCAAAAACCACAACCCCATGACAATAAATACACTACATAAAACAAAACAATACATTATAGTCCGTCAGTGTGAGATCATATTCTATAATAATCAGCTCCCCAACCCTTCTTCTTTGTCTGTGGCATTAATCACCCCTCATAGCCTCCAGAGAGGACAACGTTACCTTTTTCACCGTCACCTACAGCGTTAGCTGCACAAGTACGGGCGGAGAGATGGCAGGACTTAAGTCTGGCACTTTCTCTCTGGAGAATTGTATTGATTTTTCAGTCAATGCGATTGTTGTGAGAGCTGGTGGACAGAACAGGACTGGACAACAGACAAACTACATGACGGGGACAAGCCTTTCTGCTTGCCACAGCCTCGTTAGCGTCCAAGGATACTTAGTAGTTCTCATATGCACGCACACACACACACACACTGTGACATTTTGCACAGTTATCTCAGAGAAAGTAGAATAGCTGTTTCCTCAAATCTATATCTGGATGCATTTTATGGATTGCAGGAAAAATCAGCTCATTTTCAAAGACAGGACATTGCATTTCACAGTACTTTATACTTTGGACAGGGCATGAAGAGAGTATAAGAACATGGAAAGTACATATGGGAAAGTTTTCTTTATTTGACAACATTTATTTTGAATGTGTCTATCTAACAACAGGCACTGTAGCGGCCTCACTGATTTCTGATCTGTTTTAATTTGGTTCAGGTTAGAGGTTAAATATTACGAGTAACGCTAAAAGATGCCCACAGCAGCCACAGGAAAGCAGCAGGCGACAGGTTGTCACTCAATTTTGGTTTAACCTTGAACAATACCTTTCCTAGTGTATGCAACACCTCTTGCCCCTGCATTAAGGCCTCTTGACACGGTTAATCATAGGATAACACAATTTTGATTTGCTATTTGTGGCATTATGCTGCTTTATGCTGAGTTATGCCAGCTTTTAAAACTTCTAAATAGCATTCAAGTCAATATCTAAGACATAATCATGACTCTGATACTATTTACTGAAAGCTGCGATATACCTGACTGATGTGCCTGAAAAGGAAACACACACATGCATTGATCTGTAGATCAATGCAATAGATAATATAATTTACATAGTGTTATATTGTTAATACACAGTATTTTTAAAGGTGAAAGATCTGAGATTGGGAGCATTTTGATTGCCTCTAAATGGCTCTCAACATGTCGAAAGTGAGGGAGAGAAACTTCATCCCCTGCTTAGCTAGACATTACTCCACTATATCTTTACATATCTAATAGTTGTTTGCTGCTATATTAATGTTCAGAATGTTAAACACAGCTCCTTTAAACCCTTACATGACCATCTTTGCTGTCATACGAACACTGGCCAGTTGTAACCATGGGATTCTTCTCTCTACCATCCGTCCCATCAGTCATGAACGTGTCTCTTTCTGCTAGAATTTACATTAAGATGGCGGCAGCACATAGACATACAGTAGCTTATCTCGGCTCTGGCATAGGAACTGACCTTGTCTGCAGTTTCAAGGTGTCCTGTCCACAGTTTTACACTCCAGTTTTTTATAATGATGGTGGCCTACTTTGTAGCTTTACTATGGTTGGCCGCTGTAAACCATCGGCAGCGAGGCTGACTCTCATGCACTGTGTTCACCGACGGCGTTAATGCGTCCATGTTTTGGATACGGATGTTGTGCTAAACATATGGAAATTCAGTAATTTAAGTAATTCCAAACAGTGCCTCCCTGAAAGTGAATGCATTCTGGACTTTCTTACCATGTTCAGTCTGTAGTATTCTGTCCTTTCTATTTATTTCATGAAAACATGCCTTTGTATTAAGCTCGGTTTATTATAAACCATGCAGTAATCCGTCTGAAAAACATGTACTGGAGGTTGTTTTGGGGATTGTGAGCTGGCTGAATCTCCCCGTCGACAACCGATGTTGTAGAAAACACTGCTATCCAGATACCTGTGTTATCAAAAGGCTTCACGGGGCTTGTGGCTACATCAGCTGTATCTATAGTGAGGACAGACTGGAGAGCGCTGGAGCAGAGAAAAGGACCTGTGCTTCAATGTCACTGCTGTGCCCTGAATATACTCAATACTAAAGCTTCGCTGGATTGCAGTTGGGATGGCCAGGACACACACACACACACACACACACACACACACACACACACACACACACACACACACACACACACACACACACACACACACACACACACACACACACACACACACACACACACACACACACACACACACACACACGCACACACACACACACAGAGTAGCGTCTCATATCCACACAGACAGATCCAATAAAGAAGAAATAGGGAGTAGATTCTGTTTGTCTATTGATTTAAGGTATTGGTGCTCCATGTAGTTTTATTGGTCCGCAGTCTCACCCTTTGTTTTCTGATTGCGTTCTCTCTTTCTCTCTTTGCTTGTTTCTCTGCCTCTCTTGCTCTCTTTGTCCAGACTAAATAACGTCTTGCTTGTTCCTCGCATACAACACACACAGGAGTCGCACTAACACACAAAACCGAAACCCAGGACTCTTGTCTGAACCAGATGTGAGGAGACTGAACAGCATCCCCAAACACTCGACTAATTATTTGATACATTAAAGAAAAAAGACGTAACACACTTTTTATTGCTGCATTCACATGGAATCTGAACAAAACCTTCTGGATGGCGCGGGAGAAAAACGCCAGGCAAAAAAAGAAACATGCGTGTCTATGTATGGTAATGGAATAAAATATACTCGATAAAACCATTTTGTGTATTGTGCAGCTTTCTCTCAATATTCTATTGCAAACTTAAACAACCGAGAGGGCTACAGTACGTATGTCCACCTGATGAATGTAAGTCCATTATCCCTTCTTCTGAGGACATGTACATGCTACAGCCGTTAGCGCCCATGTATTTCGCTACATATTTGTCTTTATTTGTTGTTTTGTCATATTTATCACTAATCTGGAACATCTGGTAAGGAAGCGTAGAGATTGGATTAAGTGCTTTGAGACCAAACGCCACCAAACTGGCCCAGGGAGGAGAGCCGAGATGGGAGCTAAGCTAACCCAGCGAGGAGCTGAGTCTACTCCATTACCCAGCCTACTCCGGGCTGTTTGATGTACAGTGGCAGTAAAATGAGATGGATGAAAGCTGTGGGAGGTCGGTGACTGTCGAGCCCACATCTTCACAGAGACCTGGCTCCATCGCTCATCCCGGATCAAGCTTCACTTGACGGGGGGACGTCAGGACAGAGCGGCGCAGTAGGCGTTTGTTGTGCTACAAATGTGGTACAACTGTATATTGTTGTGCATCCCTGTGTTGCATAATGACAATGAATGATCCTTGAATCCTTGAATTTGGCCAGGGGGCAGGTAGTGCAGAGCGAGTTTACTACAGCCAGTTTCCTTTAAACAAAGTCAAATTACAGGGGTTGATGAGAGCGGCTAAACCACACCATTAATGTACTGTAAAACCCCAAACCATGAGCTTCCAGAGGCTAAACAGCTCAGACAGCTGCTGGTAATTCTCAGTAATTTCATACAAGAAAACTCCTTTCACAGAGTTGTTTTATCCATTGTTTGAAAAAGAAAAGAAAATATTGATGAGAAGGAGCTTTGTTTGGAAGATGTATGAAGGAAACCAGCACTGACTGTTGGTAGGAGAAGGGATGTAAATTCCAGTTATGGTGTTGAAATAACGGTCCTTGCACTTTACAGTGTGATGTAACAACCTCAAACCGTCTGTCATTTTGATACTGCACGTAAAGTTTGGTAAACATCGGCCATATTTAGATGTATGAATTGACACCAAATGAAGTTGCTATTGAAAGCAAGTTGCAGTAATGTAGAAACATTTGTTTGTGGTTGTATTATCTGCATTTGGCCTCTTAATTTTTTTTTTTTAATTTTAGGTAACACTTTCACGAGTCTTTTTAAGTCAGGTGCTCACTGTCAGCTGTGGCAGTGAAGCGACACATTGAGGTAGAAGCTTTTCATCAGACTAAACAGGCCACCTGTTTATCCTTCATTAACCTCGGAGTGGAAGCTGTGAAACACCCGTGGACCGACCTGACCGTGCATCTGGCAGTTTCAACATCAAACCGTCTAATGCTGCACATCAGAGTGAATCTATTTGCCTCAGGTTTTCCTAGTATAAAGCGCCGCATTAATCTCACTTTGCCTCTTGCATGCTAAGTGCAGGCAGCCAGAAAACACTGGAGGCCACGGAGTAACGAACTCTCACTGATCAAACATTTTGAGTCATTATTTGCCAACAGAGATGCAGGAAGAAGTTCTGGAAAAAAGGATGTTGATTGTGCTAAGTGATGGAAGGTGGAATAAATGAAATAAAAATCTGGTCTCTCTCTCTCTCTCTCTCTCTCTCTCTCTCTCTCTCGGAGCTGACTTGCTGTTGTAAATCGCTCAGTGTGCAGAAGCCACAATGGAGGTTTTTCCCTCAGACAGCTGGAGCCGAATAAGATGTATTTATCTCACTGGAGCCTGATGAATGGACTGAGGAGACTCGGAGTTCAGACAAAGCTCTGCAGCATAGAAATAGAATGGAAGCAGAATGGACACTGAGCTTTTTGCCGCGTTCGATTCAAAAGAAAGATTGGAAGAAAATGCCGATTGTTAGTTGTTTTGGTACGTCAGGCGTGAGTGAGTCGGCGACTTGGCGCATAAAAATGGCCGCCACACTGACCATCGTCTACGTTGATCTGAATTCTGAATGGGAATGTCCGTTCTGCTCCTGTTCTATTTCTAGATGGGATTTAAAAATGTACCACCTCTTCAAGTCACTCAGAAGAGTCATTGGCATTCAAATGATAATCTACTCCTCATAAAGAAACATATAAATACTTTTTTATTTATTTCCAAAATGGGATAAAAGTTGGATTAAACCCCTCCACTACATGTCTGATTTAATCTGTCCACTAATACTGTGAGCTCAAAAATCCTATTACGTGATGTTGGAGCCCATGATGGTTCCCCTTCAGCTCTCCACAGAACTTCTGTGTGTGGCGGCGGTATTGAATATTATGAGGCAACTTGAATCGGCAACTTTCTGTTAAACTTACACTGGACCGTTAACTTCAATCTTGACCAGGTTTCAGGTTAGTTAGTTTATTGAATAGGAATTCAGCATTTAATCTGAAGAAGTCTGAACGCAGTGGATCCCCTTAAGTGAACTCTGGTCACCCATCCAGCCCACCAATCTCCATTCTCTTACTTTCTTTTTACATAAATGGCACACTTCTAGACCCTGAACTTTTGAAATTGTTATGTGTCGAATCGTCCAATTTGGACATAATTCAAAGAGACTGAAATACAACAGTGGTGTATCCTGAAAGTATGTACGCACCGATGCAACACACCTTTACTTCCAAGTCTTTTACTCTGTGATATCTAGAAACACCCTTGTTATGTTTGCGGTAAATCACAGTTACAAGTATGCATACATAGTAACGGACACTAAGTGATCTAAATATCAACCCTGCTGGCTCTGTGGTGCCTGACGATAAAGTGATGGAAATCATTCGAGGACAAAACAACCAGTGTTGGAGTGAGAGTCAGGCTGAGTGGAGGCAGAATAGAGTGCTTTTCTGACATCAGAGTCATCAACACAGGCTCGAACCTGTGTGTGTGTGTGTGTGTGTGTGTGTGTGTGTGTGTGTGTGTGTGTGTGTGTGTGTGTGATTATGTGTGTTTAAGCCTCAGGCAGTGTGCAGTGATGATGACACAGCTTGTGAACTGAAGTTGCCACCGCAGTGAGCATGAGTTGTAGGGTGTGTTTGTGTTTGTGTTTGTGTGTGAGTGTATCTCTGAGAAAGCATGTGAGTGGTTGGGAGGGGGGAGCATGGGACGGCCATCTGTCCAGTGTGTGTTAATCCTGCTATGATGAGAGCAAAAGCAAGGGCAACACACACACACACACACACACACACACACACACACACACACACACACACACACACACACACACACACACACACACACACACACACACACACACACACACACACACACACACACACGGTTGGATTGGTGGGTGTATTACGTGAATCAAAACCCCCTCCGGCTGTAGCGGTTGCAGAGAGATGCCGTGGGTTCCAATACTATCATACTATTTAGTGTGCCAGAAAGAGATTTTTGTTTGTCCCAATACATAGTATGTCAAGTGCAGTATGCCAAAAATACCAGGATGTCCATACTGCATCCTGTCACATTTTGCAGTATACAAGCCAGCATGTTTTTCTGGCTAATCTGACCCACAATCCTCTGCGCGGCGGATAAATGAGCAAGAGGGTGAAAGTTCAATGTGCAATGTCATGACGAAGTGTTATGTCCCAATTGACTGCATGCTGCTGTAGTTTGCACTAAAAATGAAAATAAATAGCAGGCAATTTGGAACGCAGTCATGGTAAAGGTCTGTTCTCATGACATCATCAGCCATGTCCCACTGGCACTATATTTTTAACTGCATTAAGAAAGTCTTCAAAGGAAAATTCTGTCTGTCTGATGGGATTTTTGCTTTTTTTTTTTCGAAAAATGATGAATTATGACCAGGATATTTTCAGTTGTCAATTGATAGTGATATCAATTGACAACTCTCTAGCGATAGAGAAAACAAATTGATGACAGTTCTATTAGTTATTTGTATTATCAAGCTAAAATACGACATTCACAAATGTGAGAATGTACTGCTTTTGTGTGTTTTAAACATAAAATAAAATACACACACACACACACATTCCCATTCAAAAGCAAACATTGCAGCAAGCTATTATCCAGGACTCACAGAGTTGACATTTTGCATTAACGACCAGGCGGCAACCTCTGGTTCTAAAAGGTAAAACAAATGCTGAAGTGCCTTAAACTAGCATTCTTTCCAATGGCCAGCAGGGGGCGACTCTTCTGGTTTCAAAAAGACGTCTGATTGTATAGAAATCTATGAGAAAATGACCCTACTTCTCACTTGATTTATTACCTCAGTAAACATTGTAAACATGAGTTTATGGTCTCAATCGCTATAGTTTCAAGTCTTCTTCAATACAGCATGATGTTCATTTAGTAAATAATGGTCCATTTAGAGTCCAATACAGCAGGTATGCTTTAGGGCGGGGCTAGCTTGTGATTGACAGGTTGCTACCACAGTGTTATCCGATCTGGGAGTTGTCCATGTTTTCGTCTAAGAACTTTTGACCCTTTTCACAGTAAGTTTTCAGTGCATTAAAGTTAACTGCAACAAAACTCCAAAACTCTCCTTCATTAGAGTCTTAATCAAAATGGCAGCATAACAGACACTTAACCCCAAAAGCTTCCTAAAGGATTACTCTCAAAATTCATCAGTTGTTCATGCGATATTGTGCTAGATTGCATGGGATCAACAAAATTAATGGGGTCAGACCTTCGGGGACCATGACTATTCATACCAAATGTCATGTGACTTCGGCTCTGCCACTGTGGAGTCATTTCAGCCAAACACCATCCTTACTTCTCTGCTGCTTGGATTATTTTGCGATGCGTTTCCAAAACAGAGGTCAATCAAAGTTCAATCCTCTGCGGATTATGGATGTTTTCAGTTGGTTTTGATACTACTTGGTCACAAATGAGAGGTTGTGACCCAGGGTAGCGCTAAAGGTCAAGAGAATACCGAGGCCATTAGGAATCATCCTCTGGGGACAATGAATTTAACACATTCAACAGAAATCTAGCAAATTGTTTTTGAGACAACTTGCTCTGGGCCAAGGCCTTCAAGAGACGGTCCAATCAACCAACAGGTTGCAACCAATAGTATCCAACATAGTAAAAAAAAAAGAAAAGTTGGTGCAACTCATAAAGCTTCACTATTTGAACAGAGCACACAACCACTAAACTTAACTCTGGTTTATACAAAATAAAACTATGGCGAGTAACATCCCCAATTGTTCCAGGCAATCATTAAGAAAAACATCTAGCCTGTAAATCTCTGTCTCATAATGATGATGCCACAACCTCTCCGTCATGGCCCGCACCGCCTCAGTGGATCGATAGTCATTTGGCCGTCCGAGCACAGTCTGTAAGACGCACTCACCATTCACCTCCTTTGCTAGTTGTAAAGTAATCAGATTAGTGTCTGTGGTAAAGTGTAGTGTCCCTCCATCACTGGATCATTAAACACAAGTGTTGATGTAAGATATCTTCCATTGGAGTAAAACAGAGGATTAAATATGGCTCATTAGTCTGGCTTTTTAATAAAGTCATCAATATTACTTTAGTGATACAAGCTCATCATCATCATCATCATCATCATCATCATCATCATCGTCGCAGAAGAAAACACTTTTTTTTTGAGGCAGACCGAGAGTGTGAATCGTGAAGTGCAGGAAAAGCAACATGTTGCGTATTGCTTCTGTTTAAGTGGAGCATCGTACAGCTGCGAGTGTTTTCGTTCTCTTATTAGTGTCTCTACATTTGGCCTGATTACCATCTGGACTATTTTTTCATTCCGTCCTACTGGGTCCCTTTCCAATCAGGTCTCCCTTTTTTGAAAATCAATTAATGAAAAGTCAAGTATTGGGAAGTAGCTACACACCTGTGCTCAGCTTTTTACCTGCCAATCCAACAAGTCACTGCCAGTGTCTGTCACCTGAGACTCCTCGTGGCTACTACACAACAACATTTCTTTTGAAGGCTTTTATTGTGGCAAGCAAACACAGAAAGTATTGAGTTTGCAAAACACAAAGCGAGGTCTGTGCGCGCGTGCTTCTGTCCAACCTTGAGCTTTAACCAAACTGTGAGTTTCTCAGCAGCAACCACAGAAACACATGCAGCTTTACAGTCCTTGTGTGAGTGTGTGTGTGTGTGTGTGGTCAGGTTTTGATTGCTGACTGTGTGTGGATGATCCTCTGGATCTCTGCTGAAGCCGGAGTTATTTTCTTGGCAGAGAGCATCTCTTTGGGTTCAGACCCTCCTCTCCTCTCCGTTTCTTTCACTCTTCCTCTTCTCGTCTCTTTATCTGTCCCAATAGATGCGCACACACACACACACACACACACACACACACACACACACACACACACACACACACACACACACACTTGCCTTTCCTATGATCCACCCAGTTTTCTCACAAATGATTTCATCGCTGAAGCATGCTCTGGCTCCGCTTCGCCGTGTGCCTGTGGATTTCTTTGTGTTCGTATGTGTGTGTTTTTGTGTCTGCATCAAACACGTGGTGGGCGGGTGTGTTTGCGGCGAGTGCTGTTCCTGGATTATTTGTGTTCATGTCTGGTTGTTTGCCCATGTTCTCTTGTAACTCTCATGCTGCACTCACATGGGACTCAGGCGGACGGTAACCCGGAGATCATTTTAGCAGACAGCGCCAGCGCAGTCCATCCCGCGGTCAGGAACGCCTCGAGTGAATGCCTTCAAATTTGGCACAAACGTCCACCTGCACTCAAGAATGAACTGATTAGATTTTGGTGGTCAAAGATCACTGTGACCTCACTTATACGTCCCGTTCTTGTGAAGGCGTTGTTTCAGGAACGCCTTTCGTGAATTTAATCACATCTGGCACAAACGTCCATTTGGATTCAAGGATGAGCTGATTTAGCCGAGTAGTTACAGCACAGCACAGCATGCCATGAACCGCGACGTCTGAGGTTTGCGTCCGGCCTCTGGACCTTTGTTGCATATCTTACCCTGTCTCTCTTTATTGCCCCCTATTTCAAAACTGTCCTCTGTCAAATAAAGGCACGCAAGAGGTGCACCTACATAGTTTGAAGCGCAGGGCCACTGACGAAGCTGTGGTATTTCTCGAGGAGTGAGAATGTGTCGTGACGAAGATGGACGTAAACTGCACCTTGACTGGTTGGCGGAGGCATACAAATACGAGGCTGTAATGCTAGTTTTTGCCTCCGACGTGATTCTCAGACTTGGCAAGGTGTGTTATAGAGATAGCGTGAGATAGAGAGGGAGTATCTGAGAAGAATATGTGATAGAAAGTCATAAACAGTTCCACATTTATCTGGTACTTACATTCATTGCACACACTGTGCCTGAAGGTGTGAGTCATTTTGTCATGTCCCGTCACTTTCTGCCAGGTGGCGCGGTCAGAGCTTCCTGTTTGTTGCCGCTGTGCTCAGTATCACCTGAGGCTGTTATTCTGCTTGGCAGATTTTTATACACCCTCTTAGCCTCACATCTCTCGCATTTTATAGATTCGTCTTAGTTTTCTCAAGCTAGATGTAAATCTGCATATGGCTTTAAAGGCTATACAGAAGGTGGCTGTAATTAACACAAATCTTTACAAATCCAAGAAGACAAAGCAGAAGGAGCCTGACATGTTTTCCCCTGGTAGCTCTGATCACGACCACACGCATTTTGATGTTGCAAGGCAAAAGATAATCTTCCGTCAGATGCGTATATGCTAATTAGCTGCACATGATAATTAATATACGCTCAGGCGGTCAAAAACATTACATTAGGTTGCAAGCATTTTATCTGGCAGATTTTCTTTTTTTTCCGTCTCAAGTGATTTATAATAACTAAAAATAAAACGATTATATAATGGAAAAATAATTAAAAAGCAGCCTATTGTCGATGAAAAAGGTATAGCCCAGGAAAAGTCTCAATGTCATTTGTTTGCTATTGAAACTTCCAATTAAATTGAACTTAGACCTCAAATACGCCAGCCTCCACAAGGCATGTCCAGTGATTGGCAAGGGGACAGTTAGGATGGTACCAATTCCCCCAATGGAGGGGCAGTCCAGTTTCTGGGGTTATGTAACTCCTCTCTCCCTCTGCACTGGCCCGTGGGTAAACATAAACAAAGCATGGCACAAATGCCAAGTTAGAAAATGAAAGCTGTGTTTGTTGTAGCATCCTATTTGGCTGCTTTGTGGGATGAGTGATGCTTTCGGTAATGCTCTTCATTATACTCTACCTCATACACGGCTGCACATTTGGTTTGAGAAATTGCACCAGAAATGTTTTTAAGGATCATTTCTTGTCATTCTGCAACACAGGGTTTTATTTTTTTTATTTGCATCAGGAGGAATGTAAACAGCTAAAGTAAAAACTCTATATTAAACATTGTCCATCAACTTTGACTGTGTCTGAGCACCAAACAAACGAAGGCCACCTCCTCTTGTCCCACCGGAGTCCTGCCCTATTTCCTGCAGTCCGCGTGTTGAAGTGCAGCTTGATCTCGGATGTCAGAGTGGAGCCAGGTCTCTGTAAAGTTGTGGGCACAGTCACCGACCTCCCATAGCTGGGTTGGCTTGAAGTCAGCCAGAGGTGCTCATTTCCTCTGTGGCATTTGGGGGTGAAGCACTTTATCCAATCCCCACGCTTCCCTTTTTCTGATGTAGATGAGTGTATCTCAATATGCCACACAAAACTGTAGCACACTTCATGGGAGCTACGTCATCTTCTCACTACCTCGTCTGTGAGGCATCTTCGTTCACCCCCTCCCCCCTCTGCCGTTTATACCTTAATGATCATTTCCATTTGCCGGCTCTTTATTGTCTCTCTCCTTTATTGCTGTTCTTTATGGTTGAACGTGTTATTGTGGCAGCTTTGACGTACGAGACAGCATGGGCTGGGGTGTATTCAGGGCTTAGCAAGCTCACGTTGGGTGTGGTGTAGGGACTTATGTGTGTGTGTGTGTGTGTGTGTGCTTACACAGTACAGGAAGCCATCCCATAATATGGCCAAGAGGCCGACAACATGGGATAGTGATTTCAGTCAGCATGGCAACGCTTTGCAGCCCCGTAACACACAATAGTATTTTAATGCAGACCACATGTGATGGGGCTCACCATAGGGGCAGACCCACACACACACACACACACACACACACACACACACACACACACACACACACACACACACACACACACACACACACACACACACACACACACACACACACACACACACACTCCTCTGCTGGCTGTAGGACACAGTGTATAATCAGCCTGCGGCCTGGCAGGGCCGGGTACAAACTCTGTAATAATACAGCGGCCCGTTGTCAGACTGTAATAAAGGCTCTATTTCTGCACACACGCGCGTCTGCGGTGATAAATGTGCTGTCGAGCTGTGTCAGGACGCAGAAGACGGAATGGCTTCTACTCCAAGTGAAAAATAACGCCCGTGTTGACTTCATCGACTCGGGTTCAAAGACCAGCCGAGGATTCATGCGTTTCTGTTGCAAAGAACTGAACACAACTTTTTTGAAAGGTTATTTTTTCGGCGCCTATCGGGGGAATAGATTGCTCTTTGACTGATTAATACTGTACAGCTGGATGACAAATTCTTCCTGTCATTCGTCACATCAAAACAAACGTATTTTATTTCCATAGGGCTTATGTCAGCAGGATTGATGCACATTTCCATGTGCAGTACTCAGTGGTGGAAAGAGAATTCTGATCCTTAAAAGTAGTAATACCAGAAGAAGTACAATTAAAAGTCCTGAGTCAGATGATGCAAAACATGTCATTTGTCAGCAGAGCTCTGTATTTCCTCAACGTAGGCCTGTCTCTGCGACGGAGTCCCTAAACCAGAGATCATTCCATCATCATGGTAGCAAATATAGCTCAAGGACCCGAGTTCCTGAATGAAAATGTCTATAACGTCACGTTATCGGAAGCAGATATGCCAACCTTACCTCTTAAGGATTGGATTTAGAATCTAATATTTACATTTGCAAATGAAACTCAGTGTATCAGATCGATCAAATTAGGGAATCCTTCATTGATCTAGATTACTGGGCTCAGGTTTCTAATGAAGGTCACTCAGCAAGTGGAAGACAAAGTGTAGTTGATTGCATCGAAGGCTCGCTGTTTCAACTGACCACACATGGAATGCCATACTTACCATAGTAGTGTGCACTCATTGTTTTCCAGTGCAATGGAGGGATTATTAGCAACATTATGGTTACGCCCACTTTTCATTTTGACCTCCAAAATGAGGCGTTGGCTTATCTGACTCAACTGTTCATTTGCACATCACCCGACTTCCTCCTTTGCTTCCATCGTAATTACTAATGTCTTCTTCTCAAAGAAACGGCAGCACCTGCATTCAGCTGATTGGAACTTTTATCAGTTGATGGAGAGTTTTAATTCTTTTGGCCTTCTGAGTCCATTTCAACAGGGACTTATTCAGAGACTCTCATTGACCAGGAGGAGGTACAGACACAGATACTTGTGTGGGCACAAATGAGAAGCACCAGTGCTCCCTATTGACGAGTACCTGACCCAAATCAAGCATATGGTCGACTTTAGGCAGCTAAACTCGTGACCTAAATCGCCTAAAGATAATGAATTGTGCTCATAGTTAAATTAAAAACTTGTGATATAATCTCTGAGGGCCATTGTAATCTATATCTACGTGAATATCCTCCCTATCTATTACATTTCTGGGGTTTTCTCAAGGTACCGGACCTCTGGGCAGCGGCTTATAGACTGACTCATAAAGTCTATTAACCTTTCGAGTGTAGAGAGTCATTAAGGAGACCTGTGTTCTCAGGTTGAAGCCTGAGGACTGATGAGGTTCTGCTGAGGAACCCGAGGAACACGGGGCTCTGTTTGCTCAGACATGAGAGGAAGAGTATTTGAATATGACTTTCATATCCCTCAGAGGCAGATAGGTGAAGCAAAGTCACCTCATGTGTATGGATGTTCCCATCGATATGCAGCCTGCAGTGTGTGTGTGATAGTGGAGGAGGATGTGTGTGTGTTATGTCTTCCCTTAAATTCTTCTCCATTCCTCTTTTCTTCTCTTCTTTTCTATTCTATTGTTTTCCTTTCCTCCCTTTCCTCCTTTCCTCTTTTCTTTCTTCCTTGTCTTTTCTCGTTTGGCCTCTCCTTTCATCTCTGTCTGCTACAAAATGACATTCCCATGCAACGGAACCGTCTGCGTCTCCATTACGTTTTGAGGGAAACATCTCTTCTCCCAGATTACGGTCGCAGTTCTAAACACGCGGTTAAGATTCTAAGTTTTAACAAAACAAAAACACAACAAAGCTACTCTGTTTGGCTTCAAATAAGTAGGATTGCTACGTTATTTAAATTATGGACGGATGAAAACCTTGTCAATGAAGATTGTTGGTTTCACACGGGACACGAACAGCAGTCTCCTGGATGGCTTTCACCCCGACCTCCTCCATGCATGGACTTCCACAGTTTCTATGATCAGAAACGTCAAAAACAAACACAATGCTGGAGAAAACACATTTGCCTCGGAGTGCAATTGACAATGCAGTTTTGTTAAATGGGAACCTTTTCTTCCCTCCTTTTTTATTCTCTTTCCTTCTTCCTTTTCCTCTCTTCTTCGCTCTTCCTTTATTTCCTCTTTCTCCTCTCCCCCTTTCTTTCTCCTCTACTTTTTCCCCTCTTCTCTTTCTTTATTTCTACTTACTCTCCTCTCCTCTTCAGGACTCTGTTCTATTTAAACGTGCCATGTTCCTATTAGCATTGCTTTGACCTTATTTGAGGATCCCTATGAAGGTGTGTGTGAGAGAGAGAGAGATAGATAGATAGATATTGGGGGGGCTGGTGATGAATGATGCTCCTGTGTGAAAGCCATTGGACCATGACTATACCGTAGGTGATAGAGACCTAGTAACATCAATCATGAACACTCACACGCTCACTCCCTGCTCTCGTTATTCCCAGTAGAAGGGCTTTTCTTGATTTTTAATAAAGGATATGTGCAGAGAAGGTCAAGGTTATTCAATTGTTGGCCATTCATCTCCACTTTCTGCTATCCCCTGACGCTCACACACACACGCCACACACAGATCTCTCAATCTTAACTCTTGGCCTTTGCACCTTGTCTGTGTGTGTGTGTGTGTGTGTGTGTGTGTTCGCGCTCGTCGGTGTGAACAATGCAGCCGTCGTCTCTGGGTTGTCTGGTTATCCATCACCGGCTTCATGTAGTTCTGCTGCTATCTTCTGCGTATTTCACCCACTGCGAGAGTTTTGCACCGCGTTCAAGAGGTGCCACCGATAATATCACTTACCGTTTTATCAGGCGACTGTTTGAACTCAATACAAACCTAAATGCTGTGGAAATGGTAAACTGAATGCACCGTGGCAAGATAATACCAGCGCCGGTGCACGTGATATAATGTGCAGCTGTGGCAGGGCAGAGTCGATATATATGAAGCTCAGAGGTTATTGTGGGGAGCATTTTTAATCTGTTCCCTCCGGGAATGAGAGCTAGAGATTTGTAAAAACTAACAAAATACTGTGAATTATTTGAGCAAATATTGGAAATTCAATCTGCCTCGGTGTCCTAATCATTGTGTGCCAGGCATGAGGTAATATGCTTAGACCATTATATGATGATATGTAACCTTGCACACAAATTCAGTTCACAGTAGAGGGTATACATCTTCTTTCCATAAGTAGAAAAACGCTCTGACATTTATAATAACGCATATTACAAAAAAACCAAACCTCCATAGCTCCATTTGTCTGGGCAGACAATCATGGATTTTTTTAAGGATGTTGTATAAGCCTTAGAAAGGTCAAAGCAAGATGGCATCAGACAGGAGC
Organism: Pholis gunnellus; assembly: GCF_910591455.1. Classification (NCBI taxonomy): domain Eukaryota; kingdom Metazoa; phylum Chordata; class Actinopteri; order Perciformes; family Pholidae; genus Pholis; species Pholis gunnellus. Next base: position 20,757,031 of record NC_136538.1, read on the forward strand.
GTGAGTGAATACTGCAGCTTAATGGTTACAGAAAGTAACAAACACATATAATACGACCGCTGCCATGCAGGAAGAACATCACAGGAGACAAGTCGATCATAGTTTGTAATTATTACAGTAAGCGATTTAAACATTTAATTGGATCGAATATGTGGAAAATAAGTTTATCACAAACATGAAAACAGGGCTATTTTATTTGTGAAAAGGTGACGTTTTTCACAGAACAGTGACACACCTGCACACACCTGTTCAAACTCTGTGACCAGCCGGAATGTTCTGCAAAACCCTGAATGACATTTTACTGCTCCCTTTCAATGCCTTTTGAATGTATTTTAGTGTTTCAATTGGCACTACATTGTTTGCAGACATTCATTGTCCACAGAGGATGCATCAACCCAATGACTATAGTCGTCCTCTGACTTTTCCTTTAGAGCACCATTTGGTTGATATTTTTGGTTTTGAGTCAAATGTCTCTACGACCATTTTCTTCCATTCTTTGAGTTCCTTCATCAGGTCAAAACTGTGATTCGTTCGAACATATTTCAGATGTGTCGGCATCACAGAGCAGCTAGCCTGGGCCCATTTAGTGACCGTCACAATGTTATTGTCAGACTGTACCACATGAAGGTCTGCTTTGCAGCTTTGTTTGTGGCATGTAAGTCGTGCTGATGCAGTCTGGTTTGATACCAGAAGGCAGCAAATGACATTTGATTGAACGGTGAAAAATGTATGAGAGGTTTTAAAATGTTAGCAGACACATCTAATGCAATCTAAGTTAGGCAGGGCTGCTCTGCACTGCACTGTTTTTCACTGGTGTTACCTCATAAAAATGAACTTTAGTTCACATCCCACTGTGGCAGGGTGCTGAAGCGAACTAAATACATGTACAGAATTCAAATGAGCACCTTTTTTTATTAATTCCCAAATTAACGGTGAATGTGTCTCAGCTGAACAGAGATTCACCGTAAAGACGGTCAGAGCTGAGCCATGCAGCGGACGTCCCGTGATCCGTACACGGTTAGTAAGTTGTTGTGATGGCTGTTTGGTGACGATACCACCTTTTTAGTTTGACGTATGAAATGTTCCCCTCAGGATGAATTGTGATCATCCGGACTTTTCCTCTCGCGCCATCATCAGGTCAAAATTAAAATTGTTCCTCATTGCCATCATGCTGATTGTACTTTATATGTAGTGCTAATTACTTCTCAATATGATATTTCATCGATTCTCTGAACATATAACAATGTCATCATCAAATTCTGCCACAATCCAATTTCAAATCAATTCAGAGGTCTGCGTTCAATATCAGACAATATCACAGGCCTATTTAACATAATCAGTTACGTGTATATCAACTCACACAAATGAACTAGGATGTCTGTTTGCATTAGTAATATCTGCTGGGTACAGGTGGGGCTTCTCTGAACTTTTTTCACTGAGCTGGCGCTACCTCAGAAACACGAACTCTAATTCAAATCCCACTGTGGCAGGGTGTAACTTTCCTCCACTTTCAGCAAACTTAATACATGTTCAGAATTCAAATAAGCACCTATGAATTCACAATCAAACAGGAGAGGCCTGTGTCTCAGCTGAACGGGGCCAAACCTTTCATCGTAAACTTTGTACGTGTTTTATTTTGATATATTGAATAGATTTACAACAAAGAGCTGAAGTCTCATGATCTGCACACAGTTTGCACCTTGTTCAGCTGCTCTTTGATGTAGAATGTGAAGGCTAACTGGTGAAAATGCCGTCTTTAATTGGGCTTCAGCGGATGGATTCAAATAAAAGGTGTTTTGAAAGAAAGCGAGAGTCCCCGCAACCACGAGATGTCCTTGAACATGCAGCCAATACTGGCTGACAAGATCCAGCAGAATGCGTAACAGTCTGACGGCAGTGAGAAATGCCAAATCTATTGGTTCTGCTCGGAATGGCATTACGTTAAAAATCGATAGTTTGCTTTAGGCAACAAAACCAGTTCAGAAATAAACCCATCATGGTTGGGCTTAAAATAACCAAAGTTAGGTTTAAGCAACAAAATGAACGTTAGGTTCAGGCAACAAACCACAACAACAAAACCACATCGCGATGTTGAACACCAGTCCTGTGTTTGTTGGACTCATCCACCTCCCCTCCTGCCCACCATGAGTCTTCTTTTATATTCAATACTACGCCACTTGGTCTGAGCGTTGCATAGCCACGAAAATAGGATCTTAATTGATGTTATTTTTGTCCCGAGTGACAATTTCTGCCCATTAACACAAAACCAATAGATTGCATTTCGTGACGGTTTTCACGACCTGCTGTGACACTTGATTGGCATGCGTGTGGACGGACTAAGGGGTGCACACTCTCACGCACGCGCAGGAGGCATCGCGTGGTTCTCCTGGTGGAGTTAACAAAGCGCAGAGAAATGAAAACTCTTTGCAGTCAGATGAAACGATCAGTGCCGGCGAGTTTGGTGTCTAGATTTGAATGCAGGGGAGGGGTTTGACTGGCCAGTGTGTTGTGCATAGTTGTGAATTTTACGGTTGATTGGAATGAGTCATTGCCTTGAGCTGTGTTTTCTAAATATGGTCATCTAAGACTGTAGAGGCAGGGAGCGGTATTATTCTTGGAGGACTTTCAAGTCTGTGAATTTTTATAATTTCTTTTTTTTTCTTCTTTTTCCAAACGTGTGCGTCTTTTCACATGAGGGAGGGCATTGTTGCAAAGTGATGTCACTTCTGAACAACTCTACCTCCTTTTAACACTCATTAACACAATTCATGATGAAGTGTAGTGAGAGGGGTTAAGCTGACCGTACGATGACGGCGTTTAGGGAATAAAAAAGAGTCGGAAGTTCCTCACAGTCGATTTGGGTTAGAAGTTGTTGTTTAGTTACAAACAGTAACATTTAGTTACGTCTTGTTACTGGCGGTGATGTCACTCTCAGCTGACTCCACGCCGTCACTGGAAGCCTTTGTATGGGTGGTTGTGGCTGTTTTTTCGATTTTGTGTTTCTCTCATGCATGAATGTGTCACCACGCTGTTGTGCAGTCTAGTGGTTACTGAATGTCTGTCTTGTTGTAGCGCAGGAGAGAGAGAAAATCAATACAACAAGGCTTTTTTTCCCTCCATGCGTCCTGTAAAACACACCGACCTGTCAGTTTAACTCCTAACTTAATTTTCTTATTTTTTCTTTTGCTTGGTTCAAGCATTTGACTGGACAGTCTACTTAACTTTGGTTGTGTAATTCAGTCTGAGAGGGAGACAGTCGGGGCGTAACGTCACACTGTCTGGTCACATCTCTGCTGTTACTCCTTAAAAGCTAATTCCAGCGTAATTAGATTTCATGTTGCCATTAAAGCGCATTACGTTTCAAATCTGCTGATGCATTAGCTGCGTAGCTGTAGTGTGACACTGTAGAACAGAAGTCCAGCCTTTGGCAAAGCCTCCTGGGAGCTGTAGTTGGAACTCATTTCCGTCCTCATGAAATATGTATTTAATATAGATTTCTTTGAATATATATTTAAAACTTGCATTGTTTACAACTGTACTCGCTAAAGCTAGCGCTGTTCGTCCGCCTCCTGCTAGTCTATTGCTGGTTTCTTGGTCCCTGCCACAAGTGTTCATCAGTGAAATAGCATGACATCCAGGGACTCTGGGGGACCGCTAAACAAAGTGCTCATTGAAACATTCCTCCATTGTGTCCGGCCAATTCAATTAAAATGACGTTGACTCAACCATGTGACAAATTGATGTTCTGGCTTCTTTGAATAACAAAGTACCACCTGACTAATCGCTCATTGGTCATCTTACTGTAGGAGTCCCTCATCCATTTGTGAGCATTCATATTTAATGATATGAGTGTTTAATTCTTTAATTCTATTTTTCTACAATGTTTTATTAATGTGTGCAGCTTTGTACTTCTTGCTTGCAAAGCAAAGCAAAGAAATATTAATTATGAATGTTATTAAGGCAGTTTTTGGAAACGTCAACACCGGTAATATCTGAAGATAAAATAGTGTAATAGCTGGAAATCTAGAAGCCGGATGCAGATATCGCCAACACATGTCCCGAGAGAACTTATTGTCTTCGCAAGTGTCTGATGTTTATGACAAAGAAGATGTTTGCGTTCCATGATTATTGTGTGTGACAGAGCTGGGCGGTAAAATATGTGTTGGGTTAGCGTTTATGGTCGACCTCTGAAGGCGGTGACAGAGAAAACGGAACGGGAGATTTGTACCTTAATTACCTGAAGACATGAGTCTCTCTCTCTCTCTCTCGCTCTCTCTCTCTCTCTCGTGCTCTCTTTCCATCCATTTGTCTGTCTATCCCTCATGCATCTGTCTTCTGTTCGCCATCAATTATTCACCCGGAGCAGATGAATATTTCAAAGGGTGCCGGACTCTCTTCCTCTACACCTCATCCCCTCGTCCCTGTCTCCGTTTTATCTCTCCGCTCTCTCGGTCTCTTCTTCCTCATCTGTCTCCGCCTTCATGCTTCCTCTGCCGCCATCACCCTCTCATGCTTTTCGTCTGTGTGTGTGTGTGTGTGTGTGTGTGTGTGTGTGCATAGAATGGATGGAATCTGTAAAAGATTTGACTTCAGTCTCATGCTGTGAACTCCTAGACTGTCTGCTGTCTCTGGTCATCATTTGTAACCTCAGCTGGCTGCAAGTGTGTGTGTGTGTGCGTGTGTCTCATGTCTGCAAGTGTGCACATAAAGTATGCGTGTCTTCTTCTGTGTCAGGCTTTTTTTGGGGAGGATTAATGGAAGAGGCGTTTTTGAAGTGATGGTTTGTTGGGGCTGTCGGAGGCCACTCCAGTCAGCTCCTCATTAACTATGAATGGGTTCTACCTTTCGCATGTTTTCATTGGCCAGTTTTTCACTTAACCAAGAAATACGTGAGGAGAGCCACACCACGGCTCTGTCCCGATCCTATTCCTTAAGCTTGACACTTTAATTGTAAGGACTGGCCTGAGTGTTTGCTAAGAGATGAAGTATTTGACTCATTACTCTGGTTATTAACCACTTATTGGATAAGTATTTTTGGATGTTTTTAATTACAACAAACAGGATAAAAAGTAATCAAAACATAATCTTAGAAACGATTCGCACTCTTGTCTCAAAGCACAAAGCGTTTGGGTCTGAATAATCCAGCTGACTGGAGCCTTTCTTCATGTTCTCCACATGTCTGTGCAGCTTTCCAGCCTCCTCCCACAGGACAAAGACATGTTATACTGCAGTTGCCAATTTGAATGAATTTGAGTGTGAATCTGTCCGTATGTGTCGGCTCTGTAATGGACTGTCTCTCACTGTGTCAGCATGTGAGATGTGACAGGCTCCATCCCTCTCCATTCCCACCTGAGGACAGGTGGGAGTAAAAAAACAGATAGATGGATCCTAACAATAATCTACGGTAGCTTGGTTCAAGCATTTGTAAATTGCAGAAACATATTTTTGTTTCGTTGTATGTAAAATGTACATTATACAAATGACTGACCCTCATTGGCAGCTTTCTAGCCGTCACTTTGACTCATATATTTACCGTTGTTCTGAAGACCCATTATTCCAAAACACCAATAGTCTGAAAAGTGTCCCATTGGACCAAAAGCCCTTTTGTCCGATAGTCCGTTACCCCGAAAATATGTCATGAGAAGTAAGATTGGTTCGGGTTCGGGTAAGAATATCAAGGTAAGCCAATCGGAAGCAAGAGTAGTGCGGGTCAGGCCTCCTCCGTCCTTCTGTGAACTAATGAGCCAAAATATGCTTTTGTTTGCTGCAGGGAAAGTGTGTATTTTCAGTGTAATGGGTCCTTGGAAAAATGTCCGTTGGTTTTCGGGGTAACGGGCCATCTGACAAATGGGCTTTTGGAAAAATGAGCCATCGCACCAACCAATGCCAGACGCATTTTTGTTGAGATGAAGCATTTTATACCTCTTGAATATAGGAAGCCACCTCTCCAGAGAACATTTGAGAATCATTTAATAATGTACAGTGAATGCAATATTGAATTTTTACTCTTCAAACTTGCCATCTTTGGTTTTCCTGTGAACAGTGTATGGCATTAAATGTCAAAGGAAGTGCACACATGCGATACTTAATTCTTTGTTCATTTCGTTTTGTTTTAGTTAAGAACTATGCATTCTATTATCTTTTTATGTTTAAATCTCAAATGGGAAGTGAAATGTGGTCTTAATTTGGAGAAATGTAAGCATTGAAAACACTCCTGCGGTAACTAAACAGGACAAAAGACAATATATCATACACCCCTCAGTATTCATGTATCATCTTCAGCAAGAAACGATTGAGATAAAATACATAGTTTCGTCGTCATCAATAACATCATCATTTGAGTCGGGCACAACAGCAACATGACTGGAATATTCTGTCTTCTAATCTGGGATTAGAGCCAGAGGATCAAACTGTGATCATCAGGGAGAGATAGGAGAGAACAGGAGGAAGTGAGGAGGATGAGAGATGGCTCCGAAGAGGAGACAAAACAAAAGGGCCTGAGCCTGCCCTTTTCTTTAGCACTCCTTTTTTTAACCTCTTTCCAGCCTCACGTGTCTTTGAGTGTGTTATCTCTGTGTGTGTGTGTGTGTGTGTGTGTGTTTTATTGGCAGGATTCTAGCATTTGCTGTGACTGTGTCCGGCTGCGCTGCAATCTGTTTGCTCCCCCTCGTTCTCTCTCATTGCAGAGCGGCAGCACACTTGGCTCCGACGCGCTCTTAATCTCGTACCGACTGATGATGATGATTATCATGATGATGATGGTGGTGTGTGTTTCTGCTTTGCTCCCTTAAAGGTCCATTCTTAAATAGTGATCCAATTATAGTACTATCCGAGCCAGAGTCAGACAGGGCCGGTCAAATGTGTTACACTCTCATCGATGATCTCTCGTTGCCTAGAAAGACTGAGTTCACGCAGGAATGCGATGCTGTTTAGGTACTTTAGGACAGCGGGCAGTTCCTACCAGCACCCCCGTTGTTTGTGACGTTCACCGACGTGGGCAGCAACAGCGGCGAGGATCAAGAGGGCAGAGGATGCAACTATAACCATTCAGTATCCAGAAGCGTCTTAGGCCAAAGTTGAACTATACTACATTTTAGTTTCCGCTCATTTTCTTTCACAGCAAAAATAGATTAAGCTCAAACCGTTTGCTTCATTATATTATCATTTTTATCAAATTTGATCTATTGATATGTTGTGTTTAATCTTATTAAGTGCTTTATTGTAACTGGGGTGAGCTTGCTTCAACTCTGTTAAGCGCATTGTCGGGTTTAAATAAAAAAAAATCTCATTACACGCCTTCTTACCCAGAAGACACAATAAGAATTAGTTTCACTCCCTATTCTCCTCGCTGCCTGTCTGATCTGGCAGCGTGCCAGTGTGGCCACAGTGACACACACACACACACACACACACACACACACACACACACACACACACACACACACACACACACACAGAGGCATGCTGCGATGTCTTCAGCGCCCATGATGCTGACGTAGTGTGTGTGTGTGTGTGTGTGTCTCTTTCCATTTTCACCTTTTCCCTCTATGCAGCAACAGAATGGGATTACTTTGACTGACAGGTGTGACCGGTGTTCAACCCACACGCACGTATACACTCGAGCCAACAATGCGATTATTACAATTGCCATATGAATATGTCATGTTGGGGTCGCCATGGCAACAGTGACATGCACTGTATTACCTTGACATGAGTGCGACGTCATGTTTTATCCACTCAGAGGGAAATTGTTATTCTGCCACCAGTGTTTGCTTCATTCGAGGCTCAGACTGACATACTTGTAATCCCCGCTGGCTGAGAACATTTACAGTATGCATAATACTAATATATATATATATTGATTGATTTATATCTGCAGTACGGAGTTGGTTTCAGCATGAGGCGTAAGGAAAGACTAAAGGGGAGGCCACACGTGAGCTCTATTTTTATCGAACTAAAAGAGAAAAGAACCTACTTTAGCTTAAGGTTGAATAATGTAGGGACGGCTGTACTGTATGCTGCGTGTCTGTGATGCACGAATGAGATGGTTCTCCATTTGGCCAAGCTGGTGAGTCTTATGTTACGCAGCAGCAAGGGCAAGAAAATCTACTTAGCTGGAGTGCAGGATGCAGATGATGTGGCAGGTGTAACGTTAGATCTCTGTATAGCAGGGCATGGTGCTGTGGTACAGCTTCTTATAGGAGGATTTGAATGAGATGAGCAGGTGAATTTCAGGTGGTGCAACATAATAAACATGTTAACTATGATTTTAAAGTCGCTCGGAATTTTGGGAAATGCTTCTCTTTTATTGTCTTGCAGAGTTGTTATATGTTTGTGGGTTGAGAGTCGGGAAAAAGTTGACTTAGCTTAGCATAAATGCTAGCTGCAGCTAGCCTGGCTTTGTTTGGTAAGAAATAGTGCTTTTACTATCTCTTTCCCTAAAACCACAAATCCGATTTATTTTATTATTATTGATTAAAAGACGGGAGAAAGAGAAATACTGATTGACCCAGAATTCACTCTGTTGATCCTCTATGCAGATGCATAATTAGACGTCCAATTAGCATCATCTATCATCTTTAAAAGGACATCTCGCAATCAGTATTTGATATAACTACATGAGAAATATTGAATATGCCAGAAAGGGAGCAGAAAATCATTGAAACGGCTCAATATGAACGCCGTGTTCGATTGAGCCGATGCACCTTTGTACTGTCGCAGCAGCTGTGATTTAATTCATTCAAAGTTGTTTTTCAAAAAAAGATGTCAGTTTTCCAATGTTTTATCATGTGGTAAACCAATTTTATTTTCTATGACTATTCAATATATAATTGCCTAATTTGAAATGATTTAGATGATATTCATGTTGGAGGGTTTTTCCCGATGATTTTTTGGGAACACAGGAGGAACAGTGTTTCATTGCCCCACAGTTAGAATGCTTCATACTTGATCCAGTAGCAGCATACCAAGCATTACGTCTTACAAGCTGCTCCAGGGCTTCCCTGAAGAATGGATCTCTTTGTTTTCGGGGGGGGGGGGGGGTCACAAGATAACATTTTGAGAAGGAGCTGTTTAAATTGTGGCTGTATTTCAAGGGAAGAAGCGGGTCACAAAACTGCAATTGCTCAGTTTGATGCAGATTTCTTGTTGTGACGTTTTATTATTATTATCACTGAGTATCAGACTAAACCTCTGTCTTTTCTCCCCCCCCACCTGTAGGTTAACAGACCTGTCAGGCATCCTCACAGATGGACCAGTAAACTATAAGTATAAGACCAAATGCACTTGGCTAATAGAAGGATAGTAAGTATCACTGTGTTTTTTCCCTCCTCTGTCATCATTTATCTTGATTAAAAACTGTGATATATTTGTGATATGTATCTGGCTGAAGGGCTTCCGATAAAGAGAGCTTCTTTTTTTTTTTACTGTATAAATAGAAGCAGTTTGTCTTTGTATGTATTGTGGTCTATTGCTTTGTGCCCATTTACTGCTCAGAGATGCATGCACACAGAGAGAGCTATGCAATGCTGTGTACATGTTATCACTGACTGAATGACACCTGTAACAAAACATCTGGAAAGAATACATTGCGTTTAGCGTTATGTCTTTAATAATCTCTTTATACTCCGGGATGTCAGATTTGGCTGCAGATGTTCATTATCTCTATGGAAAATATTGCAGGAAGGTTCAGGCTCTGTAAAATATTTGAAAAGACGATACTTTTAGCTAAATCAAGTCCATTTCATGCATATAGCCGAAAATCCTAAAACTCAAATTGGAAATATGGATTGAGTGCCACGAACTCCAGATATCTACGGCCCACTGAGGATGAATGTAATCTCTCACTTTTTGCACCACCAGCGGGTCAAAAGCTCCACTTAAATTACATCTATTGCTTTCAAAAATGCATTGTACCATACCTGCATGTTCTTTTGTCTCTATTTCACTTATCAATAATAACACACTTCACTCCCTTCCATCTACTATATCTCACTGATAAGTCAATGCACTCTTTGGCTAGAACAACCGTGTCTTTGTTCTTGTGCAACTGGATCCACTTGTACTAATTTGTCTCTCCTATTTACTCCCAGTTTGCTTGTTTAGCCCAGTTTGCACTCGAGAGTTGCTTCGGGACGGTTTTCACAGCTTTAGTCTCACAGAGCTTCATAGGCCTTTGATCAAACTATTGGCTACGCCTATATATAGACACAAATTAAAGGGACGTTTGATACTGGTTACGATGACAAATTTTGGATCAAATAGATTGTCTGTTTATGCAAAATCACTTTGCCACATTGCCTCTGCGTTTCGTGTCGATATTCATGGTCCCCAGAGGATGATTTTTGATGACTTTGTTGACATCTTTGCTTTTCATTTAGTGCCACCATTAGGTCAGAAAATCACTGTTTGACCTAGAATCTGATCCAAAAGAGATTTTATTTAATAGCAAAATATCTGCATATTGCTTGTTTGAACACTTATTATATTTACATAGACATAAGTATCCTGGTTTTAAGGATACTGAGGCAGGTACAATAAACACTTTTAGCATATACAGGTGTCCCAAAACTGGAACAAGAGCTTATTTCAGAGTTCTGAAACCATCCATTATCTTTTTTTAAAGATGGCGATTTATTGGAGGTTATGAAACCAGAATATACACCAAAAAAATAGCATAATTGGGATAATAGTGCACATGGAAACACCTTTTGCAGCGTCTCGGAGACTTGTGTTAAGAAGCCACAATGACTTCATCATTGCAAAACGTTTTTTCTGAGGCACTGTGTGTCAATTTGTGATCACAGGCGAGCATGAAATGAAGCATATAGGTAATCTATATTCATCAAATGTATTTTTTATCGTACCCATCTGTACTGTGTTCTGTCTCCTCTCGCTCCCTGCCTCCCAGTCCTAATGCAGTACTCAGGCTGCGCTTCAATCACTTCGCCACAGAGTGCAGCTGGGACCACATGTACGTCTATGATGGAGACTCCATTTACGGCCCTTTGATTGCTGTCTTCAGGTGAGAGCCCTCCATTCTGAATAGGAGAAAGCTGTGAGAGGGGAGGGGGGGGGATATGGAAATGGCTCAGGTAGCCTTTGGCACAGCTTCAATAGCTCCGACAATTTTTCCCTTATGCAGTCAAATGACTCCACATATAGGCAAACAAAGGGCCTCATAATTACCATAGTACCACAATGCAGCAATAATAGAAAGAAAATATTGCAATTACTCACATCAGCCCTGAAAACCACTTGTTTCTGGAGCTTTATTGCATATATTCAATTTTCTCCCCCCCAAAGGACAATCTACAAGCATGTGGGTGGCGCTCTTTCATTCGACAAGAATTCATTAAAAAACAGCAATGCCACAATAATTTAACAACCTCCCGCTTCCTACTCTGCTCAATTGAGGCTTATCTCCTGTTGAGAGTTCAGTTGCTTCCAGGATATGAAGGAGCTAATTTGGCCTATTCCAACCAAGGAAAGATTATCTGGCATTTGAATGTACAAAGCCTAGACTTGCGGAGCATAATTACCAACAATAAATAAGCTTCCATTGTTTATTATAGATGGGTACATACTTATGTTGGGGAAAGAAGGCTATATGGTCGCCGCAGGGAGGAGGCTTTGAGTCGGATTCATTTTGGACGAGTGTGCATTCGCGGTGCATTGCATTTATTAAAAGAGACAAGCAGAGCAAATAAGAAACCCCCAACTGTAAAACCTCATCAAACAGATAAAAGCAAAATATGGCTCTGCACTGCAATGGTGTTTCACTTTAAGGCTAATCACTGTCATAGTTTTAGTAGGGCCTGCAATTGCTCAAATGGAATCTTTTTTTTTTTGCCTTTAGATCAGAGTGCATAAAATAAAGCAGCATTTCAAAATGCTTTTAACATTATTACTTCTTTTTTGGGGGGGTTAGGGTTACTGTCTATCTTTCTTTGTCTCATTATCTTTCTGTCTCTTTCTCAGTGGTCTAGTAGTACCAGAGACGAGGGGCAATGAGACGGTCCCGGAGGTAGTGACGACGTCCGGCTACGCTCTGCTTCACTTCTTCAGCGACGCTGCCTACAACCTGACCGGCTTCAGCATCGCCTACTCGTACGTCCAGACGTCAAACGTCTTTCACTCTTTTAATCATCTCTCTCACCCTTCTGAGTCTGATATTTAAATGTCTGACAACCCCATTGTACACTATATATGCCCAGCACCAATCAGCACGCAAAGTTAGCAACTAGCTAACTGGTGATGAAAGTAGATCAACTAGCATCTAAAATAAAGAGCCATATTTATTTACCCAGGAATTGGTGGAGACCACAAAAAGAGTGTACATTATTGAACATATAACTATTCATCAAATGAATGACACTGTAGCTACATGTCTGGATGCGTAAGTAGGTAGCTGTTTGGTAATACCATAGCAAATTGTTAGCTTGCTTTGGAGGGGACACAAACTTTCTGTACATAGTGCATAAATAGTATATTGAATAGGTTCCAGTTTTTCTTCATTTTGTTTTCACTGCCCATTTATGTTTAGGACATTTAGTACTAAAAATACCCCGTAGTCAGCTGCCGTCCTGTGAAACGTCACATTAGCATCAACTGAACACTAGCTAATATGAGGTTGTCACTTAGCTAGTTCATTTGCAACGTTAGCTAGTCACTTCTACAGCTACAGCTAGCTAATTGACCCTTTTTCACAGCTGACATTTTGGCAGCTCATTGCAGGAAAAGCACAGGTGTAATTAATAACGTTAATGACGGTTGGTAGCTTGTTGTGAGTGCTGGCTCACTTGCATGGGGGTCATTCGTATGTTCCCAGGGTCCTTGTTGTAAGAGATCAGTAAGGGCTATCTTCACAGTTCAGATCAGAGGGGGATAGACGCTTAGGTTTCAAGTTCCTCAGCAGGCTATAAATGAATGGATGAAGGATATTGTGAATCTGCTTTGCACAAAGAGCATAACAGAATATCAAGAGATCATCAACAACCATATATGACGGCAAAAAATACAACATAAAACATGAGCATCTTAAGAGCATCATAAATAAACAATAATTTGGAAAATCGATAAAGGACATCAGTTGCAAGTAGAAGTGCAGAGTTCATACCATGTGTTTGACGCTTGTTAAGCAGCTGGATGCGGTGCCTCTTTTAGCCTTCATCCTGAAGATAAAAGTATATATTCAGGTCATACTAGAAGTAGTGGATCTGCTATGATCCTGTGAGCTAAATTAAGTAAATGAATTAAATAAGCTGTAGGTGGCTAATTTCATTACATACATTTAACACTTGACCTGAGGAAAAAAAGCAATGCTGGAAACATAAAACTCTTTGATAGGTCTCCTTAATGAGTCCAATTAAGAGGATATTGAACTGGGGAACCTCCGACCCGAGAATGAATAACTGGGACACTTAATGGAACCGAGTCATCGCTAATGAAATTTGTTTCACCTGCTCCTGCTGAAATGAATCAAAATGTCTGCTGTTAAAAAGGTCCGTTGTACCGGCTGTCTGAAGGTTTGCAATAGTTTTATCCTGTTAAGTTAATGATAGTTTGTCCGTGCATCCTTTCATATGACTTTTGCTAAAAAAGAAACTCATTAGTATGAGGCAGAACCAGTGCTTTTATTATACTTAAAGCAACTAAAGGTGCTTTTGAGGAAAGATTGTGGTACTACATTTAGTAAAAAACGACCCAAATAAAAAATGGTTTCAACTTGAGCTGCTTCATGCAGTCATCCAGCTGCTATCTAAGTGCAGTTAGCAAAAGCTAAAGCTAACATTAATGTCTTTGCAGTTTGCAAATGTGAACGCACATTAAGATGGCTTGCTCCAAAATGTTAACGTACATTGGGTTGTTTTAAGCTGTTTGGACAATAACGACCATGGTGTCTGGTCTTTGTTGTACTGCTTTTGTTTCCCAACCTTACTCAAAGGTCACTTGTACAGAACAGTACAGTACAGTACTGTGCATTCTGTATGCGCCGTGTCACCACATCTTACCCACAGACACCAGCCAGGCTGCTTTGTGCCAGTAGTGATGGGCCATGATGGAAAATGGAATATGGGTATGAAAGGCTAGGGTTGGCTGGTTGGCACACAGCTATTTTCTGCTCACAGAAACAAAAATGGAACATTAAGATGTTTTTTTTTATCCTTCACTCAGCAAATGTGTCAAAACATCTGAAAGTCGCTCAGTTTTAAAGGATCAAAAGTAAAAAAAGAGGTTATAATGTTATAAAACTGTGAGATAGAGATATAGGAAAAGTGTTACTGTACTTCTAGGTAATAGACCATTTTGATATAAGATATGAAAGTCTGTGATTAGTTATTGGAGCTGGCTAACATAATTTCATCAAAGTTGTGAGCACGGTTTGTTGGCACATGTGCCCATAAACTGTCCGAACCGAACTGTCAATGCATGTTTCGTTGGGGTATTTTTTAGAGATTATAAACGATTAAGAAATATAAGAAACAATATTTATACTTTTAAATTAAGGAGCTGTATTTAGCATTTTTAACATAAATATAGCAACAAAAAAAGCTCTTTGCTATGTAAATATATAGTGCAGTAATATCTACCGAGGCAGAGAAGGAAGTCGCTGTCCTTCAGTGTGTGCTGTTATTCAACTTCTCCTTGCTCTGGTGGTCGCTGGCACGGCGTGGCATGCTTAAGTGCATGTTAGTGCGTGCGAGTGTGCCTCACTGGTTAGCTCGCGGCCTCTGCACTGCCCTCACATGGCGGTTACAGCTGAACGGAGAGCGTCGTTGCGGAAGCGCAGCACCCGACCCTCTGGTCCCCCCCTCCGTCAAACGCCGTTAGCTCTGAAAGCACTTTTTGCTGTAGTTCGCACTGTTCGTGCCGTTAGCACCATTAGCTGTGAGCTGCCGGCTAGCCGTCGCCATGTTGAGAGCCATTGAGAGGCAATCTACATGCTCCCAATGTTGTATCTTGCATCTCATTATTTTCAGTGTTTTTTATTCGACATTTCTACTGATGAATTAAATGTTTTGTAACTTTAGCATCTTAACATTGTGCCAACCAAACCCAACGTGATGGGGCTGGTTGGCATAAATGACTTTAAATCCCCTAATTTTTAGAAAAACATTTGTCTACATTAAAACATATATACTGGTAGCTGAGACCTAAACCTCTCAGTCGCTGCTGGTTAGAATATTCTGTCAGAAATTATACCTGAGAAATATGGCAGAGAGTGAAAAGTGTGCCAACATGGGAGGAGTGAGCACAAGTTACTGCACAGTCCACAACCTCGAGGCTCTCAGCACGCACACACACACACACTGAGGATAAGGGGTTGTCATGCCGACCCGCTTGTCACAGCAGCAAAGCTTTTTGTGTAAATGAAAAGATGATTGTCTACCTCTGGTCCTTGACTCCTACTGTCACTCTTTCTCTTTCAGAATCAATATTTATCTGATATTGCAGAGAAATAGTGTGTAATGTTTGGCAAATCAGCTTGGTAATTATGTGCCATTTCATTTTGTCACCTGTTATTATAGGTCCTAGTTTCGGGAACATGTAATGGTCCCTCCTTTGTGTAATTTTCTTTATGTCCTTCTAGCTGAAGCATCTCTCGTTTTTTCCCTTTTGAATTATATCGGTCTTGCTCCATCTCTCTTACATCGGTTCTTTGTATCATTATGTTTAATTGGCAGACACTTTTGTCCAAAGCCACTTACAATAAGTGCATTCAGACTCGATAGGAACAAGAGGTGAAAATCTGAAAAGTGCCCCTCTCAAACAAACAACTGAGCTCAGTGCTACGGTACATCTGCTTTTTTGTGTTCTGATGTTAATATTGTATCATGGATCCAATGGGTCCAGTCATGCTGAAGAATAATGACTTGGAGTTGGAGAACATTGTCCTTCTTTAAATATTGCAAATTCTTCACGGCTATTTGTTTTCTAAATTGGCTTCCAGCTTTTTTGATAACACAAAGTTCTGGTCACTATTTTAACCATTGTTCAGTTAAAGTTCTTTTGTGTCATGAAGCCGGTTAACTCTCAAACAAATCGAACTGCAAGTTAAACTGGCCACATGGTATAAGTGCAATAATACACTCTGAGGTGTCTTGTCATGGGGAATTCCTCTGAGTTCATTATTTTTGAATATCAAGACTGTTGATGTTCTGTAAAAGTCCAACATTCAGTCTCCTTTTAGCTCTGCTTTGGTCTCCTCCAAACTCCTGAGAATCTATCTGACTCTTTAGCAGCTGTAGGTTCCACTTTCTTCAACAGCTCATTGTGTCTGTCTGTGTTTTTTTAACCTCGAAGAACTGCCTCCACTTCCTGTCTGTCTGTGTCTCCTTCAGGATAAACTCCTGTCCCAACAACTGTTCGGGACACGGCAGATGCAGCACAGCCAACTCGGTCTCGGGCCGAGTGTACTGCGAGTGCGAGGAGTACTGGAAAGGAGAGGCCTGCGACATCCCGTACTGCCGAGACAACTGTGGCAGCCCGGGTCACGGCTACTGTGACCTGACGGGAGAGAAGCTCTGCGTCTGCAACGACAGCTGGCAAGGTGAGGGAGAGAGAGAGAGAGAGCTGGGCGGGGAAGAGGAAGCAGCGTTTTATCAGAGGACATTAATCAGGTTTATGGATGAACTTGATGACGTGAACTGAGAAACTCTCTGGTCTTTTTGGAGCTCAGCCAGAATGGTGAGACGTGTCTCTTTGGCCTGGAGCTAATGGGTTTTGTCAAGAGGTTGAGGAAGGAAGGAGGAGGAAGATGATGGTGAAGATTTAAGGACAGGAAAGGACATGAGATAGTGTGATGTGTGTTCTGAACTAACTTAATTTAGTACTGCATCTGTAATGTTGCTGATCCCAGGAAGCATTGATTTACTAATTTTAAGGTCGAGATGTCTGGCTTAAAAGTGGCCTACATTTGGTTAAAAACTCAAATGTTTACATATGGTTACATATGACAGTATTCAATGACTATATTTCATCATGTAGTGAGGACCTGTTTCACATTGGTATGGAAATGCTGTTTAAACAGCGGTTTAAAACATTTACATTTCCACCTAAATGAGTCTGTTTTATGATGTTTGTACAGGTGATTTAAGCATCACATCACCAAATCAATGCTTCCCTGGACTTACTGTGCAACATTTGTATTAATTCCATATGTCATTGTTGCACCTCCATATAGTTATTCCACAATCGGTACAAATGAGGTCAACGCCAGTGTTTATTTGTTCTGGAAACAAATACCACAGTCCTCATGATGCCCGTAGTGAAGAGGATCTTTTTGATGTTTCAGTTTTGTTCATTATTCAGTGAGAAAATGGAGCTAAAGGAAACAGGAGATAAAAAAAAAGCACAACGGCAGCTGTTTTCCTGTTTATGCTCAACATAATGTTGCCTGATTCAATATTGTTTTGTGTCGTAAAACAAAAGATTTTATGGGAAATCCATTACTTGGCTTCATTATTTTAGTTGTTTATGTTGCATTTGTGAACACTTTGCTGTTGCTCAGCAGCCCGCAGAGCACCTTTATGATACATCGGGTATCTGACTGAAAACTTTACACTGTTGTGTACTTGTGTTGTTTTTTTAGAAAGCTGGCCATATCTATATAATGCAACAGATTCCAGGCTTATACAGATTAATGATTGTTTACTACATGAAGAATCTTCTCTTTGTTTTCTTAGTTTTCTGAAGCATCAATTTAGAGACTCGATGCCAAACACACAATATTGATATTGGTATTTTATTATTTTTAAGTCATCAACACAACAACATTCAAATACAAATTGTCCTGTGCCTGGTTTACCTGACAAACCTGTTTCTACTCTCAAAATAACTCAGAACCAGTTTTATCCGTTATTATTATTATTATTGTTGTTGTTTGTATTATCATATAACCCACATTACGGTCCAGTGAAGTCAGATCAGATGATGAAGTGCTGCCCCCTTCTGGAGAAATAGTGTTAACACACGTTCCCTGAGAAAGAGTCTTCTGGTCTATTTAGTCTGCAGACATGTTAGTAAATCACTGAATGAAAAACATGGAATAGTGCCTGAACTGTGTCACAACCACATCTTTGTTGTGGCTTTAGTATCATTAATGTACGGCATATATATCGTCCCAGCACAAAGTCTGCAGGCGTGTTTTAGAGTTATGAATTTACACTTGTGCTCGTAAATGTCGCGAGTGACGAGTCTCGTAAAATAAACTGAAAGTGAAGACGTCAGCGAAGACGGAGAGAGATGCGCGTGTGAGTGTCTGTCTGTGGGGGTAATGAGTCAGGTGGGGACAGTCACACAGCCTCAGAGCCCCAGAGCAGCCGTCTAATACACAAACAGTGGGGGTAATAAAGGGGCTGGTCACCATAGCAACTGCCTTTTCACAGCAAAAAAAAAAAAAATATTATATGTTTTTGTGCTAAAGAAAAGAGCATGTTCTGTCTTTCTCCTCCACCCCCCCTCATCCCACTGTCCACAGAAAGAGAAGTCTATTTAAATGCAGTTTGCATGCTTAATGTTCCTCATTTGTTACCTGCTGAAACATAAATCAGCCCCACCGGCCTCATTAGACCCCCCCCCGGTGATTTTAGCCTCTTAACTGCCACATAACTGAGGAGCAGGGAGGTCACCGGTGTTACAGAAGAGGCTTTTACAGAAAACATGATCAACTGATCTTATCTAAAGATGTTTAAGGTTAAAATGTTTCTCATTTCGGTTTTTGGAACAGATTCTTCCTCTTTGTGAGGCAGACTGATTCTTCAGTAAGCGGCAGTGCCGACTTGTTTCGTAATCGGTGAATGCATTGTGAGCAAATTACCTCGTCAAATAAAATATATTGTGTGCGACTACTGGAAGTTCAGTAAATATAAAGTTTATATGGTTGTGAACATTGACTATTGACAAATAAATACTAGAGGGAATTTTTACCAATTAAATAAAAACAAAATGAATCACATTTTTCACCTCATAGCGTCCTGAAAACTTCAAATGTGACTCTATTGTTTACCTGCAGTGTTCTGAGGTCACTTTGTGACACTCGTGCTTCAAACCTCACTCATCATTCTTATGACTGTGGTTTGTGGCGGTTAAAGATGCTAATTAAACAAAGTGTGTCCCTCCTCCCTCTCTGTGACTCAGGTCCCGACTGCTCTCTGTCCGTTCCCTCCACTGAGGCCTTCTGGGTGCTGCCGAGCGTCAAACCGTCAGCTCAGTCTCTGGGCCGGGCGTCCCATCGGGCCCTGGTGCACTCTGGGCTGATGTGGGTGGTGGGAGGATACTCTTTCAACTACTCCAACTACCACATGGTCCTCAAGTAAGCAGCAGCAGCAGCAGTTTGACTCAGCAGCCGTCTGTCTGTCCGTCCTGTAAAACTGATCTTAGGGAGACGAAACATGCCTTTTTTATTGAAAAATAGGCTTTAAAAAATGTACTGGATGCCGCTTACTGTTAAGGTCTTGCACTCTGTTTATTCTCTGATTCATTTCCGTGTACAGCTACAACCTAGAGAGCAGTACGTGGGACGTGGTGGCGGTCAGCAGCGGTCCTCTCTACAGATACGGTCACTCGTTGGCTCTGCACCAGGTAATACAGCTGTCGCTGCTTCAGTTCACTCATAGAGGAACACAATACAGTGCTGATACACTGATATCAGATCAAATATGTACAATGCAGTCAAGTTTTTAATTTGCACTTCACGCCTCCACAGACACACACACACACGCACACTTATAAACACAGACGGACACTACAGGGTAATACAATGTAACTAATAGATATCACCATGAAACGTCCCAAGTTGATTACTTAGATTAAGACAACACATTTTGAATGACACGTTTTTCTGATATTTTATGTGCAGATGTGCAATTGAGGAATTATCTTATTAAATAGGTGATGTGCATTTTTTTCACGAACAGAAGTCTGAACATTTGATAAAGCCCGGTTCAAAATCTTTCATTTTGTTAACATATTAAGAGTCAAAGCTTTTTCACTTTTCTGAATATCTTTTTGTATCACTCCATAAATCAGATATACTCTCAACAGCCATAAAAAAAGTCAATTTTATGTTCAAATATGCTATCGAGGCATTATCAAATGCTAACTTTTTTGAAATTAGGAGAGATTTACACACCCAAATAAAGTAGTAAAATAAACGCCTTCATGTCAGTTTTGGATGTTTTCTTTCCAATAGTCCAAAAGAAGATGATGTTATGGAAGGAAAATAGCACAAAATCTCACAAAAAAAGCACAGAATTGACCAGAGCATAAAAACATGTTTTTCGCCTGAGGTGTCTTAATCTGCCAATATCAGTATTTACTCTACTTTTCCACCAAAGGTTCAGTTGGAAGTTACAATATTTGGGCTTTGGTGTGCTGTCTTCTTCAATGTCTGTGGATCAAACAGAAACAACTGCACACGTTTGTACAGTTTGTACAACACCAATTAGCATCAATCTTCCTGCCAAGTGTCCATCAGACAGACATAAAACCGCTGTCGCTGTCTTGGTTTGGACTCCTTCAAAACAGCTTTACTTTACAAAAATCAAATGATGTTGCAGCTCATTTATAGAGAACATCAATCTAATCTCAGCGTAGAACCTCATGTTATTATAGAGCAGTGTGTGCATGCCACTGATAGCTGAGGATGCTCCGTGCTCTGTGTTAAATCAATGTGTATGAGTCTATATGCTCACTTCTAAGTGGTACTTTAGGATCAAAAGATAAGACAACAGAAAGCACTTTGTGTTTCACTCCATGAAGAACCTGTGAGTGGATTAAACTGCTCATCAGTTGAGTTTTACTGTTTTATCGTTGTTGCTAATTAGATTTTTTTTTGTATTATTAATATCCACAAATGATTTAATAACGAAAGTAATCATTGGCTCTTTGAAGCATTTACACTTATTTAGAAGACCGGCCCATTATTACCCTTACTTGTGAAGAACAGTCATCCATGTGTCCCGTATATAAATCACTCTCTCAGTGCAGAGCATCACATGAAGTGTCAAACACTGGGACACGTGCTTACATTTTTGTTTTGAAAGAGGTAATTTGATAGTGAAGGAGGATAAAGATGAATGTCTCTGTTCTGCTGTGATGAAGGTGAGATTTGATCCGGAGGAGGTCAGGGTGTCCCACGGAAAGCCTGGAGAGGATTTGTAGGCAGCAGTAACTCTTTGCTTGTTTGCTTTAACTTTAGAGGGTAGGATGAAATGAATGACCTCGTTTCATCTCTGCAGTGTGTCGCCTTCTCATGAAACCTCTGAGACTTGAGCACACACGGCAGACACGCTTGTTTCATTTTGATCTTAACGAGTTACTGAGACATTCCAGCCAGACCTGCCGACTCTTCACCTCTCGCCCTGCAGTTTCACGCTGATATTTTAGGTGCGCTTCTCCACGGTTGCTGCATCGCAGACAGAGATGTGGTGACTCAACAGTTGCATGGGCTGCTCTGATGTGAGGTACAGTGCACATTATCGCATGTTAGTCTGTCATTACAGACTTAAAGGGGCAGTCTGTAGGATTTAGTAGTGTAGAGGTTGAGGATTGCAACCTACTAAATACCGCTCCACTCACCCTTTCCAAGTGTGTCCGAGAACTATGGTGGCCTTCAGGTAACGTAAAAATGCAAGAGCCAGTGTTTGTTTTGTCCGTTCAGGGCTACTGTAGAAACACTCGTGAAGAGGACCCGCTCCCTTTGTAGATACGAGGAGCTCATGCTAAGCTAACGAAAACACAACAATTCTTAGATTCAGGTGACCATGCACTAATGAAAACGCACCGATAAATATTATATGTGTCACTTGAGATAAAACCGTGTCAATAATTGAGCATGAGATATTAAAAGGTGCTGGTTGGTGGATGTAGTTTTATTTGGAGCCAGGCCAACGGTTTCCTCTTGTTTCCAGTCTTTGTGCTGAGAACAAAATGCCAAATTGTTCATAGCGACCACACCAGCAGACGCTAATGGGGATCCCATTAACGGTAAACGATATGCTTATTGGAAGTGCTGCTCGCACGGATGAATGGTTCTGGAGATATGCGAAGGGTAAACAGAAGGACTTTCCTTGCTTTATAGTGAGATGCTGCTGCTACAGCGACATCTATTGGCGAAATGGCACCAAACATGTCATGGTCACCCAGACATTGTATCCTCAAATGTCACCCGAATGTGATCGCAATAGCACAAAGTGCTCAGGTGATATTATATCTTTTTTTGGTGATGTAAACCCCGTCCACAGCACTTGAGCAACATTTGAGGGCCAGCTATAGTAAAACTGTGCGGAACATCAATAATCAGAAAAATCTACGTTTCACGGCTTGATCCAGAGATGTTTTGTACCAAATGTAGTGACGATTGATCTAAATGTGTAGGAGGAGCAGCAAAAAAACTGATTTGGACACCAACAGACTTTACAGAGTTACAAGCCAAAAAGTAATGCACCACATTCGACAACACACACCCTTGGGTCCCCAAAAACCCACCCACCAAGTGTCATGGAGATCAGACGAACGCTTCTCAAGATATGCTAAGAAGAGAATCCTCGCCTCATAGTTAAGTATGCCAGTGTTGTTTTTACAGCTTATTGCACTGCACCCAAGTGGCCAAAAATCAATAAGTTTAAAAAAAGGAGAGTCAAAATGAACTCAGGCTGCTGAAGCCTCATTTCGGCTTCAGGTGTACTGTAGAATGTTTGTTTTTTTAAATAAGGCCTCCTCCTCTCAAACCATCATTTTTTACCTCAGAGGCCAACTTCCCCATTACCATATAAATCAGGGGTGTCAAACATACGGCCCGCGGGCCGGATCCGGCCCGCCACGTCATTTTATGTGGCCCGTGAATCCGCCAGCAAAAAAAAAAAAATGTAAAAGTCGGACAATTTACAAATATCCGTTGTATCGCGCACGGCGGAGCTCCTCCCCGATCCGCACGCGCCGCGCACACCTCCACCAGCGTATGTGGCAGCAGCAGCAGCAGCAGCAGCCCCCCTCCCCGCCGACGAAGAAGGAGCAACCCCCCCCCCCCCCCCCGCGCCGACAACCGGCCCTTTGGGGGCAACCATGATGCTGATGTGGCCCCAGAGCGACAATGAGTTTGACACCCCTGATATAAATGAACCGCAGCTCTGAGGAGCTTCTTCACAAGTGGAGCTGTGGCTCTGTGGGAGCAGCGTCCAAAGCTCAGACAAAACGACAGATCATCACGTTCCTCCTGAAAAACATCATCAAGAGTCTTCTTCCTCACGCAGGACGACATCTACATGTTTGGCGGGAAGCTGGAGGCCAAATCGACCAACGTGACGGACGAGATGTGGGTGTTCAACATCCCCCGGCGCACCTGGTCACTGCGGAAACCAGCCCCGCCTCCTCCCTACGCCCTGGAGGGACACAGCGCCCACGTGGTGGAGCTGGCCGACGGCGAGCAGGTGATGCTGATCTTCTTCGGCTACTCGCCGACCTACAGCTACATCAACAAAGTTCAGGAGTACAACATCAGTAAGTGCACCTGCTGACTCGGCTGTCATCGATTTGTGTTTATTACATTTTTTTCTTCTTTAGTGATTGTTTGATTGCTTTTTATTGATGGAAGTCAAACACAAAGGGAACCCATTGACATTTCCCAGAGGCCATATTGAGTTATTTTAATTAATACAGACTCGTTGTCATAATTGCTATTTCTAAAAATAATTTCATGTATATTCTTACTTTGAGGATGGATCGGGCAGAAATTGACATTCTATGTCATTCTATGTCAACACCACACAAGCTCCAGTCGTGTGATGAACCAGTTCATCCCACGCTTATCCTCATTATTTATGATTTGAACACACATGTGGCCAGAAGACAGAATGAGTTCAAATGACTGGAGGATCGCTGCTCATCGAGCAGAGATCGCACAGCTGTAGCAGTTTCAGCCTCGGCTTCTTCTGTCTTATTTTAGATATCAGACGTGTGAATCTCAGATTTAAACCTCAAACAATTCTCTCCTAAAACAATCTTTTGGACTGGACTGAAAGTGAAGGGAATGGACTGGACTGTGAGCCAGAGCTGATCACACAACATCAGTGTTGAACTCCGTGCAGCCAGGCTCCAACACAACGGTAGAAAAGCTCCCCAGAGTGGCCTCCGCTCTTCTTTAGGTTTTGGAGTGTCATGCTCAGCCCACAGATGGGTGTCATATTTAGTTGTTCTCATACTTATTGTGCGTCTGCATGCGTTTATTGCCTCCCTGATTAGCCAGTAGATGGCGGTATCACACAGTAAACCAACAGCCAAAATTAGAGTCGAAACACTCCGGAAAAATAAAACGCATGCACGCACATGTACACACCATCCATTAGACATGCATCCCGTGTGTGCAGCTACACACACACACACACACACCTACACACACACACACACACACACACACAGAGTGGTCATTAAGAGGAGGTGGCACCCAGGCTGGAGCGTCTGGGAGAAGACAGTGATTAATGAATCCAATGCATTCTCTCACTCTGTCTGTTCTCCTCTCTCTTTCTCATCTCCTTTTTCTCCCTCCTTTCATCCTCCAGGCCTCAGTTTATTACCCCCCCCCCCTCCGTCACCTCCTGATCCTCTCCCTCACCTTTTCTCCTCCTCCTCTCCCCTCATGTGTCTATCACTTTCATCTTCGCCCACCTCCACCTCTTCCCTCCTCCCCCCCTCTCTCTCTCTCTCTCTATCTGGCGACGTCACAGCGTTAAGTCTGCACTGAGCATCATTAGGCTTCAGAGGCTAAGAGTCAGTGCAACCTGGAAACGAACAGAGGGGTGCGGAAGCAGAGTGTGACTTATGAGGTAAAGGGATTTAATGACCAATCAGAGAGGCAGGTTCACAGCAATTAGCTGCCAGAGATGAGATAAGAGTTGACCTTCTACTTTCTCCTTGTGTCTTCATAGTCGCCCCTCTTTCTTTCTTTGTTTCGATATTCTCTCTTTCTCCCTTTCCTTGTCAGCAATGTTAAAATGTCAGATCCTAAATGACCTCAAACACATCTGCATTGTATTTTTTGTACTGAAATGGCTTGTTCCTTATGCCAATATAAGGATAAGCTGAATTAAATCAACAGAGATGAACACATATGACCAGCTGTTGCAGTTTATGGTGTTTTGTGAATTCTACAGAGAAGTTAAATCCTCTCTCAGCTTCTTCTGGACCACAATGTGCATGGAATCATTGGAATCACCCCTGGAGTTGCTTTAGCAGCCATTTTTGCGATCACTAAGTTTGCATTTGGTGTACAGTTCTGTCTCTTTCTGTTTTCCTCTGTTCAGGCTGTCCGGGCTTCTCTTTTTGTCTGTTTTGTTCTGACCTTTTCCGAGGAGTTTATGTTTTGGCTGCTTCACAGAATTCTTTTAAACTATTCAGTTGATTCCAGTAAAGTTTGGTGAAAAGGTCGGCCAAGAGTCAAAGCCATCATATGACCATTTCTAACAAACTTATATGTGTTTTGTGTTCATGTTTAAACAGTTCTGGCTGTTAAACACATCGTTCATTTTGACCATGTGCAGCTATCGATTGTGAGCGATCCTGCGATTTGTTTTGTAATTTACAGATGTCGCTACACAGAAACACAACCATTTAAATGAGATGGTGATTGGTGATCTTGAGTCTGAATTCTTGAATTTTTTTACAAAGGCCTGAGCATTCAGAATGTTCTGTGTTAAAATGATAGCTGTCGTCAGCCAGTGGGTGTATTTAGATGCAGATTCTTGATGCAGATTACATTTGAAGTAAAAAAAACAAACTAATATGGGGGATTTTGTGCTTTCCAGTTCATTTTGTGTCTTTGTTTCTCTCTCCCTGCTCTTACTACTCGAGCTCTCAGGGTTTACCGCTCCAGATGACGGCTCGTTTTCTCAGGCTTTTTGATTTCCTCCTCTTTCTAAGGCTTTGTTCGTCGCGTTGTGTCTCTTCTTTATTGGGGGCTGCTCGGGTGATGTAATCCCTGCTTGTTTTTAATAACATTTTCTATGCACCGGAATTCATCAGTATGCATCACGCTGGTCTAATAAAGGGGCACTTTCAAATTCAATAAAGTCTAATTTCCTCTCTCTCACTGTTTGGCTCAGCCTCTCTGCCTCTCTGCTCTTCTCTTCCCTCGCTCTATCTCACCTGCTGAATTAAATGTGCTTTTGTTCATTTTTTGGCACGAACGTGAAACGCCAAAACCTGCCAAAGCATCGAAACTTTTTTTTTAAAGTCGTACACTTTGATCCATTGCAGTAATCGGGCCTCTCTTGTGTCTCAGGGTCGAACTCGTGGCAGGTGGTGTCCGCTGAAGGCGCCGTGGTCCAGGGAGGTTACGGCCACAGCAGCGTGTACGATGAGGCCAGCGGCTGCGTGTTTGTCCACGGGGGATACAAGGCGCTCAGCAACAACAAATACGGCCTGGTGGACCACATGTACCGCTACCACGTCCACACGAAAACATGGTGAGGGCACAGAATAATGTCGACACCTATTGACACCTGCCAAAATGCAAATTGCACTGATGTCCATCAAGACCTTATCAGCTGCCTGCATCGCTGTGTAAAAAGCCAGTCATCCATTATCTGAACCGCTTATCCTCTCTGGGGTTGCAGAGAGCCGGAACTAATCCCATGATGCACTAGGTCAGAAGCAGGGTGCATTCTGGGCAGGTCGCCAGTCTTTTCAGCGCTGACACATAGTTTGACAAATGCATGGACACCTTTTAAGTTACTGTAATACTGTTGTTTTTTATTCATACTGCAGTACATTTGTGCACGCAGGACGATGGAAACAATTCAAACAAACGTGCAATGATAACGGTTATAATACTAGTAATTCCGTTTTTATATTGTTATGAATTGCCACCGTACAAAGGTAGAAGAAATGGGCGCGCTTGCGTCAGAAAGAGGAGAGGAGGGTGAGAATAGACGGACCTGACAGGAGGCCTGACCTCAGGTGACCCCCGGCAGATGGATTCGTGAAAGAGGACGCTCGACTCTGTCAGTCTCTCCTCTTCACTCTCTTCACGGTCACATGTGCGCTCGCCAACATGCTACCTGCTGGCTCTCACTTTCCACATGGAATTTGTCTCCGGAGTCGGGTGTCACTTGACTCTTCAAATTCCCAGACCGAAGCATTAGCGGGTGTTCTAGTTATTCCATACGGCTACAGCTCAATGTCCGAGGGATGTGACTTCTCTCTGTATGCTTTCTTGATTAATTGAATCCTCTGGTGATGATCTGTGAAAGGTGGCTCTGAGGTCGACGGGTTGCTTGTGTCAAAATGAGCCAAAACATCCAGAGTAACTATTAAAACAATGAATAATATGGACAAGAATAGTTTTGTAATGGTCCATCTTTTAACTTGTCATAGTGTTTGTTAAAACACAAATGATGAGCATTTCTTCATTTATCTAACTCAGTCTTTCCTGTGTGTTCAGCAGTGAATGGGCTCCGTGTGTTCCCTTTAACAACTGTCAAATATCAAAGTCTCTGAAGGAAAGTCAGAGTTGCTGCAGTAATTGAAGGAGCCACAGAAAGCCACCGCAGTTGGTCTCCAATATGTCACCTTTGACCTCAAAGACAGAAAGGTCACACGCAGCACACTAAGACCTCCCACCATGTTTGTGTTGAGGGTTTCTGTACGTGTGTGTGTGTGTGTGTGTGTGTGTGGGCTGCTCCCATGAAAGAACAGTTGGTATGAAGGGCAGCCACCACAGGCCAGGTCACGCATCCAGACAGACGCCATCAATAACATGGCACCATGGACACACACACACACACACGCATAACTGTCAAATTAACACTTTCCTAAAATGTCTCACTCTGCTGAGTTGCACTCTTTTCTCTGTGTGTTTGTTTCTACCTGTGTGTGTGTGTGTGTGTGTGTGTGTGTGCAGGCTGATCCTCGGGGAGAGTGGTGTGGCGCGGTACCTCCACTCTGCGGTGCTTCTGAGCGGCACAGTCCTGGTTTTCGGGGGAAACACTCACAATGACACGTCGCTGAGCAACGGAGCCAAGTGCTTCTCTGCTGACTTCCTGGCGTACGATATAGGTAAGAACAAGTACAAAGATAATAACACACAGACACGGCGGCTGGTACGACAGTATAATTGTAACAAATATTAGGCTAACAGTCATATATATATATATATATATATAGCTCCATGTGCTCATATTGAAACTGTTCTCAAGGACTTGTCCCAGTCTGTAAACCCCTTGTACTGAACTCCTCCTTTTGCACGTTCGCGTGGAGCGTCCGCCATATTGAATTCCATCCCAAACCAAGTAGAGGGAAGTAGAAGTGGGTTATAAAATCCTCCAACGACATCTATTCTCCAAGTGTACATCAATGCTGACTTAGCCAGCTGCCCCGACCGCATGCAACCCCGTTCTGTGTTCGGCATGGTAGACACATGTAGTTCTGTGCGACTACAAGCATTTACTCTTCAACTGCTCAAACTGAGATATTTAATATTGTCATACACACATAAAGTTCAAATGAATACATTGTATTTAGGATCAAACGTACCCTTGTCTATAGGAAACGGTAGACATGTTTATTTGATTGTAAAGTGTTGGATATTTATAGAGACTGTTGCAAAAATCAAGCATCTCATAAACCTCAGAGGTATAAACAAAAAACAGACATTTTCTCCATAGATTCAGGTTGCCGCTCCCGAAAGATGCTGATATGAAACCATGGTTATAAAATGTTACAACAATGCGTGTTTTTAACAGAGAGAGCTAATTTGTCCCGAGGCCTGTAGCTGTATTTATACCCAACACCTTAAAGGTGCATCATTCAGCTGTGAGTGGCTACAAACGAGGTAGGAAGGTGTTTGGAAACTGGGCCAGAGAGTTTTGTTTACTGGGAAGTAGTTTCTTTATCCAATATATTGACTATATTTATAGTTCTGGGCAATACAGAAAAGAAAAATCACAATATCTTTGACAACATATCTTTTTAGATATTGTGACTTTTAATATATAATCAATAGTTATGTGGACATAATGACTCAGTGGGTAATAATAGATCAGCTACAACAGTCTGGTTGGAAAAATAAATTCACTTCACTGTTATGCAACCTTTTAAAACCAAGCAAAGACAAAACCTCCCATATAATAATATCCAAAATCTAAGACGATATCTAATCTCATATCATGGTATTGATATAATACTGATATATTGCCCAGCCCTATTCTGAATATGTATTTGGTTGCGATGAAAACAGTCTTCTACTCACGATGACCCTCTGAGAAAAACGATTTTATTTGCTCCTGTTAGTCATTCACAGTTTTTACTACTGATTCTACTTTGTGAATCAGAACTTTGCAGCAGCATCGTTTGATGAAAGGCCCTTAATGGTGCATACTGTATGTATGGAGCGAGGGTCAACAACAAGAGAGAGAGAGAGGCCTACAGAAGCAGATCCCCAAAGAACAAACAAGATCATATAAAAGACAGAAGAGTCCGTGAAGGGGGGAGACCAGGATAGTGTGAGGATGCAGAGGCTGCGGGATAGGTAGAGAGTATGGATGATTAAGGATCCCATTACAAGCTACCCAGTCGCACCATGGAGCAGATGGCATGAGGATGTTTCCAGCCCTCGACAGGGACAAAGAAATGGAGGGATGAAGGGACCTTCGGGAGAGGAGAAGAGGGATTACACCAACGCTTCGCAGGAGAGAAACAACAGGAAGCATGGAGATTATTAACAAGAGGGAAGACACAAGCAGAGATGAAGGAAAGATGGATGTGTGCGCATGGAGAAAGGTGCTGTAGTGCAGAGTGACACCAAGCGGGAGGAGGACAAAGAGAAACACAGGAGTGGAAGCAGGCGGTCGAGCAGAAGCTCGGCGGGTGAAGTTGCCATGTCCTTGTTACATTGTCGGGAAGTTGTTCAATTAATTGTGTTCTATAATGAACTTAACTCGCGAGCGACTAACTCGATTTTTTTTCCAGAGCTTTCAGTCGTGACCAAAGTTCAAAACTTAGGCAATGTGCTCAGCTCCGTTAGGTGATGTGAGGAAACTCACTTAACTTTAGGATGTGATTATAAAAGCAGCTGCAGATTTACACATTTTTATATTCAGAATAAAAATAACATAATCATATAGCTACATGATTAATTCTGTTTGTCGGGCATTGTCATGCTGGTCCCAATCCGTCGGCCCTCCCCCTCATTATTTTATATCCCTCTGCTGTAAATTGTCTAATAAAGGGGGAAACGCCAGAGAGGATATTGGTGGAATAAGGCAGTGAATGAGAAGAAGCAATAAGAAGAAATAAGACAGCAGAGCATTGAGGAAGGAGAGAGGGATATACATGGAGCGGGAGAGAAATAAAGAGTAAATGAAGGAGGGATTTAGGGAGAGAGAAGGAAGCACCGACTCTGAATGAGGCACGCCAGGATAAACCAGGTAATAAGCATGTGAATAGAAGACTAAATCAAAGGTAATGAACAATAAAGCGTTTGTTTACAGAGTCTTAGAGAAGTTGGAAACGAGTGTTGACAACTGTCTTTTATTTTCTTCACCCCATATGTGTGTATCCACATGTCCCTCAGCTCTGCGCAGACACACCCCTGACTTTATAGATATCATTTATTCATTACTGCTCATAGCTGCAGATCTGCACGACTTTATTGTCCACTATCCTCCTCTTTACTTCACCGCAGAGACGCAGGAGAGAGGGAGCGTAGTGACGGCCGAAAGAGGAAAAAAACTAAAGGAAAGGAGATGAGGGGAGCGTGAGTTGGAGGAAGATGCTTCAGTGAGAAGTGGTGTGTTTAAGCAATTTAGGGCAAAACAAAGTCTGGACTGTAACGGGCAACTGACTGTTCCTGCATATTTGAAAATGTTTGCTGTTTTGGTAACACTTTCTATGACGCCACATAAACATATTTATAAGGAGTTATATCCCGCTTTGTAGCACTGCATGATTTATAGTTTTAAGCACTCATAAATATTCACAATGCTTTATAACAATAATCATCCCTACTTTATAAAGCAAGGATCATAGTGTATAACAATTCCATAGTTGTAATATTTAATATAATTTTTAATCCAATTATAATATTTTTGTAATGCATTGTAGTCACTGTTGTAATGTATTATACGTTACTCCAAGTGGTCATTTAAGTAAACATGTAACTGAGTCTATGCAAGAACATTTTTGTGGTCATTAAAGCAAACAATGATCACTTTGAGTAACTTATAATTCATTCTAACATTGATTTTAATGTGTTACAACAATGTAAATTATAATACATGATCCTTGCCAAAAATAATCTAAAAACCAGTCAGTGACCAACAATTATGAAGTATTATGATACTTGACCTTATAAGTCATTACAAAATTCTTCATAATGTGTTATGATTATTGTTATGAATCATTGTGAATACAAATGAGTGTGTAACCCTCTTAGAATCTGCAGTACAACAGAAATAAGGTTATATTAAAATGACATTAAAGACTTAAATTATCTGCTGGGTTACATCACAAAATAGAAAATAATCCTAAAAGTAAAGATATTAGGGCTCAAATTCTCTACCTGGTTACAAGTGATCATAACCATAGTTATACAGTGTTTATAACACATAAGTACCTGTTGACACCGTTCGCTATACCAACAAGTACAAAATGCACTGTCGGTAACTTCCCTCTGGAATAATACATGTAAGCATTTTACAACCTCACACAGTCAATCAGCAGGGCGACATCATTCATCAGCACCTACCAGCCTATGAAATCACCTCGGCCTCTGGGGCGGCCATGTTCCTGCCACGGTGCAGCTGACCTGTGTTGATCATCGGGCAGTCAGTGTTACATCCACGCTCGGTTCCTTACTTTCTTTTCTCGACGAGGTTCGGCACGTTCACCACAGCAGTCTGCAGTGCGCCAGTGGTTCAGCTCAGAAAGGACTTCTCTTTCCGTGGTGCTGCTAAACAGTCTCCTATGACCCCAGAGGGGGGATGATGTGGAGTTAAACTCATCTGGTGAGGCAGTGTGGTGACTGTTTAACACACTGAGGGTTATGATGAGCTTAAGAGAGAGTTTAAACCTGAGCCAATACACAACACAACACATGTGTACCCGCTCCCCTGTTTTCTCTCTTTCATTTTGCTCTGCTTTTCTCTCATCCTCTGACAACTTTCAACTGCACCCAAAAAGGACAATTTAAGACGGCCATTAGAGTATTAAACCTTGTTTTAAGGTGCAATTCATGTTGATAGAGTTTTAGGATATTAAAGCCATGTTTCAGGTGCGTCACATGGCCAATTGCTTATTTTGTATATCTTCCCAATCTTTAATCGGCAAGACAAAAACGTCACTTAGTCATTAAAAGATAAATGATCTACCTTTGCTTTCAGAAGGGGGGGGGGGGGGGGGTCTTTTTGTGTGTGGGGGGGTGAATGGGGGAGCAGATTAATTGAGATGCAGCTTATCAGTATTACGTTAAAAACCTTCTGTTTTTGTTAGGCGCCTAGTTAAACTTGAAAGTATATACGGGCTTAAAACATAATGATGATATTTGATGATGGCCAGCATGCATCATTATGTCTCCAAAGTTGTTTCAGTTTGATACTTTATGTTAAACAGACTTGTTGCAATTTCTTTCATTCAGATACCCTGAGGTGAGATCCTCAAGGGACCCCTTGGAATATGGCCTCTCACTTTTACTGAACAAATTGGCTTTTTATTTGTTTGATACTTGCAAACTTGGCGATGCTTGCTTATCTTGCATATCATTTCATTTCCAGCCACTTCTCTGGAAAGCTTTTATCAGTATTTTGCAAATGTGATAACAGTAAACATTTCAGGAAAAGTGTTTGTAATTTGGTTCTTCACTTTTTATACGTTTTTTGGAAATAGTTTCGTAGTTCATCGTTTAGTGGAGTTCATGAGCCGCAGTTTAAAGTAGTAAAATGTACCTGTAATGTTCAATCACAGTGGACGCATTTTGTTTTTGTTTCTCTAAGTACTAGCCAGCAGTATATGCACATAGCCCTATCCCTGTCCAGGAAATAGACTGTTCCTTTCTCTGGAATTATTTTTAATCTTTTGGAGGAAATCAAGGAGCCCCTAACATATAAAGCTCATTCCTCCTGTAAAAAAAACCCATAATATCTTAATGAACAATCTGATTTCTCTTTTTTTTGCTTATTGTCCATCTGTTCTCCTCCCCTCGTCTCCTCTCCTCGTCTCCTCTCCTCTTCTGCCCTTGTCTCTCCATGAGATAATTAATTAGTTCCACCTGTGGAAGTCACTTCTTTCCGTCCCTTGTTTCGTCTTCATTTGCTCCTCACTGCGAGCGGAGAGGTTTTCAGCACTAATTTGTTTTTGTTTTGTCGCGCTAACCTTGGAGGGGGGGGGGGCGACGCAACGTTATTAGCTTCTCCTGCTCTTCTGCTGCCGCACATTAGATTCAGGTCGACACGGAAGGCACTTTTCATTTGGATTTAATTCTCCCTCTCACCCTCCAGCTTTCCCCCCCCCCCTCTCTCTCCCATCCTCCCCTCAACCCTGCCACCCTCACACGTCTAATTAGATTTGGGGGGGGAAAATGAACTCTGATTAAAAATGTGGTCCTCTCCAACTTGACACACCACAGGCAGACACCCACACCCTGTCTGCTGCACACAATCGCACACCTGACACGCACACACACACACACACACACACACACACACACACACACACACACACACACACACACACACACACACACACACATGGCACAGCCCGCTGAAGAGCCCAGAGCAGGCTGGGAGTTTGTTGGGAAGATGTTGGGAGCCGTGATATAAAGGATGAGCAAACAGTGGCTTCCGTTCAAGCCGCCGCCTCCTCCTCCTCCTCCTCCTCCTCCTCCTCCTCCCGCCCTTCTCCATCAGCTCCTCCATTAGTGCCGATCAGATCAGACGGTCAATCAGCCCAGCCCGCCTGCCTGCTTCGATCTGGTCTCATGATTTCTCTCTCAGTCCCACCATGCATTATTAACACCGATTTTCTCATATCCTGAGAGGAAATTAAAGTCTGTGTTGATGTGTGTGTTCGTGTGTGTGTGTGTGTGTGTGTGTGTGTGTGTGTGTTGCTGATAGGTATCTGTTGAGACTGCAGTTCTTTTGGTGAACAATTTGGCAGTTTGAATCTCAGGGTGGTTGTAAATGTGTGTGTGTGTCAAGGAAAGCCAGAGGATGAGATCAAAAGTCACTGAAGCTGTTATCTCTTTCTTTTTCTTTTTTTAAATTGAGAGCTAGACGTTTATAGCTGTGGTTGGAGGTTGGAAGTCAGGTGTGGTGTTTTTTACTTCACCATCGCAACAGGGCTCTTGATTCGCTTGAAGCGACCAGAAGCCGCATGTTGTTTTCTTATATTTTAACAAACGGCAACATGTTACAAGCAGAAACACTGCATAGCTGCAGTCACAGAAAGGCCCAATGCTTTGTTCTAGTCAGACCTTTAAAAGTAAATACAGCGCATGTAACATACACGGATGGATGTCTGAACTGCACAGCCCCAGGGGCCCAAAGTGTCGGCCCCTGGGGACACCAACATATTAACAACAACTTTGAAAAGAGCCAAAACAACCACAAAGAGATACAAAATCACAAAGAGATGTGTAACGACTACAAAGACCCAAAACAAGAACAAAAAGAGGCTTAATAACTGCAAAGCCCGAGTGTCTTGCTTCTATGTAGAAAGTGTAGGGGCCTTTTTGCATATCTGTGCCCAGGGGCCCATTGTCTCATAATCAGCCCATGCACTATTGCAGACATAATGTTAATACTTGATGATTCTGCAAACTCTGCATCATGCTCAATGAAACCATTACTCAAAGACTCAAGGATCATTTATTGTCATTACGTAACACCGGGATGCACAATGAACTTCAGTTGTTGCCCATTTTCAACACTTCGAACGCACGACTGACAAAACAAAACAAAGACAGTAGTGCATTCCTGTAGTGCATTTTCTAAATTTGCGTCACAAGTAACCACTGAGCATCGAGATGTAAACACAGAGCCCACCTCCT
Organism: Pholis gunnellus; assembly: GCF_910591455.1. Classification (NCBI taxonomy): domain Eukaryota; kingdom Metazoa; phylum Chordata; class Actinopteri; order Perciformes; family Pholidae; genus Pholis; species Pholis gunnellus. The sequence goes on from NC_136538.1 coordinate 20,792,069, forward strand.
CTCGTCACACCGGAGTCCAGCGCTCGGTCCTGCGGTCAACGATGGAGGCAGGTCTCCGTGAAGATGTTGGTTCAACAGTCACCGGCCTCCCGCTGCTTTCATCCCGTCTTCTTTTCCTGTGACTCTGGCTGGTTGGTCGTCCGTGGGCGGTGATCGTCTCGAAGTCTGTCGCACTTAATCCGATCCTCACGCTTCCTTTTCAGATGTTGATGAATGTATTCTGTCACGGGCCATTAGTGATACACATAAAAAAAAGACAAAAATGTAACATTCAATGTTGGAAATCACTGAAAGTGAGTCACTTCTATGATGTCTGCTCATGAAAACAACGGGTTCAGGCTGAGGGAATATTGTGGTTATGGTGAATAAATGGTTAAAGGAAAAGATCGTGTTACAATTTTAGAAAAGCAGATATTGACTGTTGGAATGTGACAGGATGGAAACTCTGGTTTATCACAAAATACCCCCCCAATGCCTCCACACTTATCAGCAGTATTGAAACTTATTTAAAAACGGTGCCAAGTGCCAGGAGGGAAAAGCCTTTAAAGCATTTTAGCACCATGTACTCCAGAGGGGCTTTAGCTGTCACACGGCAGCACACCTAAGCACAGGTGAGAATTGGATTTGGGGCCTTGCAGGTTTTAGCTGACAAAACATCAGTGTTAGCGAAAGATCTAGGAATAGATTCCACCACGGCATCACAGATTCAAATCTCCTGACTGACTTGAAAAAGTCAACTTTTAATTGCAAGTTGTAAAGCAGGATATTAACCATTTTATAGCTTCTTCACAGCCGTATTATCCAACATTCTTTATTGTCGAGGCAATCAACCTTTGAAGCCTGGTTCTGTCTGAATTACTATATCTAGTAAAAGTAAAAGTTTGACATTTTTGAAGATTTCCCTGAGTTCAGTCTTTCAGGCATCACTTCCTAGCGTTTGCTACAGGTGTCAACTGTTTCACTCAACTCTCAACTCAACTTTATTTCTAATAGCAGCTTTCATGCTATCATGCAGCCCAAAGTGCTTCACCGAGCAAGATTAAACCAGCACAGAAGAGAAAAAAATCAATCAATCAAAGAAATTTGAAAGAATAAAAATTGGGAACAAATGCCCAGGCTTCAGTTCAGCTTGATTGCATTAGCGTCACTGCAATTAATATGTTGGTACGACTGACCTTTAACCCCCTGCTAGTGATGACCCCCCCCCCCCCACCACCACCACCATTTGTCCTCTGCCGTGTCCCTCGCTCTCAAACAAGCGCTCCTAATTAGCACACCGCTGAACGAGGTCATTAGCAACCTGGCGTCACCGAGTCGCCGACTCTACCGGCTCTCCGTGTCTACATTCAGGGAGGGCTCGCCTGGCTAAATGGCACATTTACACGTACGCACCGCAGACACACAGACATTTCCATATGAATGTAATGGGAGCACGTAGGGGTCTTTAAAACATCAGAGAGTTGTAAAAGCCAAATAGTAAAATACACAGAGCTTATAGCTTCAATTATAACTCGAGAGAGAGAGGTACTTTGTGATGATATTTGGTGGTGTGAAGTGTTTTTATGAAGTCATCTCCCAGATTATCGCCCCCTATCTTCTCCATATCACCATCATTTAACGTGGAAAGGTTAAGATAATGAGCGCTTGTACCTTGGGATGGAATTAAAGGAGGGGGTTGAATTGTGGGTCACCCTCCTCTACGGTCTTTTGTCTCACAAGCAATAACTTAAGTGCTCCTAATTCCAACGGAGATGGGGGGAATGATGTGTCTCGTCATAATACATCTAGGTTTAATGCTACAGTATCCAGTGCTGTTTTATACAAAAGCGCGCTTCCAACACAGCACATATCCAGTGGTTCTTATCAAGAGTTCAATCTGCATTAGTGTACTATTATCTACACTAACCGTTTAACCACAGTAGCCAAAAGACTTTTATAAACACAGCCAGTAGACCTAATATCATGATCTTTACTTTGTCATTTTCTTGTATTGTAACACCTCGGAGTGCATTACCTCTCCCTGAATAAACAGGTTGTTATTTGCATACAATGCTCTTTTTCGCTGTTTCTTGTATCGAACTGAAAGCAGTTTCACATTTTAGACACGCAAAGATAATATCTTGTATTTAGACACTTGTGTTCATGTTTATGCTTCTCTCTCTTCAGCTTGTGATGAGTGGACCGTCCTCCCCAGACCGGGGCTGCACCGGGACGCCAACCGGTTTGGACACTCCGCCGTGGTTAGCAACGGGTGAGCTCCGTCCTTCCACACTAACCTTCCGTAGTTCATCACTGCCAAACTCCATGTGGAAAACACTATAGAATACCTGAGTACAGCAGCATGTTTGAATTGGCTCGAGATTTATTGCTTTGCTATGAAAGACACTTTAGCAGTGTACTTACCAACGCTGCCGCTCAAATCTGGGTAAAATCTGTTCAATAATCCGCTAAACCTCTCAATTATATAGATGCAAATGAAACGCATCTACTCGCGATGCATTATTTCCTGCACATTTTTACATTTCCTTGAAGTCTTCCTGCAGTGTCCTCTAAGTTTTGGAAGCACTGAGAGTCTCGGGTTGACTTTCTTCTCTGCCGTTCTCTTTGTAAGGTTGTGGTTTTGTTGTGTCAATTGTTTATGGATTGATCTCCTTATCTCAATGCTAAATTTAGTTTCCAGTTTACACTTCTCTTGTCACTTCACCCTCTGCTGACTTCTCTGAAGCTCACTGTTCAGAAACTCTTGGGCTGTGTCTCTGCCACCGCACCTCTATATGTGGATGTTTCTCCTGCTTCACTCTCTCACTAAAACTTTCTTTGTATTATTTATGTATAGATACAATGTACACTCTGTATTTCGCTTCAGTAAATCGAGTATTCTTTGCATACCGATCCCATTTTTGAGTCTGTATCTCTGTATTTGCCCGATCTTCATTCACTCCAATTCCTCCATCCTCGTGCTGTGGTTTCTATAAGAATCTGAATTGCTGCATTGATAGTAAACCTGCATCAGCTGCTGTTGATGCAACCTGCACTCTTCAGTCAATGTTTCTCTTGTGGTCATGAAGCTTCTTAACCTCACGGCTCAGTGTAGATAACCTGACATTCCAGAGGATTCTCAGAGCTTCTGTGTAGTCTGCTAACCTTTTTCCTTGTTTTTTTAACAACATTGGTGAACATAAGATCCTTAGAATAAGATTGTACAGGACTTTTTATAGGCAGGTAAAATACCAATAATAAAACAATAATTGATTCAAACTCTTCGTTGAATTTAAAGCATTTGCTCAAAGAGTTCCATCACGATGCGGAGTGACTTTTTGCTGAACTCAGAAATAATGGTCTGACCCTTTAACACCATTTATCCACCAGAAAGTCAGCTTTAAGCGCAAAAATGTCAGCTTTGAACTTCAAAAAAGCCAGCTTCAAACTGAAGCGATTTTTCCCCCCGAAAAACCAAAGTTCAGCTTTATCTTTGAAAGGTTCTCCTGCTGCTGTCTTAACATTTCTTCATCTCTGCAGGCATTTCTTGTCTCTTTAAGACGAATACTATCTCGCTGTAATGTTCGCTACGCTGCCTCCTTCTACGTATGTGCAGGTTTCTGTTGCTCTCGTGATTCCGTGTAATTCTTTCTGTCTCGTCTTCAGCTCCATGTTCATCTTTGGAGGTTTTTCGGGCCTCCTTCTGAACGATGTGCTGGCCTACACCCCTCCGTCCTGCCAGGCCTTTTCTAACCCGGCTTTGTGTGCTGCTGCTGGGCCGGGCCTTCGCTGCCAATGGGTCAAAAGTAGATGTGTCCCCTGGGAGCCAAAAGCCCCCGAGCACAGTTTTCCTGCTCCTTTCTGCCCCGTGAGACCTGGTAGGTAACACCAGGGTCCTGTCTGCCCAGCTGATCCTTTGCCATTTGTTACTTTCTGTCTCTCTCCCTAAATAGTTTCCCTGTCATGTCAACAGACTTTTCCTTAAATGTACAGCACAATCCCACCTAAATGTTGCTCCCAAAAGACCAATTATTTCATGGGAGTAATAATTATTCCGAAGGATTTGGCTTCTGAAGTTTGTTTGCATACCATAATAATGGGAACAGAAGGTCAATGCTGCAACAATTACCTAATTTGGAAGTAATTAGGTTGAGTCCAAACCCTCCTCCTCCCCCTCATCTCTCTCTGCCAGATTTAGTTTGAGGATTTGGTTTGAACAAAAAGCAATCATGCTAATGGTTGTACTGTAAGATTTAAATAGAACAACATGGATTGACTGTTTTAAAAGAGCATACCGGTGTTTTTTTCATGTTTAAGTCCATTTACTACAAACCAGATATACTTTATATACATTTGATGTCGTAAACCATCACAGTCGACATCAAGTCTGCCTTTTTTTCATGGTCACATGATCAATATATGATGATAAAGTACAGACCTTTCAAATCAATCTACAGTTAAGCTGCCTTACCACACAAACATTACCAACACAATTTGCCTAGCAACAACTCTGCTGGTTGATTTGAATGCTAATGGAAATCAATCGCTGTCTGGAACAGTTTAGAAGAATTATAAAAATCTAAAATTGTCAGAAAATGGTTGATAAATGGCCGGCAATGTGAAATAGAGATTTGTAGGAAAGCAAACAAACAAAAACAACACATGCATGGACCTTCAGATGCATGATGGGCGTCTGACTGATTAAACATGCCCCAGATCCGTGTTTTGCCGGAGCTCTGCTTTAATCTCACATGCATATTCATTATGAAAACAGCAGCACAGCGTGTGTAAATGAAAGTAAACAGCGTGATATGTAAACAGCATGATATGATTTTCATCACTTCCACACATGATAATTACATCCTAGTGTCATGAAAGCATTACTTGCACACGGCCCACCACATGAGTCTTTAGTGCGACTTCCTGACATACATGCCGGATGGAGATTCCACCCATGCTTTTCAGACTGATGCCCACTGACTCAGACTTTTTACTCCTTTGCTCAACACTTGTTAGATCATTACAAAGCGTTTCTTTACTCGATTATGATCAGTGGCCATTGATCAGCGCACTTTTAATTAGAGCAGAATTCCCAGCAGATTAATTCATATTTTTTAATACAACAAGAAGGAAGAACTAAACTCTCTTCAAAGGTGCCGTAGATGTCGTTATGAAACATTTTACTTGTCAAAGAGAGTTTCCCATGTCAGCTGCAAACTGAAGAGCATTAAATGTGAACCAGCTAGAGGGATCACACATTTTGTGCTTCTGCGATATGAAGTGTTGAATAATCACATAATGTCTGTCACTGACAGGTTCAATTTCACATGTAGTTTTGCCTGAAACCACTCATGCACCTACTCACTCAATTTGCCTTTTCTTCTTAGGATTCAGTCGTGAACCTCTGACGAAGTAAAGTATCGCCACATTACGATACAACTACACAACCACACAGGCTGTGGCAAAAAAAACTAACTCTATCTGCTATTTTTATCTGTTTTACTATGTTTTTTATTTAACGTTTATTGGCCAGAGATTTTCAATCTCTTCTACAAGGGGATCCCGGCCAAGATAGCTGTTTCACACAAGCACCACAATAAAAAACACATAACGATACTTAAAGACGGAAAAAAACGACCAGCTAAAAGTTCAAAACAACATAAAAACGTTCACATAAAAGAGACCACGGACTTTAAACAAACCAGCAAAATGCACCATTCAAAGAGTCATTCAGTGTCAGGACAAGTACGTTCAGTGCACCAATGATCCTTAGTCCCACGTTTAAAAACCTGTCTTAAAACGTCTCTGTAGCTCACACCAAGATGAGGGTCCTTAACTTTAAAAGCACTTTCACCGAAAACAGTGCAGGTTCTAGGGATGACTTATCTAATCCATCGGCATGATCGGAGGTTGTAGCTACAGTAGAGCGCATTGATACCTGTAAAGTGGTTTTATACATGAAGCATGTTGTGTCACATGTGTGTGTTTATGGCTGCGCGTGTGCTCTGCCCTCCTCCAGACAGTACAGACGAGCGGTGTTTCCGGTTCTCAGACTGTGCCAGCTGCACCGCCAACACGCGGGGCTGTCAGTGGTGCGAGGACAGGAAGTGTCTGTCTGCATCCAGTAACTGCACTGTGGTGAGTCCTCAGTGGCTGTGGAGCAGGAACCTTGTTTAGTGGCCCCTTGAGGCTGCAGTGTTTATTAGACCTCACAATAACCAGAGTGTTTGATGGAACAAATAACATCCTGATGATTCTGGTCATCTAGCATCAAGCCAGTAGAAGGATAAAGTGAACAGTTTGTCCCAAGGGTGGTGCCAGAAGAAAGGGGTCATAAGGTCAAGACGATTAATAGTTTATGATATTTTCTCATGAATGTTAATTAGTCAAACAATAATGTATTTTAAGATGTGATTTAGGTTGTGTGTTATTTTATTTAAATAACTTTGGATCAATGAGTTTTTTGTACTTTTTCTGGAGCTCATTTTGTTTTTTCTGTGTCTCTTTCTCTATTTTTACTCCCAACCTGCCTTTTCTGTCTTTCTTCGTATGTGTGTCTGCATGCTGCTTTTTGTCTGCTTGGCTGTGTTTCAATATGAATCTGTGTGTGTGTGTGTGTGTGTGTGTGTGTGTGCGTGTGTTTAGCTGACTCTGGAGCTGGCACAGCAGCATGGCGGCGCTCTGTCTCTGTCTCGTCCACCGACCATGTTGTCTGAACATCAGCTGAGCTTGTGGAAGCACGGAGCCAGAAGGAGGGGACATGTGTGTATTATTTGACACTTGACACTTGCTGTTAGGCTGCAGGTCGGGTTGCATCAGGTTTGCGATCATGAGGTCAGAGCAGGTTAAATGGAAATCAGGGTGAATCTAAATCACAAATTTACATTTAATTGTTATCCTTCTTCTAACCGTTCCTTGACAGGGATTATAAATGGTGTTAGAGAAAGAGCACTTGGGGTTCAGTCTAATGTAATGAAAGAGAACGAAACAAAGTAAAATCATGTACATACACTGAAACAATGGAGGTTGACATTGTATTTACAGTCAGCTTAGTTTCTTTTTTCTAAGACAAAGGTCACAGAGATTTAACATCCTTTTGTAAAAGACAGGTTTCTTTTTCTCAGGCTACAACAGAGCACTGACTGACGTAGAGTAGGGTTTTAACCCCAAGGAGAAGAACAAGAAATTTATATTTTCTGTTGAGAAGAACCAGCATGGATCCTAAAATTGAACATTTGCTGCAGGGTAATTGAGACGCGTACAGCTTCAATGCAAAGTCCATCTCAGTATATTGTGTCCCTCATATCGATTTCTCTTCTCACTCTGCATTTTGGCTCTTTTGATTCCCTCAACCATCAAACTTTCTTCATCTCCCACTCTCGTTGCACACTGTGTTGATTCCTTCATGCTCATTGCATTTACTGTAAAAAAAAAATAGGACACAGATTTTGAGGTTTCAACTGGACTGATATTGTTTCTTCTGCGTGTGTTTGAAGTCGGTGAGGGACTCGTCCGGCTGTAAGCACAGGGAGGAGCAGGAGTGTTTCAGACTGGCCAACTGCAGGAGCTGCTCCCTCAACGTCAACTGTCAGTGGGAGCTGCAGCAGCAGGAGTGTCAAGCACTTCCTGGTGAGGAGACACACTCGTGCACACACACACACACACACACACACACACACACACACACACACACACACACACACACACACACAGAGAGAGAGAGTGAACATGCTCACTTATTAGAGCCAGATTGCCACTTGTCTTAAACACGGGGTACATCAGACACGCACAGCTTCAGAGAGTTTGCGTGTTCCCACGGCTGCATATTATTGGTGGTCTTCACAAATCAACACTCTACTACTGTACATCCATGCGGGCACGTTCACAGAGAGGATTAGCATAACTTCAGAAACATGCTCTCCATTCAGATGCAAAGGAAAGTAGGCCAATTACACATGTTTACTGGATGTTCTGAATATGGATCCTTTGCTGCAACAAACTCAAGTCCACAAAGTCCTCCACGCTTCGGTCCACACCGCTGTGGAGCCTTCAGCGAGAGCTGCTCTCACTTTGACTTTGGCGCTCGCATGACTGAGGGCAAAGGAAATGCTCTTGCTATTTGAATCCACAAATGATCCTGTTCCGTGCGGTGTCTCATGGCGCTCAGGGCTCGCTAGCTATCTTGCTCTGCTGTGAGTTGGGCGTTCGCAGTAGCTCTAAGCAGAGGTTGGTATTGCGTTTGCTCCCTGTCTTCTGTCCACATCAAGGCCCCGTAGCGTGGTACGCATCTTCCCACTTTGGGTTGCTATGAACTGTTAGCCTGCTCTGCTGTTCAGCTGAGGTAAAATAGTTTAAATGTGGAGCGCTGGATGATAATCCCAAACATAATGGTTTTGGTATTTTGCAGGTCAAAAGGCATCTCTGCGTTTAAATCTGGGCTAAATGTTTTGAAATTTTTATTCGATAGATTAGATATAATCATTATTTCAACATCTTTTAACTGTCTATGCTTCAACATTAACTTTGGACCTTAAAACTCACACACTGAAAATGTCAAAAACTAAATTCTAATTAAGCCCAGTTTGACTCTACACATGTACATTTTGTTTGAGCAGCAAATCCTTAAATTGATGCTCACTGGGATTTTAGAAATCCTCCGATGATGTAATCACTGTATTCTGTGGTCATCAAATGAGTTCAGGTTAAACCCCGGTCATCCTACCTGATGCATTGTTTGGCTTTTCGACCCTGATGGCCTTCTTACAGAGGGCAGTGTTTGTTCCAGGTCCAGCTTCCACCCTTGCAGCTCTGCAGCCTTAATACACAAGTTGGATATTTTAGGATGCCGCATTCCTATTACTGTGTTACATGACGCAGCATGTGTCTCTGCATCCCTCTACAGACCTTATATTAGTTAATTATACACATATTAGGGACTTCGGTTTGCATCGAAACAAATGGTGAAACAGCTTTAAGTTTGACATCCATTATATTGCTGTTTAGTGTCGATATAATGTGGTATAATCTGCTCAATTTGGCCATTTAGTTCCTGACTTTCCCATTATAGCCCCCCTCTGGCAGAAAACAAAGTAGTTTATTTTCTGTTGGTTTAAAACGGAGTAGCTCCTTGCTTGGCAGTCTCTTGTCCTTGCAATGTATCTTGTTTATTGTTGAGTATTAGAAGCCAGAACGGCTATAATCTTTTCCCTCCATTTTGTTTAAAGCTTGTTAGCGTGGCGGAGTTGACAACTTTGTGCTGCAGCCACTGAGCTCCATTGTGTCTTAGACTTTTTGTGTTTTGTCGACTGGGGCCTTGTCTCTTGTCTAGTCTTTCGTATGTGTGAACAGGAAGTAACGGCGCAATTTTGGACACGGCTTTTCAAAGGGTCATTGGCCACATGAATGAAATTGCTACGTCTTTGTGTGTGTTTTTGAGTCCATTAGTGTGACAAGGCTAGAAACAAAGCTTCGGTATTTTTCATGATTTTCTTTGAAGATGAATTTGCAGTAATAGTGTGGCTAAAATGAGCTGGGATAATGGGAACTAGCTCTACCACCATGGCAGCTGTGGCCTTTTCTTTAGACACTGTTATGATTAATTATGCTAAATGGCCTGACATGTTTATCTCTACTTTTACACAAAGACCGTAACCTAATCTATTTATGTTTGTACTCCTCCTCCTCCTCCTCGTACCCTGTCATCTGTCTCCTGTTCTCTCGTGTTTGGTAGATTATTGCCCGTTGCTATTGCTTTTGGGGGGTAAATGAATAAATAAAGAAAGCAGGTATTTTCTTTTCTGTAGCATGAAAAGGTTGGTGATGGAAGCCATTATGGGCCTGTGATTGTAATCAGTCCTGGAGTCCAAAATAAACAGCCGTGCTCAGTGGAGGCAGGATGACTTTTTCTTCCCTTTCATCCCGGCTAATTGAACGGCCTCAAACTCCCACGAGGTGCTACCAAGTGACCGTGATGAGAACAATTAGTTGACATATGCGTTTTTTTTAATGGGAGAGTTTCTCAGCCTGTGTTAAGACTCTTCAATCATCACAGATATTCACTTTTCTTTATCCCATGTGTGACATAGGCTTACATCTGCAACTCCTGCGAATTCTTTGTTTCACTGATGAGCCAGTTTACTACAAAGCAAGAATGTGGGGATCTGGTTTCAAATAACAGCATAAATCAACAATGACATCAGCCTCTAAAACCAGCCCAATATGTTATTTATCAACTACAAGTATTTCTCTTTAAGCTGTTCCATTTTCTGTTGATTTTGGCAGCACAGCTTATTTCCCAGGCCTTCACATCAACTTTAAATTCCAGTTCTATTCCCCTCTTGTCCTCTAGTTGCCCTGAGTGAGTTTTTCCACCTTTGCCAGTCACCTGACTGTCCACCTACCTGCACACCTGCCCTCACCTCATTAGTCTCAGTATACCAGCCCTCAACCAGATCTTCCTCTGCTTGTTTTTGATGATAAACTGCCTCTCCACGTTTGGCTTTTTGGATTTGCTAACTATGGACCTGTTAGTAACTTGGTATGGTAGTATTATTGCATGAAAACATTAGCGGTTAACATGCTAAATGGTACAAGCTAAAGCTAAATATATTAGAAAGCTAACTGTAGGCATCTTAATCTAATAAAAATGCAAAACATAAGTAAGAAATGTGCATGTTAGCATACTCAAAACGACAAGCTTAAGCTAAACATGAGCATGATTGTTTGCTAATTATCGGCACATTAAATTGCTAACCTTTAGCTTGTCATGTAGCCTTATACAACTATATGCATGTCAAGATGCTAAAATTAGTGTTGTAGCATTCCAATGTTTACTGTACTTGTGTTCAATGCTACCCTTTAGCACATGGGAATGCTATCAGCCAAACAGTTATTTTATCCCCCTAAAAATGTAACATCAGGAGAAGTTGTCTTTGTACATTGGACAACAATGTTTTCCGATGTTGAATGGACAATGAAGGAAAACCCATACTAGCAGACTCTCACTGTAAGCTATATGATAAGTATTAATGTAAAGACGTCTGTACTGGAGGTGTGAAGACAATGTATGTCTTTGTGTGCAGGCCAGCTGTGTGGGGAGGGCTGGAACCACGTCGGGGAGGCCTGCCTGAGGATCAACTCCAGCAGTGACAGCTATGACAATGCCCAGCACTACTGCAAAAACCTGGGAGGAAATATTGCCTCTTTGCTCACAGACAAACAAGTCCATTTTGTTCTGGAGGAGCTACAAAAATACCAACTGCAAGACAAGGTGGGTGGTGTGAAAAAAAAAAGAAGTTAATACGCCTGTAAAGGAAATGCATGCTAACGGTGTTGGTTGAAAGCTATCTGGCTTCTCTGTGCTATACAACTGCGGCGGCTATTTACACACCATTGTGCTGCGGGTCACATTTTGGATCATCTAATTGAATGTTGGCATAAAAAAACTAGAATGACAGCATATTACAGGTGTGTCTATTCTGTTCCTGAATGAGCAAAGTTGCTCTTTTCAAATCAGTGCACATTTTTTCTTGCAATGATTCAACCTGTGAACTTGAGTTTGTAAACATTATAAAACCCTCCGACTCAGTTCTTTTCACCAATACTAACACCACGCATGGTTAAGATCATTTTAAGACTACTTTGATCAGATACTCTGATGCCCGTACCTGAAAGTTATGGGTCACCATAACCTTCTCCCTCTTCATACCGGCAGTCTATTGATCCCTTTTTAGTTCGAAATTCCCTCTTTGTGTTTCTGCTCTCCTCTGCAGAGCTGAGTGTTTCCCCGCACAGCAGTCTGTGGAAACATAAAGAGGGAGTTCAGACTCAAAATACTAACGTCAGAGGGTAGCCGCTTGATTTGTCAAACTCCTTTGACTCGCATTAGTAAGAGATCGCCTCAGGGTCGGTATGGAGTGGAGGTAATAAAAAAAGAAAAAAGAAAAGTGCAGAAAAAACACATGGATCTTATTGGGACTGGTTTATAGTTCAAGTTAGGAAGGAAATAAATGTAAATTATTTACAGTACTGCACCATACAGTAAAATAGCTGCATCTGCATGTGACTGCAGCTTTCAGCTCTATCTCCCGAGAATGAAGTACTGCAATGTGTTGCTGATTGATGTAGACAATATCACGTAATGTACATAAAACAATGTCGCATCAGACGTATAAAGCTATTTATTAGTAGATGCAAAAGAATGTGTGGCCTCAAGATAATACAAGTTGTGTATCAACAGTCTGATTAATGACAGAACCAGGCAGAGAGTTTTTTCTGAAGGGATCACATTTTGGATGCAAGTTGAAATTTCTCACCAGGACATTTCTGATGTGGCTTCAAGGCATTAAAAATAAACTTTACTGAAACATTCTTAGCCCCCCGGTGAAGAACACAAATCAGCTTCATCATCACCTTTCATCATAAAAAACCCAGATGTCTACAAACAAAAAAAAGAAGAGTGACAGGATGTGAATGTTTCAGTAACGCGTTCATGTGTGATTCTTTACCCGGCTGCTCTTCAATGAGCCGGTCACCAGATCAAACGCCTATTAAAACAGATTTAACCGTCGACTTGTTTGACCACTCAGGCTTTTTTTGATTGATGTGCCGCGTCAGGAAGATATGTGAGCAAATATATGAACGCTGTCAGAAGAAGAGAGAGAACCACACTTTCTCAGATAAACAGTTGTGTTTAATCTACCCTTTGATGCTTTTAGGTCATGAGGATTCTAAATCTCTTGTTTTGTCATTCCACTTTTTTTGCGATCACAAATTGAATTTACTATCTCTGTAAATTCAATTACCAGATACAATCCAGATCGCAAAGGATTGCAAACAGAGCTGCTGAGTAGAAGAGCTTTTGGGTGAATGTGTGGGCATAAATACAAACACAGCGTAGCGTTTAGGCCTTTTGTAGTATGTTTTTTTTTTATTTTTATGAAATGAATCACAGCTGTGGGAAAATACTTTGGATTTCTATCAGATGAAACTCTTTTCATAATCATTACGGGCCTTTTACTAAACAAATCTCACTTGTTTTCTCAGCAAATAATTCAGATGTTCGCTGAGCTCCACTTCGCTCAGCTGCTATAATTACAGTCCCTTTTGAACATCCTTTCCCCAATTAGTATGTGGTGAATCTGAACAGTTTCTGCTTTTACAACAATTACAGTCATTTGCAGCAGGTTTGATTTTGGGATCCGCTTTAATGTGAAACATCATGTTTGTTGTTCAGAGTTGCCAGCCGTGTGACTTCTCCTCTTGGCAAAGGGAGACTTTCTTTCTTGTTAGTTGCTTCTCTATGTGGACTTTCATTATTTTCTTATTATTATGAAGACTTTTTTTTTTTTTTTGCCCACACATTCAAACATATCAACAATTCTAGGACACTGTCCCTGTGGACATGTGAACTGCATACAATTAGGGTTCGTTATTTTCCTTTTTTGTTTCTTTGACAACAAAACTAAGAACACGAGAAGCGACTAGTATCTGAGGTTAGTTGGATTCCTTTTGTTCGTTGCTGTTTTTAATGTTCTTTCAGCGACTCTGTCTGATCTGCAGCTCAAATCGTTGCATTTTCTCACCATTTTTCCATTCTTCGTTACCGTGTTTGGCCTAGAAATTGGCCTAAATTGGCCTAAAATGCTAATGCTTGAAAATCTGCCACAACTCCTCAGCTCTACTGATATTATAGTGTGCACAATACTTCCACATATGTTTTCCTTAGGAACTGGGAATCTCAAAAGCATTGTGGGAAAAGTTACTGTGACTGTAAACACCAGTATAGCAACACTGAACAAAAATACATGTATCGTTTTAAATGGAACTCGGCCTTTTAATGTCAGAAGAAATGTTCAAGAGAATTGCAGAAGCTCCTTCTGTGACTGCGATCAGACAGTGTGTGTGTGTGTGTTAGGACAGTGTGTTTTAATCTATATGTTCGTATACTAAGTGAATTTATATTTTCAAACTCACAGGCGAATAAAGACAATGTAAATCATGTATTATACGTCTAACATATCTGCTTCTTGTGCTCTTTCTCTCACCACTGTGTCTCTGCAGACATTGTCTCCCTGGGTTGGCTTGAGGAAGATCAACGTGTCTTACTGGGGCTGGGAGGACGCGTCACCCTTCACCAACACCAGCCTGCGTTGGTTACCTGGAGAGCCCAGCGACTCGGGCTTCTGTGCCTACCTGGAGCGGGCGCAGGTGGCTGGTCTTAAAGCCAACCCCTGCACGGCCACCACCGACGGCCTGATCTGTGAAAAACCTGCCGGTGAGATGGAATGAGTGAAGGAGAGAGAGAGAGAGAGAGAGAGAGAGAGAGAGAGAGAGGAGAGAGAGAGAGAGAGAGAGAGAGAGGAGAGAGAGAGAGAGAGAGAGAGAGAGAGAGAGAGAGAGAGAGAGAGAGAGAGAGAGAGAGAGAGAGAGAGAGAGAGAGAGAGAGAGAGAGAGAGCACAGAGCACAGGATACAACTCAGACTGGAGGCTACAGTTTATTTTCTGTTCAGACAAATTAACAGGTGGTAAAACAAAACTCCTGGGCAAAAAGTATCAACGAATGAAAGAGACGGTAAACCGTTAAGAAGAATTCCAGTGATTTGGCTCACATTTCTCAACCACACTGACATTTTCTGTGCTGTTAGAATGAGTAAAGTAGGAGCTGTGTTCAATGCATCCTTTGCTGTTTGATGAACTCAATCTCACATCGAACTTCTAAAAGTTTGTCGTCTGTCTCCGTTTGTCCCCATCGCTCAGGGAGTCCGCAGAGTCAAAGTGCCCGTCCCTGTCGGACACCTTGCTCCCTGCGCGCCAGCTGCGCCAACTGCACCAGCCAGGCCATGGAGTGCATGTGGTGCAGCAGTACGCAGCGCTGTGTCGACTCCTCGGCGTACGTCATCTCCTTCCCCTACGGACAGTGTCTGGAGTGGCAGACCCAGGACTGTGCAGGTGAGACGGGGGGGAAAGTGAACACGGGCGCGGGGTGTCGGTCATGATGATTTTCCGTAGTAACTTCAACGCATTAATTTATTGTAATATGATGTACTGTTGCAGTTTAAACTATACATCTATGCAAAGTCACACCCTGTCTGGACCGGCTACAGGGACCCACAGACATTAAATACTCTGAACTTTACAATAAGCTCTTTTCCGTCATGATATTTCAACTTTTACTGAACTTTTTTTTAGATCTCTACACTCTAAAGTAGATCATCTGGCAAGACTTTTGGTCTTACTGTTGGTGTTATTTCGGGTTTATTAGCCACATGGGGTGTGGGAGACATGGTGGCGGGTGTTCGACTTGCATCTCCCACCGCGGGGCATGCTGAGGTGTCTCTGACTCCATCCTACTGTGCTCTGCAGAGTTAGGGAGGAGGAGGTTTATTGAGAAAGGTATGGCTGCCATTGTTTGCCAAGTGGCTGCGTGGACACAGTAGAGTCATTTAGTCTTTCAAATGTCTTCTGGATACTTGGCTTTGATACTTTCTTTATGTCCATTTCTTGTATACAGTTTATCGGTGCACTCAGTCTTTTTTAGTAACTGTCAATTTTGATCTTCTCCTTTTGGATCAGTAAATGTCAACTCGGAGCGCTTTCTTCCGTAAAAACTAAAGTAGATTTAACAGCCCGAAACAGTCTCCAATTCCCTTAAAGTGTGTTTTTCTTCAGGTGGCTTGTGTAGGAAACAGATGAAGCAGAATGCATTCTGGGCCTTCGCCGATCGGCGCTGGAGCCGATAAATATGATTGTAACTTTTCCAGTGTTAGTGGGTGTTAGTGGGATTGTTGTCCAGTGGGAAAGGGGCGACACAGTTGAGGTCAAACGTGTGTGGCTATGAGCTTAGATGGATAGATATAGATGAATGAGGTGGTGTATAGGGCTCCGCTCACACCTCTGATGATGCAACGTTGTGTGAACATGGAGTTATTATAGACTCCTTTCCTATTGATCCCTTTCTTATCAGCAGTCAGGTCTCCACCTCGCACACACACTGACACAAACACTGAGGCAGCGCCACCTCTCCTGTAGCTACAGGGCAGAAAATCGATCATCTACAGTGACACATGACAAGCTCAATATGAAGTCCCGGCTGCTGTCTCTTAACATTCCTCTCATATCAACACCTCCCCGGGGATGCTGGAGGTTCTTCAGACAAGTACGTACAGTAGATGTGCAGGAATGTTTGTCTATGTGAGAAACAAGAAGATCATCAACCATGAAAACGGAAATATTCCTTGACTGTTATTAAGTCATTTATGTGTAACATGGTCTTCAGTAGTAGAAACAAATAATAAGTACGACTGATTTAAAATGTATTCATATCATTCACTTAAACAAAATACATTGGATGGGAAAGAGTCACACACCTGAGTCTTTGTCTATAAGAACAATGAGAATAGGCAAACTGCAGAAGTATATTTTACATTATTTTGCACAACAATTTCCTTTTTTTCCCAAATCAATGAAGCATTTAACAAGCAAATAAAACAAATAATAACCGACCTAGACAGAAGACTTGACAAACCTAAGTAAGTGTTTTAATTATGTTCGTTGCTGTTTCATTTCGGAAAAGTCGAGGCAAAAATAAAAGCATATTTCTTCTAGTTTCTAATGGAAGAAAATATATAAAAAAATCAAACTGTCAAAGTACTCCCCTGTGGCAAAACTTTTGTAATGGTGTTTTCTGTCTTTTGTTAGACAAATAGTCAATTTGTACTCCGTGTTCTTGTTTCTGAGGAGTTAAGAAAACAGCTTCAAAGAGTTAGAGATGTTCTTATCTCGTGACTGGTGATTATTATTCCTTGCTGGTGCCAGACAGCTCTTCAGCCTACTGTTAGCAAGCCACGATTGTTTTCCCTTCTTTTGTTTTTAGATTCAGCTCTTACATAATGGCTCTCCTTTTTTTCTCCTTTTCTCTTTTATTATTCATATCTCAGTTTGGTGGCAGAAGGTGTGTAGGAGGCCTTTGTTCTGCCACTCTTCACCTGTTGCTCAAACTATGGCATATCAAATACGACATGTTTTCCCCAAGTACAGCATTGTTGCTCTTCTACAGTCCCTCACTGTTCGCTTTGTGTTTCATACTTTCTGCTTCACTAATGGATTAATCGTGTCTTGTTTGGGAGACCATGTCTGCAGGCCACAGCTGAAGGATTCATGACCTCGGCTTTGGAAGCTGCTTCGCAAAAAACCCCACTATTGCTTGTGTGAGAATCCAATTTGAACTGGGTCATTTCTTTATCAGATAAATGTGGCCCAAGGCTTTGTGTATCATTCCCATTTTTCATGTCGGCTGGAGGCTCACTACACTCTCTCTTCAGCACTCTTGAAATAATTAGCTCCAGTGTTTTCCCAGCAGTCAGATTTTTTACTTTTTAGAGCTCCTTCGAAAGCAAGCTGATTTTTCAATCCCAGCCTAATTGTGCTGTACCATGCGTTCTCTTTATAGAATGGACTTTCTTTGGCTCATGTGACAGTTTCAGGCTTCACACTGTGTTCTTTTCTTTTTATCTCTCATCTCTGTGCCTTCAGCATCTGGTCCCTAAAGGTCTTGCACATGCAGCTATATGGCGGTGAATATGGCAACTGTAAATGAGTCTGCAAAATAACCCTTTTATTCCAGATGTCGTCAGGTAGCACTCCTCTTTACATAGCTCGTGAGGTCGACGTTTGCTTATGGTGTGTTCCGGCAGTAGCCACTGTGGACGCCCACGTGCAGATGTTTATCCTGCGTCTATCCTGTCGGTACTGCTGGCAGCCGATTTTTCATTGTTGTTCAGTAAATATATAGAAAGATACAGAATGAGCCGACTTTAACAAACAACAGCTTTGGAGATGGAGAACAACTCTCACATACCAAGGCACAACCGATGAATCAGTTCCGATGCAGTTATACAGTCGATATCGGGAGCATAAGAGCAGAAACTAGTGTTCAGCGAATGCCGGTCCATCTACAGGGCAGTGAAGAGCTCCATGCTACCACAGCAACAACAGGAATCTCTAGCTCCGGTCTTAACCACAGAGCAGAACTGATGTCATTCACAAACCTGTCCTAAGCTGCAGTCCATATTGTTTACTGCGTTGGCTCTGTACTCCCAACGCATTCGTTTTTGAATGAAACAATGAGTGGTTGAAGTGCTGCCGTTTTGATTTGAAGGTGCAAACATCCTCAACTGATTGACAGTGTAAGCAATGTAGCCTTTTTTACACTCAGTTCACCAATTATAAGTAATTGTAAAGTAATAATGGATGGTTGTGAAACAGCACCATTCAAATAAATATAATTTTTCACTTCTCTTTGTGAAATTCAATTTGCAGTGTCATTTGAAAGTTGCAGTTTAATAAGCGAAATACAGTTTTTTTTAAAATGTATTTTTAGTACAAAACAGTAAAGTATATATAGTTTATTTTAATACATATTAACTGCAAACACCATACTATGCTATTTAGTAGTTTGCGCTACAGTACTGAAGGCACTATGTGTTCAGGCCCATTGTTCTCCTGCATTGTCCTAAAGTTGCCGTCTGTAAACGACCCGCAAACGATTATTCAAAGCTTACATTCAGAACATTAAACTTTAAACATTAAACATTTACTCATTGAAGTACGACATGCTGCAGGACAGACATAAAACAAAACATAAAAATATTAGAAACACCTTTCAATGTTATAGTCAGTCAATAACACCACCTATAACCGCAGCATCAAAATATATTATAAAGATAATTCAACACCTCTCTGCCCTGTTTTAAAACGATAAAACTAAAAGACGGGGTTAAGCACAAGAGTCTTGGATTACAGTCTCCAGGAGCTTTTTATTCCTTCAGTCACTCACTGTGTGTATTTTTTAGACAGGTGAATACAGCCCCCCTCCCCTCTCCCCCCTCCCAGGCCAGATGATGGTTATGTTGTTGTAGCCGATATTGGTTTTGCTGTGCAGAGAAATAGGTTTATTTTCTCTGAGGCAATCCTCACAAAACACCGGTGTGTGTGTGTTTGCTTTTTTTCCGACACACGCTGCCCGTCTGCCGGTTCGTGGCTTCCCATGGTACGAGAGGAGCGAAGGAGAAGGCAGCTTATGGCATCTGTACTTGATGTATTATGTATGGAGGGGGGGGGCTCACACAGATCTGTACGCCGCCGGCTTCAGCGATGCTAACCGTCAAGTACTGTAGGAGAAAATGGATTACACAAGATGAAGCCAGACGACGCGTGCCATCCAGGGACGACGAACATCAAACTCCGGTGCGATGAACAGAATGTGCCACCGAGATGATTGTGCTGAGAGAATTTTTGATAAGATGAATATACCCCCAGCGGGAACCAGCAATCCTTCTTTGCTTCAACAAGATAACCTAAGTTCCCTCAGAACATATGACATGTGTTGTGTTTAGGCATCCTCCCGGTTATTTCTGTCAACGAGGACAACCTCATATTTTTCTTATTTTCAATTGAGCCCTATATGTTGGGAAGGTTTTTGGAAAGGAACACGGTGCAGAGTAGAAATGTGGACTTTATTTCTGTTCCTATCACATAAAGCACGTGGTGGATGTTTGCTATATAGCAGCCAACGTGTTTCTTGTTGACAGAACTTTGAAGGCATTAGGGCTCCCGGTCTCCGAGTGACGACGGCAACTTGTGAAAGTTTTGAGCGAGTGATGTTTCGTGGCGCCGGCTGAGATGCAAAACACGCGTCTATCTGGATTTGACCTAGTTACTACATTTCTCCTCCTGCTCTTAGACCCTACAGATGTGGCTGTTCCTGGCCAAAAATATCATGAACATTCTGTTATTCTGTACGTCAACTCAGTAAAATATGAAAGCCTCGTTCTTTTAAACTCAACTATCTCTGACTAACTTGTTTTAAATGTATCCATCTTATGGCGAGACACCACAGGTACATAACGTAAAAGAAAAATAGCTAATTGACTAAATAAAGGAATAGATATGGCCGTGACAATTCACAAACAATGTGAATTTTGGATGTTTTCTCTCCACCAATCTGAAAGAAGCTACATTTACTCTTTTGACCAATTGACCAGTGCATGAAACAAAGGGTTCTGCCTGTGTTATCTGCAGGTCGTCAGTCCTAAAATGCCTCACAAATGAAGCAGAGTTGTCCTTTTGTAACATGCTAAATCCACCAGCCTTACCTCATAATTCAGTGGCAGTAATTGCTTTAGATGTAAACGACTCTTTTGCCTCTACTGGAAATCGCCTGGAGCTAATGTCATGTAATAGCACAAGGTGCAGCTAAATCTTTGGCGCTGTTAGCTAAAGCTGGCCTTGTACACCCTGCAGGCACACGCGTGCTCCCTTATCCTCATCTACCCCGAGTCCACAAGACTATACAAGGCAAGAACCTCTCTTCATTCTTTCCATGTGGAACGCAGATTTGGCCAGATAGTTGGAAATGCTATTAAAAATCAGCTCATGCACAGAGCACATAGCAGGTAAATTATATTATCGGCACAGAAACCACAGTTTAGTAAGTGAGCATGTAAGGACTTCATGTTTTCTATCAATGCAGGGGTTGTCTCTCACATCTGTAAGACTCGTGTCATGTGGTGTCCTCTGGGCCCCCTTTCTTCATATTTGTGGCATGCAGCCAGATGCCTGAAATATTTGATGCATTTGCTGTCACGGATTTTGACATGTTTCACAAATGAATTGCAGTCAAGCGCTGCAAATGCACCTTGCAATGTGGCAAGTACGTGTGTAGAGATGAACTGTTTGAACGGGTCACTGAAGATGTGAAACTAGAACAGAATGTTTATAGATAGATAGATGGATCCGTCTTGATCCAAGGCTTTAAAAAACAAATCCAGTAAAGTTAAAGGTTCTAGGACATGAAATTTCTCTCACATGCGTATTTTGCTGAATCAAATGGAACCTGTTGTGTGGATCATAATGTCCGTTTGTACCCAAAAGCTGATTTTTGTGAAATGTTTATGAGAAATGCAACTGTTTCCATAAAAGTGTCTGTCAGGTGTAAAAGGGGTTCACCTCAAGGCAAACACATTGTTTTTCGTACACTGATCAGCTTTAAGATTCTGGGCTGTTCTGCTTCTTCTCTCAGGCTAGAGGAAAGAAATCATCCAAAATACACATTTAGGCGTCAATTTCACTGCTCCGTCTGTTCGCGTCTGTAGATTTCTCCTAAATTCACCAACATTTCTGAAAACTCGTAATGGAAAACACGTGAGTAATCAACTGGGATGTCTATTGATTATTGTTTTACCCTTTAGTGTAGTGTGACTTTTACAAAACACATCTTTTTCTCAGACTCTGAGACAGAAATCTCCACTTCAGTAGCAATTACGTACACCAAGCTTTCCAGTTTCATTAACAGCCTGAGATAGAAATGATCAAATATGTGAAAAAGATTAGTTGACAGTATTTCCCGATTAAGGGAGTGATACAAAGCAGGGGGGAGACATGGCTGCCACATAGTGGGTGCAAATTGGATCAATTATATCAAAGATAGATGAAGACTTTTGTGAAAATACAAAGGTTTGGCACATTTGTCTTACAAAGAGCGGCTACCAATTCCCTGCAATTTGAGTCATATTTGAGAAATTGATGAACGGCCTGATATATTTATTGGGTATTAAAGTCGTGGGTGTATAAATATGTACTTTTCTAGCAGACGAAACCCCACTGTGTGGTGGATTTGGGGTATTCTGTTGAACTGCCTCTCTTTGAAGCGTTGACTATAGTGGAGATCCAGAGTGTTGTCGGAGGAGAAGTAAAATGAGGGAAGAAAAGAGGGGAGGTAAAAACCGGAGGGAGGAACGCGGTAGGGGAGACACGATAGAAGAGCAGATGAAGAGTTTCTTTTCTTTGGGATTTCATTTATGCCTAAAGTGTATTAGTGTCATCCCGAAAAAAAACAACGAATCTAATTAAATAAAAATGACAGGAAATGAGGGAGAAGAGGGTACAGTGGCAGCTCTTACAGAGCACGAGAGGGGAAGACGGCTTAGTGAATAGAGACCGCCAAAAAGATGCAAAAGAGGAGGATAAAAATGTGGCAGAGGGGAGATAAAGAGTGAATCCGAGAGAAGAAGTTTGTAATTATAAAGGGGCCGAGAGAACAAATGAATCAGCATTGCTGCAGTTGAATAATGCAACGAGGGGAGCACACACACACACACACACACACACACACACACACACACACACACACACACACACACACACACACACACACACACACACACACACACACACACACACAGAGGACAGGGGGAGTATTTCAAGCAGAGCTAGCTAGCAGGGACACAGAGAGAGAAAGAGATCCATGTTCAGCTAGAACATCTGTGGCTTATGGAAATGGCTCGTGTTCAAAAGAGAAACAACTTTCTGGAGAAAATGCTAATTTGACTTGACGCTGCATTTGAATCACCTTCGCCGGGGCCAAAAAAGAAAACAGCGCCTCGGATAACTCCCCTCAACCTTTTGGGTTTGTTGTGTACACGCCGAGATACCCACTGAGTTTATATTCCTACCTTTTCTCTCGTGCGTATTCCCACCCTCGCTTTGTAGACTTAAAATTCACTATGACGGGAAGACACGTTGATGTCGAGAGTGACGGACTCAAAACGAGCTGTAAAGTTAAAACCTGGGGAAAGGCCGGCTTTTCCAGAAAGAACAACAAAGAAAAGCTTGAATTCTTATTCTTCTCACTTATCGCCACATTCAGTGAACATAAAGGGCTTCAGTATGGAGATGTTGTTTTCTATTACAAGTATTGAATGCCATACCATAAAGAAAGTGTCATTTTTAATTTGCACCAGTGATGTGTTTTTGAATGTCACATCCACTTTATGAATACAAATGCGTTTCTCAACACGCTGAATGGTGTGGGGAAGAAAAGTCCATTTCTTTCTGAATGTCGAGGGTCAAAGAAAAAGGTGAGAACAAAAAGATGCTAAGTACATTAGAGGAGGCAGATCCCCGGAGGTGTTTATTGTGTTCATGCTCAGAGCTTGGAGCTGTTAGGATTAGCTTTAGTACAGTGTGAAGGACAGACTGTGGTCAGAACACGCCTTAAAGACGCTTTACCTTCAACGTGTGTCGAGGACAACACTGCTGAAAGGCAGATTTAGCTTCTGTTTAAATGCGTCTGCACAAATACGGCAGCACTAAAATACGTCTGAGCGACGCATTCAAGGTCTTTGTTTGTCGTTCAGTTCATTTAACCTGTTGATATTTGTCAGAGAAGTTCTGAGAAAGAATTACGGACACAATGAGATGAAAATGGAAAACGGTCACCTTCTGATTCATGGTGAATCTGCAAAAACATTGTTTTCTCAAAATTATTTGTTTCTCATTCTCTGAGCCAGAAATCTCCACTTCTTCTCTCCAGTTTCCTTTCTGTCTATATTCTGAAGGTTTCTACAGAGACGTTTGTTCATATAGCATCAGTAGCCTGATTTATAGAACATTTTATTCCTGAGAACATGGCAAAAATAGATTTTTTTTAATGGCTGGTGACATATCTTCTGATTTGTGATGTGATACAAAAATGCCCCAAAATTCCACATCTTTAAATCTATGCAAAATCAGCACATATTTAATAAAACAGTGCTTCATTTAAACAATCAAATAAGAAAGGATCCTGGTGGTTCTATTGGTTTCCCTTATTCACCTGGAGGGTCTCCTCTAATCGGACATCTTGGCAGATCAGAAAACTCCTTTTCGGTCATTTGCAACACTTTTTGGAAGGCACTGACAACCAGAACCCTCACAGACTCTTCCTCACTTCTCTCTAATTCCTTTCTGTCTCCTTTAATTCCTGATCACCTCACCCCCCCCCCCCCCCCCCCCCCCTTCTCCCTCCCCGCCTCGCATCCCCTCCACAGCCCAGAACTGTTCCGGTCTGAGGACCTGCGTCGAGTGTTTGGAGAGGACGGAGTGCGGTTGGTGCGGCGATCCCAGCAACACCGGCAGGGGCGTTTGCATGGAGGGGTCCTACCGAGGCCCCATGAAGCCTGCCGGCGCCAGGGCCGGGCCCCCGGACAGACTGCGAGACAGGGACATGGTGCTGGATCAGAGCCTCTGTTCATCCGACAGAGGCTACAACTGGGCCTTCATCCAGTGTCCCGGTGAGTGAACAGCTGGAGCGCATGCTCGTCTATTGGTCACATTCTGTCACCCGGCTGAGTAACAATGAATAACACCGCCACTCTCTGTGCTCACCTTCGACAACCTCTTTCATCAATACGCTGAACATAATCTTCCCAATCTTCCTCCCAGCGTGCCAGTGTAACGGTCACAGCAGGTGTGTGAACGGCAGCGTTTGCGAGCACTGTGGCAACCTGACGGCGGGGATGCACTGCCAGAGCTGCATGCCCGGTTACTATGGCGACCCCACCAACGGCGGGAAGTGCAACGGTGAGTGCAAAAGGTCACAGGGCCGTATCGTGTGTTGTTTCTTTGTTTTTTTTGGAGCTGCCAAATTGTCTTTCTCATTATTTCTGTCTTTGATTTAAGTCCTGAAAGTCCTTGAAACGGAGGGGGAGGAAAAAATAAACAATCGGCTGTCTGAATGTTTTCTTTTTCTCCTCGACTGCAACAATCAAAGATAGAATCCCTCTATTTCAAAATTGCTTGAAACAAGTTGATCACTCTGAGACAGAAGTTTGCTGTGGGAAAGTTTTGTTTGGCAGAGCTCAATTATAGACAGAAGTAACTCAAGTAAAAGGTTTTTTCCTTGTGTGTTTTGGATGAAACCCCCTATTTGAGCTCTGTCTCCTTCACCTCTCGCTCTGAATTGCTTTCATAGAAATAAAGAGCCATTCAAAATGTATATGTATATATATATATATATATATATACATTTTGAATGGCTCTATATATATATATAAATATAATCCCCTGAAGGCAGCCTACAACGCTGTAATAGACGCAAACATCCTGACGGGGGCAGTGCTTAAAAGCTGTGCAGGCTTTGTTTTCCGTTGAGCTCGTGGCGACCAGCGGAGCCGGGATCGAGGTCTGCAGACAGTGAGGGAGCAGCAGAGAGAGAGAGAGACAGAGAGAGACAGAGGGAGAGAGAGAGAGACTTGAAAAGATGGTGCAGATGAAGGCTCGCAGAGGTGCACGCACGGTTCATGGGCATCCATATTTTTCTGCTTGGAATCCGCCTGTCAGCAGCTTTGTTTTGCTTCACATTCAATTAATCACTGCAAGCAGGGTTTGTTAGCTTGTGTGTGTGTGTGTGTGT
The DNA here is from genome assembly GCF_910591455.1 of Pholis gunnellus. Taxonomy (NCBI): domain Eukaryota; kingdom Metazoa; phylum Chordata; class Actinopteri; order Perciformes; family Pholidae; genus Pholis; species Pholis gunnellus. Next base: position 20,817,279 of record NC_136538.1, read on the forward strand.
GTGTGTGTGAGAGAGAGAGAGTTAGATAATAGAAAGCAGAAGCCACAGGAAAATCCGGGGGGGCTGGGGCTTTTGGAAGGTGTATGATACAGTACGGGCCTGAATGGGAGATGTAATGAATGAATGAGTGAGTGACTGCTGGAGTGTGAGTGAGGAGGGCGGGGGTTGGGGGGGGGTTGGGGAGTGAGCGGGAGGTGCAGTAACATCAGTCTCGCTGTGACAGATGTGCTTTTTGGCTCGGTGGCGGCGTGACATTAAATCGCTCTTAATCATTTTCTTATTTCCTGAGTTGACTGGTGTCTCCGTCCCTGGCGGCTCCTCACAGCGAGCGCAGCGCTGATAGATGCACGCCTCTCTCCGCCTCCGTACAGGACAGCCTCTGATGCACTTTGCTCTTCTACTTTGGCTTTCTTTGCCACATTTTCTGTTCCGCTCCCTCCTCTTTCTCTCTGTCTTTTTGGCATTTCCCGTCGCTCCCCAGTCACGTTTTTTCCTGCCGTTCCTCTCCCCACATGGTCCATTCTCTACACCTCGTTCATGCCTCCTTTCCTTTTGTTGTTCAGGCCGTATTTGTTCAATTAATCTAGCCCTTTCCCCTCTTTCATCTTTTCTTTTTTTTTCTAGCGTCTTCTCTCCTCTTTTCTCTTCTCCCTTCTCATATCTCCTTTCCTTTCCCCACCAATTCTCTTCTTTCCTCCTTTTCTGTCCTCCTTCCCCGTTCTTACTTTTCTTCTTCTCTCCTTATCTTCTTTCTTTTGCTTTCCATCCCCTCTTCTCTTCTTCCTTCCCTTCCCTTTTCTCACCTCTTTTCCTCATGTTCTACTCTGCAGTCCTCTCCTCACTTCTTTACTGCCGTCATCTTCCTTTTTCGTCCCCTCATTTCTTTTCATTTCTTTTCTTTTTTGTCCACCTTTCCCTCCTTTCTCTTGTGTCCTCTTGGTTTACTTTCTTCTCTTCTCTCTTCATCTCATCCCCTCCCCAGTGAACAGGTGGTTAAACTGGATTTGTAGAGAGGCTTGTGTCATTGGTTCTCGCCTCCCTGGAGCTTCTGTTTTTGTCTCCACTGATTGCACTGACCCGACTCATCCGTCCGCCTCCATCCGACTTAAACCCATCTACCTTTATTTCCTTCCACCTTCATTTTTCCCTCTTTTACTTCTTCTACACTCCTGTCATTCCCTCTTACAGATCACAATAAGTCTCTGTCTTAAATAGTCCATCTGTCCATCAATCCATTCATCCGTTCTATCTCCATCTCTCTTTATAAAAAGGACCACTAGATTTACCTTGAGTTAAATGGCCGGGAGGCAATGACGTGTGGCCGATTAGAGGACTGAATGATTGAGAGATGGCTTTCGCGGGTACCAGGGAGGGGAGAAGGCCTCGGCTCATAGGGTTGTAAAAAGGATGGACGGGTCAGAGAGGCAGTGGGGGAGGGAAAAGGGGGAGACGGCGTGAGAGAGAGGAGGCAACAGGGACAAAGACGGAGAAAGAAACACAGATGAAACCATGTGGTGAGACACACAAGGTTAATATCGGAGGAAAAGGACAGTTGCCCTTGGATGGAGAGACGATGAAGGAATAGAGGAGGAGATGGAGGGATAAAAAGAGGAGGAGATGGAGGACGGACAGAGGAGAGGAGAGGGGAGTCTGTCCGTTCCCCCTGTCCCTCTGACAGATGATTAACTAACCTTGTCAAATGTGGATGAAGTGTGTGTGTGCAGGGCATTAGTGTCCCTTTTCTCTGAATGGACCGTTCACCTTGTCCTGCACACACACCAAATCAAACGCACTCGTGCCAACCTTCAGCTGCAGCGGACAACATGTTGGATGTCTGTTTAGACTTTTGCTCCCTCAGAGGAGAACATGCATTTTAAGAGGCGTTCGGGAAACCCGCATGTTTTTATGCACATACTGAGAGTCTTTCATATTCTGTTGATTTCGTCTCTAGTTTCTATCACAGCGGAGAGACAGACAAACAGTTTTCCCATCACATGTATCAGTGGAAGGGTTGCGCTTTTAAACATCCGCACATGGAAGTAGTGCAACCACACTTGTGTTACTGAATGGTTGTGTGGGATTTGTGGTTTGCTTAATTAATGGCACATAAACAGTAGAGAGAGTTTAAAGTGGATTCATACATCTCTGTCAGGGTGTTACAGAAGCTCTGCCTCCTCAGAGATGTGACGTCAAGTCATGGTGCAGGGGAGACACACGTTCTCATTCCAACATGCTGACAAAACCACTGAGTAAGGTGTAGAAGAAACATCATGTCTGGGCTTTAAAAGTTAAATGTGAACAATGTCAACATCATGCAATTTGGAGACTTTTGGATCTGGGAATATGGGGTCTGCTGTTTTCTGTTTGCGTCGCCATCTTGTTTTTTTGGAACCAAAAGAGACACGAGAGGGTGGAGCTAAGTACAACGGAACACCCTAAAGCATACCTTGTTTTATTGTCTATTTAACTCTAAATGGATAATTTACTAAATGAACATCATGCTGTATTAAAGAAGACTTGAGACTAGCGATTGAGACCATAAACTCATGTTTACAATGTTTACTGAACAAGTGAGAAGTAGAGTCATTTCTTCATAGACTTCTAAACAATGAGACTTATTTTTGCAACCAGAGGAGTCGCCCCCTGCTGGTCATTAGCAAGACTGCAAGTTAGCCTCACTTTTCAGACCCAGAGTTTGCCCTCTGCGTCTGTATCGTGGGGGTATTAGGGAGCAATCTGATTTCCTAGCAGCTGAATGTGAACAGAGCCTTTTGGAATATTCAGAATGTCATCGTACAAGACACTTGATATATTTCATATAGTTTCTTGTGTTGTTTTGGTGCTGGTGCTCAGGTTCAGTGAGGTATCACCAGCAGCAGGCAGACCACGGTGCTCCCCATGCCTCCTTCTGAATTGTCTCCCAGGCAAGACTTCGGCTTGTGTTGTTTTTCCCTGTGCTTGTTATCTTTTGCTACCCAGCGCTTAAGCGTGCAATTCTCCTCTGCCATCAGCGGCTCATGCTGAACAGTTTTATTGCTTCCATAAATTTTGCATGATTCACATCAGCGGCTCCCCGTGTCCATCTCGCTCTGATACTCGATCTCTCTCTGCACTACCTCACTTGCTGTCTTACACAGAAACGCGACACAAGTTAAAGGTTGCTGTTGGCTCTTGAGGACGTTTTGTCAAGTGTCCTCGTCTTTTTACGGGTTCAGCTCAGTTCAGTGTCTGTTTCTTGTGTGGCTACGGGGCTTCTGGTGATCTTCAGGCTGCCATTGTTCCAAAAGGGAAAGGAAAGAATAAGATGTATAAATACAGTAATTGTTTCTCTATTTTCTTGTAGTGAAAGTGTTTTTAGGTCAGGACAGGTATCTTTTCTAGCAGAGCGATTCTTTTTCTTTTTACAGTGCACTTAAGACCGTGCAGTTGGTGAATAATCTGTGTGGTTATATACTTTAGCTTGAAGGGCCACATTCTGAAGCACTTAAGCTTAGTTTATACTCGCTGTAGTGAAGCGCCAGAAAAAGATGTAATCACGGTCTGCGCGAGGTGCACGGTGCTCGGTCGTGCACCTCTGAATTTTTCTAACATGGCGTGCGCAATCAGAGCCTTTTAGACGTGTAATAGTTCACTGATAAAAGCACTATTTACATGTCTAGGGATTATACAAAGAAGGTCAATGCGCATTTAAATGCTTGAGAAACAGGAGGTCTGAAAAATCTTCATTTGAGTATGTGTTTTGCAACCAAATCAAATTGTTTAGAGGATATTCAATTTCTTTCTTTATAATGCATGTCATACTTAACTTCTTTTTTTACAGGGCTTGTACAAAGTCAATAAAGTAGTCCATGAATATGAGATATGCGTTTACAGTTAATTACAATCCCTCCTCCTCCTCGGCATTGTGGAAGTTGGTTTATGGCGCTTTGACAGTTTCACTAATTGTCTTTTTGATTCTTCGCAGTTCATTTTGTTTGTATGCCCTCTGGCGTTTCCCAGAATAATGCAACAAGCAGCGCATTTTAGCATAAGCGCCTTTGTGCACGCTCAGAGCTGACGCGCATCTGCTCCGGCTCCGGTGCCAAGAGTGTAAACAAAGCTTTACAGTTCAATTAAGGTGAATGAGCTGACTTTTAGCATTCAGTCGTTCACATAAACTAAAACCAACCTCCAGTTGGCTATGGCAGGGTTCCCGCTTAATTCCTAAAAGGCATTGAAAAAATTATCTTTCAAAATTCTAAATAATGTAAAAAAAAAAAAAGATTGACCAAATGCCTCTCGCATTAACCTCACGCAGATCTGGATAGCGAAACCAACAACACTCAACAACCTGCCGTATGTCACATCAAACGAACACTTGCCTCTTATGTTCAGCACTCAATTTCAAATTTCAACTTTACCTCAAGACCGTCCTTACTAAAGCAACAGCGTTGGTCGTTTGTTCAACCACTTAAAATGTCCTTCATTTACTTTCCTGTGAAGCGACCGCTTGTGGAAACGTGACCAAGGACTGTCCTCTATCTGCAGCTAACATGGGAGTGATGGAGGAGGAGGTGCTGCTGGTGTCCCACCACAAGGCTGTCACCCAGAAAGCATGATTAAATACAAATAATTTGCAAAATCAAGTATGTTTTGAAGTGAAGTTATGTCCATTAGGTTTTCTATTAACATAAAGAGGTCCATATCCGCTTGTAGTGACTTGAGCATTAACAGAACATATGTATGGACACTGATTCCTTTTAGGGTAAGATTGTGGTTATATTTAATACAAAAAGGTCTCCAGTGACATCAAATGTGTGTTTTCTATTTAAGTGGACAAATTGCCGGTTTTGTTGTAAATGTACCAACACCTGTTTTCCAAATGAAAGCAACATGACATTGTTTTCCTGCCGTCACTACACAGGCAGCTGCAAGAATCTCTGTTTCCCATCACAAGAGGTCACTTCAAATTCAAACAAATAACCGATGCTGTTGTTTTCTTGTGAGACTGGTCTCTCCTGTCTCCATCGATCATGTTTTGTCCCCCCCCCCCCTCTCACCTACCTTCTTCCCTCTCTCTGTCTCTCTGTCCCTAATTTTGAGGTTTTGATGCACAGTCACTGAGCAGGGTGCAACAGCGGGAGTTCTTTGTAAATTTGTGTTCAGTGCAGGAGCCATAGAGATGTTGAGTGATGTCTCTGCAAGAAACTGGCAACCCAGCAGCCTCAGCGAGAGACTAGGACAGACAGGACAGCAGCGTAGTGTGTGTGTGTGTGTGTGTGTGTGTGTGTGTGTGTGTGTGTGTGTGTGTGTGTGTGTGTGTGTGTGTGTGTGTGTGTGTGTGTGTGTGTGTGTGTGTGTGTGTGTGTGTGTGTGTGTGTGTGTGTGTGTGTGTGTGTGTAATGGATCAGACAGAGCCAGCTGTTGTTGAGCTTCAGCAGCAGTAGAGCAGCAGACAAAGGATGCTGCCTGCAGAGTCGCTCCATTCAGTCTTCTCTGTGGAGAAGCTGCCAAATCCACTCTCACCTGCTGTCTTAAGTGTGTCTGTCGGTGTGTGTGTGTGCGCATGTGTGGGATGTGTGCTCTATGTGTTTATGTACCTGTGGAGCCTTGTGGCGGAAGTACCCAGCATTCTCAGCGGTATCCAGTCATCTTCCCTCTGGCAGCTCTATTCCTGGCTTCAGCCTGGTCAACAAATGAGCGCATAGCAAAATTAAAAGTAGACACACACACACATGTACCCACACACAAAGCCAAGCCACACACACACACAAAGCCACACACATACAAATGATTCTTTAAATATGATTTCAAACGGCTTTTGAATGCTTTTTGATCTCCAGTCAGCTGCTGCCGTGAGTCATGTTTTGTCTAGAATTAGCTGCTTTCTTTGAGACGCCATGCTTTCATTCTTGGCTTCCAGCTCACGCACACATTAACCAGGATCAAATAAATATAACTGGCTCCCATGCTATCATGTCTGACAAGCAGTATAGCGTTGAATAAAAATGCCGTATTTAGACCAACATGACAACTTGCGCCACAAAAATGCAACCACGCCGCCTCACACACACAGAACCACATCACACAGCGATTTAGAAAGAGAAAGAGAGGCGCAGCCACTCAGCTACATCATTGATTGTCCTGTGGGTGACAGAACTTATTAGATGTCGGAACAGTTTCATAATACATTTGGACTATATTAAAGGGCGGGTTCATCTGCGTTGTTTTCCCGGGGTTTTTAAAAGGAAACGCCCACTCAGCCGTTTGCAAAAAGCAGTGACGTAGGCGATCAAAGTAAGCTCATCAATAAGGTTATGAGTAGTGTGAGCGCTAGCACGAGCTGAGTCAGCGTTAGCTGTGTTTTTTGTGTACTCTTGTGTTCAGCTGGTGAAATGATGGCTTTTGTCAGTGGAGTCTTGTTGTCCTCACTCAAAGTTAATATTCAGATCCACATAAGTTGACCAACTTTTTTGCAAGACTGCATTTGGCAAGTCTATAGTTGCATCAGGTGAGCAAACATACACTTTGATTACTAGGCTTTAAAGTCTTACGCTGTAGCATACATCTTTTTCGATACTTCTATTTTTAAATGTATCTATGAAAACAAAGGTTTATTCCTGTTGAAAATCGGCTTTAAATCATACAAGTATGTTATTATGAGGCATTATTGTATTAATCTTGTGAGATAAATAGTCCTAAAATAACTGACCCTAACATGATTATAACTTTAATTAACCAGGTTCACGGATTAGAGGAAAGTTAAGACGAGCTGAGAGAAGCAATCTATATTGAAGGGCTCTTTGATATCACTGGTATGAAAATCATTTTTCTCTTCGTATGCGAATATATATGCGTGTGTGTGGTTCCACATATTTTACAGACTTCCTACCTCTCTCTTCTGTGATGTTTGCCCTCGACCCTTCCCCATTATCCCTTCATTAAACAGAGGAATATAAAGCCCTGTCCGCTCTTATCGAGCCAAACTGCCCCGTCTGTGGAACTGGACAAAGGAAAGGCACGAGTCAGCAGTAGGTGGAAGGTGACATTGATGATGATGAAGATGATGAAAAAAATATTCATGGAGACGAGCACTTTTGATCGTAATCTGGGGGAAACGGCAAAGTAGGGTTTAGTGGCACAGTGAAGAAAAGGGAATATTGAATTTTGAGAGCATTGTGGCAAAAATAAGTTGTGAATGGAGGATCAACAACACCAATTCACAAACCACTTATTTTCAGGAAATATATTTATATTTGACGATTCTGCAGCGTTAGATTCATTTCCAAATGTTTAGCAGTGACCAGAGTTCACATCACTTCTCACAACGTAAATTATATATTTTTTTTTTTACGGTATTTTTTATTAATATGATTTTGAATACAAACCCAAACTAATCCTCCTTTATTAAACAAGGCCAGTGTCTTTGCTTAGAGGGTTGCTGGTTCGATCCCTGCCACCTCTAGAGGGATTGTGTGAAGTGTCCTTGACTGATGGGCAGGTTGAATTTACAGAGTAATCTGAGGCCTTTCAGTGTATGAATGGTGTATAACAAGTATTTTTAAGGTTACTCCTATACATGTTGCAGCATGCATCAAGATGCTACACTGTACATGAGAAGACATACAACTGATTTGCTGATACAGCATTTAAAGCAAGTTGAATGCTTTGCTTATATGTATTCTGTGTCTTGTTTTTTGCAGGTTTCTATAAACCTAAAATAATCTTGCATTGCTATTTGTCTGCTTGTTTGCTGGACTGTTTGTTTGCTTAACGGCATGAAGTCTTTGTCTTTGAGTCAAACAGGAGTTATGGAAATATTTTGTTCAACACTTCTCCCGCTCACACCATCTGGTTATCCTCTCTTTCTGTTCTATCTGCATGTCGTTCTTATGGGGAGATTCTGAAAGAGCAAAAGATAAAGAATAGTAAAAAAAAAAAAACATTTGGAAGATGAAATTCCAGCGATAATTCACATGGTTAGAGGACAAAACAGCTGGCCCTAATTCATTTATTTTATTCATGGCGTGAGCTCGTTGCTTTCTGTCGGAGCAGAGGAGGTGGAGGATACGTACATTTGTTGAAATATCCACCAAGCGATATTTGGCAGCAGCAGACAAGAACTCACAAAAACGCACACAAAAACATCTTTGGAGTAATGTTAAGCACCACACGAGCTCTTGATTTGTTCCTTTGCCATTAAGCTATCTTTGAGTTTCATAACTGTGCGCCCCGTGGGAATAAGACGGAGCAGAGCGAGGATTCTACTCTAATGCCTTCTTATTTCCTCATCTTTACCTGTCTGACTCATAGAGACACACACCTACACACACACACACAAACAGCCCAGTTCCCACCTACACACACACTCAAACACACCCGACAACAGCGTCTTTTGTATTGTGCGTGCACATGCAGAGTCAGTGGGGTGAGAAATTGTGCTCTCTTCAGGGGGCTCGCACAAGTCATGTGAAAAATGATTTATATCAAATCAACCTTTTTTTTTTTTTTTCCTCTGCTAAGAGATCAGGTTTCTTTATATCGCCGCTTATTTCTGTGTTGTCAGCAAGTCTGTTGCTTGATGTGCTTTCTCCTCCGTCCATTTCATTCATTCATGCTCGCGCTCTTTTATGAATCCCCTGCTCCTACACCCCTTCATCTCCAAATTCTCTCTCTCTCTCTCTCTCTCTCTCTCTCTCTCTCTCTCTCTCTCTCTCTCCTCTCTCTCTCTCTCTCTCTCTCTCCTCTCTCTCTCTCTCTCTCTCTCTCTCTCTCTCGTCTCTCTCTCTCTCTCTCTCTCTCTCTCTCTCTCTCTCCCCCTCCCTCCCTCCCTCCCTCCCTCTCCGTCTTTGTCTTTCTGTGTCGGTCAGACGGCAACCTCTGAGTCTGAAACGTGAAGCCAATGCTGAAGTGCCTTTAAAGTTACATTATTTCTAATGGCCATCAGAAGGCAGCTCCTCTGATGCAAACAGAAGTCCCTACTTGACTCTACTTCTCTCTTGATTTATTGCCTCGGTAAACATTGTAAACATGAGTTTATCGTCTCAATCTCTAGTTTTAAAGTCTTCTTCAATACATCATGATGTTCATTTAGTAAATTATGGTCCATTTAGAGTCAAATAGACCATAAAGCAGAGTATGCTTTAGGGGCGGGGCTACCTTGGGAGTGACATGGATAATTGTCCGGTCTGGGAGTTGTTTGTGTTTTTGTCGTACAACTTTAATCCTTTCACATTGTGTTTTCAGTTCATGGAAGTTAATTGTAACCTTTTGGTCGCCTAAAAAATGTCTTACTCAGCGTTCGGTTGTACTTAGCTCCACCCTCTCGTGTAACTTTGAGGGAAACTTGACTTCTTCAATACTTTAATATGAGTATAACTTTCTTTTTAAACATATGTTGTTCACTAAACATGATTAAATGAGATGAGGATTGGAAATGTGCTTCTTTGCCATCTTATCCTGATGAGATGAGTTCAACCTCTGTGTCAACAAAGACCGGTCATATAAGTACGTATCGCAGTCTGGTGTGTCCATCAGTTGGAACCTGAACATCGAAGTCATCCTTTAGTTTTAACAGACAGTTACCGCAGTCTGAGCCGTGTCACGAGCTTATTCGGTCATGTATCTGTCCTTTATCTGTCATGCAGAAACGCCCCGGCAGCCTCGGTGGACTCACTTTGAATGTTGTACACTTAGAACAATGACGGCAGACTGACGGCGCAGATGAAACTCCGCGCTGTAACAACAGCCTGCAGATGCCTAGTTTACTGTTTGATCTGCAGCTTTTGCACAGAATATAAAAGGTGAAAGACAGACGGGGAATGTCTCTGAGTGGCAAACATCACTGGGGAAATAAGTCGTCTATGCATTTACATTAAAAACAAACATCTGCATGTGGCCGGGGATGAAGTTAATGAATGAATTAAAGTGTAGATAGCAGCTTAATACAGGGTTAATAATAACGCAACCGTAGAAACCAGGATTTGACTTTGCCGTTTTATCAAAAGAGTTCGGCTTTATACATCAAATCAAATTCTAGTTCTTATATTCAAGTGGAATACTGGGGATGAAATGTCAGAGTAGCTTCTCATCTCATCAGTCTGCAGAGCAGGCAGCTGGTCTGCGCTGGGACTGCTCTGCTGGAAGCAGGATGCTGTTTGCTGCTTTTGGGGATTACACTGGCTTCATGTTTGTTTGAAGAGGGGAGCGAAGTTAATGCACTTCTCTGTGACAGAATTTGCTCTGTTTCGCTGCGAGAGCTGGAATATTTTGACTTTATATTTCAGAGCCTCAGAGCTCGTGTTATGTCTGTCTGGTCAAGTGTCTTCGTTGGGTTTCTAATTTGGCCTTTGAGATGACAGCGAGATAGTGAAAGCTGAGAGCGGTCCAAGTCTCCTTGTTGTGTCTTGTGTGTGAAGTCCTTTAGATGATTGTGGTATTCTTCATCTCTGGGTGATTCTTTTTTTTTTCTTCTTTTTTTTCTGTCTGTATTGGCTTTTCTCTCGTGCCCATTGGCGAAATCTGTGTGAGTTCACGACTACACATTTCTGCTAGCTTTGTCCTTTGTATGCCTTTGTTGACTGCCTACTGAATCAATATTGTATGAACAGCAGGGTTACCCGAGCCCGGCGCTAACACACCTGTGATTTGTCTATTATCTCAAATCTAAAAGCCACTTTCTGTTACGGCGCCGTTATCTCCCGAACCCTCACGCCTCAGTGTGCAGCTCTGAAGAACATTTCTCTCTTTGTGACGGGTCAAAGTGATTTCAAGTAATAGATGAAAATGGTGTTATTGATGCCTCATCTGCCGTCATGCGCCTCTTTGTTTTTTCTTTTCAAGTTGAAGAACAACAATTTGACTTTCAGCCCGCTGACATTTAAACGCCCCACTGAGCAACCTTGTTTTTCAGCCACTCAAGTGTGTGTGTGTGTGTGTGTGTGTTCCAAAATCTAAATATCTAAAGCTGTGTTTAAGTCTGCTCCCTTGTTTTTTTGCTCAGCGTAAGTGATCAGATCAGGGCCTCTCTTAACTCGCAGAGGAGGAGAACGGGTAGAAGAGGTTGTTTTCCTCTCATTATCCGGTGCCTTGGCTTTACCTTGACCTGAGCGTGCCACTGTTTTATTACAGGAGCTGTCTCTGTGCCAATTGGAGGGAATAAGAACAAAGCACAAAGTCAATTCAGCTGGAGAGGGACACAGGAGAGAGTGGCCTTGTGTGGATGTGAACACACACACACACACACGTACACACCTACACAAGGGTATAGCGAACGTTCTTGTTTGTCTCTGCCATTAGTCACTCCATGCAGAAGTGATTTAGTGTCTAAATTACAGGCTCGGCTCCATGTGAATCATCCGGCTACATCATGCTCTGCTTTTGCATAACAAAACGATTAAAACGATTTTATAAAAAAGGCCCCCGTCTCTGTGGCTAATCAGAGGCGGACTACCTACAATAAATAGCTTCCCAAAGGCACATTTCACCATCCAGGATTTTACCTCGTGCGGTTCAAAACGTTTCAGAAGTTGTTCTACTTTGAATTATATCTTGCCTGATTGCACTTAAAATCTGATGTTGATAAACAGCCTATTTCCACATCAGCCTTTTGAGTGTTTTCTGTGTCTTATTCGTGTTTGATCGTGGCTTTGACTTGGCAGTTGTCATGATGGAGAACAGGACCAAAGGTCTATAACCAGAAAGCCGAAACAACAACGTGTAACATGTAAAAGATGTTCATGTTGCTCCGTAACAGCTGGATGTGAAATGAAGCTGCTGTTTGCCATATCGATTTTAAAAGATAACGATATGTCAGTGTTGTGTTCACAGCTGGTTTCTGCTGCCCCCAAGTGGCCCAAAAAAAAAGAAAATCAGTTCTTTCAGAAGAGGAGCTTGGCGTCATTAAAATCAAACGTCCTCTGGGAACGTAAATGCGCTCAGAAAATGATCCGCGTGTTAGATTTGAACATCTTTTACAATGTGTGATATCTTCACGGCTAGTACGGACAGGAGGAGCAGTTTCAGTGAGCAATAACTCTTTCAATGCTCACATGGGCATGTCAATATTTTTGAAGAAATATGTGAGCTTATCCCTTAAGTGTTCCATCTAATGGGCACTTGAATTTTTTTTTTTTTTTTTAAATGCTGTAAAATAGCTCACTGCTGACCTCATGTTTCCCAGAAACAATTTTCCTTTCAAAGAGTTTAGTAAGCAAATGCATCACATTGTGAAAGTAATGATTTTTGTGTTAGGTTGGATTAGGTAAAGGTGCCTGCAGTTCACTCTTTCCTAAGAACGAGGAAACAAGAGAGAACATTCCAATCAGGAACTTGACACCTATTAGTGCAGAACGACTCAGAGCATCAAGATACTTTAGTGTTTCTCGGAAAGTGAGTGATTTGTCCGTTTCTATCTCCCCCGTCCCTCGTCTCCTCATTACACTCTCCTCTCTCCAGCTCAGCTTTCTTCACCTTCTTCCGTACCTTGCCTCTCTCCTCCCCCCCTCATTCTCATCTTTCTTCCTCCGTGCCTCCTCCCACGCTCTTTGTCTGCATTTATTCCCTCAACTCGAACATCCAACACATTGTTAAAAGGATTATTGTGTTTTTATACATTTATGCAGGTTGTTGTGCTGGACGCTGAGCAGCGCCACTGCAGTCGATTACTGCCTAGCTCAAGGGCACCTGAGCAGTAGTTGCTTCTCAAAGTTGTCTTTGAGAAGATGTCGGGTTCTGAAAACTGTCATCGTGTCTCCACACCACAGACTCTTCTATGAAATTCCAGAGATCAAATCTCAACACATCTCTCTCTCTCTCTCTCTCTCTCTCTCTCTCTCTCTCTCTCTCTCTCTCTCTCTCTCTCTCTCTCTCTCTCTCTTTTCCCTGCAGGGTGCAAGTGTAACAGCCATGCCAACGTGTGCCACGTCAACACGGGGAAGTGCTTCTGTACCACTAAAGGAATCAAGGGAGACCAGTGTCAACTGTGAGTATACTGTCATACCACCGCAGTATGGTTAAATACCCACCCTAAACCCAGTCACACCTAGCTGGCCCGTGAGCATTAGGTCATAGTTATATAATACAAAAGATATGTAGAGATCACATATCACTTCAGAACATATTTTGAAAGCTGACTGCTTTATTGCAATTCTAAGGTGATATCACACTTTGGATTATATAGTAACATATTAAAAACCTTATGGATCAAGATTTATTTCAAAGTTTTTGTTTAAAGATTTCAGTCCTGGTGGATTTGACGAGACCCAGTTTATGGGTGGTAACTGCAAATGCAGTTCAGTATTACAGGTCCCAGAATACTGTTTGCAACCGTGATCTGAACAGAAAAAGCTAAAAGAGTTCCTGAGTGAGCAGCCTGCAGCTCTTCAACAGCTCCTGACTGTTCCATTAATCTAATACCTGCAATAGTTCAAACTGATCCGCCGTCAAAAACAACCGCTGTCTTGTTTTGTGGACACATTTTTGATGAAGCTCACTGACAAATGCATTGTGTTTCCTGTGAATACTTCAGAATAAAAACATCTGTTGTGCCAGTTAAATGAAGTTATGTGAAGCTGCAGCAGCAGGAAATGTTGGGTTTGCATTAGCAGTAACTTAACACAGACATCCAGGTATTTCAATACAGTAGGCAACATTGTTACTTTAATTTGAATTTAGTTTTGGAAAATAGGGAAGGCAGAAAGAACAAATGTTTATGTGTACAGTATGTGTGTGTGTGTGTGTTTTCCCCCTGACTGTGCCAGACTTAACCGCTGCAGCACTACAATATCCTGAATGGCTTGGCGGACCAACACACCACAGAGAGACAGACTGAAAATTGCTGCATCGATAAATCTAACAAGAGAGGCTAGAGAGCAGAGACAGAGAGTACACTGTGTGTGTGTGTGTGTGTGTGTGTTTAGGTGTTTTTGTGTGCGTGGTGGGTTACCCTGTCCAGGAAAAGGGACATAGAAGACATCTTTTTGTCTTTGTTTAAACTGGGATTGCATCTTTCTTGTATTATTGATTGTAAATGCCACAGATTGTGTGTGTGTGTGTGGGTGTGTGTGTGTGTGTGTGTGTGGGTGTGTGTGTGTGTGTAGTTGAGGTTTCATAAACTTGCTTTGGGATTGTAATCGCTCCCATTATTGCTAATGTGTTTATTTAGAGTCAGATATGGTTCCTCAGTTTGTACCTCAGTGGAGACTGCAGTGTTAGAGTTCACTTTATTACAGCTAATTATTTCTTAATGTGTTTGATTAGTTTCTTTCATTTACAGAACGATCAAACATTGAGGGGGAAAAAAGCTGCACAAAGGTTGATCGATGGTAAAAGTGGTGCTGCTTAATCTGTAAGCCTGGTGTAGATTTATTGACACGGATATATCTTTCATGTTTTTCTTTTTACTGGCTCGTAAATGCAGATGGTCAAGAGTCTCAGATTCTTTCAAACTATAACTGATGTGTCTAGTGGGAGGAACAAGCAGCTGGCAGATTTAAGATACTGTAGCCACACACACACACACACACACACACACACACACACACACACACACACACACACACACACACACACCTACACACACACACACACACACACACACACACACACACACACGCACACGCACAAACAACTTGAATCTGCTACCGATTATGTCAGTTTTGTGACCCCTTAACTTAAACTCTGACTTTAACCTCTGGCTCTCTGCGTTACGCTAACCTCAACATAACCTTTGAGTGATCCTGAACTTCAACTCCAGCTCCTGACACCAACATGACCTCACACGAAAAGACTCTCTCCACATGTTTACTGTCAACTTGGATCAGCGTATTACATTAGTATTTTTGTATTCCTTTAAGACGCTTTTTTTTTTTTTTTTCTTTTTATATAGATGTTAAATGTTTTGTTAAAAATAACTATAATGGCTTTTTCCTAAGTTTAAACATTTCCTGAGTCAATCTCAACTTTTTATGCTAAACATCAGGAACATAATTTTCATGTATATCGATTTTAATCCTGATTAAACACGGATGACGTGAGCAGAATTGTGCCACATAGAAAATATATATATATATATATATATATATATATATATATATATATGCATTAAAAAAACATGAAGTGCTTAAGAAGTTACCAAAATATTTGCGTCAGTTAAAAAATATGTCGGATGGAGGGATTTGTGATCACATCTGATTAGTTTGGGGGAAAATAACAACTAACATGAACATATGTCAGACTGAATACTGTCAAATCTGGAACAATACAATACTGCAGTTGAGTGAGACTGAATGTTAAATTGGCCGTACGGCATCAGTACTCCTGGTCACTTGGCATTTGTGTCAGGATCTTTGTTTTTCAGCGTAGTGTTTCTTTTCTGCACGCACTAATAATGTATTATTCTGGTGGAGACTCTACAGAGGCTGGGAACAGTGGTGTGTCGATGCGTGTTCACTTGTGCATCCCTAAGCCACTGCAGTCGCTTTCACCTTTGATTTGCTCCGACACCCTCACCCCCCCCCCGTCTCTCTAAATGTCTCTGTCACAGCGCTGTTTGTTTTGCTTGAGTCACTCCAAAATGGTGTGCCAAGTCGAGGGCCATTTGTTTGCCGTTTTGATTATGAACGAGCAATTTCCCCCCGGAGGCGGACGCTAAGCGTCCCCAGGTTATATCAGGTGTGTGGATGCGTATCCGAGAGTGTGTGTTGTTCTAGAGTCAGAAATAAAGAGGCTGTGAAGCATTTTTTTTTGCCTTTTTTTGTGTGCTTACATCCTTACATGTCTATGTTAATGCATATATTGTCTATTTTTCTGCATTTGTGTCTGACTTTTATACTTTATTTTTTTCATATTAATTAAACAGAATATTAGTTTATTTCTCTGTTTGTCAGACCTGTTGCTCCGTCAATGCCTCACAAATATTTTCATTCATAATTGCATTGTGACATGCATATTATTGACAAATATATATGCACTTTGACACCCACTGTTATTGTTATTTAGGGTTAAATATCACATGATATATGGTAGTCTGTACGATACACAACACTGGATGGGTTGGGATAGGATACGATAGGATACGATAGCATACGATAGAATACGATAGCATACGATAGCATACGATAGGATACGATAGCATACGATAGCATACGATAGCATACGATAGGATACGATAGCATACGATAGGATATGATAGCATACGATAGCATACGATAGGATACGATAGCATACAATACGATACGATAGCATACAATACGATAAGATAGTATACGATAGCATACGATAGCATACGATAGGATACGGTAGCATACGGTAGCATACGGTAGGATACGGTAGGATACGGTAGCATACGGTAGGATACGGTAGGATACGGTAGCATACGGTAGGATACGATAGCATACGATAGCATATGATAGCATACGGTAGGATATAGTAGGATACGATAGCATACGGTAGGATACGGTAGGATGCGATAGCATATGATAGCATACGATAGTAGCAGTATAGTTGACGAGTAGTATTTACCTGGACCGAAGTTTTGGACGGCATCCTCACGCCACCAGCAGATTAAAAATGACTCTTACATCAAATCATATGACAGCTAAAGCCAGTGCACACTGTGTCTGTGTGTGTGAGTGCGCCATGTGTTTGCAGGCCGATGTGAAAGTGTGAACAGTAACAGCTGTTACAGGCAGCTCCGAGCGTGAATGTGGCCGGTCAAGATTGCTGGAATATGGTCTCTACCTGAGCTGCTGGTATCAGGACTCAGCTGCTCACCAGATGTCCTCCTGCTGTTTATGTGTGGTCACAGTTTTACAACATGTACGAACAATCTATTTAAAGTCCAACATACATTGGACTTTTATTTTTACTGTGCGAGTCTGAGCACTTTGTTTCTCCTCGTTTTCTCTCCTGTTGCATTGTCTGACTGACTTTGATTGTGTTGATTTAGCTTTAATTGGCCTCCTCTCCAAAAGTGGAGAACTCCGCTAATTGCCCGCTAATTTGCATCTTTAACTGTATACTCGACTGGAGAGAGTGTTTGTGTGTGTTTGTGCGTATGCATGTTTGTCATTTTGAGGGTTGCTAAACAGAGCCTGATACGGTATGTCGTTTTGTGATTCACAAACTGCTCACTGATAAATTTTTCATGCCTGTTAACAGTTCACAACATAAACACACACACACACACAGACACACACACACACACACCAAGCAGGACCAATATCATTGTGACCTTTAATCTCCATTTTGTTTATCTAGGCAGAGGGTTTACAGGAACAGCAAGCAGAGCAAAAATATTTGTCACTCGTGTACGTGTGTGTGTGTGTGTGTGTGTGTGTGCGCGCGTGTGTGTGTGTGTGTGTGCGCGTGCGTGTGTAGCTGAGTCAGAGTGTGTTTTAAGTGATGAGGCAGCCCAGTCCTCTGTGGCCCTTAACTTGTCCCCATTAGGCTGTTGTAAGCAGCTTAAGTGTGCGTCCCTTCTTTGTTGAAGCCCTGCGTCCAGATCTTTAGTGTCCCCCAAGAGAGAAAATGTCTTGTCCTCGCCCCCTACTTAGCCTGCAGGTCTGCTTATCCTTCTTCTCTGAACACATACATGAACGTAATGTTTGGCCAGTGTCAGCATCAGGGCACAGTCAGCCAGTACCAGACGCTAACTAGCTTTTTAGCTACATGACTAGTTTTGTTATCACTTTGGGGAGCTTTGTTCTTTCGGTTTTTTGGCATTTGGTAAATGTGTTATTGTTTTATAGAGGGAATAAATGCTACATAACTAGATTAAAGGAACATTGAAGCCTCAATAGTTCAGAAAAGTCAGGGTCGCCTACTTTGGTTACCTGGCTGGAGGAAGAGTTTGATGACTTTGCTAAATCGTATGCGCGCTGCGCTGCATACTGTAACCCATATCATGTCAACCACACTGTACATTGTCTGATATAGTGTACACACATATGTTCTTGAAGAAAGTTCTTCTAATGTAAATTTTAAAAGTATCAGCAACAGCTTATGATTGTGGATTATAGTCATTCTTAAAGCGATTTAAAAGTCAATGGTCAGTTCTTTGTTTGAACCATTTGAAGCTGTGTTGTGGTCTCATTGCATATTTAAGTCTTTACTCTTATTGTTACAGCTTTCCTCGGTATAGAGCAGGACGTAACATGTATTTGACATTTACAGTATTTATCAATTCTGTGCTACAGTTGGAGATGTTGGAAACATCGATATTTGTAGAAGGCAAATAAGGATACTTTCTGTTGTGAAAAGTATCGTAAAATGAAAACTTTGAAGTGCGATTGGCCTCTGTGTGTCTGGTTCTGCAGAGTATTTGTTTGAACTGAGTGTAAAAATGTTGCAATGCCACATCATGCAGTCGTGATTGTTAAACCTACAAGAGTACGTTTTATTATCAGCAGAGTCAGCTGGCCTCCAGCCTGCTAACATCTTTTCAAACAACACTAAATCCCTATTAGCTTTCTCAGTAGCCAAAGCTGATGTCTAACCTCCTCTGGGGGAGAGGGAGCTAATCTTTGTGTATTATTTGCACATTGTGACTGCAAGTAAACAAAACAAAACTGATAGAAGTATTTTATAGATCATATTTGGCTCCAACGAGGGCCCAATGCAATTTATGACAATCGCATTTATCACAATACATCTTGTCGTTGCTAAAATAGTCTCGGGCCGGAGGCGACTCCAAAGCTTTTGAAGTCACAGAGTGTTCTTGAGATGACGCCGCTCACCGTCTGACTGTCCTCTCTGGATCCCAAAACGTTTTGTTTCATAAGCCTCTTTCACCTCCTCCTAATTCCTACTTTTCTTTCCTTCTCTCCTTGTTTCTTTCATGCAGATGACACCCAGTAAGTAATTCTGCGTCGAGACGATAAGACAATGAATCAACGAGTGCTGCCAAGGTTAAATAAAATATGAGCACATTCAGCTTCTTTGCGAAGGACCATTCTGTAGTTCAGCAGAAATCTCAGTTACTTGGAACATATTGGTCGAGACGTCAAGTGGCCTCTTAAACTGATTCACGCGCCACTATTAGACTAAAAGTATGGTTCTGCTTGTGTATTTGTTTTATTGTCGTCCTTAAACTCCTGATTCAGGATGGAAGCTCAGTGAGGCAGTCGTGGTTTAGGGCCTCGTCCTTGGCCGGGGTTTAGAGAAGGATGAAATATTCAGTATCCGGCGCTGCTCTGTGACCTGCTGCAGCGCTACAAGCGAATTCACAAACACTCAGGCTGTAAACCTCACCTGCCCTCTAGTTCTTGTTCATTTATTCCTCTCCATCTTCTCCTGTTTGTGTTTTCTTTCATGCTCCCTCTGAAATCCCCCAGCCCCTCCTCTGTTACACAGTGGGTGCTTTGGATGAGTTGCTTTGCTTTTTTTAGTAAAGCTTGTCAAATATCTGCATATGGGTTTGATAAGCGGTGGGATTTCTTTTTTCTAAGTGGCCGCGATGCAGAACTTTAGCGGTTGCAATATCTATAAACACTTCTTTTTGTATTTCTTTTTAAAGCCTTCCAGATAAATGTCATGTAGAGTCACACACACACACACACACACACACACACACACACACACCCACACACACACAAGAATGAACAGATGTATACCACTCCATCGGGGTGATGCCAACGCTCTTTAAAGACATTTTAAAAGCATTGACATTATAAGAACAATTGCATTTGGTTCTCTTTGCTCATTTCTTCCAACATTTCTTGGCAGTGGAAGTTTAATAACTGGCTTTTGTTCTGTTGCCAGGTAATCATTTTCCGATCCGCACTTCAGGTGCACGTCGTCCATCTTGACACTTTAATGGCCTCCGGAGCATGTACATCATTTCTTCATGATAACTCAAGAAAATACCTTTTAACCCTGATATTTTTTCTTTAATTGCTTTTGCTGTTAACATTTACATTATCTGTAAGAGCCGCTGTGTTTCTGCACCACGGGGCCCTTTGAAATCCATGCAAATCCTATTATGTCTTTTTAAAAATTCATTAGATTTCTGCTGGAAAAATCTATATAAATCTATATATATCATTTTTTCTTTTTTAATCTAATTGTATTGCGGCAGAGCTTTCTGGTCATTAGACACTTTCCCTTAATATAAAGGTCACAACTTTCAACAACAGTCAATTACTGTCCATCAGCAACACATAGTCCACCTCTATCTGATCGCAGTGATTAACAGACAAATGGCTGGAATGTCAAAAATGAAAGCAGTGAGTAGATTCTTATGATAAGCGTTTATTTGTTTTTACAATCATTTTCTTTCTGGGAAAAATTGTCCAAAATGACAGTGGTTAATGGTGTTTGGCTCTTGCCATTATCAAAAGTATGTCAAGTCTGTTTTGCATTTTGTTTTCCACTAACTGGCAGTGATTGTCAATCCAGAGTGAGAAATAAACATCTGAATGAAATAGATGAACTTTTCACTTTAATTTAAAAAGCTACTATAGCAGGAAAACTGCACTGAACTTCTGTCTCTTTAGTCTTGAAAGGTTGCAAAAAAATATTTTTCTAACATAAAGTTAATTTTACAAATTTGATGTCACACATTATGCGTATGTGTATAGCTCCGAAGCTCCACGTAAGTCTCGTATTCAGCAACATATTGACAAAGCAGTGGTTATTTTGGAACATACTGAGCATGGATGAACATTAGAGAAGTGGATTACATTTATTTTGCGGCGACAGCGTCTCCACTGTTAGAGCTCTGAAACCAAGATCAATACAGCTGCCGTCCTCCATGAAGGAGCAGCTTTAAGCGTTTCACTGACACTGTTCAAGCCGACAGTGAGAGACTATTTGATCCCCAATAAATGGATTTTCAGTGGAGTTTTCCACTGCGTACAATTCATCAACATTATTTAGCCAGATATTGAAGCAGGAGATCCTCTGACGCTCCTGCAGATGTAGGGAATCAGTTTTTGAGCCGAGGCTAGATGTTCTCTCTCATAATTGTGTGTGTGTGTGTGTGTGTGTGTGTGTGGGGGGGGGGGGGGGCACCCTGGGGAAAAAGAGAGCAGCTCAAAGAGATGGGGGAAGACACTACCTGCAACAAGGGCCCACCTGACACACACACACACACACACACACACACACACACACACACACACACACACACACACACACACACGCACAGTAAAAAAAAATGTGTCTTTGAAAAAATGAAACCCTTATCGAATGTTAATGTCTCTGTTCTTTCTCTCTTCTTCTTCTTCTTCTTCTTCTCCTTCTTCTTCTTCTTCTTCTTTGTCTTTCCTTCTCTGCCTGTCTCTCCTTTGCTGTGTCGTTCCAGATGTGACTCAGAGAACCGTTACCTTGGTAACCCTCTCCGGGGAACATGCTATTGTAAGTATCCTGCTATCATCTTTCTACCAAAACAAGTAATGTAGCCAGAAAGCAGCTGCTAACCCCGCTAGCCTTCTGCCGATGACCAGAGAAGGGATGCACACTGTATTCTCCTGTGTTTAAGTCACATTCTTTGTACAGGATGCCCGGCCGTCCACCTCGACCTCCTAACTTAGGTCTTGCTGTGCTACTAACTATGTGTCACTACTTCTGCCTTTGCTCTTTAGAGAGGATCTTTGGATTTGAAAATTCGTTGTAGACCTTGGAGACACTTTGCAAGACCACTAAAGGTCACGTATCAGTAAAATGTGAACAAAACAGGTTTAAGCGTACAAATAAATAGGTTTTAATAGGTTTTCCATTACTCTCACCTATTCAGGTGCACGACGAGAGAGGGGGGAGGGGGATGCAAACAGAGAGAAAGTGTTTCTGTCCAGGACGTTGTTTTTCTGTTTCCAGATGCTCGCAGGGATCACAGTGACTTAGCTCATTTGCAACAAATTGCTGGTTTTCCTTTTAAAGGGCAGACGGAGGAGGTATGCTGTAGTCAAAACAGATGTTTTGTGGCACACAAGCACATGCTCCCTCACTCTGCATCTCTCGCTCTCTCACACACAAACACACACACACACACACACACACACACGCGCACACACACACGCACACACACATTCAGTCTATGAATTGCCATCATCAGTTTTAATATTATAACACAGTAGAATAAAGTTCAAGTGCTGTCAATGTCAATAGTCCTCTAGCCTGAGTAGGCCTATCATTGTTTCAGTGAGGGAGGCTCGAAAGGATACAGCAATCAGAGGAGTCATGCCACAGATTGCACTGGTCACCTCAAATATGTCTTTGATCACAAAAACAACTTCTGTTCAAGAATGTGATTATAGACGGGCACATGGGTTCACCTTCATTGCTGCCAAGCTTTTATCTTAAAATGTCATTTATCTTCCTTTTAAGACACAGAATCAGACATTTAGTTCAGAAAAGTGTGCTTGTTAAGGAGGCTCAGCGGTCATTTAAAAAGGTGCAATGTGTAATGTCTGGCCACCTGCTCCAAATTAATAGGGGGCACACTAACCTGGCGCTGTACGGTCTGTGTGCGCTTTAGTTTGTTTTTTGGATTAAATCTAAAGTAGTATAAATGAGAAAAGAACTCCTACTATCGTCTGGTCCTCCACGGCGCCAGAAAACTACTTCTCCGGGGCAGAAGGAGAGCAGTAACAGCTTTGGGTCTCGGACCTTCAGTTGGCAGTTAGCTTGAATTGGGACCATAATTTACTAAATGAACATCATGCTGTATTGAAGAAGACTTGAAACTAGAGATTGAGACCATAAACTCATGTTTACAATGTTTACTGAGGTAATAAATCACGAGAGAAGTAGTCATTTTCTCATAGACTTCTATACAACCAGACTTCTTTTTGCAACCGCAGAAGTTGCCAGCACTCCCCTGCTGGTCAGTAGAGAGAATGCAATTGTTAAGACATTCTTGGTTGCTGTAGGTTAGCTGCTAACTGTTGCTAATGGGGTTTATTTTTAAACTCCTTGTGGTTGGAGCGCACAAATAACACCTCAACAAAATATCACACCCATTACGAACTCTGCTGCCGTCTCAGCGGGGGAACAACTCAGCGCCTCTGTACCTTTCATACAGAACAGTGAGGCAGAATATCGACGCGTCTGTCCCGTCTTGAACAGACTTAGTGAAAGGATTCCAGTGACTCACTATCGCCCCTCAAGGTACAAGTGGTATTACAAGAGGATGGGCCGGGGCTAACTGTTGACACAATATCAACACTGTACCATTTTGTAAATGTTTTCAAAACTACACATTGTACTTGTAAATAATTTGCTATTCTAATCTGTAATAATCCAGATTTGTGAACGTAAACAGCTTCCTGTAAACGACAGTTTGAACCTTTGCTGTCATCTAAAGTTCCATTTTTATTTTGAAGTTCATCGATGCCATGGTATTATTGTCTGCTGGATGCAGGACTGAGGTCTGGAGGCACTAGATGGCACTAATGCGATGCCGTTGCCCAGTATTGTGAAGGGCTTTGGATAATCTAAATGCATAGAAACACTCAAACACAGGTTTTAATGGCTCCCAAAGTCTGTAGGTGCTCGGCTCCGTGATATCTCCATGGCTGCAGCTGAAGCGGTGTTTCCAGATGCATTTGGAGACATTATGTTCTGTCATTAATGTGACATTATCTTTTCTGTCGTCTATGAAACGGGGTTAGTTTTGTTTGAACAAGGGCAAGCACACTCAGACGTACACACATGAATGCACACAACACCCTCTCACACACACACGCATGCAGAGAGATAGTGTGTATAAATCACAGATTTAAAAGCTATTCATTTCCCTTGGACTCTAAGGAAAAGCAGCCAGGTCAATATTAGTCTTAAATGTCATTGGAAGGAAGGTGCTGATAAAAGAAGCTTTATCGCTGTCATGTGAAACTACACGTGGAGTTTGCGAGTGGCAGCACCGTCTTGGCTGAGGGATTGTGACGGATTTAGAGCAGAAGTTTGAGAAATCTGCACCACCTGTGGATTTCTTTTGATGTGAGGAGATGGTGAAAAGTTGTCTAACAGCTGACAGCAGAGCGATTAACTGGAATGTGAGGAGACAGTGTCAGTATTAGCCTTAGGATAGTCCAGGATGGTCTTCATGCTAAGTGCAAACATGCTAAATCATATTCCCAAAAAAAGTGTCAATAAGCTGTGTCCCATGTTTAGGGATCTCTTAGAACTAACATGGGTCTGTCTGTCTGTTCCACTACAATAGCTCCAGCAGAGAACTGTTCAGACGTATCTGTTTACTGGATGCTTTGCCGCCCTTAGTTTCCCTTTGGATCCTTGAAGTCTTTTACACTTGTTTCTGTTTTTACTTGGCTTCTCCAAAGGGGCTGCAAGATAAATCTGAGGGGTTGTTGCATGATTAAGATGAAAAAAAATAAAAAGGTAAACAATTAAGGCCAGTAGAGAGAGCAGACTCTCCTACAATGTGATGAGGGAAGACCTGTCATAGTGTATTGACAGATTTGTCACCTAATTAATACAACTCTGGTCATAGCAATAATTGACATTGGTTTAAAGAGAGACAAACCCATCTCAGTCATGGTTTTCAATTGGAACAATCCGAAAAAAAGAGACTGCAACTTGATTCTGTGGGCAACCTGCAGCACAGGCTGAAGAGCAAACATTGCTTCACTTTACTGGGTCAGAGGCCAAAAGGAGGTCACTATAAGGGCAGGAACCTGCGATGGTACAGGTTCAGCCTTCTATCCTGTAGTCCACCAAACGGGACGTCTTCGTAAATCACTGTCTGTTGAAGGATGTGGCCACATGTGTGGAACTTGTTATGATGAATGCTCTGTAGACTCTGTAGATTTGGGAGGAGGTGCAGGTTCAGCCAACCTTTGTGAGCTCCGTCCTTTAAGTGACAGCTATAATCAATGTATGTTGTTAGCCTCTGTGAAGTGATATGTCACTACTGCCAGAGAGTACACCAGGCTGGATTGCTTCCATCCTTGTGGCAGTAACTGTAAGTTGTCGGCTTTAGAAAGCAGCAGCCGTGACACAAAACTCTTACAGGCAACCAAAAGACCAGGAACAGAGGTTAAACACTTGCTTTAAACGCCTTAGAAGGTGAATAGAAGACCATTATCTACACCAAACAACCACTCAGTGTTGTTGTTGGAGGGGTCACATGTGAAAAAGCATGTGTATCATTCAAAGGCATCAGTATATTAATGTTTTGTGATTGGTTGATTATAATAAATAATAATAATTTAAGCTCTCCACTTGACGGCTGCAGTCGGCTTTATTGTACAATACTGCAAATGAACAAAAACACAGAATGACACTTGCTCTGAAATCCACGTTGAGGAAACGTTTTCATCAGACTAATACGTGCGAGTGTCCAGCTTTTGACGGCCGCGCTCCTCGTCTCACTCGGGGGATTAAGTGCAGAGAGCAACGCTTTGGTTCAGTTAGCGCTGTCATATTTAACCACCAGTCAATTGATGAAAAGCAACTTTGCTGTTTAATGAGTTTGCCCCCAGTCAGGCTGGCCTTTATGAGCAGCATCACCAGGACAATGCTTTAATGAACCACTGTCATATTCCATCTCAGTCAGCTACAAGGGACGTCTAATTAGGGACAGCCACCGAGTGTCCCGCCACTTCCACTGGAGAGACCAGCAGTCAGTTGGATTACCGGCTAACACCAGTCGGTCCGGAGTCAGTGCCGCTTGCTGCCCTCAGGCGTGCTTGGGAAAGCTCAGTCAGGCCGAACAGCAGTGGCTCCAATATTTACTGACAGCCTCACAATCCCAATTAAAATGACAATCAGGGATGGACCGCACGGAATAGGAATGATTAATGACGTGTTGTCCAAAAATTAGATTGGAGAAAAATGAAGAGGGCTGATTTGTCATTCCCCCAATTTTCTATTAAATGTTATTCTCATAGTGCTAAACTGATATCAAAGGCAATTGAAATGTTGGGGCCCATTCAAACCTCAAAGTAGTTGCGTGGCAGTGATCAGCAATCACCAACGTTCGTGGCCTAAGGCCGTTTATTAGGCCGCGATCTGGCATCAGTCCAGGATGCCTCAATATTTGCTGACAGGCAGTCCTTCTGGAAGCCTAAATCCATCGAGGATTAATTGGTCCTATCAGGCCAACACACTTTTTCGTTTTGCAACCCAATAGTAACTTAGACAGACTATTAAATAATAAATACGTTTAAATCAGTTTCATTAAGTTTCAGTAAGAGTTTGATACGCATTAGTACAGTGTTTGGGAAGACACACAAGAAGAAGATGAAATGTACACAATAGGCCCTTTTCACAACAGCCATTTTGACATGTAATTGCAGGGTAAACACAGGTGTGATTGGAAAAAAAAGAATTATGGCCCTGTTCCATTCAGGTGGGCTGTGGCCCTGGCATTATGCATGCTGGATCACTGTAATGGCTGCGACACTAAATAGAATGAGACCTTTATCAGTTTTTAACAGTGACGCCCGTGTTTACCCTGCAATTACATGTCGAAATGGCTGCTGTGAAAAGGGCCAATCAATGTGTCTCAATTCCAAACCATGGATTATAATGAAACTGATTTAGCAGGAAAATACAAAAATAATTGCTATTTTTTTACAATGATTTGTGCGAGTGGCCATTCGTAGGGCATGTCCGTTGTTGGATGCGTGCAGTGTTGTCGGGAACCACTCACCGCTTGTTGTCTCCAGGGAAGTCAAGAGTTTGCTTTTATCGTTAGTATATCCAACATCCAGCAACGAGACGGCAGTGCAGTCGATGAGCAGCGGCCTGTAAAAGCCTCACTGCGGAGGACGTGCTACACTCAGTCCGCAGAGCCCCGAAGCTCCGCCCCTGCTGCTGCTGCTGCACGGACCGCAAATCGCTTGTTTATTCAAATTCATTAATATGTCGCATGTCCAAATTGCACCATATTCAACGCAGCAATCCCTATGCGTCCCCTACGACGTGTAAAGGAGATCGGATGAATGATTGTCGAGATATGCAAAGGACCTACCCACATACGCTCAGACAGAGATTCCTCGCTCTATAGTTATATGTTCAATATTTTCCTTTCATCTATTTATACAACAGTCTATTTGCATGCGTTACTGCTTGAGAACCCTTGACAGGTTTGATGTTTCAACCACACTGTGGGAATCAGTTTCAACCCTTGTGACCGGATGACGATCCGACTGGGATAAAGACATTTCCCCTTTAGTAACTTTGTAGACTGGAATAATGAGTGTGCAGGTGTTTCCATCTGTGCCGTTTTTTTTTAAACAGCCTGATGTGCGTGAAACGATGCGCCCTCTATTACACCATCCACACCTCCTTTAAAATAGTATTGATTTCCATGTTTATTCTGGCACGTTGTGTGCTTAGAATTAGTAAATGGTCTCCAGTTGAGAAACTGGTGATTGTGAACTTTGTGACTAGCCTTCCCTGTCGATAATTGTGTTGTGAAGGAGAGGTGAGTTTCTAATAAACCGGGGTCACCTGACCTCATGCATACATTACCTCCAGGTTACCTTGACCTCCATTTAGGCCTGTGTTGTCCTTGCATTTGGTTCCAACTTGTTTTCTCAGTGAGGTGAGGCTGTAATATCTGGCCTGCGCTCCGTCAGGCAGGTGTTGCAAATGGGAAATAATGAGTTGTTAACAAGCGTTAAATGAAACTTCAGCAAGAGATTCTGACAAACTGACATTGTAGGTGAGTTCACGCCTTTTTTTTTTTTTTTGTCATTCCTATTTGAAGCAGACTGCTGGAATATCAGATTACGTTCCGGTTGAGGGCTTTCTCTTCTGCCTTCTCATTCCCCATCATCAGTGTTTTGTTTCATATCAGCTGAATCAGCTTACATATTATGGTAATAAGATCACCCATCTGTGAACCTGAGAAATTGCCATGGACCCTTTCTATTTCGCTTCTTCTGGGGATCGTTAATGCCTTTAGTGATACCTTGATACGATTCATCCAGAGTGAGAATTCTCACAAGCACGCATGTAATTCAGTTTGCCTAAGTGAAACTGCTGTCAGATTTCTCAGATGGGATTTGTAATTAGCTGAGATGAACTTTTAAACCTGGCTGGTGCTCTTGTTCTAGCAGCCTTGAAATCAAACATATTGGGAAGCCGCAGAGGGACAGATGTGAGGTTTCTTTTGTTCTGTGTATTGTCATTCGTTTGTTTAACCATGCAGTCGCGCACACCTGTAAACACTCTCATAAACTCAGACAACCACGCAAACACACAAAAGCACGGACATGGATGCATGCACACACACACACACGCACACAAATATGCACACAGATTAATCCTATCCATTATACAATGTAATAAAAACCCCAAATACTCTGTAGTTGTACTTACGACCCTTATGGGATAAACAACTGAGCAGTAGCAGTGCACGTCTGCCTGGGAGGGAGGGAGGGAGGAAGAGAGGGAAAAAATATTGTCTTTGATCTGATGATATCTTCTGTTCGGGCTAACTTGCCACGAAGGCTGAACAAAACAAGGGTGTTTGTCAAACATAATTTGCTTTCGTCTCGGTGACGCCCCGGGATTGTGAAGCTGAAAGGAAAAGTGATAACTAAACAATCTCTCGTGTCTCTTTTTTGTTCTTTTTTCTGCTCTGTATGTTGAAAAAGCTGTTCCAGTGCTGACTGCTGCCACTCAGGGACAGGCAGCAACAGATTTCCTGTAGCAGCACTTGATGTTCTTTCTCAGGAACATTGGTACAGACTGACTGTCTGCCCAGCACAGCCACAGTCCTCTGCTGAACAGCTCCTCTTTGGAGCTAAAGAGAGTTTGGATCAGGCGGCAACCTCCGGTACTGGAAGTGAAGCTAATGTGGAAGTGTCTCAAACTCGCAGTCTCTCTAATGGCCATCAGGGGGCGACTCCTCCGGTTGTAAAAAGAAGTCAGATTCCATAGAAGTCTATGAGAAAATGACTCTACTTCTCTCTTCATTTATTCCCTCAGTAAACATTGTAAACATGAGTTTATGGTCTCAATCTCTAGTTTCAAGTCTTCTTCAATACAGCATGATGTTCATCTAGTAAATGATGGTCCATTTAGAGTCAAACAGACCATAAGCACGTCCTCCAAAGCAGAGTATTCTTAAGGGCGGGCTACTTTGTGATTGACAGGTCGCTACCGCTACCAGAAGCATACATGCAATCTCTACGTCACTCCTCCGCAGTCAAAATATGGTCACTTACGTTCACTGGTTGCAAAAAGGCCAAGATGGCGACGGCCTTAATCCTAGATGACGGTAACAGACTCAACCTGACACACTGACGAATGATGCCAATCAGCTGTGTTTTGTAAAGTCATTGTTACCATCATTAAGACTGATTTAGCAGAATTTCCTTCATTTGCGCCGAAGGTTGACAGACTGCAAATCAGTCTTTTAATTTACTAAACAACAGGATGTTTTGTGTCAGGCTGGGCCGTGATTGGCTGGTTTGCAGTGCTGCAACAAAACACAGAATAAGAAAGACACAGTTATATTTCAAAAGGCAAAGCTGAACGCCACTTGTGTTGTTTTTTATTTTATTGTCTAATTGGAAAGAAAAGTCTGGACATTTTTGCAGGTTTTTCTACATTTTCACTTTAATTGACTGTCTAACAGCTCCCATCATTTGATCTACAAGTGGAATATAATGCTAGAATAATTGGTCTGATTGATGGCCACATCTCGCTTTACGGAAATAGGACCGAGATTAGAACATACATTTTTCTATGAGATGTAAATAAAAGAATAAATGTTGCCTGCCTGAGATGCATCTCTCTCTCACACACACACCTACACATACACACCTGGATTACCCTGAGGGGTTAGCACTCAGCAGTCACGATGATTAAGTTTGAAAACATCCTCTCACCCCGTTATCCTCTCACGGCCACATAGCTGCTTTCTCTATTCTATCTCTTATTCCTCTCCCCCCGTCAGGCAGGAGGACAAGGTGACCCAGCGTGGCTCCTGCTGTCTGTCCAGATGTTGAATCACTGTGATTCCCCCTCTATACGTTGGTCATTGTCTTGATGACAAAGAGCTGCTTCCAGACTCTCAATGGGCGCCGCTTTCTGAAATGATTAAACGTCTCATAGAACATGATTATTTAGACTCTCACTCATGTTCTATTGATCGGACCGGTTGCCTGTCTAAGAAAACGGCGACTTCATTGTGAAGCGTTGGCCGTTCATATTTATAAAACAAATGTGTGTGTGTGTGTGATCGCGCACACACACATGCTGCACTTGTTTATTTTGTCACTGCTTGAGATCTCTGAACTAAACTCCACCACTGTAGTCTCATTCACCTAATTGACTATCGACTCACGGTCAACGTGGGCCATGTTTTTCATAAATCTGTCCGTGCTTCATGGCGTCGTCAATAAAACGAGACGGAGTGGAAGTTTTATTTGGTATCGGCATTCTGGCAGAATACACCAAAAATTGGAAAAAAAATCCCCAGAAAGAACGTATTTATTATTACTGAAACACATGCAAATAAAGCTGTAATGAACCGCTGCTAACAGACTGAATACTACGTGTTTTCATCTCTTTGTCTCTCTTGCCAACGCCTAGACAACCTGTTGATCGATTACCAGTTCACCTTCAGTCTCCTTCAAGAAGATGATCGCCACTACACAAGCATCAACTTCATGGCTACACCTGAACAGGTAACGCATGCACTCGAAGGCACTCATCCATTTACTGTAGGATGTAAACAATAATCAACAATAATAAACAGGACATGCCGTCGTAACCCGATATGCAACGGAGAGAATTTAATCACCAGGTTGCGCTCTTTCAAAAGAAGCATTTATTCTATGAATGTAGGAATCTGCTGTTTACAGTGAGAGACATCTAAATTCTTGAGTTTTATCTGAGCTGGGTTTTTCTTCCCAGAGCCTGAAGGTGTGTTCAGATACGACTCAAAAGTTGAATATCGGGGCAGCATTGCAGACGAAATCAGTAGAACGACACAAAAATAGGCCAATAGATTCAAATATGCCCAAGGTGACACGAGCTGAGGCGGAGAGAGGCTCAAGTTAAAAATGTTTTAGAAAGTAATTCTCCTGTTGGACTTAGTGAATGTACACACAAAAGTGCAAAAGGTCGGCAAGCCGGAGGGGAAGTAAGTAAAAGTGTATATACTCGGAGGAAGATGTCCAACAACAACATGAACTGCAAAACCCCAGCAGTCTATAAATAACCCAACAACGCAGTGAGAATATGCTTTCCATTGAATGCATCTGGAGCCGTCATCATTCACTTTCCCCACAGTGTTCCACTTCCATCCACTTTGGTTCAAAAGTAATCAGTTAATCCACTAGTGCTGCCTTTAACGTCCAGCTCAGGAACCCGTGTGCGTGTGTTTCTCTTGTCTTTTTGTGCAGGCCAACAAGAACCTCGACATGTCCATCAATGCCTCCAACAACTTCAACCTCAACATCACTTGGTCCTTAAGCTCAACAGGTAGAGAACATGTTCACATATTTATGCTTTGTCTCAGAAGTACGGTGGCCCTGAGAGCCCAACACGCTGGAATTTAAGAAAGGACAAAATGCAAATAGATACAACCTAAGCATTTAGAAAATATAACAACACTTTTATTTAGAAAAGGCGCACAACGGAAACTGTTTCCCTGGGACACTAAAATGTGATGCACATTATGAGCCACGAACAACATCCACCTGTCCAAACCGTGTGCATCACTGTTTAGTGTCCCATAGAAACAGTTCCTGTTATGTTGGGAGCTATTTGCAAGGCTATTTCTGAATGCTGCGCTTGTCTCGACAAATTGATGTTTTTGCAAAAGATCTTTGGTTTGCTTGTGAGATTTCAATTTGCATTAGTTTTCTAATTTTACAGTGTGTTGAGCTGCCACAGAATAAAGGTGGCATGTACATTTCTGCATTTTTCTAACAGTTGCCTATCAGTGTAAAGTCAATTCATTAATTTATTGTTTTAGCTCTTAATGACATTCCCTGAAGTGCAACTCACATCTCATTCCCGTAGTGTATATAGCGGACGAGCCACAGACCAAAATAAGTTGTCAACAGTAGTTGTGATATGCAGATTTATAGAGCAAATGCAACAAAGCTGGTGAAATGTGACACATCAAAGTCAGGCAGGCTGGTCTAAACCAGCATTCGTAGATATACCTATGAAAAATAATGTTCCGTAATTCATTGATATTCCAATATACTGTATAACACTCCCGTTGTTATTTTAACCCGAACGCTGATCTTTTCCTAAAGCTAACTAAGTTGTTTTTGTTGCCGAAACCTAACAGAGTAGTTTACTGTGAAGACAGAAGTTTATTTTGAAAAGACCGAATGTGTGTAACGAGAGGAAGTTGACACGTTCTGCATGACTTTTGTAGTAAAACGCATGAAAAATGAGGAGTAACTTTTCGTAAGATATCAAACAAAAAGACACACATTCTTAACTCTTCTGTTAGCATTAATTAGTTCGTATCACTGTAAGTAGAGTAAAGACTCATTATATCTAGAATTCTGTCATAAAGAACATAGCGTTACAAAAACAGCAATATTCTCTTTAAAAAATAAAGTCTATAGTCATCGTCCATCATTTGTTCTGTCTAATGACACTGAAAGTGAGCTGTAATTTAAAATGTAATTTTCTTTGATTTAGATACAGTGGTTATCCGTTTGCTCTCTGAAGCTCCGTCATGTCGCTGTCTTTCTGCAGAGATATCCCACAGTCGGTATCTTTCATTGGTGGCCAATTGTCCTTACGTAAAATGGTCAGATCCACTTCCTGCTCGCCTCCCGGGGATTCCCTCTCCTGACAAAACACATCAGAAGCTATTTTAGAATTTTTGGCATTAGGCTGTTTTATACATTTTCCCTCCTGATTTCAATTAAGATAAAAGCACTCTGCTTTCACCACTCGGTGTCTTGGGGCCCAGAGCCTCTCTAGTTTGGGACTGTGGGCCTTGTGTGTCTGTGTCTGTGTGTGTGTGTGTGTGTGTGTGTGTGTGTGTGTGTGTGTGTGCAGACTATTACAGAGTGTTTAATAGCCCTGATAAAGCAGGGAGTGGGAAAATGTTATTCACAATGACTGAAAAACACGGCCATTAACACAGAACTGCTGATAGTGCTCCTAGGGATTCTGAAATCGGACCACCTCAGCGCAGAGAGGAATTTGTCAAGCTCGCTCTGAATCACTGTGAGGTGTCATCAGAACGAATTTGCCTGCGTGAGATGACTGGCACAACATTGACTTTTTTCACTCAACCTGCTCTTATACCACTTTCCTGCGTAAAGATATCTTTACAATGGCGTTCACATTCTCCGTTTGACTCATGGGGCTGCAGAGTTCTAAACAGCAAAGTAGTTTTTTTCATCCACAAGCTGTGATGCCTTTTGATAGTGCCATCCTTAACCAATCCTAAATCTGTCACTTTTACTCGCAATTCAGTCTCAGTAATTACGCCACATGTTCAGTATTATATTACTACTTGTGTGTCTATCAAAAAACATGGCGTTATTTTTTTGCAGTATAGTAACATTTCCCGTGGAAGACGATTCTGCATCAAGGTCTCTTCACAAGATCCTGATGCTAGAAAGACCTGGTCCAGGTCATAATTGACTGCAAGTGATAATTGATGAGGCTTCACTGTTTAGTTTGACATGTCTCGTGGTACAACGTGTTTTCATACAACTCATTTTCATGCATTCTCCTACAAATTAAAAAAAAAATCAAAATACTTGGTTAGGTTTAAGACAAGATCGTGGTTGGGTTAGAAAAACTACGAAAGTTACGTGACAAATAAATCAATATTGACTTCTGGTTTCACACGGGACACGGGGCATTTCCTTGGTGGAGGTTTTTAAATTCTTGTCCACTCTCACATCCTTCACCTCTGAGAGGACCTCCGGTGACATTTCTCATTGGAAGCGAGGAACGCTGCGAGCCACAAGCTGCTGTGATGCTGATCTGTCTTTTGGTTTTCTTCGATAAATGAAGGCTCTGCAGCAGAAAGACAACAAACACCTTCAAACTGTTTGTTACTTTACCTTTTATAAAATCAGTGGCTGGTGGTAACTGAACTGACAGATGGCAAAATAGTCCTTTTGTGTTTCTGTTCCCTTTTAAAGGATCCTTATTTTCTACACTTTGTTTTACTGTCTTTTACTTAAACTACTCTCGGTCTCTCACAGCTGGCACCATCTCGGGGGAGGAGATGCCCATCATAGCGAGGACCAACATCAAGGAGCACCGCGACAGTTTCTCGTGTGAAAAGTTCAACTTCCGACTTCACCACAACATCACCTTCTACGTCTACGTGTCCAACTTCAGCTGGCCGATCAAGATCCAGGTTAGAGGCTCGGGGGAGGGAAGGATACGTGGGGTTTGGTCGTGAGGAGGATGAAGGGTAATGGCTGGCCGAGTTGATGTTTTCACTCTTTTTAAATTCATTTTATTTGAACCAAAGCTGAAGCCAACAGTCTGGCTAATGATTTGTTTTTGTTATAGATACACTGCCCATCACATGTTCCCAGTGTCCAAGGTGACGAATTCAAACCAAGAGTTCACAATCAATTTATATTCACCTTAAAACTCACATTCAAAAGCTAGACCCAATCAACCAATGTGTTTAAATGCCATTAAAATCAACTAATTGTTCCAGTTTTACAGGCAACGCATATGTAAACCCAGAAAGGACACAGACAGATACTTAAAAAAAAGAAAAAGAAGAAAAGAAAAATAACTGAAATGACATTGAGTCGCTCTGACAGATACAGATTCAGACTTAATGTCTTAAAAATGTGTTTTTGTTCTTGTTCTGCTTAATGGCTTCAGTGTGTGGCCTCGGAAAGAGAAGTCTGCTGCTGATAGGAGACATAATGATGATTTACAATATTAATTATATATTTAGTTTTTTTATTACATCTTACACAACAATGTTTGAACATGCACGGCAGTTCACTGCATTGTGCAAGTGCTCCCTAATAGACTTGAATGTGTCTTGAATTAGTTTTTAATTTGTATGTGTAGTATTCCTGTGCCCACACTGTTAACCATTTTTCTTTTGTGGGAATGACAAAGTTATCCAAGTAATCAGTGAATTACACAATACAAGATGCACGTCTGTTCATTACAATAGTAGATTACAATAACTGTTGCGTCTAGCTTTGTGCAGGCCACAGACATTATTCAAAATGAATGCAAAATATGTTTTTTATTTCCAATGAACTAGCACCCACTGGGACAAAATACTTAAACACTATATACGTTACTTAAACTTGGCATTTTATATTCATTTTTCAGTAATAAATAAATATTTGCTGTGATTGTTAAGGGAATATTCATAAATGATTTAGTGTAGTAAAGGTTAATATTATCTTTATTGTGACATTTGGTCCACTCTTAAAAATGTAACAATGTTCCGTGCTTGTTCAACAATAATGTACACTTTTAAAAGTTAATGTCTGGTTAAAATAGATTGATAAAAAAATCTAAATCAGAAAAAAAAATTGTTTTAGATGTACATTTTCTGCCCCTAATTATGTAATTATTTAACAGTTATTTAACAGTTTTTATTAAATATCTGACATGTTGTGATCTGCAGAGACTAAAAAAGAAAAGGAACTATTCTGCAAGGGGACGTACAGCCATATTGACTGCCTTAGTAAGTCAGGTTAGGTGGATGAAAAAGATAAAGCATCATCATCATCGTGATCTTCATCATCTCCAGGTTTCAGGAGCTGTCTCTCTGCAAAACATACAGCCCTGACAGGACATTGAGCATAAACTATTCTGAAAAGTGTTTGGCAAATCTGCTATCACATTTAATGATCTGTGAGTTTCCCAGTGTCTCTCCATCAATTATGCAGCACCGGGTTGAATCTCCAGGCGGCAGCCGCGCACACTAAATATTCACGCCGCAGCCTTATGATCCATTAAATTGAAGTAGACTTTAGCAGTGATATTTTAGGATGACTGTCAGGCAGGTGCGGGGGCGTGCGCTGACGGATGGAGTCAAGAAGTGACAGAATGGAGAAATTAGAAGTTCTGCCGGTGATGAGATTATTATACAAGTAAAATGTCCGGTGTTGAGAAAATGGAGGCTGCCCAATGGACAGATTGAGGGAGAAGGACGGCGGGTCTGGAGACGGATAAAGACTTAAAGCAGAGGATGGATACACGGATGGGTGGATGGACTGATGAATGGAGTGATGATGGGTGGATGGACTGATGAATGGAGTGATGATGGGTGGATGGACTGATGATGGGGGGGGATGATGATTCAGGTAAAAGTTAAAGGACAGATACAGATTTGGCCCGTTCAGTCCATTGCTGCTAAAAGGTTAGCTTGTATGCAACCATTCACTTGGTAAAATGTTACCAAAAATGTTATTTTTTGTTATTAATATGTTTTTTTTTTGAGACCCCATGTATTAAAGTTCTGCACATGGTTTTTGGTGGAACCATAATTTGGAAACGTGATACCAGTCCGCTTGTATTATCACAGTCGTTTGGTCGACATGGACGTTAGCGTTTATTGCAGAGTGTCCTGCACCTCGTTACGGGTCATTTGTCCTTCGATCGGTCCCCCTAATAAGCATTTCCCATTAATGCTGCATTATCAGAGCTCCACATATCTGCTGGTTGAAAGGTGATATGATAATCACGTAGACGAGGCCTATCTCGCCGCCATGTCAGACGTGCTCGCGTGTAACAGGAGAAGCACTCGGCGTCCGGTCCTGTGACCTTGGTGGCTTCCGACGCCAGAACCGGGGCGAAGGATGAGAAATTGTCCTGAGAATTGGTAATGACCTGTCCTGATATATTTGATATAATAGACCTGCACACACACACACACACACACACACAGGTGCACAAGAAATAACACACAAACATTTACGTTCGAACTTGAAGGACAGGGAGAGGAAGAGACAGATCTCCACTACTGCTGTTCAGGGGTCAGGGAATGTGGAATAGTTATTCATTTCTCTGTGAAGGGGGATGATTTGAAATCATTTTAAATCCCATCTGACCTTTCACAGTCAGGTCAAACTTTCTCCTTGACCAATACACACAAAATGTCTGGAGGTCTGTGACATTCGCTGTGAATATTCATGCTCCCCAGAGGATGAATGTTTGGACATACTAAGCTCCTAGAGATCCCGGCTCTTATCTGCAGTAAACCTCGACTGTGAACGTTACTTTATTCATGTAGTTATAGTCACATAGATTTAACTAAAACCTAACCAGACTTGTAGCACGTTAGGAATAAGTGGAACTTTTATGCTGCAGTCTTTCCCAGGATTTCCTTTGGAAAAAAGATTTTAAATCTCAGTGGGCCTATCCTGGAAAAACTCACCTTAAAAAGTATCTAAATGTGTACACGTACAGTAGTACAAGTCTGTTTGGCCATGATGACTAGAATGTTTTAATAACTAAACGACTTACAACAGACAGTCGGGTAAAGGTGTCTCACAGAATTAATGGAAAGTCTTGTTAATCTTAATCAGACAAGTTAACACACAAAGAAATTCAGATTTGCTGTAGATAGTCACATGGACAAATCACAGCAGGTCGAAAACTGACATTTGTCCTTAGAAAGGTAGAAATCCATGAAAACACTGACATACAGTACATATGCACACACACACACACACACACACACACACACACACACACACTAATGGATGAGTATGTGAGTGTTTCCCTGGCGGCGGCCTGACGTCAGCCGGGAGTGGAGGGCTGGTTGTGAGGCGGGGGGAGGTGTTGGAATCGGTCGTTCTGCTGGAACAGATGTTGATCGGTTCTGTCACGCTGACCTTGCACCTCCGTCCTCGCTCTCCTGCACTCACCATCATGACACGACATTTACCAGAATGTTGCTGGTTGCAGTGTATGTAGGGGGGGCGGCGCAGACCTTATTCAGGATCCCTACAGCTGTTTACTTCACACACACACAGGAAGGTATCGACTCTTAATATGTCTGTAGTTTCTGTTCCACACTCGGTGTTTAACGAAACAGGAAGATGGTTAGGACCGATTAGGCGACGGGTGTTTCTCAAGGTGAAGGAAGGATCCTTCATTGGCTGAATTTCAAGGATGCTGCGTCATCGAATCCCGCCGAAGGATTCTTTCAAATTCAAGGAGGACCGAGTTCTTAGTTCAGAAGATTTTCGAGGATGCATGTGTGTAATCCTTCCCACTCCTCAAACACCCAGTTGGTGGAAAGATGTTTTGTAGGATTATAAATCATGATAATTGTAAAAACAATCCTCGTTGTTTTTAAAAACAATTTAACACGCCTACACGTTTTTAAATTTGTGACTGTTCCAATGAATACTCCGCGGATGCTTTCCTAGGCTCTGAACAACCCGACTTGGAAGGACTCGTCCAACCACGGAAGCATCCTTGACTTTGAGAAATTCATTTAACAGCTTTATTAGTTGTTCTCGACCTTAAACTTGAAGCTTTAGAATGAAGTCTTTCAGAGCTTTACTTTTATTATATCAAAATATTAAGCAAATGTTGAATATCTCATTTTTCAACGGAAATTTAATTGTAGAAGTCTAATATCAAAAGAAATCTATATTGTGAACTGTTAAAGTAGAAATTTTGTTCATTTTGACTCCGTTTTTCCACAAACTAGGACTCGCCTGGATTTGTTTCTGATCAAAAACTCATGTTTTATTGATTGAGGCCACAAACGTTATGGGAACATAACCCAGTTTGTCTCTTCATCTCTCTGTTGAGAAAGAACTAACTGATAATGTAGCCAGAGATTGTATAACTTTAGCCCGTGTCTGTTTCTAATTTGAACATCTCTGTTTCTAATTTAGCAGAAAATGTTATCTCACCAAGAGAGGACTGTAACAACAGCCCTTTGTTTCCACTCCTTATGTTTCTGAGGCGCTAAATTAGAATCGACAGCAGGAAACAAAAAAACATGTTTTTGCGGGGGTTTTTCTCGCGTCCGCTTCCATCCGCCTGCTTCTCTCTCTCTCTGCAGCCCTGCATGCAT
Organism: Pholis gunnellus; assembly: GCF_910591455.1. Classification (NCBI taxonomy): domain Eukaryota; kingdom Metazoa; phylum Chordata; class Actinopteri; order Perciformes; family Pholidae; genus Pholis; species Pholis gunnellus. Next base: position 20,856,205 of record NC_136538.1, read on the forward strand.
CACGGCCTACAGGCCGGCTGATTAAAAGCCTTCTGTCAGAGGTGAGCGCCCATTCTGTTGCAGGCGAACTCAGTCAGGGCTGGCGTGATTGGTCGGCTGATTTGATTTGCCGCTCAGTCACTTATTATCCTCTGTGCCTGCCATCATTAAATAGGATGCCTCTCCTAATCAGATATCTTACACACACACACACACACACACACACACACACACACAAACACCCTCTCAGATCATGTCAGTGATAAAGTGTCCTTTATTGGATTTAAAAATAAGTTGAAACAGTTAACTGTACGACCAGCGCACACACACACATACACACACACACAGAGGAGCAGCAGCAGGCTCTATCTGATGCATCTCATTGAGGCAGTATTATGTTCCATACGGTGGAAGAGAAGAGGGAAGGCTGAGTGCTTCCCCATTTAACCAGACAGGAAGTCATCAGCAGTCATCAGCTACATCAGTACAAATTAGGTAGGACGCGCGTTGATGCATGCAGGGTTTTGTTTTAGGGTAAAACAATCCGGGACTAAATGAATGTGTTTCAACGGAATCTCCACGATCAGTGAATTCACAGGCTGAGTAAAGGTGTTATTTTTGTTTTGTGCTCATGTGGGGGCGAACTTTGACACATTCAACTGACCGATTTAAGGAAACGGAGAACTTCATGTTCGACAAAAGAGGTGTGGCCCAATCTGCAGCCCGTCTTAAAACAAGAGTTGATGGTGCGAATACGTCTCATAGGGCGCTTTCACAAGCCATAGTCCGTTTGGCAAGTATGAATCAGAGTGAAATGAATACTTTTTTTTGTTTCAGAGGGCACAAATTGAAGTGGACCAAATAAAACAAGGAGCCTGTATGAAGCAGCAAGTTTCTTTTTTGTCTCCACAGCTGCCACCTCTACTCAGGGAATCGCAGACTTTAGAATATTGCTGTCAATGTTTTTTTCACTTTCACTGTGCACACCACTCCCTTCTCCAGTTTGTCTCAAATGACTTTTTGACTGTCACCATTTCTTTGGACTTTGTTGAGCATATTCTGTATGTTCTCTTCGGCCCAGATCACAAAGAAACATCGGACTTCTGCAGAAGTCCGTGTCAGTCCTCTCCCGTTCATCTTGGCAGGCAGGCAGCCTGTGTTTTGGTTTAGTTCCTGCAGATGGGGTCGGATTAGGTTCTCTCTGCACTCGAAACTGCACGAGGGTGTGTTTGGAAACATCTGGGGACCGCCTCTCACAAGCGGTCTGGGACCTGTTGTTTTAGCCACACCAGAGTACGATTGCATGCGCTCACAACTGCCCAAAGGAACTGCACAGAATTTAGTTTAAACTGGCCAGATGTTTGCTTGTGAAAGCGCCTGAAAGTAAACACTTACTGTGCAGTTAGACTGCTGATGGCGGTGGCTAGCACTAGCATGTTAGCATGCAGCCCCCCCCCCCCGGCCATAGTAGCTCATCAACTTGCCCTGCAAACAGTCACCACATCGCCGAGCTTCGAGCACCAACTATTTTGTTATTATATTTAGGTGCTGAAGTAATAATCGTTGGACCAACAATGTAAAGCTGTACAGTAGTGCAATTTTCATTTTAGCTGGTTATTAATGGCCACTGATAGAATAGTGCATGACAACATGGACGATGACTCTCCACAGTAAACAAAAATCCAACGAAAAGAAAATCCGCCTAATAAGTGACAAGTGGAAAAGCACCACGACTGCTCGGGGATTATATCATGTTGTGTCGCTGCTGTTTGAGCTGCAGATTGATGCAGAAGTGGGTCTTAAGCACCTGTTAAAAGGAGCTGCAGCGCTGAGCTCTCCTAACAAGTGCACACATATGGCAGAGCTGAGCTCATTTGCATACCATGTAGGTGGAGGCGGCACTTGGCAACTGCCTCAGTTTGGTCATTAGGTCCTCATGAATATGCAAATACTGAGGAAGAGCGTGTGGTAAATGCATTTCAGTCACTGGGACGTTCATGTAAATGTGTTAACGTGCCGATGTGTCCTAAACATTATCGCTCATTGTGGGAATAAAACAAGTAGATGTGAATGTTACGTTCCACTGCCTCTATGACAGGGACAACACAATCCACACAAAGTCACAATACGAGGCATGTTGAACACATTTACTTCTCCAGGTTGTGGCTGTTAAGCACAGTACTGTGTTTGCCGTCTTTTGACTTTCCTTGTTGAAGGCCTGCTGCTGTCTTTTACAACAATGAAGTGAGGAGGAGCGTTACCTCGTGTGATTGCACGGTTTAGTGTCTGAGAGTTAAGTTATTTGAGATAACTCATGACTAAATTGAGGGAATGAAATATATCGTATTCGGCATAAAAATGGGTGATTTGTAATTGAAACACCAATCACTGACTTGATGGAACTATCACCTCCCGGTGTGTCTGAGCAGCCTGCAGCTCTGATGAGGATTAAGCTCAAAGAGTAAATGCACTGATTATTTTACCCACCACCGTCCTCTCTCCTGCTCACAGTTCTCCATTGATCTTGTGCTTCAGCTTCTCTCCTCCTTCTACTTTATCTATTTTACCTGCGTCATACTTCCCCTGCTCTTTCTTTTTGTCCCCCCCCCCCCCCCCCCCCTCTCCCTTCACGTATTGATTAGCCAACCACTTTCTCTCATTCCAGCTTTTAACAAGCCCTTGGTTCAGGGTCAGGGAAATGAAAGGCAGCCCACTGCTGTCACAGCTGCTGGGCTTGTCCCCAGAGGGCCACCGTGGGCCCTCAGTAATGACCGGACCGTAGAACCCCGGCGTTTTCATCACGTCGTCATTCCTCTTCTTCTCTTACCTCTGCCCCCCCCCCCCCTCAGTCCCGTTCTGTTATTCTCACACTCTCTCCTGTGGTAATTGCAGTTTTAGCTTCAAGATTACACAACTATTCACCCTGAACAATCCGCTGACCCCTGCTATCGAAACAATTATCTTCTATGGAAAATAAATATTTCTTTGTGTTTTGACCATACTAATATGTTCGGAGCTCTTCCTCTCTGCAGTATTTCTTCCAGAACCAACTCTCTGTCAGAAGTTACAGTCATCACATTGTGCTGTGGAAGCTCCGATCTCCACATTAAACACTTGTTTTATTGCATTAGCAGCCATTTAAATCAAGAGGTTAATATCTTGATTGATGCATGTACACACTTCTTCAGTGTATGGATCTTTCCTGAAAACGTTTCCCGTCTAAAATGAGCCTAAAACCTTCTTATTCTCAGATGCATTCCTAAAACCATTCAAACGTACCACTTTATTTGTTTTAAATAGATTCACATGTGCCTCCTAACCTAAGGCTAAGAGTGCGATCACAACCACGATCAGACTTTTGAAGCTCCTCGTCGTGACATTCTGTGGCCCCCGTAATGTTTGGCTGCAAATGCAACGGTTAAATCCCGCACTGCTTTTTCTAACTCTAAAGAATAAACTGTGTTAAGAGACAGACTACAGTTTGTTTTGACAAAACAAAAGTTGTAGCTTCTGAAAGGACCATAGAATAGATTTATCTCCTCTACTGTCTCAGTAGGAATTGAACAGTATACAACAGAAGTATATTTTACTATTGTATTGGATTGCGTTAAGTGTGTGTGTGTGTGTGTGTGTGTCTGTGTGTGTGTGTGTGTGTTTGCGGCTCTGCAGTGGTGTGAATCAAGGAGCAAAGGGTGTGGTCTAAACAGCTTATTGATATAGTTGTTTAACGACTGCAGTTGTTGTAAATTTAATTGATGGTTATTGGCTGAAGTTGGGGTGGCACTGGAAAGTGTGTGTCTGAGGGAAGAGATAGATTAGGAGGAATTTACTGTTTGTATTAATTTACTATATCAAGTGTAATGTCCACGATCTGTCCACTGTGGAAGCTTGTGATTGTGTGTGATGGATATTTATTTGTTGCATTCACTTTTGAAAGATGCTCATCTATTTTCTTACATCTTGTACATGTTTCTCTTCCTTCCGTATGCCTGTGTGTGTGTGTGTGTGTGTGTGTGTGTGTGTGTGTGTGTGTGTTTGCACTCATGAAAACTCCTCATATTGTCAGGGGGTGGTGATGTAAATTGCTGCATTGGAAGCCTGAATGCAGAGCCAGGCTCTTTTCTCCCTGATGCCTGTATTAATGCTGCGTCCCTCTGGACCCAAATCAGCTTTTCTGCAGGTTTTTCACTGTCAGGCCATTTTACCTGCTGCACAAATGCCAGTAAACCTCTTAAAGCCCATTCTGCCCCATTTCTTTCTCCCTTCCCCTCCCAGCGAGTCTCAGAGGATTCACCGAAGACAAAGACACAGCCTTTCCGGCTATTAGGGCCATTTAAAGCTATCCCTGTGTCGAACACGCTTGAAATATATTGCTGTCAAATGCGTTGTCATGCCTGTGATCTGTGTGTTTTTTACTTTATAGTCTGCGTTAGCTGCAGCGCCGCTCAGGCTTTTTACTGATTTTGACTTCGGCAGTCCACCTGTCATGAGGTGATGAGATGATGTCATGAGGATCAGATGATGACACATGCTAATTTGCACATCGGTGGCCTCAACTCTACAGCTTTCTCGTTGTCTTAAAAGATTTGTAAAGGAAATTGCAGGACTTTGAGTCTTTTTTTTTAAAGCCAATTATAATAAAATATAACACTTCACCTTAAAGTGAAACATGGAAAAATGAATAAAAGAGTGCAGGTCTGCCTGACAGGCCGGATTTCTTATGAAACAGCTCACTGATTAAATAGCAGCCTTGGTTTAAGGAATGAACTTATTTTTACAATAAAGACAAAGACTTGACATTGACAGCTGAGCAAACAACAAAGTGTTACAACTGATGTCCTCATCCACAGTAATCTGGAAGCTGAAGTCAATGTCATCCAATTTCTTTCTTCTGTTCTCACTCGACGCAGATTGCAGTATTTTCCTTTATGAATATTAATGTGGATACCTTTTTGATGCATCTTTTTTTTTACTGTGCTTTGAATGCAGTGTTACATTGCGCCATTTGTGTATAAGTATACTCTTGTTGAAAAGCTACAGGCATAAAACGACAGATGTCCCTCACTTACATTACCATCGATGTAGCAAAAGTGGAGGAGGCGTGACATTGAGTGTGTGTGTGTGCGACTTTTGACCCAAAAAACCATGGTGTGGTCCAGTCAACAGTCAATATTGGATTTGTGTGGAGTTGTTAGGAGGCTGTGATTCCTCCAACACCAAACTTTTCTCAGTTTTCTTCCTTCAGGGCAGAAAAGTGGATGGAAAATCAATTATGTCTGAAATAAATAATCCTCTTAACATGAGGAGGTTTGAACGGTGACAACAATGGCTTTTCAGGAGTTTTCATAGCTGAGGGTCTGAAGCAGAGCAGTGCATCTCTCACACACACACACACACACACACACACACACACACACACACACACACACACACACACACACACACACACACACACACACACACACACACACACACACACACAGTGATGTTGATAGATTGTATTTCTAGAGGTGAGATGAGGTGAGAGGAATGTGTGGGTGTATGCTGATGAAACGAGTGGAAACATGTTTATTAGTTATTATTTGTTTTTATTTACTGATGCAACGTAAAGAAGTTCGAACATATATGGAAAAGAAATACAATTTATACGTCCCTTTCATGAAATCAACATATGAAATAATTAGTCCATCCAAATCATAAACCACATATTATGTTTCTACTTTGCTCCGTTGGTGTTTCTTCATGCAGACTGTTTTGGTTTCATTTGCCGCCTGTCTTTCTCTGACATTTCTGCCTAAACCATTGAGTTGGAAGGATTTTCATCGGCCCCTCTATAAGATTAAAAATGTCCTGGCCAGAATAAGCAGCAACCAGGAGTCACAAACTGACAACATAGATCACATTACTGTAAGATGGGTTACAAGGTCAGACTTAAACAAAAAATAATGAAGATGACTTCATCATAAATTGAGCTGAAATCACTGTGGACTACGTTTCTGGAAAGTTACGTTTTTATTAAGATTTTACAATGTGTGTTTTTGGGGAGCACAAACAAAATCCCATTCCCCTCCATTATATTTGGGTGGAGGCAGATTATTTACAGAGAGATATCTTAAAATATGTGCGCTTGCAACCAGAAACTATCTGCGTGACTAAACACCACCGGGACTAAATCGCAAAAAGATGTTTCCTGTTTTTATTTGGGTGAATTGACCCTTTAACATAAACCCGCAGGACGTCTGAGTCAACATGTATCAGATGCGTGGCTCAGCACGGCAGAGGGCCACACACTGCACCAGCATCAGCACAGAGAAGACGATGATGGATGGTGCAGTCAGTGGGTTTAGTGGTGCTGTGGCATCAGAGAGGTTTGTCGGGGTTCAATTGAACAAAGTGCTGCAGAATACTGGAGAGCACAGAAGGCTCCTGTGATTTTCTCACAGGCTAATCTTACAAAAACCTACAAACCACATGGCCAGTGGCTCGCATTGTGTTCTTAGTGTGTGTGTGTTTGTCAAGGAGATAGAGAACATGTGAGAATGCATTTGGCAGAAATAACAATGTTGGCCCTTATGTAAGAGGGCTGAACATTGGCTTTAGGTAAGAAAGATGTTACTCCACAGTTACCGCATCAGCTTCACACGATGCTCAGCCACACTTGTTTGGGAAAACAACGTTACACAAGGACCCGCTGAATTTTGTGGAATGTATCGTGAGTGAGTGTGTTTTGGCTGCTTCGTGGAAAAATATACCACAGATACAGAAAACCTCAATCAGTTTAATACATGCAATTGTTCACTTCAAAACTTTTCGTAACCTCGAGCCTGATCTAGTTCAGTTGCCTTCACCAGTGTAACCTTTTGCCTTTCTGTGTTGGAGTTACATAATAGAGTTCATAAACTGAGAATTATTGCTGACACAGTTACTCGTTATTCTATTTGTGAGACAGAAAATGTTCAAAGAAAAAATAAATAAAGAATCAGTAATTTAGGTCAGACTGAATTGGAGGTTCCCCTGTCTACAGAAAGAAGATGGAATATAGAGCGCACACACACACACACACACACACACACACACACACACACACACACACACACACACACACACACACAAAAGACGATCATTCCGATACATAGAGCAGAAATGGCAAACATATTAATGATGTGGTCTTTTGAATATGTCATCTTAGGCCGTGGGAAATGGCGGAGGCTTTTTGTCATGTTTGAGGTATATTCATTATGCAGAAATGAAATGAAAAGATTTATAACAGTATAAATAAAAAAATAATTAAAACATTGTGTTTGTACTGGTGTAAAGTAATCCGTTGCAGCATAAGGATATATTCACACCTCAATTAAAGTTTATCGAGTGCAATTAATGTATTTTTATATTTGGACATTAAACTTTGCACTATGTACTTAACTCTCTCTCTCTCTCTCTCTCTCTCTCTCTCTCTCTCTCTCTCTCTCTCTCTCTCTCTCTCTCTCTCTCTCTTTCCCTCTTTTCAACAGATTGCTTTCTCTCAGCACAACAGCATCATGGACCTCGTGCAGTTCTTTGTCACCTTCTTCAGGTGAGTTTTTTTTCCTGACTTATCTTATTTGCAGTGTTTTCTGCAGAGCATCCAGCTGCTCCTCACGGGGCCTTTGCTGCTCGCTGCTCCCAGAGACCCTTTGCACAACCGGGGCCATAACCTGAACTCACTGAGTTACAGTATGTGGCAGCAGCCTCAGGCGAGACACTTTACCCCCAGCTCTCTTGCTACATCTGCTCAACAGCAACAAACACAAGTGTGGGGCAACTCCTAGGGGCCAGCTGGGTTGCCGAGAAAGAGCAACGATCCTCGATTTATTTATGGGCCTTGTTTTACGCAAGTGGCAATCTTGCAGGAAGGTATGTTTTGATGCAGGTGGAAAAATGTGTAGGTGATTTCCTGAATAAACTCTTTTAATCACATTTGACTTACTATATTTTAAGGTCCTTATGTCCTGCTTAAACACTGAAAGCAGTCCAGTTTTTTGGGACTGGGTGAGAGACGTGTGTGTTACAGCTCGCCGTGCAGACAGGAAGGGGATCTAATGAGAGAGTGTTTTGGGGAAGAAGTCTGGAATGAAGTCTGGTGTCTTCAGGCGAGATTCTGCCACTCAACTACGACACCGGACAAGTGTGTGTGTTCAGCTGTGTGAGTGTGTATGTGTTTCCTGTATATATGTGGGTCTGTGTAACCCGGCTCACTGTGTGTTCATGCTTGTGTGTGTGTGTGTCACTGTGCAGCCATGTGAGGAAGTGAGCCATTTTAGTGCCCAGGGCCGGCTTCCGGACATCAGCGACCTTTAGGCCAGCACAGAGGGATGATGTCATCAGTCGGGGACAGTGTCAAGTTTTGCCGGGAGAGTTCGGTGTAGTGTTTCTGCCTGTGTGTGTGTGTGTGTGTGTGTGTGTGTGTGTGTGTGGGTTAGTTAGTCACTGCTCTGTTTATGAGTTTCTCTCTTCTGCACTGCACCAGATTCTCCGTGAGAAAAGGTTATGTGCTACAACTACAGGACTTTTTTTCTATCTGTTGTTGTTTTTTTTTTTACTGCCATGGTTATATAATGCAATGTGCATGTTTTTGTTCTGATCTGGAAAAGGTTTTCAGGTCCTTTACTTATATAATAGTAGCATTACCACAATGGGATATATAATGCAAGTTTAATATAATACTTAAACTTGCATTAATCGCACACAATCAAACAAATCTGTAATCTATGTAGAAGTGACACACCCACACAAATGACTAACTCCGCAGCTCTACTAAGCTGTTCGGCGTCTTTTAGCTCAAAGTTCCTCAAAGCACATTTACTGTGTAGTTCAGTCTCAACTTTCTGTAAAAACTCCATCTCCAGCCGCAGGCAGCTGTTTTCAGTGAGCTCCGATAAAAACCCACTGTACACTATTTGCTCTGCACCACATGGCAGACAAACAAAAGTTAGCGACTAGCTGGTGAGGAAAGTGGAACTGTGAGCCGCTAAAGAGGCAAGGTGCATCTAAATGCAATTATTTGTACACTCCTTACTATTACAGAACAACTGCTAATATGAAGTAATGGCAGCGCTTAGATAAAATTAAGTAACGGTCAAACGATTCAGTTTCCTAATAGAAGAAACACACGACTGTACTAGTACTGTTTCTTCCTCCTGTGTGTCTCAGGATGTGTGCATGTGAGAGATGCAGGCTTATGATGTTATATGCATGTATAACTCTACATTACATGGATGTGTGTGTGGGTATCTGTATGTCTTTTGGCTCCACTGTGCTGATGCGGTCAGGAGTCACGATGCCAAAGAGCCTGAGTCATGGCTCCGTGTGTGTGTGTGCGCGCGCGTGTGTGTGTGTGCGTGTGTGTGTGTTGGGTAGCCTGTAGGCAGAAGGCATGGTTATGAGATGCAGTCTGGCACTGGGATGGAAGAGAAGAGGAATATTAGGCAGCAAGTATAGGAAGAAGTAAAGTGATTAAAAGGAGAGATTGGAGATCTGTCTCTATTGTCTATCAATCGATGCATCTGTCTAACCCGGTCTCACTCTCCACTCGTCTAATGCCGACGCACCACGGCACCCTTTTATATTTCTATACAAGACACAACAGGCTTTTATTTCACGATGAAAGGATGGATGGGTAAAAAAAAACAAAAAAAACACGGGGCTTTCACTTAGGAGACCGCTTTTCATGTCCTGTGTGAAAACAAGTCAGCGCTGCCTTATTTTACCGTAGTTTTAACCTTAAATACATGCTGTAATGACCACTCTAAATTATGTTTTATTAAATATTGACTATTAGTTTTTTCAGTAAATTAACTGCATAAAGTTTCCACCTCATGTGTCTCTCTGAGTAGCTGTGAAATCGCCTTCCACAAAGATTTAGAAAAGTAAAAAACTTTCCTCCCCTCCCTGTCTCTGCCTCCATCCTCCTCATGTATGCTATCTCATCTCTAAATGAAGGGGAGAAATAAGGAAAATGGCCATAATTAAACAGCATTTACGTCTCCGCTCTCCACAGTCTCGAATGCTAATTGGTGACACTGCAGTTCAGCTTTGTCCAATTACTCCCAGCTCTCGCTCGCTTGATTAGCAATCAGTTCTCTCTCGCTCTCCCGCTCTTCCTCTCTCTCTCTCTCTCTCTTTCCCAAAACAGCAGAGAAGCTACTCGGCACTAAGTGGCTCCCGGAGCTCACCCACTTAATTTCTAAATGACCATCCCACTCAACGTCCACTCCCACCAGGATTCTCTGTGGAGATTTTAGTCCGTTCGTTCAAATATCTTTTATTTGTCTCAAAATATACAAAAAAGCGAGGGCACGTACACACACACACACACACACACACAGAGGAGCAGGAGTGACATGAGGTACATTCACAAACTATCACAGGACTACCACCAGGAGAGCGGTGTTCCCGTCCTGTGTGAAAGTTAAAGTAAACATATACGTTTCGGGTCGATAGTGCCGTTAGTCACGAGAGTTACGTGAGTGGGTAGCCACTCCGTAGTGAAGAGACTACCCACTCACAAAGTGAGAAATTAAAGTCAAGCACGCTCTTTTCCTAAACCACACTAAGTGGTTTAGATGCCTCAGCCTCACTTCCTGCAGAAGACAGAAGTTTATTTTGAAAGGTCACTATGCATTTATATTGACATGGTTAGCTGGTGCGTCTAAAGGCAGTGTTCAAGTGTCGGTATTAGACGAGCTAATTGCTTTTGAGTGCACTGTAGCAACTGAAAGAAACGCTGATGATCATGTCACCGTTTGTACGAACTCTTCTCTTATGGGTGGCTGAACAGAAAGAAAAACTATCAATCAGAATCATGAAAAGGTGGGGTCATCCAGCGTTACAATCCCACATTCTGCCTGTTACACTGACATTTTAGAGCCTTTAGAGGCGTCCCTCATTATTAACATCTGCCATATGAAAATGTCACAGATGTTCACACTGTCAAAGAAAATGAAATTGTGTGTAATTGCGGCTTGCAGAACGTGTCAGAACGACGATCATTCCTTCAGATTGTCGGTAACTCTTGACCCTCTTGAAGGTTTACAGGTACGCACGTTTGAGACGAGACGAAGTTCGTTGGCTGCCTACGATGTTTTCTTGTGTTGGTCTGGGGACAATCGTGCTGCATGGGAAGCTGGTTGGACACTTTGACTGACGATGGGAAATTGATTTTTTTTTTTTAGGCAGCAGCCTTGTGTGGTGGGATAGCAATGAGTCTGTTGGGATGTTTAGATATGTAAAGTAGCTATCTGCTACACAGATGAACTTTCACTCACTTAATTCACATCGTCATATGCTGAAGTCCAAAAACGCAAAGATAGAAATATAAAAAAGAAGAGTTAGAAAAAGACACAGATTCTCGGGGTGACCAACAGATAAAGGTTTAAATGTTGAACATGTTACAGGACCAGAACCTGCAGCTTCTCTCTCAGGACTGGAGGCAACAGTTTGCCTCGTCTCTACAGTGACCTGATTTGCTGTTTGTGCAGATGGAAAGCTGTTTCCGATTGTAAGCTATCTGCGGCTCATGTTCAACGAATAGCTTATTGATTTTTCGCTCTGCCCGCTGGGGTTCAGATGTTTCATTGTGTTCTCCTGCTTGTGTGTGTGTGTGTGTGTGTGAGTGATACTGTACGTCTTGTGCTTGTGGACGTCTGTTGTTGCTTGTTCAAACCGAGCCACCGCACCACTTAAAAGAGCAGGAACACAATCATGTACACACACTCTCACATGGACCACATTCCCTGGCTGCTTAATCAGTTCGATTGCTATTACCTGTGGCTGAACAGTCTTAAACCTAAACCTATCAAGAGGCTCAGTGGAGTGTTAACAAACCCACAGGACACTCCCAGCCCTCCCCCCTCCCCTCCGCCTCCACCCCCTTCATCCCTCTCCCTAATGCCTGGGTAATAGCGACAATTAGCCACTCCGCTCCATTGGTTAGATGGCTGAGCTCGTGCCCTGTGGCCCATTAATGGTGCGCTGAGGTAATATGGACGGAATGGGGAATGTTGGCCCTGATTGGATTTGAATCTTAGCCAGTGGAGGGTTTTTTTCAAAGGTGCGTTTGGAGGATGGAAAAATCATGGCGGGGGTAGTTACTGACTGTATTTGTTTTCGCTCATCGTTTTGGGGACTGTTCAGCGTAGTGGGGGGTTGGCCGACACATCTGGCGAGCTCACGAAGATGAGCAGAAGCAAGTGGAAGTCATTTTGAAAATTGTGTAATTTATACTTTCACGTCTACGATTATGTAGAAAACATACGAAATGATTGTGTGGGATATCTACAAATGACAACGCATGATTTTCTGCAGGTGTAGCTACAAATGCTGGATGAGGCCAGCTTTGAAGGATGACATCATTCGTCTGTGCCTTCCAAAGTCTTTTCAGATCGCCACAATGCCATAAAAGTCTGTTTAGGTTCCTGCAGATATAGTTAATCACGTTAAGTGCATTTGAATAGGGCGATACATCAGTTTGGCTCTATTTTATGTCTTGCGGAGTGTAGGATTGTAATAACCTGATCAAATCAAACTTAGGCTAAATGGTGTGTAACTAGTTTTCAGCATCAGCCTGTACAGTAGCAGGACTGCAGGCCTAAGCAGAAACCCGAGCACAAGATGGGCTTTAAGTGCCATTACCAGAAACTGAAACGCCTCTGGAACTGAAATATGTGTTTGTTTGTTCACAATAGTACGACGGGACATTATCAGTTGTGGTTAAATCATATCTGTAAAGTACATATTTACCTTGTCGGGGCGTTTTTCAAGCCCATTACATGAAAACTTTTCATTATCTTGAAAAAGTTTTGAAACCGGATGGTTTTCATCCAGCAGCAGCAGCAGCAGCATTGAGCGTCCCGTCCTCATCACCGGAGGGGATTTCCTGCTTGTGATGGGTCTGAATGCTGCTGAGGGGACGGCTGTGGACAGCAGAGGTCATGACTGCAGCCTCTTCAGCACTGGCTCTGAAAATGTCACGCTCATTACGGCACTAATACCCTTTACAATGCTGTCGTCTCCAGATAGAGACTCATCGCACACGCACACACACACACACACACACGGATAGATGAAGAGGAGGATTGTTCCCGGAGTTGCTGTCCTCAGCAGTTTCTCAGGGACTTCCTGTTGTTAAATCTTTGGGTGCGCTTGTTTTGAGTTCTTGTCAGAAGTTCTGGTTGAGAGAGGAGCTTTGTGTTTGGCCAGATAACTTTGCCCTCCAGACAGTGGACGCTCAGGCTGGGTGTGTGTGTGTGCGCGTATGTGTGTGCCTATCTGTGTGTGTGCATGAGACCTTGTTCTTTGTTAGAGAGCATCATGTTGCTAGTTGACCTCTCGCTCCCCCTTTGCCGTCCTAAAATCCCCAGCTGTCTGTGGTCACCGCCGCCTCGTATCTCGCCACAAATACTCCGAGAATCTCTCCCTCCTTTGTCGTCTTTGCTCTCCGGAAACTGGAGCTGGAGGACAGTAAATGGGTGTGAAGATACTGCTGTATGATTGTGTTGTGGTTGTGTGATTCATTTTTTTTCTTCTCTTTGCACTTGAAGTGTTTTTTTTAAGGCCAATTACACAGTACTACTAGCATGAAATACATGCTGTTTTAATTATTATGTTACCGGCAGATACTGGACCGGAGTTAACACAATGTTTTAGTGACGTACCAAAACCTACTTCCATAGGGACCAACTACAAAGGACACTGTATGCATCAGAGCTTTTCATTAACATTCATGTTTTTGTCAACAGCAGCTTCCTCTGTTAGCTCTATAAGTGTGCATACAATATATTATTATATCTAAAGCTTCCATCCAAATGAAACCTGGAGCAGCGGCTACAAACCTTTTTGACTTGTTGCCCCGTTGAAAGGTTGAATGTGTCTAAAGCTATTTTCCCTTCTCAGATTGTCGTAGTTGAATACTTGTTTCATGTAATTATTTTGAAGAGGAGAGAAGGAGTAATATTGTCCAGTATTTTTTTTTTACAAGAAAACTGAATAGTTTGTGAAGCAGAAATATGTTTTTGAGCTTATCTTTCATATCTTTACCCCTTAGATTCATCAAACATATTTGTGAATATGCTGATAACACGAGTACAGTTTCATTTTTTGTATATGACGCTTGTGTATTCATGCAGCGCTATTCAAGCATCCCACACTCTCCGGCAGCTCTATCCTTGCATGACTTTGGAGCCGTAGTCAGAGTTCAGTACCTCCCCATGAGTCAACGCACGACAACAAGAACGTGTTCAAGACAAGTTTCTGTGGGGAGAATTTGGACTCTTCCTTGTTACTTATTACTCCTACTTATTATTTCCTGTAGAGTGATACGTCTTCTGTCTCGCGGATCACTTCCTGTCTGTTTCACCAGCATTCTCCCAAGTTAAGCTTTCATTCACATCATGTTAATAACTTCAGTTTATCAACTTTGAATGAGTAGGTAGTAGTTAATGAAAATTCAGGTGTGTCAGCTGTGTTTTCAATGTGTCGGCTACATGTTTAATCATCGTTTAGGTGTTATATATGAGTATTGAATATGATTTGGTATTGAATGCATGTTCTGGTGCTGTAATGGAATCCACATTAGAAACAGATGAACAGACTTATCTGGAAAAGCCAGAGTGGTGCCTTGCTGGGTCAGTTCGTTGCACCGTGGCATTTTGCACGATGTGAATATTGTTTGCATATTTTTATCCATGCAAGATTATTGATTTTTGATTGATGGATTGTCCCCTCTCCCCTCTCCAGCTGTTTCCTGTCTCTGTTACTGGTCGCTGCTGTGGTTTGGAAAGTCAAACAGACCTGCTGGGCCTCACGACGTAGAGAGGTAGGACGCATCCTCGTGTGTGTGTGTGTGTACTGCATGTATAATATGTGTTTTCCCGTGTCTGAATGCGTTACACAGTATATGCGTACATTTGTTTACAGCACATGTGGAGCGGTGTCAAGCTGTGTGTGTGTGTGTGCGCGCTTCACTCTGCTACACACGAGCTGCAAGATGCAGCTGCCACATCAAAAATTAAAGTAAATATAACCCCCCCCCCCCACGCCACCCGCAGTTGTGAAGGGTGGGTTAATGTCACAAGTCTTGAAGAAAGAAAAATGATATATCCGCTTAACGAGCGTCGCCGTGACAATAAACAAGGCCATCCCCCTTAATTAGTGCTCCTCATGAACCAATTAACTCCGACGAAGTGATGCTAAACGAAGTGGAATGGAGTGATATATCACTTAAAGACTCAACAGATGCTGCATCATTTCATATTCACTGCTGACCCCTCACACACACACACACACACACCTACACACACACACACACACGCCCTGTTTAAATCCGCCAGCTCCACTGTTTGACTTGTTTTGGATCTGTTCTCTTCTTAGTAATAACCCGCAGTCACTTTCTCACTTGTTTAGTGTTTTTTTCTTTGGCATTTTATTTCCAGTGTTTTGTGTCTGAGTCACCAGGGAGGAATCAGTGTTGCTTATGAGCAGCGAAGATAATAGTCTGTTTTTATTGGTGTAATTCACAGGCGCTCCACGGGGAGCTATTGTGCTTAAATACACTTGTTGGTTTCAGGTCCTCCTCCTGCCACTGCTGCTGTTCTGCCATAATGCAGAAAACACTGTTGCTTTCGTGTGCAAATTAAGTTTCAGTATTTGAATGTTGCCGAGATGTTAAATTACTTTAATGGTCTTTCATAAAGAATCGGCTTCAGTTAGGATGCTAATATTCATTTGCAATGTATTGAGCGACAAAGCCGACGGCACACAGGATGGAGCGCGTTCTGCGGCTGCATTCATTCTAAATATGACAACGCGCCACCTTTCCCCCAGGGTTGTTGTTATTTGTCCTTAAGAACGCAACCGCAGCGAAACAATCAGAAAATAATTGTATTTCTCTTGATTCGCTGCTCTGTTGTTGCTAACGCCGCTCTTTCTTTTACTTTTTTTTAACCGTGTGTTTTTAATCAATCAAAATACTCACTTTTTAAATTGCATTGTTTTTGAATACAGATACAATTGTACATAATTAAAGTCTTCTCCAATCAAAACTCTTTAATTACAAACTAATCAAAACTTTTATATTGTCAATGAAGCAAACGACAGTGCGTGGAGGGAAACGTGTCCGTCACAGTGACTCTTCACTGCCCCTCAGCGCTGCAGAGCGTTGCAGCATCGTTCAGCTTATTGCTCTGGTTTTACAGCGCTACGCTTTACTTTTGTGTTTCTGTCTCGCCGTTCTCATCGGGCTTGTTTTTGGCAGACAGACACAGTAAGTCAACAGCTGATGAACATAGTTGGACTTGACGTCTTCAGCCTTTTAAGTTGATACTAATACGTTGTTGTGTTTACGGCGGGTCATACTTAAGGGTCAGAAACAGAGAAATAAGAAGGTTGTTTGTATTTGTGCACACCGGTGTGCACGTCATGGGTTACACGTTTGACAGTGCAGCGATCGATACCTGCACTGTGTTGTGTGTTTAGCCGCCTAGCACCGTGTTTGTGCTGTGTGAGGAGCGTTGCTCCGGCTCCTGGCAGGCCGGCCGACACTCAGCTACATTATTTATAAGAGCCAGTTTCATATCACAGCGGAACCGCAATGCTGCATTTACTGCACTGTTGGTTTATTTACCCAGATTCCCTGCTATTTATCCTCGTCTTTCACTCAGTCTCTCCCCTCTGTCTTCCCGAGGGCAGATTTCTTTCCTCTTTCTTCACAATCCCTCCTTTTAGATAACAGAGGATCTAATAAATGAAAACCTCTGCCTTTGAGGGACAAATCATCACTGTAGGAATTCTTAATTAAACTTTACTTTGTTCTCATCATCATCTACAGTTTATGTCCTATGCTGCTTTTTTTTCATCACATAATTAATTCATCTGGAATGGCACAAAGGAAGCAAATGGAATGCCCTCAAAGCGTGATCCCTCCACTTTAGGGCAGCTCAAGCAGTGGCTGACTGCAGAAAAAGAGAACGCATTTTCAGAGATTTTACTGAGTAATGGTGCTCAGCCAAGCTTAGAGGGAGACCGTGACATTTCCCCAAAAAATGTTCTTATTTTCTTCACCACTCCGCTGTTGCATTACAGGAAACTCCATCTGAATTTGTCCCTTAGCTTCCCTAAAAATGTCATCACCGAAACCAACCGCTGTAAGCGAGTGAGCCACAATGCGAGCTATGTTAATGAGCCGAGTGTCAGCAGAGAGGCCCCGTCACTATAACGGGAACACGGCCTGTTGCAGGCAAATGTTCAAAATGTCAGATTTTTCCTTCAAAAGGAAAAAAACAACTTCAAAACAGTTAAGAGAAAAGCCAGACAGATATTGTTTATGTTTCTATTTTTTTCAAATGCGTTTCCTTCAGAAAACATTTGGATTTCAATGTGATCAACACCTGTATCTAATGCAATACACAATACAATGCATGGCAACTTTATGAATTGTTGCAGATGAAGATGTAAGAACAGCATTCTGTTGGCGTCACAACAGAATGCTGGTTTTGGAAAGCACCTTAAAAACCCACCTGAACATGGAGAGCATCCTCATCACAAAAATGACGGCGCTGGCTTAAAACAACCTTACATTTATCTGTTAGGTGTCCTCCTCGTGTCATCACAACAACAAGTTTCTCTCTCACTTTAAAACTCTAGTTTTAATTGCCTGAACTAAACTAGACCACAGCCATGGAGCCATAGAGCGGCAGATCAGCTGTCAACAGTCTTTTGGTGGTCGTTTGCCTTCAGAAGATAAAGCAACTACAGGTTATGGCGTACTCTGACCTCTATACTGTATCATATATGATAGAAGCTTCACAGGGAGAGAGCGAGTCAGAGACACAAACAGAGATGAAGATCCGGTCCCAGCCAGCTACGCAGCCTCACTTACTCTGCACCACCGAGCGAGAAATTAACAATGCTAATCAATGGAGCTGAATGCTGTGTTTTTATCTTCTCCTTGTGTTGATGTATTTAGCGCTGGCCTGATTATTATGGAGACAAACTGCAGTTGTCAGGGGCCTCGGGGGCTCGGAAAGAGAGATGGTCAATACAGCCAGATTGACCTAGTATATAGATATAATTGTGATATGCAAGAGCTGTTATCACTGATCAGCTGGTGTTATAAAATAGGGATTGTGTGCAGCTTCTTCTCTGTTCCTCCAAATAGATCTGCATCATTTATTGTATTTTATCTTTATGAAATAATTACTCACATCTACCTAACTGCAAAGTGTTGTGCTATCAGATAGTGTTCTAGTATAGATCTAATATTTAGAAATTCAAATACAGGTACAATGTGTTTTGAGTGAAGTTAGCATTTACACGCTAGTAGTTTTATTGCCTAACACTAACCAAGTAATTTGGTTGCACGCCAAACCATGATCTTTTTTTACTTAGCATAGCCAAGTAGTTTTGTAGCATGTTTCATTTAAAACTGCGACTGTAAACTGGGAGAAAATATGCTTTCCTCAAAAAGTTAATGAGTTTTATGGTAACGTAATTCTGTACGAGACAGGAATGAATCCCAGGTTTTGCAGAATCACCCACTAGTTAGGTTCAATACATAGATATACATGTTTTTTCACACTCAGCTGCACAGTAGATGTGACTGCAGCTACCTCAACAGGTAAAACACTTCTGAGACGATTTAAACACATCAATGCAGATCTGCAGCACAGCTTAATAACATGATCGACTTGTTCAACAGTACAGCTTCCTTTTGAATACAAATTAAAAGAATATTTGTGCTGACACACTATAAGTGTCGACATCCGTTCTGTCAGATTGTAATATTAGAAACTAGAGTAGCTCTTTCTAGTTTTTCTGCAGCGTGAAGAATCCTCTGATTCGCTGCTCTCCAGAGAGCCGGTCTAGTGGGGAACGAAAGCAGAAGGTGAAAATGGGATTCCTTCACTGTTAATTATGAATCACAGCCAGGCACAAGACCACAGAGAAAAGTGGGTATTCATAGAACCACAGCTTTATGTTAATAGCTTTTTTTCCCCTCGTATCTCTTTTTATAACCAACAATCGTTTTTTGGTTATGAGATCAAACAATCAAAAGCTACTTTGAAATTCTAATGCTGATGCGCAGAGACAGATTGCGCAAGGCTTCTCTGGTTTCCTGTAATAGGGTTAACCCTCTGAAGACTGCGTGTGTGTGTGTGTGTCTGTGTGTGTGTGTGTGTGTGTGTGTGTGTATGTGTGTTGTGGGGTTGCATTTTGAAATCCACCACAGCTAATCCACGCCTCTCGACTAGATAAATAAGTCAAAAGACATGTGAAAAGCTAGAAAGACGGCCAACCAGAAGGACGAGATTGAGGTCCTCTCCTCCCAGTGGACTTTTTCAGATACAGTTTTCATCATTCTCTTCTCCTCTACTTTGAATCGTGTCAAATAACTCGTTTTAAGAGAACGTTTTTATGGCATTGCCAGCAAAGCTGAGCTTAGTTTATATAAATCTCAATATTTGTATAGCCCCACAGCGCCT
This sequence comes from Pholis gunnellus, assembly GCF_910591455.1. Classification (NCBI taxonomy): domain Eukaryota; kingdom Metazoa; phylum Chordata; class Actinopteri; order Perciformes; family Pholidae; genus Pholis; species Pholis gunnellus. The sequence continues at coordinate 20,875,698 of NC_136538.1, forward strand.
ACAATACCAACCCTTAAAGTTCCAGTCTGTCAGTTGGATACAAACAGAAAGGTTTGCCCCACTACAGTGGCCCCCCAAGGACAAACACATTTGATATCACAACACACTTTTATATGTGCCTCCGGTTTTTAGATTTTCCGTTCGCCGTGGAGGAATGTGAGATAAACAAGTGTTAATAAAGTAATCGATAAATGGTCATTTTGTGGGTGAAGAATTCCTTTTAAAACACGAACTGAAGACTGAAAAGCATTGTTTCTGACAGTTTATATTGTTTCACATGAAACCACAGCCAGCAGTGATGTCACGGTGTACTGACACAAGCTTGAGTGCACTTCTACATCACTGCAGCAAGCTCTGAGGTAAAAACATCGGAGGTCAGCAAAAATGCGATTTTCAGCCGCTTGCTCTCAGGATGTTTTCTGACGCTGTTAAACTCTAATTTACATTTATTTGTTATGTTTATAGATGCAGCAGTAATGTAGTTTGAAATATGATCAATTTAACAACGAGATATATGTTAATTCAGCTCAAATAAATATGATCCAACAAAACAAGACCAGCCACACAAAGTCGACCCTTTTTATAGAGCACGTTTAAATGCAAGCACAGAAACTGCAGACCAAAGTCCATTAACAGAGAAGTTGGAAAATAAAACCAGATGCATAAAAACAATAAAGACGCATACATTTAGGAATACAACAGGAATATTGAACAGAGAACCACTGAATTGTAAAAATCGAACATGTCCGATATTTGATAATTAGTCATTTGAATTCATGAGCCAGACTAAACAAACGACTGCACTAAATAAGCCAATAGCTTCCATGTTCGTCTTTTTCACTGCCTCGCAGATGATGAACACTAAAACTCCTCTGCACCTCCCGTCCATCTGTCTCTCTCTCTAAAAATTTGTGTCTCTGTTTGTTTATTAATCTCCTTGCTGGAGCATTTTCTCTAAATTCACATCAGAGGCAGATGTTTCCACAGTTCGCCGTCAATACGTTGTCCTGAGACCCAGACAGGCCTCACTCTGAGCGCGTCACACTGATTTGTATGGAGTTTGCTGTTAGCTGACGGCGTCTGCTGTCATCCCCACATATACAGCAGCACCTTCTCCCACATTCATTTTCTTAAATTAGATGTTTGTGCTCCTCTTGCATGAGGCAATTAACATATTGTGTCATTTCTTTACCCTGTGCACTCATTACAGAATTGCACTCCGAGATATTCCACTCTGAATTACAGGGGGGTGAGAATTCACGGCATAATGAAGAGAGCTTGATTAAAGTTTAAGTTGTAAGGCTGTTTTGTTTGTTTAAGACTTGTCAGCGCTGCATTGCATCCAATAAGCTGGCCTGTGGAACTAATTATGCTGCTGTAAATGGTTTCCCGAGGTCTCTTACAGTCTAATTCCAACTGCTGGGTGATGAGTAAAGGTGCTTAAGTTAATTTAAATGAAAGATTGTGTCAAAATTATGGAGTTATTGAACCAAAGGGCATTTATTAAGACAGTAAGTAGGCAATATTGGACATAGATACACAAAGCAAACTCAATTTTATATAAAGGAGCTTACAATGTGATTACTGACTGCTTCAGTGGCTGTTTGTTTTCCAAATAAAGGCTTTTCTTTTCTGTAACTGTTACTGTTGGGTCTCCCCGAGTTCTGCAGAGATGATGTTGTGCTCTGATTGCTCAGTCCTTGGCAACAACACACTCCAATCTGCAACTGGAGAGATTAGCATGTCTGGACCAGTGAATGCCAAAGCACTTGTGTGTTTTTGTGTTTCTGTGTGTGTGTGTGTGTGTGTGTGTGTGTGTGTGTTTGTGTGTGTGTGTGTGTGTGTTGGTGCTGTACAAGTAAGCATGTGTGTGTTTGTTGTTTTTAGCTGGCATTAATCGAGGTGACAGATTAGGAGAAGAGGTTTAATGTGGCCAAGCATAGCTGGGTGTCTGTGTATGGCCGCTGTGTAAACAAATCAAAGGAACTAGACAGGAACACACACACACACACACACACACACACACACACACACACACACACACAACAACAAGCCACCATGCTGCATTTGCTTTAACATCCGACCACACAGACTCTACAGTCACATTAACAAGTGTGCCAACTTACCACTGCACAAACATACAGTATATAGCTGGAAATGAGTTTTGCATAAAGTCAGAGGCCTTGACCAATTAAGCAAATCACATCAACTTTTAAAAAGTGTTAACACATTTTCCATATCTCGTAGCAGAATCTTGATTCAACAAGCCAACATTTAATTTAACTACACACACTCAACAAGACAGCATGCCGGCTTGAGTTAGTGTGAGGAAATGCTATAGTTTGCCTGTAACCAGTGCAGAACCTCGGCACAGATCAGCAGAGATCAGGTTACATGCTAGCATCTACTGACTAGCATTAGCTACTGTTTTGATTTGATGCCATGTTTATGCATGAGTAAGATATGTACGCAAGCTTATTGTGGTGTGCTTCATCAGCGAGGAGAGGCTTGAAAATGCTTTGACGTGATGGTTGACTCGCTCGTGCTTGCAGAGAGCCACATTACTAACATGTGTGGCTTCGTATTTAGCCACTATTTAACCATTCGTCTGTGACTTGACGGATAGGCAAATGACGACATGGAAGAAAACTGTATTGAAATGTTGTATCCATAAGTGCAGGAGAGAGATGTAGTTTTGATGTTAAAATATTGACTTCTGGCAATTGGCCAGGTCTGGGCAGACAGCTTTTGTTTGCTGTTGGGCTGAGGCTGGGCTCAGGTGGGGCTGTAATGGTGGTTTATTCTGTCTACAGCTTTCTGGAAAACAGAATACCATTCTGACATTTTCAGTGTTGAGATGTGGGAGAACGTTTGACCTTTTTATTTATTTTTTAGTAACGTACTGCTCATGAGGTACTGCATGAAAAAAACACATTTTGAGTCTTGTTTAAAAATGAAAGTGTGCCAATGACGAGTCAAGCGGAGTTACTGTAATTTGAGATAACACTGCAAAGCCTGACGCGTGCACTGTGTCGACTGTTTTCCCGATGGCTATAAAAAGAAAGTCCACAAACAAATGTGTGACGTCATGGTTACTACGTCCACTTCTTATATACAGTACAGTCAATAGTTTCATCCAGCAGTCCAAAGACATGCAGATTAGATGACCTGGAAACTATCAAAGGCTTTAGATCTGTTATCCTGTCTTGCATGTTCCTGCTAATAACTACTTTAAATTCTAATATCCGTGTTATTTAAGAATGAAATCCAACACAATATGATGAACAACTGTGGTGTGTAATTTTCATCAAAGAACAGTTATGAAACACACGCACACACACACACACACACACACACACACACACACACAGCAGTATTTGGGATTTTGCCTTAAACTTCTTCCTAAACTTGTATGCAGGTCTCTTTTCATCTCTATCTCTGTATGTACATGTATGTGTTGCAAAGTATTTCTGACATGCTAATGTATACAGTGAAAAGCGATGGAAACTCTCAGTGGAATTTTCAAGTTCTGTTTATCCTCTCGTTGAGAATAAGGAATTTGAAAACATGAGATGCTGTAAATGTTAATGATGCTCCGCTGCTATCAGCGCGGCCCAGGTGACCGCCGTCACCATCACAGATCCAGATTAGCTTGAAGGTGCCGGTGTTCAGAGAGGAATTCAGCAGCACCACAAACCAGCAAACTTCAAAAAGCGCCGAAATGAGAGAGACAGGAGGGGGTTTGTGTGGAGAGAGGAACGAAGAGAGGGGGGGAGTTTTTGTGAGGGACACAGCAAGGACATCTCCCCGGAGCCATATGGTGTTTGAGATAGTTTTTCGTTTTTTTTGGGTTGTGTTTGTCTGTCTGCTCCGTTTAGGATTTCTTTACCGGAAATCGCCGTAGGCCGTCCGTCTGTGTGAATATATCTCCCTTCCCTCCCCTCCGTTTTCACTCCACTCAACCGTCTCGTTTTGTTTCTCTGGGTCTTTATTTCTGCCGCTATCCGAGAAATCTGCTCGCGGTTGTCATTGTGACTGACGGCCAATGTTGACTCAAGGTGGGAATGGGTGGTCTGGCTGTTATTACTAACTTTACGCTGGAATCCGTGATTTGACTCCTGGATCTTTACTCAACTGGCCATTTGTCTGTCTGCATGTCCATATGGACGGACAACTGATATAAAAATCACTGTTTGTGTTTGTTTGATGTTTACTGACGCTTCAACCCAACACATAGTCTTACATTTAGGCTGCATGATTATTAGTTTGGAATGGTTGCAATAATCCGTTTTGTGCGAAAACATTTCGTTCAAGTTATTGACTTCGCACCTACACATTGAACTTGTACAGTTTCAAAAATGATATTTTTACCAAAACCACCTAAAGAATGTGGACTATTACCATTTGGGCCCAAATATAATCTGTCCCTGATTATAAGCAACCCTCTCTTCTATAAAATATGTTCATATTGTGCTCATTCCTCACATACAGAAACAAAAGACAGACACATCATTATTGGATGGATTAATTTAACTGACAGGTTTTTTTTCCCAATAAAGGATGGATTGTGGGAGTACAAAGCACAGGACATGTTGGCAGGTTCAGGCTAGTAAAACGCTTGGTACGAGTAGGGAACAATGGCGGTTTTGGTACTCGTGTCAGCATTCTTAAGTGCCTGGAGTTGCCTAAACAAAGTAGACCAGTTCCTGTCATGCTATGGATCATCTCGTAACCTCGTATCCAAACTTCATCATGCAATTGTACCGACATAGCTGACTATGTGTGTCCTGCATGTTAAAAAAAAAACCTTGCACAGATCAAAGCCGAACCCCGGAAGAATGTTTTGAATTTAAATTGTGCAGATAAAGTCGTTGCAGTGGTCTTTAAGCTCCCTCCCTGCATACAGGGCCGGTGTGGGTGTGTGTGAGTTCTGGTATGTGTTGCTAAACATATCTTTGTACTAACGTAATCCTTGTCCTATCATAAACCAGTGGACAATGATGATCCTAATCCTGCACTAAGAAGCTTTTCATAAACTGGAGGCACACACACACACACACACACACGGGGGTGCTTCTGCACAACTTTGAATACACACTGTGGATGAGAGCTATATATACCTTACTGTATTTTAGATCTGGGTTTTAAAGTGGTTGTAGACTTCCTGCAGGTGTGTTATCTCATCAAAATACTGTAAGCATGCTTTCAAGTGCCTGAATTTCTTTGGGGAAAAAGGTAAAATAGTATATTTGTTTAATTCCACATTCAAAGCATTCTCAATAAAGTTCAGCATCACTTTGATGTTAGCTTAGTGTGTATTTCAGATGTTTACCGCAGTAGAAATTCAATGTTCAAACTCTCATGACACAATTTAGTGCAGAGTTACAAAAACGGCAATAATCAAGAATAAAGAAGCATTCCTTTACCTTTTTAGTGTGCAAGTACATTTTTTAGGAAACATTATCTTCATGTCAAGCACAAATTAACATATCTACACTCATTACCCAAAACAGGCTGTAAATTACTCTGTCTCTTTAGTTTAAAACCTTTCTCAAAAGTTGACTGTAGCAAACCGAACATGCAGCTAATTCCTTGAGTGTAGAAGAATCTCAGTCCAATTAGCTGCTCGCACAACAGATTCATCCAGAAGTGGAACTACTGCTGTTGCAGTGCTGTTGATTTGTTTAGGAAGCAGATTAAACTGAATCTCAACTGAACCAAACTTCATTTCAGATACCTTAACACATATCAGGGTGGATATCAGGGAACCCTTTTGCTTTAGAACGAGTGGAAGCCAAATAGCTTGTGGGGAATTAAATGAGACGCTGTACACACACAAAACAATAATGAGGTTCGTCCGCGGAGAGAGCAGTTTGCATAACACAGTGAACTCTGAGTGCAAATTGTTTTACTGGTGAGTTTAAACTGTTCTGCAATTAGACTAATCACATCTCAAGTTTAATCTTTCAAAATATGACTTTGTGGAATGAGGGATAAATAGACATGGATTTTGTAACGGAATATGAACGGAATAAAACTAAAGTTAAATTTACATTATACATCTTAGTGAACAGTCTTTACGAAATCTATTTATAATGTTTTTAATTCTTTTGCCTTTTAAAACAGAAACATTTAAAATAATCGAGTGTCGTTTTTGACCATGAAATTGCATTTTGACAAATATATCCTAACTTAGGGTCCACTTACTTTTTCTTGAGCTTTCAACCGCATCTCAAGGTCTTCATCAAATATGAGCTAAGTTGCATGCTGTCACACGATGACATCACACGATGACACCTAACCCTAACCCTTATCCTGTGCTTGGCCCCAGCTGAAATTAGACAAATTGTCTCTTGAATGAGATTTTGAAGGGCTTTAATTTTGGAATGCTACATCAGAATGTCCTGGTTATTTCAGAGTGAGACCTTGAGGTGGTCTGCTATATATAAGATGTACAATATCTCAGTTTTTTACATCGGCAAAGGCACTACATTTAGTGTGTCTGTAAAAAGCTAGTAAGTTGACCTTTAGTTAAGAGCTTTCAACTGCATAGCACGGACCAGTGCAACTTATTGATCCCCAGCATTTATAACCTGAGCTAGTGTCCGTCCAGAGACCTTTACACAGATATCTCACTGAAAAACACATACAGAAATGCAATAAAAGCATCATAAAGAGGGAATGAAATGCATCTTGGTCACCCATCCGTGACAACAGGACAGATCCCGCTGTCTCAGCAACGGTTTCAACGTGAATTTAAAAATCACTTCATTTATAATCCCTTTTAAAATTCTGTGGGTGAAGAGTGCCATGTACGTCTGTCTAAATGAGGTTAAAGTGAATATTCCCAGTACACTGACATTGCCTTGCTGATCCTGAAACCCTAACAGGTTTCACTATGTCGAAAACTATGTCGGAGATTCTAATCCAATCTTGTCAAATTCAGCGAATATCTCCTCATGGTCTGCTAGCTTTCCGACCTGTGTGTTCATACACAGCCCAGGCTCTGTAAATGCTAAACAAGCAAAGCGCCCCGGACCGAGCCACCCGGCACTATTTCAATCAGCTTCAGGGGGCGTTTGTGCTCGTGCTCAGGACATTTGAAAGGCCACGGATATATAAAGAGAAGGGCAGCGGGAGCGAGAGGGACTCAAATCTGGAGGGGGGGGGGGGTGTATTTGTTTTGCTGGAGTTGAGTTCAAATATCAACAGTCTTTCTCCCGAAGCGCTGACTCCCCTTTTAATAGTAATGTAATGTTTCTGCTTACGAAGCAATTTGTTTTAGCACAGCATTCACATAATCTATGGTCACTGAAAAAGAGTCGAATATTCTAGTGCTAGGTGTGTGTGTGCGCCTGCATGTTGCTATACTTAAAACTCAAATGATCTCACTTTGTGCTCATTAAGAAGTAGAATACATTACAACGTATAATGATATTCACTTTCCGCTCCGAGGCTGTTAGACTAAACATTGTACTCAATGCTGTGTGAACCGGTCAGAGAGCCGCTGAATGAGAGATCATTTCTTTCTATTGTTGCACTCTGTCCACCGTCTGTGTTCATGAGGGTTCCTCCTGAGGCCGTCTGCAGGAAGTGAAGGGAGATTTGCATTTTTCTATACTCGACTGAGTCGTCCTTTGTGACTAAAAGCACTTTGCAGTCCGGAGCAAACACAGGCACACGTCCTCACAACGACTCTGAGACCTGCTACTTATTAAAAGTTTAACATCTGAACCAAAGCTTAGTCCCCAGGGCATTTGGCCCATCACCTGTGTGTGTGTGTGTGTGTGTGTGTGTGTGTGTGTGTGTGTGTGTGTGTGTGTGTGTGTGTGTGTGTGTGTGTGTGTGTGTGTGTGTGTGTGTGTGTGTGTGTGTATGCGTCTCTGTGTGTAAAACACTGGGAATAGCAAACAAAAGACACATTTGATCCTCAGCATGTTCACCTTCTGTATCCTTTCAAAAATCCTCCTGTCCTCATCTTTCCTTCCCTGTGTGTGTGTGTGTGTGTGTGTGTGTGTGTGTGTGTGTGTGTGTTTAGCCCATCTTGTCGGGACAACAATCTGCATACACATTCACATTGTGGGGACTCGTCTTCCTTATGGGGGCACAATGCATGTCCTCATAACGTAAATCATAACATTTTAGGGTAAAGACTTGGTTTTAAGGTTGTGGTTAGGTTTAAGTTATGATCAGAGTTAGGATGAGGCTGGTAGCGGTTATGGTTAGGCTAAGTCTCCAGGAAATTAATATTAGTCAATGTAATGTCCCCAAAAGCCATGAAAACCCAACTGTGTGTGTGTGTGTGTGTGTGTGTGTGTGTGTGTGTGTGTGTGTAAACAAGCATGAAAATCAGAAATTCCTATGAATGTCAAAATATGTGCGTCTTCTTCACATGTATGCATTCACATGATAGACAGGCTAGGCATTGATTGACACAACATCAACATGAGAGGAGGAATTAATGAGTCCAATCAAACCTGCTGGAGTCTGTGGCTGGAAAGAAAACCTTCATGATGCACAAACAAACATAAACAGGGGTAAATAAACAATTCAATAAACAACTGTTCGTCATGGAAAGAAAAACTTGCCAGGACAAAACCGGTAACAGAACTCTATTCGTCATCTTGTTTTAGTATCATGTGTTAAAGAAATATTCTAATGCTGTTACCTTACAACCACTGACACTACACCGAACATGTTTTATTCATTGCTACTAACTGAAAGTGGGTTTAGTTTAAAGTTGAAGGACAGGAGAGCATTGAGGTTGAAGAGTCAACACATCGTACTCTCTCTCTCCATCAGCTTCAATACACAAACAGCTTCTATGGCAACCAGCAGCCTGGCAACAAGCACCTGACTGCATAGACCTGCAGGCGGATGGATACACATTACTGCTCACTCACTCCACATAAAACGTCCTGAGTGACTCCACTGCCAGAAAAACAATTAATGTCTCTAATGAGAGAATCTGTGAGCGGAGCGCAGCGTCTCCACCTTCTCTGTCTCTCTGCCTCTTCCTCTCTTGTTCCTGTTCACAATCTGCTAATGTACTTATCCGTTCATTTCTAACTTCACCTAGACAACGGGCAGTAAAGAACATGAACATGCAAGAGCACAGACCAGCACCTACATATATAATTACATGTGTGAAATTGTACCACTTTGAAGCATTGACCTGTGAAGGAAAGCATCTTACTCAAATGATTCAAATGCCACAATAATCTACATAATGCAGATCATAAATACAAACCTCTTCAGTCATTTTGCTGACTAAAATAAACCCCATTGTTCCTTCTTTTTTTGCAATGTATTGACATTGTAGCGCATCACTTTGTCTGTATTGTACATTTTCAAATATGCATTTGACACACGACATTTTTCTATCCATGAAGTCTTCTAGTTGTAAGAACTTGTTGAGTTGTAATGAGACAGATATCTTTCTGGACAGATGTTGAACTTGAAAACATGGCTAATCAACAGTAAATATAACTTTAATCATCCTTCAGTAGCATGTGTGAAATATTGGTGATGACACCAGCAAAGGTGTGGAAACAACTGCTATAAGCTTCTGTTAACCCAGCTTTGATTGGCATCTTATTGAGCCTTTGGCTTTGCAAAAGTGATGAAAAAAAACATGATTTCTCACAAATTCAGTGACATTTTTTTTTATTATGAAAGAAACTCCCATATTGTATCTTTATGAATATTGGGAATATCCTCAAAAACCTTAGAAATGGAATTTGCAGTGAGAAAATATATTTTTCAGATGGTGGACTGAATCCAATATTCAGTCGGATAATGTTCTCCTGCCTCGGATCTCTATCGGGAATCACAAAGCTCAAAGTGTCCCATGTTGCTGCTGTTGGGTAAACATTTGATCGGATGACCTGAGCACCTGCTCTTGGTGTTTAAAATTGCCGGCAATGGGTTAACATAGAAGTCCATTCAAAGCCTGACGTGCCACTACACATTAGCCAAAGGGTACCTTTTCACGTTCTATTGGTACGTGACATTCTTGTTTTGGGAACATGTTGGAGCTCCAGCATCCTGCAAGAATGTCAGACAGGGTTCATAACCCTCCTTCACCCTGACCCCCACACCCTTACTTTCTACAGTAGCTGCAAACACATAGAGCACCCTCTTTTCTGTGCCAACGGGAAGTGCAGAATCATCAAATAAGGACATATATTCTAGACATTCTGGGCTAAATGTGGGGGAGGAACCTTGATAGGTCACATGTCAATCACAGGAATCATCAACATAGAAAGACACGCTCACAACAAAGGCTAATTTTGAGTTAGTAGGTAGCTCATTCAACGTCCATGCGTTTGAACTGGGGGATGAAATTAGGGCTTGGAATAAAAACGTGATCACATAGACCCAGGACTTCCTTGCTTTGACCTATGTGGTCATTCCAACCAATGGGGAGAGGCTCAGCACAGATCAATGGTATTGCATTGGAGCTGGAGTTTAAAGATCAGAACTACACTCCATGTGTCCATCTGACATATGTGGACAACAACAAATGTACTTGGTATACAAACACCTTTATTTATAAGTAGAAATTGTCCGGACATGTCGGTGCACATTTCAGTTCGCTCAGGTGAGGTAGTGGAGAAAGCCTGTGTGAGACAGAACTACTGACATTGTGACCAACGAGCCACGATGCCAGCCGATGCTATAACATTTTACTGAAGCAAAGTTGACAAAGTATTGCTCTCTTCTGTCCCCCTTGCTCACCTCTTGGACAGGTCTGACAGAGTAGAGTTTTCAATTCTTCTCCCGCTGGACTGTAATGGGACAGGGCCTCTCTCCGCCTGAGGGATATGCTCAGTAATGTAGGCAGAGTGCTGTGGTGGCAGGGTAATTGGCCGTGATTTAAAAACCCTCTGATGGCTTAAGTGGGATTGCAGTTTGGCAAATTAATGGTTCTTAATCGAACATGTGTGATTGGTTTAATATGGCGGAAAAAGACTCCACTGAGGGCTGTGAAAGAGAGCGGAGAGACTTTGGAGTCTTATTTAAACCAAAAACGACTTACATTACTGTGTACTTCATCTCTTTTAGTTTGTTCAAACTTTAAAGGATAATTTGTGATCCTCTTTGATGTTCAACGCCCATAAGCTGGTCAAAAACACCAAATCTATCAGTAGATGAGTTGGTACCGAGGCAATTTGAAACATACAATGTAGTTACTCTTTCAATCTGTGTCTGGCATTTAGGATTTGATTAACACTCTGTTCTTGCCCTCAGAGTCCTCCTTAGTCCATTATAGTTTAGTTTTTATGAGTGTGGTGTGAAAATCATCAGTCAGGTCATGTAGATGAGCAGAAGTCATGTAAAAGTAAAATAGTGCACTTTTTGCTTGCAGACTCTAGGGCAGCCTTGGTTGGAGGGTTTCTTCAGGCCGTGAGAGTTTACATGTTTCTCTTTGATTGCCTGAGAAGGTAATTACGGTTGTGCAGTGGAGAGAGAAACAGGTGATAGACAGAAGCTTCAGACCGTCTCTCTTAGAATAACCAAGACAGGGGCAGCGGATGGACTTAATGATCAGTAGATTTAACACACACACACAGGTAATTGTCATGCTTTAAACTTCCCTTGTAAACCCTCAAACGCTTCATATTCCATGTCTTTCTGACTAGCATTCTGTTCTCTCCTCTCGCGTAGCGTAGAAGTGCTAGCACTATATGCTTACGTGCTCTGCTAGTGTTCGCTCCACAGGTTTTTACGTAGAAATGTGACGTTTCACAAATGTATCTGTCCTTCCAACCTCCCCCAGGTGATGAGTATTACATCGGAACGTTTAACCATGACTAGCATGAAGCCTCAAAATACAACAATTGCATCACTGGAACACAGCCGGAGAGTTGTTGGACACTAAGCTGGTCAAAGCTCCACTATGATGTAAGAAATGCGGAGATATTGATCAGACTTTAGCCAAAATATACGTGACTTTGGAGCAAACACGTACCTGTAAACAAACAGCATCTTGTGATGTGCCACTCAATGTTACACGTCTAACAGTGAGGACCTCGAGGTGTACATTTACGCTCAAAAAGAATGTCATTTCCCCAAATATCTGCAACGATGATTTTTTTTTTCTTTTTTTCGGTTCAGCGCCTTGAAGGGCATTTGACAATCAGAGAGGCTTCTAGTGTTTTTGTCTCTCGCTCTGTCTGGATTGTCCCACTCTGTGTTTGTCAGCGTGTTGGATTCTGCCTGCATGTGGAGATGAAGAGCAGATAAAGAGTGTAACTGTGCAGACTAGTGGAAAAGTCTCCAGGGGCGAAAAGCCACTACAATCAACCAAACGGAGATGACATTAACCCCCCACCAGGACACAGGCCCCCGTGTGTGTGTGTGTGTGTGTGTGTGTGTGTGTGTGTGTGTGTGTGTGTGTGCGCTTTCTGATCAAGTTAAACGCCTTCATCCGTTGCTTTTGGCATCATTACCTCAAAAAAAAAAGAGAGGGCCGTGTTTTTCTTCATACTCTGTGTGTGTGTGTGTGTGTGTGTATGGTCATGTCCGTGTGTCTGTCTGTTTGTGTATATGTGTCCGTGCATGTGTGTTGATGCATTTTGAGGGTGTTTTTCAGACAAAAGCTCTTTTAATCAAACACTTGAGTTTCTTCTTTCTTTAATTATGTGCGACTTAATGATGCATAGAGCTTTGTTGTCTTCATTAAAACAGAAACGCTCTCTCTCTCTCTCTATCTGTGTCTCTCTTTCTTTCTCTCTCTCTATCTGTGTCTCTCTCTCTTTCTCTCTCTATCTGTGTCTCTCTCTTTCTCTCTCTCTGAAGTTGAACTATTCAAACTTTTTAACAAACGTTTAATGACGAGGTGTGGAGGTAAAGAGAGAGAGAGTCAGAGTTAATCCCTGAATAAGCTCCCCAGTAAGTTTTATATTTTCTGAATTGATATGTTTGTACGCTTCCACACTATAGTGGAAGAAGAAGAACTCAAATATTTTAAAGTAAAAGCAGCAATACCAGCTTAGAAACTACTCCATTACAAGTCCTGCATTCAGATTTTTACTTTCTTAAAACTAATTTTTACAGTTAACTGAATTCCGTGATTCACAGAAGTTTCATTTAACTTTTCAGGGCAAAAGGAATATATTTTCAATTTGCAGGATTTTCATTCTCATCAAAGCAGTTAAAAGAAAGGAGGGAAAGAAGGGGAAAAGGAGGATAAACAATGTCAACTATAATGTAGTAAAAACAGAAGGAAGTCAGTAAAAGAAGGCAGGGAGAAATAGAAATATGAAAGTATTAGAAAAACTGAAATAAAATAAAGAGAAAAATATTGAGAGAAAGAAAAAAGAAGTAAACAGAACAGTAATGATTCATGATCTTTTCCAATATATGTTGAAGTACATTGTTAATCTGTTAAACAACCAGTTCAAAAGTCTCAATAAATGAAATCACTCTGGTAAATTAAGTACTCAAACCTCATACCTGCACTTGAGTAGTTGTGTACTTAATGTACCAAAGTCTATCTATTTTCTGACCTGGACTAAAGTTTTCAGGCAGGAAACCTAAACTGGTCGTGACGATAGAGGAGGTGACACGAGGAGAAAGTTGTCAGAGAGAAAGAGAGAGAGAGAGAGAGAGAGAGAGAGAGAGAGGGAGGAGTGGACAGAAATGTAAAGAGAGTATTGGTGTGATAGATGGAGGTGTGGACACGACTACCTGCCAGTGTGATTAATGACATATTGAAACAGCTCAAGCCTCCACACGAAGGAACGTACTGTACAACACAGTGAAGAAAGAAGCCATCCCAGCGCTGTAGTGACGAGTTGTTTTTGAGCTTTTTTCAATTGATCAAAAATGATTCATCGTCCTTTTAAAAGGAAGCAAACGTCCACAGGGTTCACACGGTTTTATCACCCTGTCGTAATATTCAGGCTGTGGAATAAAATGTGCGCATTTATCACCCACCGAGTTATTACACATAAATATTGTCTAAATTGAAATCAACAAGCGTTGTTTTTGAGCCTTAAGTACAGCTAAAGTCACCCAAACATTTATAAATAATGCTATCTGTCGTTTCATAACATCCTACAATACTGACAACATATGTTTTACTTAAGTTTGTAACTAAATGTCACACATGGTCTGTGTGTGATATTGTCTCAAGGCAAAGATAAAATACGGAAAAAGCACGTCTATAAAGTGATGAAAGTCTATAAAGTGATGAGGAGAAGATTGTATTGATCCTGCAGGTTTTCCAAAGCTAGTGGGAATATTTCAACATCATTCCTTTTATTAAACACCTTTCAGCTTTGTAAAGAGGACCTGTGAGATAAACTCGCAAGTGTGTTAGTTTATGTAGTAACACTATTATATTTGTCTGGGGGACTAAGAGGAGACAGCAGATTTTATTTTTCAACGGTTGGTCAAAATCCTGCTGCAGAGGCTGAAATCTCCTGACATTTTGTTCCTACTATGGGTCAGACTCCAAAAAACACTGGATCCTACTTTACCCAGCATGCAACTTGATCATTAGACTCATTCTTTCCGGTAAAAAGGGAACGTCTTTCAACCTTCACACCTCTTAGTTTGTAACGCATCAAAAAACGGTGTCGAAGCCAGGTAACCTTGATGACATCACTATGACATCATCAGAGGTTGTTCTCTCAGACTTGGCATTGCTTAAAAAGCTAAAACAAATAGCTGACAGCGCCTTTTAAGATAAATAAACCCCCCCCCCACCATCAAAACAAATTGAATGCAAGCTCCAGCTTTGTCCTCACCGCGTCTGATGAGGACACTTTACCCGTCTTTCTTCCCCTCCCTGTCCTCCCCCTCTCTCTCGCTCTCTCTCTCTCTCTCTCTCTCCGGTGTGACCTGTTTGTTAACAAGCCGCCGCCTCTCATTAAACAGCACTAATCTAACTTTTAATGAAGCTGGCGGCGGGAGTTATCGGTCAGCACAACACATCTGCACGCACGTCCACAGAAACACTCGGAGACAAACTCCGGGATGGAAAACAGACTCATTAGTCTCATAGTTATTGTTGTGGTTACTGTCAGCGGCGTTGCTGTGGATGCAATCTGCCATCATTAACTGCTGGGGTTGCTTGAGGCCGGCCTCGGCAAAGTTTTCACTTCAAAAATAGTCTCTAGTCACAGTAAACGCAAAAGACTACGATATGACCGCTTTGAACCCTTGAACAAATGTATGCTAATGTGAATGAATTTCGGGGGAAGGTTGGCTGATGTTTAACTAACATTATTTGTAGTACTATATCTAATACATAGGACTGCTCCTCCACAACAACAGGGGCATTAGTTGTTGAGCAAATGCCCTTGAAAAATTTATAAATAGTTTTAATCTATGCAATTCCAACGAATCTCCTTGCCAGATGCAAAACATCTTCAAAAGGTACAATATCTATAAGACTTCAGATTTGACACGAACTTCCTCTCGGAGCTCAGGGTGAACTGATCTGATTTTGATGAACTCATTCCCCTTCCTGTGAAAGCGATGTCTCAGGAACGGCGCGAGGAAAAATGTCTGTACTTCGAGCGCAAACATCCACAAAAGGAGGAACCGATTTAGAATGTGGAGGTCAAACGTCACCGTGTGTAACAATCTCACACACATTTTTTCTAAGAATAAATGAAGTGTTGACATTTTGGACAGACATGGATGCAAACGGCAACTTTACTGGTTGGTGGAGGCAAACAACCACAAAGAGGCAATTTGACTTTTATTTAAATTTCTAGTTCTAGATTTCGTCCATTATTGATGTTTTGCTAAGTTTCTCACTTCCTCGAGTGTCCTGGTTTGTCTTGGCGTAGCATCGCTGCATTAGCACATTAAACATGTTAGACAAATGCTTACATTAGATCACTGATGCTGCATTTGAGAGTTTAGCGATGAGGAGGCTGACGAGTGAATCCAGTCCACTGGGCTTATGGCAATATTAAGCATGTGATCGGCCCTCATTAAGTAGAAGGCAACACACACAACACTTGCTTTGTCTCCTTTAAATCCCCCAAAGATCCAACGAAAAACGAAAAACGTCAACACCACCGTAACATGAACATGTTCATTCGCATGTTCTGTGACCTGCCCGACCCCGTCTGTATCTCTGGGTTGCGGCAGTGCTGCTTCGTGGTTTGGCTGACAGACAGGAGGCGGCGGCCGGGGCCACGCCGCTGATGTAAATAAAGGTCTAAAGCGCACATTCACAAACAACGCTCGTGGAGAAACACCTCCCACGGCACTCTGGGAATTTCTCCTGCACTTCTCTGCCATCTGTTAGGAAGGAGACGGGGGGGGTGGAGAGGTAGATGGAGAGGAGGGAAACAGGTGGGAAGGATGTCGATTCAGTGCAGCTGGTGGGTTAGTCAGAGAGAATGAAAGAAGAAGAGGAGGACGAGGTGATAGTGAACTTACCCAACAAAACAGATTAACTGAATGAGAGAAAAACTCAGTGTGAGTGAACGAGTAAAGTGGTGTATACGGCTGAAATGTGTCTGAGAGACTAAATAGAACACATTAGAGGGGACCCATTGGGGACCCATTAAACGGTCATTATATTTATACTATACAGATTTTGGTGACCTAACATAATTCCCAGCATGAGCAGAAGTCTGGTCTTTTACCATGTTTTTCACTTCATCGAGATACAGACTCCAGACAGATTATTCCTCTTTTATAAGCTTTTCTTCTCTGTGAGCATGTATTCTGCAGGAGATGATTTTGTGTTTTTCTTGGAACGAGGCTTATTCATTTCCACCGCCCGTCATCGGAGTGAGTCAGGAACAGACTCTGATATGTTGCCTTCCAACAATCTGGTCCCCTGCTGTCTATTCATCTCTAGTAATTTCCTCACCTCACTAAGTTCATAATTATAAGTCTGCGCAGCCATTATTAGTGCTTCAAAACAAACAACAGAGCCCCTGCAGCTGAGAAGCCAGCCATGACAGCCTAAATACCGTTCCGTTCCTTTTATTAGCTAGCTTATTAACATTTTAGCCATCAGGGCTTTCAGGATCCAAGCTGCCACGCAGAAATGATGACATTTAATCTCCAAAAGATTATTCACAAGTTTGACATTGTTATTATTATTATGAAATGAATGTGAAGACTTTGATAGCAAAATGAGAGCTTTTAAAAGTTTGACATGGACTCTTACAAAAGTAATTTCTCTTTTGAATGATGGGAGATAATTAAGCAATAGGTGTTGCTCCGTGTTTACCTGCCCAGGGACTGACTGGGTAGTTAGTCTGGTACAAAGCGTCTCTTCTTTTTCTTGAGATGAATGTATTTTTTTTCACATGGTCCCTGATGTAATTACATTTAATAATAATAAACAAAAGAAAGAAGCATGTAAACTTTAGGCAACAGAACCACTTAGTTAGGTTTAGGAACTCTTTTATGAACACCAGTCCTGTGGTTTTGAAAGTCCTGTGTTTGTTTGGCCCATCCACCTCCCATCCCGCCCACAACAGTCATCAACTCGGTCCGTTGCATATTCACAGGGAAGCCTTTAATTTGTGTGTCCACCACGGGAAAACAAGATCCTAATTGGCTTACCATTAGCATTGTTTTCATGCTGCCGACATGTCATTTGAACACATTTCGTGCCAACCACCATGTAATGCGTTGCTAACTGGTAATGACCTTTTTACTTATTCCCGTGAGACCGAGTTGCACACACACACACACACACACACACACACACACACACACACACACACACACACACTCTCTTGTACGCGGCAGATGTCCGCAGCAGTGATGGTAATGACCTCACATGCGTTCCGACAAGGTGCAGGTCAGAGCCTCCATAGAAACACTACTGGATTAAGTGGGGTGACATCTCCAAAACATGCACAGATCCATCTACACGAAGATGTTACTGCACGCACACACACACACACACACACACACACACACACACACACACAAGCCATTACCATTTCCAGCAGTGTATAGCCAGTGAGACCACATACTGTAGGAACTCAGATTAGTGAGAGAGGAATTGTCACGCTGTGGTTGCATTTGTCACTTTAAGAAAATGGTTTACTTTTGCATTTTCCCTTCATGCATTTATCCATTAAAATTATTACTTATATTATTATTTTACAAGCTCAACCCTAATCAGGATGAAGAACTCGAACATGGATGAATGTATGGATCGACAGGGACGGTATCTGGAGGGGGGGGGGGGGGGGGTTGTTTGGGTCTTGAGTTCAAATATCACCAATCTTTTCCAGAATTACTGACTTTTCCTTTAACACAGTTTGTTTTTATATTTTAAATTTAAAACCAGAGGACACCTGTCAGTACCATAAATTGTGCCACAGTAGTGATTTTTTTTTTTTTTAAACCTACAAACTATGGAAATACAAAATAAACTCATATCTGTGTACATGCATTTTGAATGAGGCCCTTTGAGTAATATGTGTTGTCTGTTGACATTACACTGAGAGGGAATGGCTTGTTCAAATGTTGCCGTCGTCAAGATTAAAAAAGTAAATCTAGACAAATTCCTTCAGGAGCCTCGTCTATTAAACATAATAACGGTTCATATATACGGACAGTCACTGGTCACCCGGTTCCACAACACCGGAGCACCCAGCTCTGTGACCTCATCACATCACATCTCCTCCGAGCTCAGTGACTCCACCATGGTCACCACTCCGCCCTGCCAGCTATTGACTGAAGGAGCTCTAGGTTGTGAGCACTGGACCGTGTGTGTGTGTGTGGCGACTGTACATGTGTGGACTAGAGACTTGTGACTGCGTGGTTCCTTTCCGCCGTTTCTTTGTGAAACGGCTCACTAGGCGTGGCGCGGCGAGACTGAAGAGGCGTGGTCCGTGACCCGTGCTCCATTATCTGTCTTGTAATGGGCTACGGTGGGTGGCGAGCTGTGACGGACATGCTGCAGATCCAATCCCCTCCCCCTCCAGACAGAGCGGACAGGTCGTAAACACTGGCGGAGGTGTTTGAGGGGAGGGACCGGCCCGTATCGTGTCTGGTCAGGATGTTCTGGAAGGATCTATTTGTCTACTTATTCTAAGTGCCTACGGGTTGGTAAAGACGGGTCAGTGAGAGGAGTTCATCACAAGTTAAATGCTTTGCCAGAGGTGTAACACAAGAAGACGAGGGAGTAGAGGTGTAACACAAGAAGACGAGGGAGAAGAGGTGTAACACAGGAAGACGAGGGAGAAGAGGTGTAACACGGGAAGACGAGGGAGAAGAGGTGTAACACAGGAAGATGAGGGAGCAGAGGTGTAACACAGGAAGACGAGGGAGCAGAGGTGTAACACAGGAAGACGAGGGAGAAGAGGTGTAACACGGGAAGACAAGGGAGTAGAGGTGTAACACAGGAAGACGAGGGAGAAGAGGTGTAACACAGGAAGACGAGGGAGAAGAGGTGTAACACAGGAAGAAGAGGGAGAAGAGGTGTAACACAGGAAGACGAGGGAGAAGAGGTGTAACACAGGAAGACAAGGGAGTAGAGGTGTAACACAGGAAGACGAGGGAGAAGAGGTGTAACACAGGAAGACGAGGGAGAAGAGGTGTAACACAGGAAGACGAGGGAGAAGAGGTGTAACACGGGAAGAAGAGGGAGAAGAGGTGTAACACAGGAAGACGAGGGAGAAGAGGTGTAACAGCCCTACTTTTTCACTAGCTAGTTGCTAACTTTGTCTTTTGTCTGGTTAAAGGTGCTGAAGAACTTCAGAGTTGGTTTATTGTTCTTTCTGGGTTTGTTTCTGCAAGTGATACCTCTTACATACAGTACTTACTGCCATTTGATCAATTGTTAACATATACAACATTGTTTTCTCCATCTTTAACCAAATGGAGGCCGATCAGAAAACCGTTGTGGGTCATTCCTCACATCAATCGTTAAAGAAGACCCTGACAAATGACATTGTTTGTCATTTTGGTACGAGGCCTTGTTGCTTCACTGTGGTGGTCCCGTCATTCAGTACATTCAGGGGTTGAGACGTTGCATTGTACGTGCACGTTTGCCTGCGTGCGCATGTGACAGAGAGTCACACAGAGAGGGAGGAAGGTGATTGCAGCCGAGTAGAGAGCTGACATCCGCTCTTGTCTGTCTGGAGTGACACTCGGCGGCTTCTCAAGAGGACCCCCTCCTCCTGGGCCAATCAAATTCCAAGAGCAAGTCCTCTTCCTGAGTCAATTGCCCAATCATGCGGAAGGACAACTGCTCCTCATCAGTCAATTACCCAATCACGGGGGATACTTGTTCTTTAATTTTTTTTTCAATCAAGGGCAGCTGCTCCTCCCGGGTCAACTTCTCCATGGGAGGCAGACATGAAAAAAGAGCTGATTGTCTCTTCCGCTTCACTACTTAACCAGACGAAATGTACAGATTGAGACATTTGGTTAAACAGAGGACATTTTGGATGTAATTTAGCTCATGTGAGGTGGAATGCAAATACAGCACATGGTCCTGATACAGTACCGTCACAACAAAATACTCCAAACCAGCCCACGCATCATTTTCAACCTCTGTGGTAAAGGTTTGCTTTAGTTTAGGGAATCAAAACTACTTGTTTACCGATCCCGGACAAATCCGTGTTCTCATGTAGAACATCCAACCTTCCTGCCTGACCTCCCAACATCGAGGTTTTACTGCACTAAGAGAGAACAGTTATTATTCGCTCGGCCACACGAGGTTTCCTGTCAGGAAAACATTCTTATCCTGTAGATCATTCAGGTGTTTGAGCAAAGAACCAATGCTTTGGTTTTTCTGAAGAGTGCTGTCACTGGAAATGATTTCAAGAAAATAATAATAAATAAACACACATATATATATACATATATATATATATATATATATATATATATATATATATAAAAAGGTCAGTTTCTTTCTTAATGAAATGGGCTCCTTTGAGCTGTCAAAATAAAAGTCTTTGATCAAAACAGAAAATGGCACCATGTGAGAAAATGGGCTATTTTTCATGCTGGAATGGTGAGGTGTAGAGGAGGGGGTTCCAACAATGGGCTTGATATTAGTTAACACCAGGCTTTGAGTAAGATGAATGGAAGTGCATTAGTGCTGTGTTTATTAATGGATTGGAACAAAAGTGCTGAAAAGTCGCTATGCAGCACAAAATATGGGTTTTTATTTCTTTCCTCGGCACATAGATCTGCTTTTCTCTTTTCTCTCTTTCTACTCTATAGACATGTTTTAAAGGGCCAGTGTGTTATTGTGTGCTCATAACAATCTGTTTGACTCATCTTCAGAGCTCTTTAGAAATAGAAAATAAGCATATTTATATTACTTGGCTGATGACAATTCAGAAGGAAACTCTGAAGTAAAACTGCGTCTTTGCTGGTTGGGTAAATACACAGGCTGGTCTCATCCAGCATTCGTAGCGATACCTACGAAGAAGAATGCGCTGTAATTTGTAGATATGCCACAACATGGTTTGGTATATTATCCTTAAAGACTAAAACAGACACCGAGTTTATTTTGAAAGGATTGTAAGCACCTTTGACACGTGTTGCTGGACGTTCTTTGGAAAACACAAAAAATAAATGAGTAACTTTTGTAAGATATCATACGAACCATTGTAATAGGATATCGCCTAAAGGGCCACAACTTAACAGAAAATAAAGTTGGAATGAAATCGAGGTAATCACTCCGCTTTAACTTCCTCCTTCTCCTCCTCTTTCCACGCTCTCCACTTTCTCTCTCAGCCTTCCAGCAACAGTGTTTTGTCTTCACGCAACACTTTGTCCCCTATGTGTCTCTGTTTACCCGCGGTTCAGACAGCGTACGTATCTCTATCTCCATCTCCATCTCCTGGCTGCCTCCCTTCCTCTCCTCCCCCCCCCCCCCCCCTTCTCCTCTCCTCTCCTCCCCCCCCATCAAACACCTCTCTCGTCAGCCCGTTTCCACAGCGGCAGATACAGAAGTTTGGCTCTGGTGCTATTCCTTTCTCCTCCTCCCCGCTCCTCTTCTTTCCCTCTTTCAAGAGCAACTTCGAAGATTCTCTCTGTTTGAACTCTGTGTGATGTGGAGTAGCGTTGTGTTATCGCAGCAGGAATCCATCATCTGCTCTCTCACTGTTTTTCTTCACTCTGCCAGCTACTTTGGCTCGCAACATCCAGTCTGAGAGCCCTTACCTCTATTTGACTTGTGGACTAGTAAGCAGTGCACACACACACACACACACACACACACACACACACACACACACACACACACACACACACACACACACACACACACACACACACACACACACACACACACACACACACACACACACACACACACACACACACACACACACACAGTCGAAGGCTTTCACACAGGAGGAAAGCTTTGTTCCAGTAGCTTTCACTGTGGTACTTTACCTTTTTAGACGCTGCTCTGAATCATGCGTGCCTTCTCTGTCCTCTGTGCTCAGAAGCTATTTCCTGTCTTTTCATGTAGCTTTTTTCAGCATCTCACAGTCTCACAGTCATTGTGGGACTCTTCACACTCAATGCAGTGAAACACATCCTGCACTGAGAGTAAACCCAGTGACCTCCCGGTTATTGGAAAATCTTGCCATGGAAAAAAAGGCATAAAAGTGTCAATACGCTTTAACACGCGCAGTTCTTTTTAACATTGCGTAGATGTGTTTTACACAGAATCTTGATTATTTTACAGTAAAAAGGACGAGATTGTAGCATTCCATTGACACAGTTTTCTCCACTTCTTCATAACTCAGTCAAATCCAAACGCACAGACACAGATACAGAAAGCTCTACCTATGAGAATCACTAACGTGGAGACCTGGGAAGAATCATGGATCTGGAGTTTATATTGAGATTCTATCACACCAGGAAGCACTGTACTGTGTCTTTAAGACCGAGATCAAGAGATTTGAAAGAAAGTGAACAAACACCTCTGGTTTGACACAGACATTAACTAAGTTTTATGAGCGGCTAAAGCAGGCAGGTTGGAAATCTATTCCATCAAGGATTTATCCACCATCCATTGTTTTGGGGAGCGGAGCGAATCAATGATTTTGTGATTGTAACAGCCCTGAGGGACGGAAGATGGGAATCAGCTCAGATAATGAGCCGCTACTCAAAGCTGCAGGGCAACAACTTACAATACACACATCGCACACTGCTGCAGATACGCACACACGCACGCACACACACACATACACACGAACATACACGCACACGAACATACACGCACACGAACATACACGGCTGAAATGAACTGAACATAAAGGGATTACACGAGGACAACTGATGTGCAGGCGTTCATTCAGATGCTTTCATCTCATCATCAAGCTTTATTTCACCTGGAGGGATTCTCATTAATAACGCTGTCAAGTTACAAAAGACAAACAAGTAAACAAACAAATAATGCAAACGGTGATGATAACGATATAAAAACGAGAACAAGACGTAATACAAAGGATGAGGACATCGTGGAAGACAGCTCAGAAATGATATGTGAGCTTTATGACATTAAACCTTTGTTTTTTATTTCATGAATGTTGCTATCTGTATCTCATAATATATTTTCTTATTTGTGGTTTATATTACTTTCTTTTACTTTCTTATTTAGTCTTATTTATTTGTATAATATGTCTAGAAATTTGAGGGATGAAATACATCCTTCCACATCAGGATCAGGATGTTGATCAATACACCACATTGCCAAAAGTATGTGGACACCCCTGTGTTTTGGTCTGGAGCTGTTTTTACCTTCAAATTAAACGGAATCTTAATACTTAAGCTTAACATTATATTTTGGACGGTATTGTGTTTCAGTGGAAAGGCTCAAGGGTTGACATGACAGTGACTGGTCCATGATTATATTTGTTTTTGACCTCAGTCCCAGCCAACATATTTGGAGTCCACTGGAAACCAGACTTTATCCATATAGTGTGTAATTTGTTGACTGATTGACACGTCTACGGACGAGTCAAATGAATAATAGAGAAACCATTTAAGACTGAACCACTCAGACCAGCTTATTGAGTTTAAATGTGAATGCACATGAACTTAGTCGCTCTCTCTCTGTTGCAAACACACTCTTTTTCAACACATTCTTGTATGCACACACACCTACACAGATGCATGATCAGCTCTTGTTGCATTGCTCTGATGGGGCCGACTCTCTAATGCCTCTATCCTGTATACTTAAGCTCTATGGCAATCTGCAATAGTGCTGTGCTGGCTTGTTTATTGGCAAAACCGTTGGCTTCCTTCACTCTGCTCTTGAATTCCCCTCTTCTCTCTCTCTCTCTCTCTCTCTCTCTCTCTCTCTCTCTCTCTTTCGCTCACACTATCTTTCTACCTCTCTCTGTCTCAGAATATTTGTTTATCCCAATATTATTGACTTCTCCCTCTCTGCCAGCTTTCCCCTCCTGGACGGCGATAGCTCAGCCAAAGACGCCGCTGGTTTTTCATTTCCACAGCTGGCACACTGCACTGAACCGAGGCCCAACAGGATCAGCGCTATGCCTAGATGTCTGAATTAGTCAGCGTGGCGCACGCACGCACACACCTTTTTATGTTGGCGGGCTCCAGATAGTTATCGATCAGAGATTGATCGAGCGGCTCCTTGTTAAAAAGATCTCGAGATGAGGCCTGCAGGGCTTGGCGCTAAAGTTGCTGACTCCCCTGTCACGCACAAACACGGTGTTAGTTCACTCGCACACACACACACACACACACAGACACACAAATGCACACTCTGTTGATGAGTTGTGTATATTGGCGAGCTGAGGCCATTGTTAATGAGATGGGGCCTTGTTGAGCAGTGCCGAGCTCTGCAGCGCTACACCCGGGTTTCACTGGCACAGAGAGAGGAGGAAGGAGGCAAGGATAAATGAAACAAGAGTGAAGGACAGAAGGTGAGGAAAGAGATGAAGAGATTTGATGATGCATGATTAACAAAAACTCCAATGAGCGAACACCAGAATATATATATATATATATATTTTTTATTAAATGTCATGATGTGAAGGTCCTGTGCTTTGCCCGCAGTGACTCCCCATCGGGCCACTTGTAATTGTTGAAGGTGTACTCTGGCTTTGTTAGGAAACAAGCCGGATGAGTTAGAGGAAATATACTGGTTGTGTTCTCTGTATGTTCAGTACACAAATTAAACCAAAATATGTTTAACCGGTGGGAGCAGGTGTACGCTGCACCATTAAAGGTGCAATACAGCAAGTTAACAAAAATAAAAGTTTGAATCCTCTTTTATGTTTAATGATGGATATCTGCTCGGACGACTTGGCATAAAACCAAATAAGAGACCTCAGAATATGAGACGTATGACTATAGTCTGAAGAATACAAATGCAGTATGAATGTAAAATAAATAGATAAAGCAAGTTTAAAACAAGTCTAATTGTTGCCCTAGTTCCAAAGTTAAATTGAAACCTCACTTCTGGCGCCCTTGCCACATCCTCACCCATGTTCAAACTCAACCTTCATTTTGACCTCAACTACACACCTGTAAAGACTCGTGACTGCATCTTGCACTGTTGTGATGCTATTGCCTGACAAAATCTGTCCACTGACAGACGGACGTATTAACACCTGTGGAAATACTAAAAACAGGTGCTGTGGTAGTTTCTCGCTACAGTCGGGGTCTCCAGGACCACAGTTTGCCATGATGACACAATGATCATGATCAATGGTCATCTGAAATGTGGAGCGTGTTCTTAACAGCAGATGTTTACATTGTTGGTCACCGCACATTTCAATCAGCCATTTGTACCCAGAAGCCAGAATCATTCCATCGGACAAATTAAAGCCACATCACTTACAGAAACCTCCGCTGAGTTCACTCTGTCGACCTGTTTCCCTCTCAAGAGCCATGAAGTTGTTTCAAAGTGAATAAAATCACATTCGACAACGAGTTAGGCCCCGAATGATTACACATCTCCTCACATTACTGCATTATAAAGATGTAATGATCTCATTAAGGAAAGGTTTGCCTGTGCGGTTGACGGCTCACTACCACCCAATCAGAGCCGTTTTCCTCCACCTCGGGGTCCAGAGCCTCGGCCGACCTGTGTCGCTTTGTCGACGCGATCTAATTGGACACGGGGAAGGAAGTGGCAGTCAGCTGGCCTGTCTGCTGCGGGGTGTAATTGGTGGATAGGAAGGTTGCCAGCCAGCCAACCAGAGAGGTCAGACATAATGATTATGCACGCCGTCGCTGGTGCAGGTGGGGATTGATGAACGTTAATCTGATATTTGATTAGTTTGTGGAGGGGAGGGGCGGCGATCAGAAGGTAACATAAAGCGCACACACTCACACTCACACACAACATTTGCCATCTTCATAAACACCAGTGCAGTTACTCACACTTGTGTAATCAGACTCACACACTGGAGCCCCTCTGGGGGCCCGGTAGACAGATGGGAGGTTGGTGCTAATGGGACACACGGCTAAATGGACTAAATGGACGGGATAAACAGCGTTCCCAGGGAAACCAAGGGACTGTGTGTGTGTGTGTGTGTGTGTCAGAGAGATGGAGTGTGTATTTGTTTGTGAGTGTTTGTGAGAGAGAGAGAGCGAGAGAGAGAGAGAGAGAGAGAGAGAGAGAGAGAGACAACAATAAGAGAGAAGGACAGTGTGTGTGATTGGGGCCTGGCAGTGTTTCAGACCAGTGTGCTCATTGTGGAATGTGTGTGTGTGTGTGTGTGGTTGTGCAGGTGTGTGTGTTTCTCCATGTGTGTGTCTGTGTGAGACTGTGGTCACAAGGATGTACGGTTGTTTAAATCTTGTAAATCAGGCTGTCAAGGCGATAATCAGAACCACCTACAGTGTTCCCCTCTGGCAGACACATTTATAAACACACACACACACCTACACACACGTTCTCACAAAAAAGTTCATACTTGTATGCAAAAATACATCTTTCTTCACCGCTATATTACATCATTATTGAATGATTACAAACTTTGTCATACAACCAGGGCAACTAATTCTATGTATACAACAGCAAATCAAAAATGTGTCTCACAAGGCTTAAAAAAATTAAACTCTGACCCCAAAAAGTAGAATTTAGCTGAAACTTATTTACATAACTCATTCTGCATTGTTCAATTTGACACTGAGAGCTCACAACAGACCGGCCATACGGACCTACAGTAAAAGTGGTTTCAAGGTATTTCTGAAGTGTTTTTTCTTTGTGTTGTGAGTCTTTTTGTTGTGAGTGCATCACAGCGTTTGGAAATAGGTCAAAGTTTTTTGTGCGATGTCAGAATGAACGCAAGAACTGTCAATCTTATTGCACAATGTGTAGCTGCATGCAGAAGGCTGATATACATATCATATATATATATATATATATATATATATATATATATATTTACACACAACATATTCTGGTGAAGGACATCTGTTTCATATCATCCATTTCTTTTTTTACTATCAAATAAAAGGCAAACATCTAAAAAACATGTTTTATATAAAAGCACTGCTGTGTTCTTCATGGGAACCAGCAGAATACAATGTGTAGCGAACACACACACACACACACACACACACACACACACACACACGCGGTTCTGTTTGCACGTGTGAACCTTGTGAGTGTAACTTGAGAGTTAGATGTGCCAGGGACAGCAGATTAACTCCAGCTGCTGGACTTTTATCAGCCATCTGAAGAAACGGGATGGAGAGATAGATGAGTCGAGGATACAAACACACACACAGCCTAGTTATCCTCAGCGCTCTTTCCTTTTTTTGTGTGCGTCTGTGTGTGTTGGCCTGTGGAGAATGGGAATAGATGATGGCTGTCGGAGCGGGCCAATGATGAGGGCTAATGTGATAGCATATAATGGATGACCCTTGAAAACGGCCCACTTTTCTCCGCTTCCAGCTTTCTCTGTCTCTCTCTCTCTCTCGTTTCTCTCTTTCTCTCTCTCTTTATGTCTGTCTCCCTCTCTCTGTTAGCGGGTGGTGATTTAGTGGACCAGGTCACCACACTGCTTAACACTGCGATCTTTACATTTAAGGAATAGACAGAGAAAATGAGTAATTTCAACAGCCTATATTTCCTCGTGGTTTAACGCTGCAGTAAAGCCTTTAGACACCTAATCTCTATATCATGAATATTTAGTCTGGCCAATTCACATCAATTATTCAAATTTAGATCAATTCACCTCCATTTGCACAGTTGTTTTGGGAACATTGGTGTCAAACTTTGCTTTTTATTAGCTGTGACAAGCTTAAAGGATTCAGATATTTTAAATTGAAGTCCATCTTAATACTGTGCCGTGTGTACATTGGAAGAGTTATTGGTCACGTTAGGCATTCCTCCTCTCAACATGTGAGTGTTGTATTGAGAAACACGTGAAAAATAAACACTAAGGGAAATATTGTTACTCTTCATATCATCATTTACAGGTAAACTGATTAAAGGTGCTACATTTCATAGTCTCAGCATTGGCATAGAACAAACAGCATGTGAGAAACGTGCCATTTGGTCAATGTTTCTAAATTTGCAGTTGTATTATAATTCAGTGCTGTGATTCTACTGCAGCAGATATGGTAGAAAACAATATTTTTTTTTTCTGGCAGTGGTGCAAAGAGAGCTGTCTGCCTCAGAAGTTCAGAATCACTTTTAACAATGTTCAGGCTACCAAACTGTACATGTATTAGCATTTCACAGTTTTCTCTCTCACAAACCAAAGTGATTCGGCCTATTTTTGTTGTATTTGACGGGGAATGTTTCTCTCTGTGTTTGTCTTTTCTCCCTCCCTTTCTCTCGCCAGTCGAACTGCTAGCAGTAATTGCCAGGCGGTTAGCTGTGAACGGGACTTATTGGTCATATCACAAGAGTGTGTCTGCCTTGTTCGGAGTAACAGCTACAAGCCACACAATCTATAAGCCTTTTTTGTCTCGCTGTGTCTCTCTGGCCCTCTCTAATTAGCTCTCCAAATCAAATGGGGATTTATTCTACCACCATGCCAGGGTGTGTGTCGAAGACGTTCTGCTGCGATCAGGTTGTCCCGTTCACTCGATCGGTAGTCGTAACCTCCTGCCTCCATCTGTTGTAGCTGCTTAAGGGACGGTTTTAGAGCCAGGTTCCGTATCGGACAAGTTAAAGACACACCCTTGACATTTTGAGTGTCTTTGTGTGTCTTTCTCCCCTCGTCGTAACCCTGATAATCCAGCTCTCATAAAGTCCTGCAGCACATAAGCACCTCTACAATCACTGATTGTTTTGCGAAGACCTATTTCAGAAGGGTTGTTGGTGTTCCAATCATTTCCAAACCGTTCTCTACAAACTCAAATGATGTAATCCATCACAGTGAACACCAAGTCTTCATTAATTGTTGTTTCCATTATTGTTATGAGTTCATGCAGTGTAGGTATTTCAAACCACCTGCACTGAACTGCATTGTCACATAATGTTAATGTGAACAACTTTAATGCAGACTTGATATACAATGTGATTAAAGGAAATTCAAAGAGTCTCTTAATTAGTTTTCATACTGTACACAAACAAATGGAAGCCAATGGTTTCCAATAAAAGTATCTTAGCCAGTCGTTGAGAGGGAACTATGATGAAAATCAACAGTGGAATGTGCTGGAGCTGTGGCATCTATAGTCATTTTGATTCCTCTCTTTTGCACATCCTTTTTACACCCTCACCAAGCTACAAAGCTCCGTTGTATTAAGCAATGTATTGGTTGTTTGGAACAAAGTGAAGACACTGGATGGCAGAGACGTGGATCGTGCTGTAGGAGTAGTTTGCCTATCGAGTCATTCTTCTTTTCTAATGATGACCCGGTCCTAATGTCCATGTTCAGGCACGTTCCTGCTAACTCGGGGCTGTCCCGCTGTAGAATCGTCAAGTGCTTGATGGCTCTTTCCCAGACATTTTGAGCCCTCCGTGATGACTTTGCCTGAGGGAATTACCCACAATTCACAGCCTTGTGACGTTAAACCAAAGGGGAAGCCAGGAGGCGTGGCACAAAGGTGTTAAGCCTGTCATTAATAATTTAAGATGGCTCATAAAAAACAGGAAATCAGAGGTATGCATTTTGCCTCTTGTCTCGTAAGGCAAGATCCTGGAAAATGTTCAAATCAGGCAGTAAAAAAAACATAAAGATAAAACTCCACAATTGTACATAACATGTTACAGTGTCAGCAAGGTAACGTGATATGTCGCCGCATTGTGCCATTTGTATTTAAACCATTCCAAGCCCTTGCAGCCTTTCACACTCAAGCATTTACCAGGTGACGTCAGTTACGGCGCATAGGGCATTGGGCTTAGGGCCTTAGAGGGGACATGGGGTCTCAACTGAACTGCTGTGAGTCACTAAACATGACTACAGACAGATTTTTGGTGGTACCGGTTTTGTAAAACCACTCTCCAAATGTCTTGCAGCCACCACTGAACAAGAATATCAAGTGCTTTGTCCACTAACTTGGAACGGCGTGTTGGATGCTGGTGTGGTGTGGCAGATCCTATCAGACGAGAATATCTGTGACCTTGTTTACTCTGCTCGGATCCCACTCGCCACATTCAGCCAGGAGACAAATGTCGCTGGAAACTTGGCAAACATGCAGGAAATGAGATTTGTTATCGCATAACAGAGGCAGCTACGTGTCTGTGTGTGATTCTCAGTGTTAGTCAGTCTGTCTGTGCTCACACCTGAATGTCTGCACACATCCAAAAGACACATTTGGCATCTGTTCCCAGTGTTTTTATGATGTAAATCCACCAGAGCACCCGTGTGTGTCCTTTGTAAAGCACTGGATCAAACCAGCGGTGTCTCTGTGGACGCTGCGCCTGAATTAATTCATTGTCTCTTCAATACCGTAATATCATATTTTATGCAGAGAGGCAAATCCTATCTGTCTCCAGTCACAGCACTGAGCTTCAAAAGCCACATAATAAGGGAATAATTGAAAACTTATCTGTATCAATCAGGGTTGTATGAATACGTTTGTGTATGTGTGTCTTGTTTGTGTCGATGCCTCGTGGTGTTCCAGTGCTGTGCTCTGAGAGTAAGATAGTGTGGGTATCCCTTTGTATCTGGTCTCTTCATATTGCTTTTTTTGAAAGTGTGTGTGTATTGGCGTCTTTTGGGTTGGTGGCAAGTTGGTGCCCCAAGTAAAGGACTTCATGTATGTTGAGGTTCACCTTCTTGACACCAACCATGTGGCCTGAGCAGCATGTCAGCAGCATAATAGCGGCATCTCTAATGGCTTTTATACCGGTTATGTTGAGCTACAGAGACACAAGAGCTACAAGAGCTACTGTATGGTATTTTACTCCTTTAGCCAGGAAACATAACTAACTTTTGTGATTGTAAAGTTCCTTCCAAAAATTGAGATCCATAAAGCTGAGAGCGTAATTTGTCTAACAGATGTATAGCTCTGTTCTGCCCTACTGGCACTAAAAAAAGAAGACAGATTTTGCGGATACACACAATGCTTGACTGACTTTTACATTAGAAGATTTTGCCTTTTTTTCTGGCGGTGCTGAACCGTAAAAATGTACAGTCACGGTCCACCTTTTCAATTGTTCCTTCTCATATTTGCATTTACTTTTGGCTCATTCATTAGACATCTTTTTTAAGAGGGAACTACATTACAGTCTTCATGGGACACTGATATAGAAATCCAGTAGCCTATAGAGATTTCTGGATTGAAGAGTTTTCAACAAGTTCTTTTAAAGAAATCCGTTTCCAGTGGCTGACATTGTAGCAACGTCATGGTGATTATTTAACTTATATTGCTGCTCATCTTAGGACATTGTTGAACACTGACATTAGCTTTAACACATCTTGTGAACCAAACAGTGCAACACGGTGAAGCTCTGACTCTCTGTGGATTTAGGAACAAGTCCGGAAGAGTTATAACCCCTGTCCAGAAATGGTTGTTTCCCTCGTATCTCTGATTAAAACATTAATCAGACCTAAACCTGCAGCCTTCTGTGGCATTGATTAAACCATCTAGTTAGGATACAGAGGGACTGGAGGAACATGGACGCTGATGTTGCATTACATCTACAGGGGAAACGGGGGCAGTAATGTTGGATGAGAAATGTGTTCAGTAGGTTCACATCAGCACATTCTGCTCTGACTCGGGTGTGTTTTCTATGTTTATTTGTTCGTGTGCGACTACCTCATCCTGCTTTTTCGTCTACTTTATTTTTTATGCTAATATGTGAACGTATGTGGACATGTGTACTCTATATCCACTTGTGATTGCTGAGCATGTCATCCCCAAACCAGGGCATTAATCTGCGGATATTGCAGCCTCCACACTTTTGGTTTCAGGCATTCCACAAGATTTTGGAACCTGGCTTAAGATTTGCTCCCATTTGGCCACAAGAGCATTACTGATTTTGGGAGATAAGCTCTTGTTTTCCAATTCATTTAAAGGTGTTGGATGGGGTTGAGGTCAGGGCTCTGTCTAGGCCAGTAAATGATCTTCCACACCAAAACACATTTCTTTATGGACGTGCCTTTCTTCACGGGGCACTGTCATGTTGAAGGAAAAGGTCTTCCTCACGGTTTAACCCCAAAATTGGAAGCACACTTTACGTCTAAAATACCGTATCATGTATGTTGTAGCATTAACATTCCTCTGAACTAAGGGTCCCAAAACGAGAGAAAACAAACGCTGTTCCAGCCTACTGTCCAAACTCTCATGTCCATTCAGAGGTTTTTCGTGCACATATTTACAGCAATTCCATGCCACAGAATACGGGATGCATGCTGCAGCATTATTCTCCCACCACAACACACAAACGCAACAAAACACACTGACATGTGTTCACAGGCTTGCAGATGTGATGATACTATCGTTCTTGCCCTCGCAGAGTTTAATTGCAGCCGCGGTAGCAGTCAGCCACTCGTCGCGTTGTGAAACCAGTCATTTGTGCAGGAGTGCATCCAAAATCAAGCAAACGGCACATTACGGCGATATTTCCGCTTCATCTAACAGGACTGGCAATTTGTGCTCGCAGGTGCTACTTTGGTTTGACCGCATTCTGCGAAGCATAATTCACCATGTGATTGGCTTCATTGTTGCTGCACTCTCATTTTTTCTCCTGGCTGTTTATGCGTCTGTCCGTCCAGCTGAGATGGCTGGGCGGATGGATGGATGCAGGAATGGATGTCTGGATGTCATGCTCCCCCTCGAGGCTGTAGGTAAACACAGGCACATCCAATATGGACGCGTACTCACAGGAAATGTTAACTTTGTGATTTAGTTTGAATTTCAGACATCCGGCTGAAATCCTTGAAACTGGAGAGCCAAATATCGTCGCTCTCTCTCTCTCGCCCATTGACAAGTAGGCACATATAGCTTTGTCTGCACTCCACCCTCCTTTTGTCATCCAGTTGGGGGTGTCTAGAGTGGCGCGGCTTGTTTACAGCACAGCAGAGTTAATTAGCCATTTTATGGCTGATTTACAGCCACGAAAGGCAGACAGAGAAGATGGCCGCTGCCTTGTCCTTGTTGCCCACTCAAGGACTTATCAAAGGGGGGCGTTAAACACACAACGCATGCACGGGCACGCAGACAACAAGTCCGTTTTGAATTGAACATTTGCTTTTGTATGTATGTACACATGCACGGTGGTGAACCGAAAAAAAAAAGTACACACTCGCACACACTTGTATATTCAGTAGACTCTAAAACTTAACGCAGTGCTGAATATTACTTCCTCTTTTTATATCCCAACATAATTCCAATGTCTAGACTGATTTATTAGGCCATAACACACACACACACACACACACACACAAACAAATGTAACCCAGCTCACCTTGACCAGTCTAATCTCACTAACAGAGGAGCCGTGGCTTCAGGGGAGAAAGAGCTGGGAGAACACCTCATATGACACAGAATCTCACGTGGATGCACCCAAACAGAACACAGGTGCAGTTATGAATACGGCCACATGCTTACAAAAGATATGCTAGTCAACAAAAAACTGAAGCCGCTCGGAAAACCTTTCTGAACTCAACAAACAATATGAACATCATGATGTTCATATTGTTTGTTCATTTGACTTAAATGCTTTTTACTTTGAATGTCAAAGCAGTTCGCAATCTAAAGAGATTAATAAAGCTGAACCCTTTGCACAGAAATGGGACTGTTGATTGTGTTCCTCGTGATTTACACTAAAATCAGTTCAGAAATCTATTAGCAGCCAGTAAAGACAATAAAGCAAAATGTGCTGCACCTCTTAGGATCTACGGATGTTTAAAGGGGCTACTTTATCTCATCTGAAGCTGACAAAGAGTACAAAGATACCCTCGCTCGCTCCCCACACCTCCTCACCTGGGCTCTTTCAAATCTAAGCCGACATCAGCAGGAAGCTGACAGCGACGCTCGCGAGCACACACTGTCATCCGGGCAGCGTTAGCATAGCGGTGACAGCTAACAAGAGAAGACATCACGTTAGCCGGCACGGCGGCGTGCTAGCAGAGCAGTTTGCCGCCGCCGGAGCGCCTGACTGCGCTGATGTGGCTACAGGTGTGGTATTCACTCATGCTTAAAGAGTCTGACACTGGCAAGCGAGCAGCCGGCGGAGCACTAGCACAACACCTGACAGCTGGTTAATGTCAATGTGCAGCCTTTTTTTTCAGCAACAGGAGAGAGGACACAGAAGTACAGGAGGTGTTTCAGTTTAGGTAGAGGTACCGGAGTGTGGAAGCCATTGACATTTAGGGATGGTTTGCTTCTTTTTCTCTCCTTTCTTATGCTAATTATTCAGTTTTGTGTTCTTGTTTCTATTGCTTGTGTCGTGGCTCTTCTGTAATTTTTCATTCTTTTTTTTCATGCTTTTTTCTTTCTTTGTTCCAATTAATTTACTTTGGTATTTTCTTAAATCTCTCTCACATCCTTTGTCTGCTTCTTTTTATCTATGCTTTTTATATTTTAATGCTTATCCGTAGTGGGATAATTGATAGCAGAGTGAATAGAAACATATAAAACTAAAACGTGCTAGAGTTGCATCCTCGACTTCTTGACGAAGTCTATTGTTTTTTTTATTATTATTTCCTTCCTACGCTTACTTTTGCATCGGCTGGATTTTCCCACGCAGATACACGAAGGTTCATCTCATGTGTTTCATCTTAGCAGAAAACCCTCTCAGGTTATACACAAACCGAAGTTTTCCCCTCCTGTAAGGGTCACAATCTGCAGCCCAGATTCCTGCTCTGCCTTCTCGGCACTGGTTCAACCAATCAGAGGTGTGTGCGTGTGTGTGTGTGTGCTTCTGTGTGTGTGTGTGTGTGTGTGTGTGTGTGTGTGGCGGGGGCTGCACCAGGCAGATTCTCTGCCCAAACAACAAGCAGCATACTGATGATTAGAAGCTTGGCGTGTAATCGGACAGAAATGAGTTTGTTTTGCGTGAAACAGGTGGCCACCCCCAAGCTAAATGTAGAAACCAAACCGCATTAACATGTCTGTAGTGAAGTGGAAAGAGCTGGGAAACAGGGCTTTTGATGGAGAGGGAAGGGTAGATGAGGGTGCAGTGAGCATGCGGTTATAGCAATCAGTTACAGAACATTCTCACTTTTTGTTTTATCTTTGTTGATGTGCCTTTTTGTGTGGGAGTATCCTCTTGTATGTATGTTCTCGATATGGTTTTCTGTTTTGTTTTTCTGTACTGTATTCTGTGTTTATGTTTTCAGTCGGGGTGTTTGGACCTCCTGCTGATAAAGGCCTCGCCATCTGCCTTTGTTCATCTGACATTTCCTCATTAATGAAGTTTGCACCGCCCTCCTTCCATCTGACTCCCTCCATCCCCCCCACCACCTGCCTTTCCCCTACTCCTCTTCACCTTCCTCCTCTTCTATCAACCATTCTGCTTTGATCTCTGCTCCCCACTTCCCCCCCATCACTTCATTCTCCTCCTTTCATCCTTTTCTCTTGTCTTTCTCCGCTGTCCTGCTTTCTCTCCCTCTTCTTACTTTGCGGCCACATTTTCTCCCGTTCCTTACAGTCTTCCCCATCGCTCTTCTATTCTCTTTTCTCCATCCGTCCTTCAAAACCTTCCTTTCCTCCTTTATTACACGTACATATTGGTTAGAAAAGCTGGCATGTACCATTTGGTTGCTGGGCAAAATATGTCATCCAGATGGGTGCAAGGGATACATTGAGCAACCCTCTCCCTTTGTTCAGTAACTACCATTTAATAAGAGGCCGGTCAACCTCCAGTTGGTCGCAGCAGAGCTGGTCAGCGGCCAACTGTATTAAATAATAATGTATTTCTAATTTAAAAACTGTTTACTCTGTCCAATATTTCTCTCAGAGTAACATGTTGGATAAAAAAA
Source organism: Pholis gunnellus (assembly GCF_910591455.1). Taxonomy (NCBI): domain Eukaryota; kingdom Metazoa; phylum Chordata; class Actinopteri; order Perciformes; family Pholidae; genus Pholis; species Pholis gunnellus. The sequence continues at coordinate 20,911,991 of NC_136538.1, forward strand.
ATCCTTTCTTTTTTCTGTCTCCCTCTATAGCAGCTGATGAGAGAGCGGCAGCAGATGGCCAGCCGTCCCTTTGCTTCGGTAAATGTAGCGCTGGAGGTGGGCGGTGACCAAGAGGAGCTGCTACAGGTTGGCAAAAAAAAAGACACAAACACAGTGTGCTCATTTACACGTCCATGCAATTAAGCAAATGTTGCTTTTGCCCTTTGACCCTCTGCCACGACTGGTGCTGTGGGCGGGTGAGTGTGTGGGCGTTTTGTGGGTACACAACAGGATGCTGACTCTAGTCAACAGACTGCTAGTGCAACAAGTTGCTTTTGAGAAAAGTTGCATTTATGGCAACTTATCTTAATCCAAATATCCTGCAGAGGTTGATCAAAAAACATGTCTTACAAAACAAATGGGTTGAACGACCTGTGTGGGCGGACCATGGATGTGAATTGGCCTATTTGCTTTCCCTTGAAAAGGAAATCACTCTGAAAACCACTGAGAGAAGTCTGCTGTGATTGGAGTTGAATAGAGTTGTGATTCATCAAAATGGCAGAGTTTCATGAATTCAGTTCGACATCGTTTGGTTTGCTTGGGAGGCCCAGAGCCATCCCACAATGCAGTGCACAGCCAAGTCAACGTGGACTCTTGTCGATTTCAGAAAGAATAGCAGCAGCTATACTATTGTTTCCTGATTAGTCGCCAACAAGCACAGGGGGCTGCAGTAGCAACAGACCAGACACCACAGCTGAGTGTTTTGGAAATCAAATTATGTTCAACACATGCACAAACAAACACAGAATCCTCAGGCTGATCTGAGAGTACTGACTCACCGGTGTCACCGACCAAATCATGTTTTGCAGTGGAGATCCTCTGGTGAATGGAATCAGCCAGAAACAATCAACATGCAGTCACTCTGTTGTAGATAGGTGGTTTGTAGCCTGATAAACAGCTCAAAGGTTCCTACTAAACTCAAAGAAACCGTTTGAACCATCAACTTACCAGCTTACTGGTGTGTGTACGGATTTGTTTTTTCACAGAGCTGCGGCTGTTAAACTCTGTTTAGAGATGTAATGTGCGGTCCATGGCATCTGTAAATTGATTGAAGTCATGTGGGTCACAGTGTCTTTTTGGGATGTTGGCGGCATCCTCAGGCGGGGAGTTCTGCAAGAAAACAAGCAAAAAAACTTTTGCTAAGCAGGTGCAGACAAACAGCGCTCGTGTCAGCGACGTCCGTATTACGAAAGGAGAAGTTCTGACGTCAGCAAAGGTGGAAGGCTGAGGTGAGACCGTGCAGCTGGTTTCAACAGCCAACTTTTCACTTAGCTGTCCTGTGTGAGAACAGAGCGCTCTCTGGGATTCTCCAACATGCTGGCAGCCATGAAGGGCCCCTCAGGAGGCAGTGTGGGCCCTAAGAGAGGCAGCTGGCCCCCCCCGCTGCTCATATCAGCATTATTTAACAAAGAGATTACAGAGCACATGCTGCAACATGACGAGTGGTACTTCCAGTGAAAGGGTCATCACCATATCAGATGTGCCCTTCCCCTGAGGGCGAGTGGCAGGCGGTTGTCGTAATGGTGGCGTCACCTGTGTTGTGAGATGTCGGTACTCGATGACATACACACGCAGGGTTTAGAGAAAACTAGCAGGGTTTCCTGCAAACTACGGGAGATGTTGAATGTTGATGTTTTTGTCATTCCTGGTGAATATTCTTTTTTATTTTCCAATCTGAAACACTTTGGGCTGCATGCTTGTATGAAAGGTGCTGTAAATATAAAGAGTTAGGTTGCAAATGATGGAGAGTAGCTTACCAGACTATTCCCATACCAGCCCATCTTAAGAGGGTTGTGTTGAAGTTGTGTCCACTCGAGGATTTGCTCACTATTTATTAGGTTGTGAGTGTGATTGCCGTACGCAGAGCAGTTGTCATTTGGTTGAAAAGGCTCATCCTGATTGGCTAAGTATGTGTCGTTAGCTTGTTTGCATAAATATGCAGGCAACGTGTTGCTGAAGGTTGCTACTCTATGACTGATCACACTTTACCTGTACGGCCTAGGAAACAACTAATGTGTCATATTTCGGGGTTTTTTTCCCGTGTTGCTCGTTTAGTTGATATATTGCAACATTGTACAGTTAGAAGTTGTTTAGTGATAGATGACAGTAATCTCATTACACAAGGTCCATGAAACAGCTAAATGGAACACACTCATTTGTCTGACCTTGCCTTGATGTAACTCATATCAAAGCATTAATAATCCTGATGGAAGCAATGCATCATGGGAAGTGAACTATTACCTCCCTGAAGCCACAGTGGAGCTTAGTGACAGATGTTGCAGAAGATTGCCAACCGGTCAGAATCCCTCATTAATCAGACTACATGCAAACAAGTGTGCATGGGTCGCTCTGTTAGAGGAAGCAAAGACCTCCAGTCCATATTTAATATTTTAGTTCATCCAGAGGCAGGCAGACTTGAATATTACCAAATTTAGTTTTTCTGAATTTTACAAAATTTAGCATTTTCAACAGTGTGATTTTCAAAGAACTTTAAAAAAAATATAGAATTACATCCTCTTTTTGTCAGTCAAGCCGGATCATATTTTATTTTTAATTTGGATGGTATGAGAACAGATTTCTTTGGGGGGATCTCAATAATAATGTGATGCATTTAAGATGAAGATGCACCTTCATACATAACATTTTAATGATTGTATTTAAATAACCAGTTACTGTTTCTCTTTCAGTATTTGTTATGATATGTTTTTATATTCTGCAAAACATATTGTGATTTTTTTTTAATGTAAAACCCTCTCTACCCTCTTACCTGGTAACACATCGTGTTCCTCCCTGTTTGAGGTTTCCTCTCATCACACAGTCTGTGCTGAAGGTTGCAGAGACAATGCTATGGAAGCCTATCTGCACACGATGCTTAATTAGTTTTAGCTCCGTTTTTTGACCAGGTTGAACTGGGCTCGGTTCAGTTCGGTTCACTTGCCCGCCGAAAACCTCGGGAGTACCTTTCCTTATCTCTGCCTCAGCCCGGTTTCCCTTTCAGGCTTGAAGGTGAGAGACAATAGGGCAGAACGCTATCTTCACACCGAGGTTAATTACACAACATCTGGTTCATAGTCAAGCATGCAGCTTAGCATAATTGTGTAATGAATGAGGGAAAGGGAACATTTCCATGCTGCCCCGCTATTTTATGTTGTCCCCGCTTACGCAGAGCTACAGAGTATGTTAAACCAAATAGAGCCATCATCACCCTATTTCATGGCACGTTTAGACAGCGAGCAAGGAACACAACACCTGTTGTGTCTACACACACACACACACACACGCACTGTGATTTGGTCTGCATGAAGATATGATTGCATGGAAAGCAGTGTGGTGTGATTAATGGAGGATTGATGCATGTGGAATGTGTTATTTATTTATAAATAATGCATATATTCCGTCTTCCATTACTTATCTCCTTTCAACAAATTAAAGGCAAAAGTGAGGAGCCTTTTCTGCAACTTCCCTCCTTTCCTTCCTTAACACGTAACAATTCAATACAGAATAGTGCAAACTATTTGCATATTAACATCTAAAGAAACAACGTACAAAGAGAATGAAAGAAAGAAAGATATATATATATATAAAATAAAATGATTCAATCATTATTTGAACACCAGCACCACGGTGAAGCTTGTCAGTTTTCTGTCTGTCCAAATGCATACGTCTGTCTTTAGTGTCAAAGTCCTGCGTTGTGTTTGGCCGACATACGCCTCGACCACCTCTACAACCTAAAATGTGCTTCCTTCACACGAAAAACATCTGTTAACGTAATCTAGGCACCAACCACATTCCCCACTAGAACGTAATTGGGAGAACAAATTATTGTTATACAAACATAATTTGTAAAGAGAGGGTTGAGATGTAAGCATGTATGTTTATACACGCTCACATATGCTGTACTGCGGTGCCCACCCACTGTCTGAGTCATGATTCGTGTCCTCTCTCACCACATTGTGTTGCCATATTGGGTAAATACTGTATCTTCTTGCAGTGTAGAGGAAGATGCCATCCTCTGAGCTTCCCTCTTCAGTTTCCTTTCAGAAGCTGCAGTCTGTGTTCACACCACAAAGACTGTTACTCCGTGAGAACAGACACTTTCAGGATCCATCACAACACTATGAATTCATGTGGACGTGTGGCGTGTTAAGAGTCCCAAGGATACATAAAAGATGAACTTAAAATGCTCTCCAGGTGGTTTCTGTCGTCTGAAGACTCGCAATTATAGGTACTTTTGAATCAAGGTTCTTCTATCATCTCTATTTGAAGAAAGTGCTCTTATGGCGAGCTTTCAGGGCACGGTTAATCTTTTATAATGATACTGACTGTCTGAAAGCTGGAAAAGATGAGCTTTTATTGTACTTCTAAAGACTTACAATCACATTCTTCAAACAGAAGGCAAAAAAAACAAACATGTGACAGTCTTTTGTAACTGGAGAAAGTGTTCACATGGCGAGGTGTCTGGGATGGGAACATTTACACAAACTGCATGTGTCACAGCTGGAAGCTAATGTGTTGGCCTTCACTGAGAACTCACATTTTTTTAGGATAAGCCTTTATTCATAGGTTCATTTCAGAATAGTTTCCTGATACTTTTCATGGGAAATTGTAACTTTCTTCTTTGTTTATGTTGAATCGTTTGCTTGCCTGTAGACACATTTCGTATTTTTGAGATTTCGACTAAAAGACTGGTGACCTTGCAATGAATTTATTTGAAGTGTGCCAAACAAAAAGCACCTTTTACCCCAAGAATTCATTCCAAATGACTTTGTTTTCATGAAACTGACGATCACTTCTTTGGGTTAAAAATAAAGATGGAGCACACATGAAGTATCAAGATCCATGTGTTTGTGGTGTGTATAGCAACATGCTTATGATACCGCCTCCTGCTTCTTGTTAACCACAACCCTCCATGCGTTAAATAGCAGTAAAAGCCACTTCATCACAAAGTACATGGCCCTCCTTTTTTGCAGCTAAAGGCCACGTCTTCCATTCCCCAACGTGATGGAAACTTTACAGTGCGCCATGGCTGCATTACAGAACAGAGGCATAGTCATCAGCATAAATCGATGTTTCCACTGCCTCCATAAAGTACCGCCGTTACGTCGTAAAGCTGATGAGCCCGCAGCAACTAGCATCTGCACGCCTCCGCCCAGCGGAGAAGCAGTTCCCACCTTACCGCTGATTAACGGCGGTCTCCTGTTTTCATAATGCTATTTAAAGCAAAGAATGAATCAGTTTAATATCTTGTGTTTTAATGTGGCGTGTTTATTCTTCAATTGGAGGGATTTAATATGACTCCGAAAAGAGGGTTGGTGGGGGGGGGGGGAGAAAGGATGGATGGATGGACGGAGGGAAGGGGAACGAAGGGGAAAGAAGCAGATAAAGGATATTTATGACATCTGGGCGTAATGTATGTTTGGTAGAAAAATACACAGCTAAGTACTGATTTAGCCACAGTTCATATACACACACACACACACACACACACACACACCACTGCAGGGCTTATCAGATAACACACAAGCTTTCATGAGGCTGAGAAAAAGAATGAGATAAGGTAGAATCACACACACAGGCACACACTCATTTGCATTCATCATGGACAATTGCCCGTACACTGCTGAGGTTGACTTTGGCTTTATTCACCTGTGGCTCTCGCTGTGTGTCGCACAACGGACCGCCGACTCGCACACACAAACACATGTTATTAACTCAATAACTCACACCCCTGTCGAGGCTAACGAGGCTAAAACAAACCCATTCCGCTTCATGTTCTGTTTTGCGCTTTAACAAAAATGATTTTATTTTCAGTTCTTTTCATCATCGGGGAGATTAGAAAAGTAATGTCCAGGCCACACGTTGTTTCAGTGGCTGGAGGAGAAGCACCTGCAGCAGCTTCAGCTGCAGCAAACGCACTGATGGTCTTCGAGCATCTCTTTCACTGTGACTCGTTGTCCCTTTCTGTTTATTTTGTATCTACTTGCCTCTGCGACTCTGTCGCTCTGAGCTGTAGCTTGTTTTTTTTTCTGGGAAAGAAATACGAGTGCAGGAACTGAAAATCATACTCCAGACATACGATACAAAAGATCTGAAGCAAGTCCGTTTATTATTATTATTATTATTTTCAACTAGCAATTTCATCATTTTGCAGTTATCAATAACTTAATTGAGTGTGAGGATAAAGATGGAAACTATATTTGATATTAAGTTATAACACGTGAAAATGATGGTGGAACCTGTTGACCCGGCTCAGATGAAACACCACAATAACCGGCTCCTGCTTGGACTTTAAATCATTGTCGCTAGCGGGACAAAAGGAAGGGGAACTTTGAGGAATTATAACCATTTGTATCCCCTCATTTTCTGAATGAATCGGTCTGAGAGTTTTCCAGTTCAGCAGTTCTAAACTGAACGAGGGTTTGAATGCTAAGCTGAAGGCAACAGCAACTGTGGAAGCGAGGCAGCGCTCGACAGTTTAGATTGTAAAAGGTGCATCGGATAAACTGTCTGTGGTGGAAGATCTTTGTGAATGTAGCACTGCAGCTAGTTTTGTCTGCCTGAACTGGCTCTCGGGCTTTGCTCCATTTTTAGGCCCTTTTTAAAACACCTTGAAAAAAACCGTGTAAAAATCTCCGAGCAGTTTTGATGTTGCAGCGTTCTGATCTGAGAGATCTTTGTCAGGTGTTATCACAGCTATACCAGAACGCAGAAGAAGAAGTAAATAAACACATTCATCACTCAGGTGATTATTTATGATCTGCTTGATTGAGAGTCAATCTACTCTCAAGTTGGTCCAATCAGAGCAGAGCTGCCTGATACTCCCACATGGGGTTAGAAAAAGAACTAGAAATGTCAAGATCAGTGTTAAACAAGCATATATTAAGTATAGCATTAAAGAAATAGTCAAATATATATATAAATCACAATAAGCATCTGGGGAAACAAATCCTACAAACTACCATCTAGAGAAAATACATAGAAAAGGTAAAAACATAGAATATCGTAATACATTTTTAGGAATGCAGGCAAGTTCAGTTAAGTAATTGGGCAAAAGTGTTATTTTAAATACAACACATAAGAAGTCAATATTACATCATAAACCACAAAAATCATCAAAATCATCATAAAATGTACTATTAAGAAAAAAATAGCAAAAACAAAAAGTTGAACAATGTCAAAAAACAAGTAATATATTATTCTCCCAAATTAGGTTTTTGAGAAAATACAGGCCGGTTGAACTATAGCACTCTTTCTAAATCAATATTTAGAAATATTTTGGGGAAATATGTATAAAAGAATACACAAGACATCTGGATCTTTTCCTTTTTATGGAGTAGAGCCAGATGTAAAAGGTTTCAAGGCTTTCGAACAAGCTGAACTTGTTGTACTTTTACTTCCCTCTCCTTCCTCACCTACAGGGGAGACCGGGAGCAACAAACAGGTAACTTTTTACAGCGGGGTGTCAGTCTTCAGGCTTCACACACAGGATGTTACGTCTCCTCCCTCTCTACGCCGGACTGCTTTTCACCCAACCTTCAAAAGCAGCCATTCTGAGAACAAAACACTTATAATTGAAATACATATAATGAAATCGATCATATACGTCTAAATACGTGTCTTATAAACTAGTTATTTTCTAGCATGTAATGTTATAATAGTAACTCCACGCTGTCTGTTGTCTCCCTTTTTTTAACCTTTTATCTGAACATTGTTTCATTTGGTGTGTGGTCCATCCAGCGTTATGCATCTCACCTCTTTCTCATTTCTCTCACCTTATCTCCCTTCTTTCCTCTCCCTTATTGGTCCACCCATCCCTCTGCCTTCCCTCTTCTCTCTCACTCTCACTCTGTCCAACATAGTTTAGTGCCAGTTTCAGGTTCAGCTGACCAAGCAGGCGCGCCCATTAAGTCCTGAACACTCAGTGAATGCAGTGTGTGTGTGTGTGTGTGTGTGTGTGTTCAAATACCTTCTCTAGTAGACGTATAGGCATCACTGCCGGTAATAGGTGAAGATGTGTGCGCACATGTGTGACTTAACAGACCTTAAACTGTCTGTGCAGGTAACTAGCAATGTGTCACATATGACACTCACTAACATAGAGGTGAAGCACAGTTCATCTTGTGTAGCGTTTGAATTAGGGAGGAAAGAGAGAAATAAAAGGAGAAGGAACTAATGTGACGGACTGTAAAGCGATGTATTTTCCGTTTATGTTCATATTGGAGTCCTTTGTGCTGCAGGAATCGCCCACGAGACACTTGAACAGTTCCCATAGGCGAGCGGAGAGCTGTTTTATTTAGCTCTGAGCAGAATAAATCTATGTTTGGAGGTCAGGTTGCCTCAAAACACCAGAGAGGACCAACTCAATACACACACCTGCAACTCTCTAATGAACAGACAAATGCTGCTGTCTAATAAAACCTCATAGCGCTACAGTAAAGATGTTAAATTAAAGGTTATTCCTCCTTGAAGAAAACCGCTGGCCACTGATTTTAACCTTCATGATTTACGTAATGCTTGTATAGAGTGACATATTCAAGACTGAGACATTCATTGTTTTATAACCATACAGTATATCTGTAGTTAGCGTAACATTTTAACTCTATTCATAAAGACAGCGATCATTCAGCCAGGAGACGAGAAGTTAACGATGATGTTTTATTTCAGTAACGGCCCTTCCGAGGTTATTTTAACATAAAAAACAATATTTTCCTTAACTGAACCAAGTAGTTTTGTTGCTGAAACCAAAGTGAGTTTCCTGTAAAGATGGAAGTTTATTTTGAAAAGACCGTATGCCAAATGACACGTTCTGCTGGTTTTTCTAGGAAAACGCAGGAAAAATGAGAAATAACTTCATACGAAGTCAGTAAAACAGACATGGCGGTTTTGTAACACCACGCTAAATGTCTTAAACATTGTTGTGTCATTCATACACCCCTTGAATCTGAAAACAGTGTTGGGATGATTTTGAAATAGAAGTTCAAACCTCTCACACCTCTTAACAACTAGCTAATTGCTCTGTAAAGCAGGCTTTTTGGAAAGTCACAAATAATGTGTTAGATGCCTCGTGATTCCGCTGTTTTCCGGGTCTTTTTAAAACCCAGACAACGTTTCTAAATGTAGGAATCGGTGGAACAATGCAATAGTGTGGTAACTGGCAACCATATCTGTTCTTATTGTTGAGGCCATTCCCTCGGTGTGCAGCCGTTTCTGCTCTGCCCTCTTAATGATGAGTGTGTCTCTCTGTTCTCCTCTTTTGTCCTTGATCGATACCTCCACTCCTCCTCCTCCTCTGCAAGCCGTCAATACTGAAAATGGAGGAAAAATGTAGTTTTGTTTCCGGAATGATGATGGCCCTTGGAGCATTGTTATGTGGGTTCATGTGCACAAGTGTGTAGACGTGTAGTGTGTTTACCTTTTATACTGTACAAGAGCGAGCGTGTGTGTGTGTGTGTGTGTGTGTGTGTGTGTGTGTGTGCGTGCGCGCTCGCTGATTTATCTGTGTGTGTGTGTGTGTATCCTCCCCTGTGGAAGCAACTATACATCCTTGGCAGCCAGAAAACACATTAATCTTTCCAACACTAATAGTGAAAGGAGAAGTGGAGAGGACAGAAAACTGTGTGTGTCTTTGTGGATGTGTGCGTCTGCAGGAGGAGGAGGATGAGGAGGAGGAGGAGGAGGAGGAGGAGGAGGGGGTGAATAAAAGATATACTCCACCTCCCAAATTAAGAAGAGGCAAAAAAAAAAAAAAGTCTGGCTTTCATGAGGCATTAGAGAGATGATTAATTTGTCGTCTCAGAGAGAGAGGGATTGAGGGAGAACGGGGGAGAGACAGAGAGAGGTTGTGAAGTGGCCCTTCTGTCCTCCCTTGCGGTAATAGGATTGTTCGCTCACCGACTCGCTGATTAAAATGGAAATTCAACGCAACTGCCGGCTCGCACAAACTCACCTCTCTCTCTCTTTCTACTCAGACACAAACGCGCACATTCATGCAGTGTGCTTAATATGCAGGTGTGTGGAGACGAGGATGTGACCCGGTGTCCCACGCCGAGGACTGGAGGAGGAAGGAGAAGAGGGAAAGACAGAGACGGGGAAATAAACAAGTGGAGGGACGTGATGAAGGAGGGAGAGAGGGAGAGGGAGGGAGAGAGGGAGACATGAAAGACGAAAAGAGGATGAAACAGAGGGTGAAAACGGGATAGGGTAGAAATGAATAAATAACGAAGTGGGAAGAGTTACTTCAGAGTCCCATTCATTGTCTACGTGGACATTGTTGAATGTGTTTTCTTTAACTACATGTTTGTGTGTGCTTGACGGATATTTCTCATATTCTGAGATGTCTGTGAATATTTTTGAGCATTTTCCTACAAAAGTCCTTTTCAAAATCAAAATCATTAAATTCCATCCGTCTTCACAGGAAACAACTGTCGTTAGGTTTAGGCAACTAGACTACATAGGTTAAGGGAAATCTCATGGTTTGAGTTACAGTAACTGATCAGATGAATCAAAGTTGAGCTCTCCTCACACGGGACGCGTACAGCGGTCACCTGGGTGAAAGGTGTTTATGTTTATGAATTGATTCATTCTGATTAGTTTTCATACGCATAGCACATACGCTGTATGAGCACAGCCTGGATGTGGGCCTTCTCACGCGACAGGTGGATGCAGTATAAGAAGCAAGGTCAGCAAGATCATTTTATCAAACAATAACAACGACAGCACAAGTTTTGAAGACAAACCAATTCACGATGATGATGCTTCCTCTTTTTTTCTGCCGAGATATCGACGGTAAAAGTGACGGCATTTTAAGTTTATATTGTTTTAAATCAAAAGTTCTCAAGGATAATATTCCAGGACACCAGACCGGGAATTACTAAATGTTTTTCTGAGAGATCTGCAATGTGTGTGTTTGAATACATTGGTTTATTGTCCAACCAATGACTCCTCCTACTTTGTATGACAAAAAGTACAAAAGCAGAAAAGCAATAAAGTCAAGAAATACAGACGGACTGTGGAGAAAAACAACGTACGGGAGTAATGAAGAGAGGTGTAAAAGAGATGAAGAGCAGCAGTTAGAGGATGGCAAGAAGGCATGTGATGTGTGTGTGTGTGTGTGTGTGTGTGTGAGGCAGCAGAATCTATAGACAGATTAACACTCCGATAGATGAAATTGTAAATAATTTGCTGTAATGGTGCATCCCGGCTCCGGGAGCAAAAAGGGTGATTCAACATGACAGTCGATCTGGATCCCACTCTGGGAGCCTTCAAACAGCGCTAAGCGATTCGCTTGACGAGCAGCCGACTCCGTTCCCACCGACGGAGAGAGTGCAACTCTGAGCCACCGACTCCCAGCGGTGCAGCTTAAAGCCAGAGAGAGGTGTGTGTGTGTGTGTGTGTGTGTGTGTGTGTGTGTGTGTGTGTGTGTGTGTGTGTGTGTGTGTGTGTGTGTGTGTGTGTGTGTGTGTGTGTGTTTAAAATAATATCATTCCTCATGTCTTCTCCTCATTTCAGCCCTGACACTTTCTTTCTCCCTCGCCATCTCTCCTTCTCCTGTCCTCCACCCCCGTAAACTCCTGTTTTGTTCTCCCCTCCCTCTGTTCTCCTCCTCCTCTCATCTCTGCAGCTACACATTTTTCATTTTTTCTTCCCTTTCGACTGTGTTCTCCTGCCGCCTTGTCTTCTCTTCTTCTATGCTGATGCTATGTCACGCCCCTTGGAGTGTGATACCGACGCACGAGGAACCCTTTAGCCTCTTTCTGCGACGCACCCAGCATTACGTAAACCCATCCGCGTCATTATTAGCCGCTCAGAGAAAATGCTCCGGGACTGTGATAACGTGGTATAAAGGTAAAAAGAAGCCACGCAGGGCGAGGGGGAGTGGAGGTGAATGGGTCAAACAAACACAGGACTTTCAACCAGGAGACCGGTGTTCATGTCTCTATAAGTTACATTGGTGATGTTTGTGACAGGTTTTCCGTACTCTTGCTTCATGGTTTACTTGTTTATGTAGTTATTTTAAGTCCAACCATGACAAAATGTTACTTTAATAACTTTAACCACCTGTTAACTGGGCTACCAAGTGTGCTGGACAGCGTCAGAATGTCACTTGTTGGAGTGAGAAGGTGTCGTTTACTTCCTTGTCTCCTCTCTTCAATTCCTCCTATCGCACTATTTTCATCTCCTTCTTTCCTCTCCTGTCTCTCTCCCTCTCCTTGTCCTTCTTGTGTTTTGGCCTCCTATATCGCCTCGTCTCCTCTCCTTTAGTCTCCTAATTTTCCTCGACTTCTTACCTCTCTTCTCCTCCGCTTGTTTTCTCTCCTCCTTGGGATCTATTGTAATCTGCTTGTTCATCTTACCTCATTTCCTTACTTCTCCTTTCATGTCCTTGTTTCCTTTCCTCTCCTCCTCTCCCTCTCGCTTTGTTTCACCTCCTTGTTTCCTCTCCTTCCCCTCACCATTTCCTCTCCTCCGTTCATGTCCTCTTTTCTCCTCTCCATGTTTCCTGTTCTCTATGCTCCTCTCCTCTCCTGTTTTCCCCATTTACATCCTCTTTTCTCCTCTCCTCTCATCACTCGTCTTCTTTTCTCGTTTCCTCTCCCCTCGTCTCTTTACTTTATCTAAACCCACTCTGTGTGTCGCCGTGTTCATACATTATAAAATGTGAGAGTGTAGAGTTGTCGGGATAATGCTGGAGGACAGCCTGCAGGAGGCTGTCACGGAGACAACAGAACGTCCGCTGTGCGCGGCCTTTTTGTTTACTTGTTTACCAGCTGTAGGTGACAACACACCGTTATGAGACATGAAGCACGGCTTTTATGGGGAGCAGAGAAGAAAGTGGAGGGGAAGAGAAGGGACAAGGCACACCATATCTCCTGTTGGATCTCTCTGATTATCAGGATAAAGATACCACTGTGTGCCGGAAAATCTCCTCTCACTCTCAAAGCTGGAAGGGATTTTCTTTTTTCTTAGAAATAACGCAAACATGTCCGCCCGCTCCCTCTGCCTCTCTCTCCCCGGGCTGTGAGCTGAATCCAGATATAAATGGCAAACTGCACTTTTTCCCTTTCTATTTATTATAAGAATACAGCTTCCTCTTAAATGCCATGAGGGAGGAAGAGCGCAGCTGCACATGCCCACTCTGTAGCTCTAAAGGTCAGAGGTGAGGAGCGGTGTGCGCTGTTTCTCAATCGGTGGGTTGACAGATTTCTAGCTTTGCATAGAAGTTGTCACTCTTTATACTACTATATGAATCGATTGCGTTGGTTATATGTGAACAGTGTAACAGTGAGAACAGCCTGAACTGGATTACCTTGAGTACTACTAGTACTACCAACCGGCATTTAGACCTCTTCATTTCATAAATAAGTGTGTACCATTTCTGCCCTCAGTTTATCCACAAATGAACTCTCTGACATATCGCTTGGGAGCTGTGCTCTCTGCATCCACTGTGCCTTGAACCGATAGCAGCAAAACAAAATAAGGCTGCTTGTGTAAGCAGACTAATTGCTTCTTCTGAGTTTCCATTTTGCAACATTAATCCACCTTTCAAGCTCCACCAAAATATGCAGAAGTTCTCATTGGGCCAAAGTGTTGGATGTGACCCGAAACATTTAAAAAGCCCGACTTCAACCAAAGGAGGCCAGAGAACAAAAGATGCTGCAAAAAGATTTCCAGATTGAAATAGATATATCTAACAAATTCTGTTAAGGATTTATGTGTAAACGGATGCTTACATTGAGAGAAACACAAGCAAAGAATCCTTTAATTAAAAGGAATAGTGTTGCTAAAACATGTCCAAACATGCACTCCACACACACACACACTCTCTGTCTCGCTCCCTGATCGGCAACATTTCCTCTCAATCCAGCAGACTCCCTGGGGAGGACAGCGACAGACAGACAGAGAAGGAAATGTGGAAAAAAAGCAGTTTTGGATGCGCAGAGGATTGGACGTGACAATTTTCTGCCCCGCGGGGGTGGACATGCATGGTCGGTCTAATCCACTAAGGAGGGCACGACAGGGGGGCACTCTCCACACCTCAGGGGTCAGAGAGTGAAGCAGTGTTTGTGTGTGAGTGTGTGTGTGTGTGTGTGTGTGTGTGCCGGACCTGTCTGATATATGTTCGACAGGGAGGCCGGTCGGGGTTACAGCGCGTTCAAAGCCTCTCAATCCAGCATCCAGCCCTTTGTGTCAGTTTGAAGTCACTTGAAAAGCCACCAGGGAGGATGAGAAAGAAGGAACGAGCGATGTTTCACTTTGAGATAACCTTGAGATGTTGGTTTCATGTCTTTAACATTTGTCAAACCTTGCTTTAGTGAAAAATTAAGCATACAAATAATGCGGTACTGACTCCTAGACTCCTTAAATGAAAGATTTTGCCTCAAATTTGGTAAGAAAAGTGGAAAACCCTGATTTGAAGGGCTTTCATGAATAAAAATGATGCCATATCCATGTCAGGGAGTGATTATATCGGGATTTCAATATTTATTTTCAGGTACTTCTATTACTTACTAACATAGAAACTCCTGTAGATTCAATAATTAAATCAGAATAAAGGATTCAGGTTTAGATTCGATACCATTGTGTCGAACCCCGACCTACATATCGGCACCTCTTTACACACAGCTTCTTTGCTCTGAACGGAGAAGTGTTAAACGTGTAACATCCAGATAATCAGCATGACAAAGATCCTTCTGTGTATTGAGATTGTGCCTGAGGCTTTCGTCGATACGAACAGAGATAGTACAAGAGATGCACCTGATACACGAGTTCTAGTGCCTTTATTTTTTCCGGTTTGAGCAGTGATTCATGGGTCAAAAGATGGACATCTTACTTAAAAACTAGGGCCAATTTGTTCTCAATATTCCTCATGCATCTAGACAAACACAAAACCCATGTTTCAACATTTTCATGAGTACATTTCAACATCTAGTTCAGACCTGCTTCACACCGAGTCCTGTTTGAAACAATGTTATTATGTCACCCAGACATCCCGAACAGTTACCGAGTGGTTGTCCAGCCATGTGTTGATAATGTCACTTGGAGAGGATGAGTGTTCGCGACAGACAAAAAGAGGTGGAGAAAATGAGACGGACAGAAATGGAGAGACGGATAGATGGAGCGACAGTGAGAGAGAGAAGGCCATTAGGGAGGAAGAGATAGAGAGCGAGAGTGATGGAAGTAATGGGCAAGACGGAGAGGCCTGACAGTGAGGAGCGTAAGGGACAGCGAGGGGAACTGAGGAGGCGATCTGGAGGGAGGACAGGGGAGGAATTTGGAAGGCGGAGGATGGAGATGATTTCTCCCCACTAGCCGTGTTTCCATTAACATATCTTTTTTTGCACATTTTGAAGTATCGCATTAGAAAAGCTGTTAGTAAAACGGCAAAATTCCACAAAACTTCCTCAATTGTGCAAAAAGTTTTTTTCGCTCACTTGAGGTGGTTTTGAGTGTCGATATACTAAATTAGATGTGGAGTCGCCTTCGTCGAATAAGTTCTGACTTCAACTGTTTAAATCACATGACTGATCAGCTGTGCTCGTTTACCTCCGTCTCCGGACGGCATGAAGCACGGCCAACACGAGCTGACATGAAAGCAGAATTAAAACTTGTAACAATTGAAACAAATTCCTGAAGACCTCTCCCAGGTTTCTCTTTTCCACGGGTTAGGGGACTTGTCTTATTTCAGGTTTGCAACCCCTTACTTATGCTTCTCCGTTGGTTCGCGCCGAACCAGTTGATGGAAATGTGCCTAATTGGCATAAAACTAGTTTGACACTTGAAGGGAAACAAGAGTATTCATCCTGTGACCTCCGGCCACGTCGGTAAATCATTCTGAGCGGTGGCGTTGCAGTGATTGGTACCTCGCTGTGAGGTGCCAACCAAGTTATGTTTGACATGATTTTTAGATTTCTTGGCTGAGTGATTATCAGTTAAATATATATATTTTTAGATAGACTTGACTTACATTTTTCAATCACCCTCATGGAAAATGTATTGACTCAGATTTAAAAAGCATTTAAATGTCACGAGGCCGATGCTTCTCAAATCTTCCTTCTTGTCCCCTTTCAATGTTTTTCATATGCATTAGAATCTGGATTTCCTCTGTTGGAAGTGTAGGTTGACGTCAAGTGTCTGGTTTAGTATCTTGATAGTTCACCAGGTAAAACCTCAGTAGGCCGTGAGGCCCAGCAGTAGGTTTATTACCTCACTGATTTGTTTATTTTCTAAAACAAAGATCTGAATGAACGTCCTATCCCGATATCAACCCTGTCAAATATCTGTATGACCTGTTCTACTCTTCATTCCCCGTCTCATTACCTCGGTCTTATGACTTCGCTGTCCTCTATTTTTTATAACCACTTTTCATTTGCTTTTACAATCTTAACATATTTCACACTACATACAGAGCATCACAAAAAGCGAAGGACTAATAACAAATATCCTCACAGAAACACGTTGCTTATTCTGCTACATTGCCGTCTTTTCTTTTCCTCTTTGGTTGAAAGCACAACGCCGACGTCACCAGCACGCACATTTTCAGCATTAGCGCCATTTATTACGGAGTATTCAGATCTAACGTTCCCTGTGTCCCTCTCCATATGGGAGTCCATAATAAAGATGATGGATGTAAATACATTAGTGCTTGTTCATAACCTCCAGTAGAGCCTCAATAATTCTCAATTGAGATGAGGATGAAAGAATGTGTTCAATGCCATCAAGTAGAGTTATACTGTAACTGATAACGCTCTACGTATGACGGAGCCCAGTCACCCAAAAACTAACACAGGACTGCTAGTTACAGGTGGTAATGGTGCCAATGGTGATCATTTTGTATTAATTAACAAATTCAATAAGTCTGTGTTATTGTCCTCTGTGATCAGTGAGTGTCAGGCTGCTTAATGTTATTTTATTTTAATTTATTTTGTAATCCTCATTCAAACTAAATCGCTGGTTAAAAGTTACTTTTTTTTTCTTTCCTATTTTTTACCAGTGTGAGTTTATTGTCGTACCATTGTGTACTCGTCTGTTCTCTGTGTCAGTAGCTTCTGCTTATTTCAAACAACGATCCCTTCCCCACTTTTCTGTTTCTCGGAGCGGATTGTATTCGCATGCCTTGCTCGCTTCCCACCAGTAAATTGCATACTTATTTGGATGGTTGGTTTTTTGGAATTTGCACTTTACCACAACTGTGATTTTGCGCCGCGACATCCGGAACTAAACATTCAGTTGAAAGCTCTGAGAGAACACGGCTACGGAGAAGAAAAGGAAGCATATTTAGAGGAAGATAAACCTTTGACTACATTCATCCATCATGCTCCTGTAGCACCTGAATTGACCATTTTGTTCATCCAGGGGACAAAAATGTTCAACAATTGTTTGTTTGAAGCGGGAACAAGAGACTAGAGGAGATGCGATGTGGAGGGGGAGGAAGGAAGCAGTGAGGAGGGGGGAGGAAAGAAGCAGTACGGAGGGGAGGTAAAAGGAGGCGAGAGGTGAGACTGACACTTTGTTGAATGACCTCGCTGCTGCTGAAACAAATTTGTCCTCTTTTACTGTTTTTTTTTTTGATAAATGAAAGAAAAAAGCAAAGAGACAGAATAAATGGACTCTAAAGAAGAGTTAATGTGACCTTGTCTGAGTTTCTTATTTTCATTTTTTTTGTACTGTGAAAGAAATAACACACATGAGGTACATGCAGGCTACTTTCTAGCCCACCACCACTTGCGTCACGACACATTGACGTGACAGAAGCTCGTTCTCTTTTTTTCACGAGCATGTTGACGCAAACATGACCACGAGGGTAAAGAACCAACACAAAAATGAACTCAAACTTTACTTTACTTACGTGACAATGCTGCCATGACGCTGACGCTGTCGCTACTCCGCAGTGACGTTAGCCGTGGTCGTCGGGTTGACACAGCCGAGTCCGACTCACCTCTGTTCGCAACTTCCCGTTGAGGATCATCTTTTAAGGATTAATGAAGCAAACAAGTATTAAGCTCCGGCTGATGGCAGTCAGCTGATCCAAGCGGGAGGTCAATATAACACAGTGCAGCATTCATGCAAGTGAGGTAACTCCTTTGTGGCTTTTGTTTCAGTTAATAAGTCCACACAATATGTCCTTTTTATTATTACTTATGAGGTCAGTTTTCATAATAATTCATAATTGCTGGTAACTCACATTTTTCTGGCATTTTAGTTGCAATACATAATTGATTTAACACACATTTTAAAGTGGTCATTGTTTGCTTTAATTAAAGGAAACATTTGATCTTTTATGTGTTTCTTGCATAGATTTAATTATATATTTTCCCCTTGACTTCAAACAAATGAAGAGTAACTTATAATCACATTATAACAGTGATAATAATGCATTACAAAAATATTGAGTTGTGTTATAATAATGGGAATTATAATACTATGATCCTTGCAAAAAAAGAAATCAGTGACTGACCAGCAATTATGATACTTGATCTTATCCAGTAAGTCATTGTAAAGCGCTTTATAATGTGTTAAGATTATTGTTATAAAGCATTATGAATATGATTGAGTGCTTATAACTATAATAATAGTGTTATAAGCAGATTATAAGTATGTTTATTGTGCATTATAGACGTGGGCGTCATATGAAGTGTTACCAAAAATTGCAACAGACAAATCACAGAGACACAGGGAGGTTGTTGTTTAACAAGATGCAGACACACAGAACATACTGGACTTATAACAGACAGAAACATCTTCCTGTAGTAACTGTAACTCATTAAAAATATGAATTCTGAAAAAAACTAAAAACTGGCATTCACCAAAAATGGCACCAAACCACTAAAAACTAAAATCCTTCTGGATTCTTTCCAATAATTGCTGGTAGAATGAAGGACTGATATCGCTCAGTGTTGCCAAGTAGCCAATTTCAACATTGCTCACAGTCAGCAAAAACTGTTGTCTGGGCTTAAGTGGCACTTGGTATTTCAAATATAAATAAAATGAAAGAGACCCTGCTCTCTCTCTCTCTCTCTCTCTCTCTCTCTCTCTCCCCCTCTCTCTCTCTCCCCCTCCCTCTCTCTCTGTCAGGTCAGAACCGCTGTTCTCTTCGACTGTACTTAGTGGCTGTCAGCTGAGAAAGCTTTTATACTCTACAGACAGCTCAGCAGGATTCTACTATTGACTGAAATGGCTACCTGGACTCCACCTACCTGACTTTATCTACTCAGCCCTCTTTTTTTCTACCTCTCGCTTCTCCCTCCCTCTTAATTGTCACTTCTGCTCTTCTCTCTCTCTCTCTCTCTTTCTCTCTCTCTCTCGCTCTCTCTATCTCTTTTTTTTTCTCTCTCTCTCTCTCTCTCGCTCTCTCTCTCTCTCTTTCTCTCTCTCTCTCTCTCGCTCTCTCTCTCTCTCTCTCTCTCTCTCGCTCTTATTGTGATTGGGTTGGGAAGGAAGCCAGAGAAAGCTCTTACAGTTGTAACATCACACTGGCTCTACTTCATCATGTACGCCCTCCATTTCTCTCTCTCTCTCTCGCACATCCAAACACACACACACACACACACACTCTAACTCACACAAGTATACGCTGGCACAAACCCAGCATATGAAGATTCAGAAACACAGACACACACACACACACACACACTTAAACGTCTGCTGTTAGATTTGTCATTTTGCTAAGTAGCCTGTTATTAACCATTGAGATCAAATGGCCCGTGGGGGGGGGGGGGGGGGGGTGTACATACACATACATCAGTTCTTCAACCACGGTGTGTTTGTGCAAAACATATCGACAAGTAGGCCCATTGTAACTAATGATGAGGGTTGTTAATTAACCAAGTAGAAATAGTTTGATACTGTATGAAAGTCCAGTCAGAGCCCAAACTCAGTTCAACTCAGTCAAAGCACAAATAACAACAGAGGATCTGAAGGTCTTAGGATGATGGAATCAAGATGTTTTTATGAGGTACACCATGCATTCAACATACGAGTTCAATGGTAAATGGAGAAAATGTATACAGCGCCTTTTTATCTTCTCACCACTCAGGAGCTGTAGACTACTTGTCAACATTCACCCATTCACACACACATTAGTACACTGATGGCAGAGGCTGTCTTACAACCTGTCCATCAGTCTAATCTAACTGCTTATTCACGCACACACACACACACACTCGCACGTTGATGGCACAGCCTTCAGGAGCAATGTAGGGTTCAGCATCTTGCTCTAAGACACTTGGTCATGTAGACTGTAGACGGGGATCAAACCGCCAATCTAACGATTAGTGAACGACCTGCTGTACCACCACAGCCGCCACCCTGAATCCTTGAGGATACACATACGTCAATAGTGACACATTTAAAGTATTTAGTACTTATGGTATTCATCTTATTTTATGCTTTTCACTTTTAATTTTAGATTGAATATAAATAAATTACACATTGTTAACCAAAATCACAGACGCGCCTGTTTTCTAACCGTCCTCCATCGTGTTGTTCGCTACTTCTAACACCAGATACTCAGACATGTGCTCATGTGGCCGCTGCGTGCCTCAGTGCTCTGCAGGTATCTTAACTGCTTACATGAGTGTGAATTTTAATGACCGTTAACACAAGTAACTGGTCATTTCCTGGAGGAAATAGTGTCTCGTAAACATGATTGTGAGAGTGTGTGCTTTTTTTAAATTGGTTTCTGTGCACTGTAGATCAAAGGAACTAGCGGATTGTGACCACACACACACACACACACACACAGTACTGTTGCTTTAGAAACCATTCCGACAGTTGCCAGGTAAATAACAAAGTGAACATTAGTTCTTTGTGCATTTCACGGTCAAAATGTGTGTGTCTTTTACAATAACAAGGTAGCATGCTCGTGTTTTCAAACACCCGTTATTTATTTTACATCATTTCTGCCTCACCTATATTATTCTCTTCATTTTCTCACCGACAAAGCCCCGATCAGAACAATGACTCATTGTTTTGTCTGTGTATTATCGCAATCAGGAGAAAGTTGCTTGTTAGTTACAGAGTCAGTTGCGTGTGTGTGTGTGTGTGTGTGTGTGTGTGTGTGTGTGTGTGTGTGTGTGTGTGTGTTTAGTTAGTAGGGAATTCATCATTTCCTGACACTGAAAACACTAGACAAACACAGGAGCCTCTTGCCTCTAATTATGCTGTACGCTCCAGCACTTAAACCTATTAGCACCAGAGGGGATGTGTGTGTGTGTCTGTGTGATGGTGTGTGAGTGTGTGTGTGTGTGTGTGTGTGTGTGTCAAGGTGATCCAGGTTGTGTTAAGCTGATAACTACTTTGACGGCAGCCTCATGTGTCGATGTGTCTTTAATTACTCTGTAAAGCCTACATGCATGCTGGGTGCTCCACATACCTCAACATACGTCTGTATTTAATGATTTGATGCAGTGTTTAAAAGTTTGACAGTTGAGTTCAGTCCCACAGATTATTGTTTAGTGTTTATAATTGGAGGTCACCCTTAGTAATGAAATATAAGGACAGCCAGTTTGTTCTTTTAAACCTTTTATATACAATTATCCAGCACAGATGGTATTTTCCTCCACAGTGACTTGCTTTAAGTATTTTACTATTGGATTTGAGTAGCTCTGCTTTAATAGTGTAACTGTGTTTAATATTCTTCTGTTTGTTGGTTAAAAAAAAAGATCGAAATCCAGTAGAAGTTTACAATTTATGTCACAACAATGAACAGACAAATCTGCATTAAACCTTCATTCATGGAAACCATAGTCTTTTCTCACCCTTAACCAAGTGCTTTAGTAGCCTAAAGGTAACAGCATGTGGGACGCAGGGCGCGAACCCCATCTCTGGTGTCAAATCACTGCAGTTTGTAAATCCACCATCAACTGGATCCACTTCCTCATGACCTCTGGTGTAGAGTAGCACCTCCTGGACTGGGAAATACATCAGCAGGAATCTAGCCACCAATAACATTTCCTTCAAAAACGTATGTGGGAACATTATTCCGTGCGATGTAGCCTGAATGTAATTTCTAGGACACAGGGTTGTTCAATGAGATGTGCAGCAGGACAACACAAAGAAATGCATTAAAAACATTATAATCACACTTTATATCTGGCCATACGTGGGTAAGCCCTGCCCAGGGAGATGGTGTGAGACAAAGTAATGAGGAAAGAAAAGATGGAGGGCAGGATTCTGAGCTATTTTTATGTATATACATACTGTTAGTGTATTTGTGTGTGTGTGTGTGTGCACGTCTCACTTCCCCACAGACCACAGGGTCTATTTCTGTGACCTCTGTGGTTCAGAGTGGCAGAAGGGTCAAACACGATCAATAGCTCAATGCCTGCCCTCCTTGTTGTGTGTCCAGATGTAAGGAAACACCATCCCAGCCATTAGATATCGTTATACTGACAGTAAGACACCGTATATACAGTACGCCTGTCCCAAGGGCACTGTGCAGGATGGTTATTATAGTATAGGGAGGGCTATTTATATTTCATTCTTAAATAAGGGTTAGCATGTCATTGTGGAAGTATTCTGTAAATTCATACTATTCCAGTTTTATCTCTTTTTAGTTCTAAGTAAATAGTTTACATCTATTAAAAAGTAATTTTAGTAAAAAAAGTGGTTTGGTAAATCTGCATAAAAAAAGTAACACAGCGAGTTTTGTCCATAAAGTAAATGAAACGATTCATGTCGTATTTGGCTCACTAGAATTCTCTCTCGATCATTTGAAAAGTGTCTTCTTTGGGTGGGATGAAGTCAATGGATGTAAAAACCTGCATGTTTAGAATCGATGTGATGGCTGATGTCTAAACGTGTGTCTTTGCACACTTACCTGTCTGCATTAGCTGTGCAGCAGGCGGAGCTCCACAGGATGCAAGTCGGCCTGCTTCCCCCGGCGGGGGGCTTTGATCCTGGGGGGAAGTGGCAGCGGGGATCTGTATACTGCGGCATGAGCTCTGGTTATCTGCTACATCGTTCAGATAGTCCAGTGTGTACTCATTGTGTACCTGTTTGTTCATCCCTATCTGTGTGTGTGTGTTTGCGTGCGTGCAGGCAGTGCCGAAGCCCGTAGCCATGGAGCCGTGTTGGGGGAGCAGAGCAGGTGTTCTGACGGTGCTGCTGTATCTGCCCAGAGTCCCATCTGGAATACCTCCACCAGGGCAGTCTGGTATGATTCACACAAACACACACAAGTTTACAACATGTACAATGTGTCATGTCATCACTGTTTTTGGTTTGATAATTGTTAATCCGTCTCAAATGAGCAGTCATCTTTAATTTTTTATTTCAAGCAAATTCTGACAATTTTGGGTAATGATGATTTCCATAGGTTACACACAGTTATGGCAATTCTAGCTAAGAAGTTGCATTGGCGTATTGGCTAAAAATACCTCAAGCTTCTGTTGCACAATTTATTTTCATCAACATTGTGTCGGACCTATTTGGTGCCACATCACCGAAACAACTTCCGCAGTGGTGTGTGTGTGGTTTTTGATGCAAACAGGGAGGCTCACCGATGCATCGCAGACGCATCCCAGATATTCTGATTGCAGAAATATCAGCGTCTGTCAGGGAGCTACAGCCAATCAGAGCACAAGACACGAGTTGAGGGGAAATCTGGGGGAGGGTTCGCCTTTAACCGTGTGGGCTACAATGTTGCATTTGCAACACGGACCACAGTTGTTGTTGCATCTATCGGAATATAGATGAATGGTAAAGACTTGTGGAAACAAGCATTATGATATCACGTCACTTCTCGCATGTGTTTTCTTGGGTTTGAAGGCCAGTCAGTCATGTACTGTGAAAACCATGACGAAATCAAGTTGTGCAGTGTGAACAGTAGCAATCTGATGACTTTGTGAGTCATGTCGTGTGAACTTGGCTTAAGGGGGCGCACACTATTATGTTTATCATTGGGAGAAAGAGTACTGCCTCAATCATACTTTGTGCTGATCATTTTGAAAAAGGCAGATGCATAATGACCAGCTAGCTGCCACTATAAGCAGACGGTATTCATGTCTAACTGTCAGACTCTTACCAGAGCTAATGTTCCTTTTTATGATTAAGTGTAACAAATATCATCTCTCCTACTGGGGATTTCTACATTTTCATTTGATTGTCGCCATTGTTGTAAACTGTCAGCCGTCTGCGGTCCATGAAATCCCTCATCGTCGTCATGGTAGGCTCACAAAAAAAAAAAGTCAACGCCAATTGTGATCCTTTTACAAGTTGAGCTGTTTTTCAGCAGCTGTCTAACAAGACTCCAGATGTAGCGAGCGGTGCTTCTTGTGTGCCTCGAGGCGGCTTCCCCATCAGCTCTCATGTAAAGCCGTCTCTGGCAGTTTGAACAAAAGCAGAGTAAACACACTAAAATGTGATGGCGTCTGATGCATCATCAAATATGACTTGATGTTTCCTGCCCCTGTCATCGTTAGAGTGTTCCGCACATCTACCCATCATCTCAGATGGTAAATGGACTTGTGCTTTGTGTGGCGCTTTTCTAGTCTTCCAACCACTCAAAGCACTTCAACGCTACTTGTCATTCACTCATCTATACTCTGATGGTAGGGGATACCATTCAATGTAATAATCTAACAGTCACACACGTGTACACACCATAGGCACAGTTTGCTGGAGCAATTTGGGATGAAGTGTCTTTCCCAAGGAGACATGGACTAGACTCTAGAGGAGCCGGGTATCATACTGACGACCCGCTCTCACAGTCGCCCCCCTTAATAAGATGGCAGCTTGATTTCTTTGCTCCTTGACGGTTCAGTAAAATAACCCTGAAAACATTACAGTAAATACATGAGTGTATTTGTGTACTTGATGGAAAGGAGGGTTGCAACAAGAAGTATGAAAACTATGTCAAGGGGAGGCTGTGGCTCAGAGGTAGAGCGGGTCTTCTTCCAATCGGAAGCTCGGCGGTTCGATCCAGTCCATGTCGAAGTGTCCTTGGGTAAGACCCAAGGAATTTCAAAATTTCAGAATTTCAGAATTTCAGAATTTCAAAATTTCAAAATTTCAAATTTATGGTGGCATACATCATCTTCAGTTTCCTGGAAGACCTAGTGAGGGACTGGCTTGATTCTCAATGTGATATGGAACTCAAAATCCCCAAAAGAGCACACAGGGCACTGGCACCCGAACCCATCGACCCACAGGCAACGTACCGGTCCATCATTGCCAAGTTGGCGAGCTACAGGGCAAAAGAAGAGGTGATCCATAAAGAAGAAGAAAAGGTCAATCTACCGCTCCATGTCTATCGTGGTCCGCTCCCACAGATATCCAGTTACCATCATACCTGCCACAACCAGCCTGGTCCAATGAAAAAAAAGAAAAATAGATCATTTATACAAAACAAAACTGTTACAAATCAGAATCTACAGAAGTTGAGTTAAAAGTAATTAAGTCACCTGGCCCAGATGGTACAAGACTTTCAGGTCTGAGTTAGTCTCAAGTCTCCTCCAGACTTTTAAAGCAGCTTTAAAAGATGGGGAAATCCCACCTTCATGGAGAGAGGCCACTGTCTCAGTAAAACACAGACTGAATTGCAGGTCATTTAGACCAAAACACTGATTACAAGCTATACACGTCAATTCTAGCCAAGACAATCGAACAGGTCCTTTCCCTGCTCAACCTGTCCCAGACTTGCAGTTTGAGCTGTTGGTGCTGAAATCATTTCTTAATGATTGTGTTTTCAGCAGAAAATGAATTTAACATTCTGACAATCCGTCAATAAATTGTTTACAAAAGAAATGTACTGGTTCTAGCTTTTTCTGTTGTTACGTGAAAATGTTTGGGTTTTGAACTGCTCTTAATGCTGAAAGCAGAAAAACTCCACAGCAACATGACGAACGTTCTGCAGATTGACAATTTCTGGCATCCCGTTAAAATCAAACTGTTTTTACATTGTGATACCAGTATGTTCTTTCTTTTAGCATCAGCACGTCTTGTGCAGCAATATAATGAATTATTCAGACAGACTCTTGACATTATGGCACATTTCAAAAAAGGTCTGATGTGGTTAGAGTTGCCTGGTTTCCATTCAACACTTACTGTTGGATCAATTGTTCCCCTAAATGAGCCTTCCGGACTTTCCACAGTCTGAGCTCATGTTGCCGCTATAGACGTATGACATGCGATATCCCCCGTTCGCTGCAGCCGACCACCGCGCGGCTGTGGAAATCACTGAAAAGACAGCAGCACTTCCTCCAGACCTAACCTAGGCCTGGCGCGTTGTGCACCGTCAGCATGAAGCCAATCTTCTCTCCCTCCATCTCATCTTCCACCTGAGTCCACCTCTCATACAGTTAGTCTCCCAGACCGTTCTCTCTTTATATTTGTATTCTCTCCTGCAGCTTTTGGGGAGACTGCTGTCAGTGTATGTGCTGTATGTAACTGGAGCAGGTGTGAGGAGCCTCTGTTCCTCCAGACAGGAAGCAAAGCCTTCGACACGACGAGTACCTGACAGGGGAAGCAGCACAGCGGACTCTTTGTTGAAGCACTTTGCAAGATAGCATTTTCCCCAAGCTAGAAGGAGCTTTATGTTTAACAGAATCCGAAGCCTTTAAAACATATCAACAGTCACTGTAGTCTGACACAGAGGAGGGAAGGAAAAGGGTCTGTGTGAGAATGTGTGGGTAAGAGACAGAAAGTGAAAGTTTACTCTACCCAGAGGTCATTATATGATGATGATAACAAAAATAACCTATGTTTATTGGTAATAAGTGCATTAGGACCAACTGGAAAAGCAGTAAACTGTTCCAGTTTGTATGCCATTTGCGGTTGCTTTGCAACTGCAGCCTACGCTTGTCCAAAGCTCACATTAAGTGGAGATGCGAATGATGCAGAGTTCATTTCAATTATTTCAAGTGTTGTAAGATGTCTTTAGATTGATTTTAGAGATGGATATGTTGAAATGACGTAATGGAAGTATCTCAAATCTTTGAAAAGGATTAGACCTGGCCTTAAACACAAACCCCGTATTTGGCCCATATCTCCAAGACACAAACTGGCTGAACCCAACCGGTCAGCCAAAACGTCCAACCATAACTGGAACTGACTCTTGGAGGCTATATTTTTCCATAATGGCTTCACTGCAACAACCGGATTGGCCATTGGCAGAAGTCCAGCACTGCAATTTCAGATGACAAAACTGCAGGTTAAGGAGATTTAAATTGCTTAAAGACAGTGTCCAGAGTGAAGGCTTTCTTCTCTTCACCACCTTATGCTGCCTGTTGTTTGGACATTAGCTCATCACAGCAGCAGCAGGAGACAGATTTGCAGGAAATTAGTGCCAATAAGAGGCTTGTCAGTTCTAGTCGGGCTGCTCTCTGGGGGACGTCCAGGCTCTTCTGTTGTTTTTCTCATCAAATCAATGAAATAGCTGCTGTTGTTACCAGTGTTTGAAAGCTTAAGTCAATGGTTGTGTCTACTTGTGTAGTCGTGTAGTGATCACAGAATTATGATCACAGATTCCAACACGTGACCACACACGATACACCAAGGAGACGATAAAAGTGTTGGACTTCATTAAAAAAAAGAGAAACCGCCCTCCCATCATCAGTCCCCAGTCTGGCTCCTCTCCTCCATCTATCCTCCCACCCCTGCTCCCCAGAGAACAATCTCCATAGGGTCAGACGGCAGTCCTCCATTGATGTTAGCATTTACGAACGCGAAGTTTACTGCAGGCTAGCTCCGCCCACCCTCAATGGGAGACACTTCAAGAGGAATCCTCGATGAGAGAGCCTTTTTTTAGCTCACCCTCCCTCGCACTGTCTTCTCTTTCTTCTCGCTGTTTTCTTCTTCTCCGTCTTTTCTCGGCTCCCCTGAGCTGTTACCAATAACTGACCCTTTATACGTAAGAGGGAGGAAAAGAGAAGACACCCATGTTGGTTTCAGAAGAGGAGAAAAAAAAAGACTACAGCACCAGTCGTACAATTTATAGTTCTTCAGCTGCCAGTTTCTTAACCCATATTCCGCACTCTGTCTTGTTTGTACTTTTTCTCTCTCTGTATCATTCTAGTACTTTTGCTTCAGGCCTCGGACCAAGAGAGAGGTATTGTGGTATCAAAGGGTCTGTTTTGGTGACGAGTTTGTGCTCCTCCTCCACCGATGTGAAATCCTTCAAAGCGGTCTCACAATCAGTGATATGGAGATTCTCAGACCTTATCGCCTGGATGGCAACTCGCATAACATCACCCAGGCCTATTGTTTTCCTGTGTAAGCCCGTAGCAGTGGAGTGATGTGTGTCAGCTGCATTGCGTCACTGTCTTCAGAAAAAGTCAGTTAATCAAATTCCCTCACGAGACCTTTTAACAGAGCATCCTGCATGTCCTACAGTTATGGCAGCAAACGATGTGATGCTACACAACACAGCGGGTGCGTTTTTGACCTGATCTGTCAAACAGAACTGTAGGTTGTGGTCTCGGTGTAGGTGGTCTGCCGTCCAAGAGGCAACGCTAGTTTGACTGACTGACAGCGAGTCTGTAGGCTGTAGATGGAGCACAAGATCGACAGGCAGGTTGGTGAAACTCCAGCAGTAATGTGGGGTGTTGTGTGTAACAATGAGCCTGAAAGCTGAAAGTAAGTCTATGTTCTAACCCTCACATATGGCCATGAGCTTTAGGTAGTGACCAAAACAATGAGACTGCTAGTGTCCGAAATGACTTTCGTTCGCAGGTGGGGGCTGGGTTCAGCCTCAGGGACAAGAAGGAGGAGGTCAGAGTAGAACCGCTGCTTTCTCATGTTGAAAGGCGTCAGATTTAGTGGCTTTGGCTTTTGAGCAGGTTTTTCCTATGGATGTCTCCCTTTAGAGGTTTTCCAGATACATCCAAACGGGAGGAGATCCCAGGGCTGAACCAGGAAACGCTGGAGGAACTGCATATCCCATATGGAGAGACTTTGGATCCCCAGAAGCAGCTGGAGGATGACGGCTGTAAGAGTAATAAAACCACGATGCCTGGTGCACCTGTAACTCATCGTCTCATCAACAATTAGATTATCCTGCAAGAAAGTACCTGTCCTCAGATAGACGGACACTTTTACTGCACTACGTGTTTGGAAATAGCATAGATGATGAGCATGCATTTCTTTTATTAGCTAAGTGTTGGGCTTCACACTCTGCATTCCTCTCTCTCTCTCCACAGGCTAGTCTGTGTGATGAGATTACAAGCTGCAGAAGTAGAGGAGGTCTCTTAACTCATGTATAACTTTTTTTTCTTCACTCTGATCTAGCGAGACGGAAACACACTCACGTAGCACGCGTATCGCTGTGTTTTTAAAGCCAGTGAATAGGGGCGACCTGCTGCAGTTAGTGCAGCTGACAGCCGTTGTCAGACAAATTGCAGTGGACGAGTCACACATCGTGCCTGCCTCGCGAGAGCGACCCGCACAGGAGGAACAGCTTGACCACTGAGTGACCGTTTGACGGATTCAAAGTCACAGTGGCCTGACATGATGGACAAAGCAGGAGAACAGGACTGACAGTCAGGACTGGTGAATCAGAGGGGAGAGATGGATGAAAAAAAAAAGGGGGAATGAGATCTTATTTTTGGCTGCAGTCACCAGTCTTCCATCTCCAGCCTGTTTCCTGTCATCTTTCTTCTGTCAAAGTTACCACGTTAGGTCGTGCCTCCCACAGCTGCAAGTTGTTTCATATTTTAGTGCCTCAAATAAAATGGGACTCAATCAGCGGTTAATGGGTTTACCAGGCTGCACATATTCTCAATGTGGTGCCGTGGAGTTGTTGAGGAATAAGAGAAAGAGAAAGACAGTGGGTTACATTTCATTCTCAGCATGCTCTTTCTCTCTCTCGAGCTTAGATGGTGGGTCAATAGAGACGGAGGCGCAGCAGTATTCACAGCCGCCTTTTTTTTTCCCTGCGCTAATCCGCCTATTCAGCACCAGAGATAGTGCCGGGAATATGCGAGAGCGAGCGAGAGGTGGAGAAAGAGGAAGAAAATACAGGTACTGTAAGAAGTCTTTGTGAGTAAAAATAGAAAGAGCAGCGTGAGAGAGGGGGAATTAAAAGGCTGAGAGGTTCAATAAAAGAGATGTAAGGTCTTAAAAATACTGAAAGTGAAAACAGGTAAAAAAGTTGGAGAGATACAGACGGAGAAGTCGTTGCGTGATTGAAGGAGTTGCTAATTAAGTGCAGTAAGTAGTAAGAGTTCATGTCGACGCCCCCTCACCCATAAAACCAGATTTTCACATTGCAGCAGCAATATGCTTTGATAAATCCTCAGACGTAGGAAGAACATATAATCCTCCCTCTTCTCTCCCTTTCCTTCCTCACTTCTCCTCTTTCTTCTAGTCCTTCACAATCTCTCTGTCTTTCCATTTCTTCATGTAGTGAAAATTACATTCAATTGTTGCACGATTTATATATATATATACATATATGTATATATATATGTTAACATTATTACTGTGATTGCTCAGAAAACAGAGAAAACTCCCCACACATAACATTCACCTCAGTAATTACTTTTGATTATTTTATTAAGACATTTCTCACATGCATGTTCCACATTTTATCGCAAGTGTGTCATGCAGTGTGGGTTCTCGTCCTGGTCCGGTCTAGACCCTGTCTCGTCCTGCCTTGGTCTTGGTCTTGGTCTTGACATGGTCTCGATATACTCTGGTCTTGGTTTTAAGTGGTCTTGACTGCAACACAACTGAAAAGTAAATGACAAGATTGCATATCTAACTAAGCACCAGTAAATAATTCACCATGGCATTAAAGCTTCTGACCTAAAATGATTTCAGTTTTGGTCACTTGGAAGTCACATGACGTTTACCTGAACCACGCTCTTTTCCTGAAACTAACTTGGTGGTGTTGTAACCTTAACTTCCTGTGAAGAAGGAAGCTTATTTTGAAAAGACGCTATGCATGTAACAGGCATATGTTGACAGGGCGTCTGTGTTTAGTTCTTCCGGTTCAGCTTTGTTTCTTTTAGTCTTTGTTGCCGTCTTATTCTCTTATTCTCTAATTATATTCTACACTTCTCTCTCTCAGTCCTGACAAAGCAACTTCAGCCTTTTTGCTGTATCACTCTCACTTTGGCCCTCTTCCTAAAGGGAGAAAAAAGTCTAATTTATTATCCCTGAACAGAAAATTGATTTTGGTCATTTGCATTAAAAACATGAGGAACAGTCTGAGACAACACTTGGATTAATGACGTTATCTGCCGGCTTTGTTTTGCTCTGTAATTGCTCAGCAAACAAAAAGACAACATATTTATCTTCTGCTTAAAAGAAATACTAAGTTAATAAGTGAAGGTCAGAAATCTGTCCTATTTATCTCAGATGCTATAGCTTGATCAACCCTGTCTCCGGTTCTACGAGTAGAAATAGAAACAAAAGAGAGAACCCTTTAAGCAGTACGCATTGATCACTGTCCTTTGTGGTTCCCAGGTTTACTACTGTTATGATAAACAAAACCCCAAAAGTTCCCTCTCCTTATTTGGGCATTACTGGCTAGTTATTAAGATAGTTTTGTTGTTGTTGGAAGTGTTACTCGCTGACTACTTGCTGTAGCACCAGTGACTTTTCTTCCACTCTCTGCATCGCCCTCCTCACACCCTCCCCCCCCCTGTGTCCCACTGTCTCCCACTGGGTGTCTGACTGGATAGCTGCTTGACAGGAATCGGAGGGCATCGCTCGGAAACCGAGCTCCATTGACCCGGAATGGATCTCCGATACTTTGATCCTCTCTGTCTTTGAAACCATCCGCCCCGCTGGGATGCGCTCTCCGTCGACCCCCTCTCCTGCATCCGTCTGCTTGTCGACTTTTAGTCCAATACTCAGTGGTATTTACTCTGACAGCTCATTTATTTATTTTTACGGACATGACAGGTCTGGTCATATCAAGTCACTGTCCTTAACTTACCTGTTGTTTCACCAGTTTTGTTCCAACATTAGATCTGCCATTCAACAAAGCAAAAGCTGCTGTTAAAATGATTGAATGAACCGTTTTAAATATGTCTCAGGATAAGTTAAACAACACATGTTCTGCCTGAGAAATTGGATCAGATGCATACAAATATCCAGGAGAGAGAAGTAAAAGCATGGTCAGAACCCTAATGAGGACTGTTGTATCGCAGATGCGGCCTGTTTTATTTAAATGATGCCAAATAAATCCCAACTTTTGAACCTCTTTTTTAGGACTACAAAGCATCTGCCTCAACTTTTTGGGTATCTCCTTCCACCATTGTGTTTCTTTTAGAGACATTGAAATATGAATTTCAGGTCATTTGGAGATATTTTTCATCTTGCATTATCCAAACAAGAAAGGAAAGGCTCTGCCAAACCCTGGCATGTACTATTAATGAAAGGCATCCTAGTTACTCGGGATCAAACCTGAATCTCACATGCGCACATCAAAGCAGTCGTAGTCGTGCGTCATGTTTGCTGGTCTTTTAAAACCTGAAATCAGTGCCTCACAGATGCATAAATATTTGAATATATCAATGTGTTACTGTTTGACTGACTTTGATTTTCCCTCGCTTCGAGGAACAGACGATGCTGTTTACTATTATACTGGATCCTAAGCAGGCTGCCGTCCCCGGTGCCTTGATTGAGGGCGAGCACGAACTCAGAAGCCAGGCTTTGATGTTCAGAAGGAGCGGAGTGCCTGGCTGTGAGGTTTGTCACCGGGTTAGCGAGAGGACTCCTCCCGACACAGATGTTTTCCAGCTGCAGTCCCACTTTTGGACATCAGACATGTGCCAATATGTGTTTTCTGAGGAATTCTCGCCCCTTTGCTAATGACCCCGTTAGTCTATCAGGAGCAGGGGGAGGACCGTTGTGTGAGGGGGTGTTAATGATGCGTCAACTCACCTGACAAAACAATCACATTAACGCGGCCGGTCGCCACGGCAGCAAATGAGCACTTGCACTCACCTGCAGTATAATTTGATTACTTTTGACCAATTTAATTTTTGCAAATGGAGATGTGCGCGTTCACCCGGAAACATCAACACAATTACAATGGCAATTTGTCAAAGGTAAAAGCTATTTTGATGGAACAATATTCAGATGTCAGGTCTCAAATTAGTGTCTACTTTAATTTTCCCACTCAGTCTTTCATTGGAACTGGTCGTGATATGAGTACTGGTGTTTTATACCTTCAGGATTCAAGGATCTGGCCGGGCGGTTGGCCGTGGACGGTGATCGTCTCGAGGTCCGCTGCACCTTTTATATGTTGAATGTCACATGCCATAGGTGCTCCAGTAATAAACACGAAATAGCATCAAATTAAAGACGAAAAAAATTACGAAATTCACGACGAGCCGCAGCTTGTACATCGTTATCGTAGACGTGGTTGACAGGTGTGTATGTATGAAAATCATGCTGCCTGCACACCACGTTCAGACAGATGGGCCATTATTTTGATGTCTTGTGGAGGTGATTTGTTTGATGTGAAATAGCTGGTGGCATTCCTGTTGCACTTGTCTTGGCCTTAAGTTCACAGACAGCTGTCTGTCTGATGGGAGCAGCGTTCGTTAGATCACGTCTGAAATGTTGTTTCTGTCCCTTGTCTTATTCCGCTTCCTTTGATATGACGGTGAATCATTTAACCTTTCCCTTTCTCATCACAAGTCCTCCTGCCTTTTCTTCTAACTACTGAACATAGTTTGGATTATATAATGGAAGTTTAAAGTTTTTTAATTATACAACTGAAACAGCAGTGCATGTTTCCACTAAGAACATTATTTGTGGTTTAATCAGTGCCATGTTGTTTTTTTTCTTTTTGGGCTTTTTATATTCTTTTAAAACGCTGCATACATAACATACTTGAAAAAAGTATTAAAAAAACACTAATATCCAAAACTGAAGACAAAATGAAGACAAAATACTGCATCGTATCTTATGTTTATTTATAGTTAGTGTGAGAAACTTTTGGCTTATGAAACAGTCTCAATTTAATAATAATTTCAATAAGGTCGCAAGCATCTTTGTATTTTTTTGTGCATTCGTTGAACGCCAGCGTAGGCTACTCCTGATCCATGCTGATGATCAAGCTTGAAAACAGCAAACGGACGACAAAGTCTGTTTATTGTCTGTTTTAACAGCTTTTTAATAGTTCTTTTTTTGTAATTTGTAATCATTTTGCCTTTAAAATGATTTTTTTAGGCTTAAAGAAGTAAAACGTTTACTAACAGAAGCAGGGCTGCAGCCAGGATTTTAGAAACACAACAGCCAGAAATAGTGGGAACATGACTCAGGTGCCCTCGATGTCCCTGCATTGAAGTGGTTTACTCCTGAAATATACAGACGATCTGCAAACATGGGAACTGGACCAACCCACAACTTACCATAGCAACAAAAACTAAATGTAAGCATTGTCTGTGGTAGACAAAACAAACCAAAGTGCCAAAGTGAAACAACAACCATGATGAGCCAAATTTCAAAACTGTTGTCTGCCATATTGGTCCGTATTGCTCGCTGTATCAGAACTGCAAAATATGTGAGTGCACAGGTGCGTGCACACACACACATAAACCTGCAGAGTCACACACTGAGCAACTGTATAATCGGCTTTTCCCTTTCGTCCACTAAAAAAAAATCCCAAGAATCACTTGAGTGTGAAATGCTGAAAACATCCTGCATCCAAATCATATCAAGAGCACAACAGATTCCCTCCACTGTTTGCCTGTTTTGTTCATTTGGCTCCTGCATACCAGCAGATTGAGCTCTTGTCATAATGACCATGTATTGTCAAGCCCACGGTTGTCAAGAGGGGAAGACAGGACTAGCTGCATCACAAGAGCTGCCATGACTCTAAATCCACATTAACAACAGCAGCTACTGCCAAGTTAGCACAATGCTGCGAGGTATCCGATGCCTCGGTGCATCTGGCCCGCTCTCTGTAAGCCCTGCTGTGGAGAGCGAGTCAAGAATCAGATGCAGAAGTTGTTTTGAGAGGTATGGCGTCCTGCTGGATGGTGGGAGTTACACTTCAGTGAACTCAAGAGTAAAGCTCTCTGCTGAAGCCCGACAACACTGGCTGGAGAGATGTGGATACAATGTTTTCTGGATGTTATGAGATGCCTATTGGTAGGATGACATGTGTCTCCACCTGTCACATCAGCAGAAGCGTCTTCTCTTTGCCTTTTTCTGCTCTATTCTCGTTGTATGCATATATACATACAAATTTCTACAAATAATGTTACAATTTTAAAACATAACAGAATGGGGCACATTTTACCAAAAGTGGTAAGCTGTGTTTAGCTTTAAGGTTCAGGTGTCATTTATATTTCCAAATCTTAAATTATTCATGTATCTATTAAGTATTTTACATTTATGCATGGTGAGGAAGTTTTTCCCCTTAAAGCTGATCCCTCATTTAATACTGTAATAGGAAACATAGAAAAACAAGAGGGAACCCACAATAGAACCCTGTGGAACTCCACCTTTACCTCTACAGTGGAGAGTGGAACCTCAGAACATCTTCAGGACATTTATTGACCAAATAACGTAGATTATCATGGGCCATCATCAAGCCACATGTATAATAAAATGATATAAAATGAAAGCAGCATGTTATATAATTCTCTATTAACTCTGTTTTCTCGTTGGGCTTCTAGGTGTTGCTATAGCCAGTGCTCTGGTAGACACATCACAACAGCGAATAATGGACTTCAAAGACAGAGGCCTGGGTCTGAAGCACCGCAAACACACTGTGCACCACCAAGGGACATGTGTATGAACTGGATTCCATCAACTATAGGTACCATCGGGACCGCAGGGGGTATTCTCATGGACGTTAGACTAAGGGACACATTGTAAACAAAGGCAAAGCCGGCAAAAATTGGGTTTGGATGGTATTTGATAGTGGCTGGTCAGCAGGCATCCAAACTGGGAAAAGCGGCGCTCGTCCCTTTCTTCCCTGGTTTAGATGGAAGATTTCTTTGTCAACATGCTCTTCTAGTCTCTTGTGTGTATATGTTGGTCGTGATGAGCCAGGAAACCAAGAACTGGACAGCTGCAGATTGACAACGAAAATGCGTTTTTTCCACCACAGCTTTGGTCAGACATTTAATATGAGTGCTGGCGGGCTTTTCCAGTTCCGTGCCATATGTGGCTTTATATCTCCAGGGCTCTACTTGTCATGCAATCTGCCATATTGAGGGAGGAAAACACCATTAAACCAAACTAAATGGCTTCGGGCTCCCGTGAAAGATATTGAGCTGAAATTAACTGAGCTGAAATGAAGTCCTCCCGACTTACAAACCCACTCAGACTCACGAGCAACGCTGGAAAGAACAACATGGACCTAACTTGATCAATGCAAAACACTGTAGTGGGTGGTGTTCGGCGACAAGGATTTGCTTGAGGAGAAAGTATCCTCTGGGAACTTTAAAGACTACTACTGTTGAGATGTTAAAGAACGAAGATCATTGGATGTAACTATTGACATTTGTCCTTTTATGAAATATATGTCAATTTTGTTTTTCCCTGCACCAACATTTGAAGTTTTGATATCTGCTCAGGTCCTCTGTAATGGAAAAGGGTCCGTTATCTGTAGCTGTGGGCCTTACACATGTCTGTATATGCACTATAAGTGAAATGCTTTACCAGTACATTAGGACCCTCTGTGGGATAATATTATGCAAGTAATCATCCAAATGTTTATTCTGGGCTGCAATGTAACCTCAAGGTCGGTATCATCAAACACATTCTACTGATGGTATTCAGACGCCTATCAATCCAGTTATTACTGTGAAGATACACTAGACTTCTGTTCTCATGACCTGGATTTCATGCCCGTTTACTTGTGATACAAACTTTTCTGTAACATATCTCCTTATGTAATATTTATAAATTATGCAAATTACAGTCAAACGATAATTTAACAAATGCACTAAGGTTTGTTGTTTTTTTAAACAGGAAGATTAAACAATAGATATTACAAAGACAGTCTGTGCAGTATTTACTTTTTTGCTTGTAACCTCAGTGTCTTTTCATTTCCAAATATTATATATATATATATATATATATATATATATATATATATATTATGCATATCATAGCAATTTTGTGTGATGTCAAATGTTTTTTTTCTTTCCCTTCACCAGTTGTGTTAAAACCTTCATCACGTTTTGTAAAGTCACTTTTTATCAACTGCACATGTAAACACAGTCAAAAGTTTGGAATCACCTGCCAGTAAAGTTTGATTGGGTGCAATCAGATGAGTGAGAGGACCTCACTATATCTCTCAATGGTCTGTCATTCATTGAGAAAGTCCTCTTTACACCTAGATGTTACTTTGTATGAAGGGTTTGTTTTGTACATGGACAACACAATGCTGTACAATGGTTCAACCAGACAAAGAGACCAATATTTGAATAAGAATAGATCAAATCACCAGTCATTGGTAAAACAAATTGGAAGCGTAGCATCAAAGTGTGTGTTTCAGTGTCAAGTGCACAATAATGCAGCATATAACGAGCTGGAATTAACGGGCGGGTTGCTTTGTCAAAGCTTATACATTAAACTCAAACTTGACAAGAAATAGAAGGTTAGTCTGGGATTAGCAATATTGGAACTGGATCACAGAATATCAGATGAACATACTACGGACGGACAAAATTAAAACCGATTCAATCTGATCACTGACTGGACTGCAGTGAGCCAAAAGAAAAACAGCTTTCCAAAAATACTCGGAGGCCAATTGTACCGTTGTGGTTCAATAGTAGCCGAGAGTCACGCTTTTTGGATTGAAAACACTGGGACGAAATAGAATAATATAAATAATTCTTCTAAAACTATTTCAAATGTGCATACTGCATTTAGTGTCTGAATTCTGCTGTTTGGCCTCTTGACAAAATATCCATCATTGATTTAAAGAAGGAGAACTCAATATAACAGCTGATTCCAAACGTTTGAACAGTATTGGATGTCTTCATGCACATGTCCTGTCTATATATATTAAGGCTGATTGTGTTCATTCAGGCATTTTGTTTTCATGTAATTTTGCACCAGTTTGTTGTCGAGACTTCTATTAACAAAGGGCAGCTCACCACACTGTTTTTGTCCATATGAGCATAAATCTGTACATTTACAATTAAAACATTTTGATGCCTTTTTGTATGGTAATTTGATCCGATATACTCTGTGTGTTCTTACCTCTGGTGTTGTATTGATCGGTGTTCTCAGGATGTCAATAGGGTCAAATAACAAGCTCAGCCAACACTATAGACTCTGCCATCGAACACTGCTGATGGAGTTACATAGATCCTGGCTCAGCAATCTGAATGGGCAAACGGAACGAAAAAGTACCGAGCCAGAAT
This sequence comes from Pholis gunnellus, assembly GCF_910591455.1. NCBI lineage: Eukaryota > Metazoa > Chordata > Actinopteri > Perciformes > Pholidae > Pholis > Pholis gunnellus. Next base: position 20,950,315 of record NC_136538.1, read on the forward strand.
GACTTCATTTACATTTTACATGATTACGCAGCATCTCAATGGTCACAGTTCTGTTACGACTAATTGTTACTGTCAACATTTGATGTATGGTACAGAATTACATCTGTTTATATATGCCTGGCTTCTTAGTGAACCTTAGAATCGCACAACTGGTTTGTCAAAATTACATTAGTCATTTAGCAGACACTCTTATCCAAAGCGACTTACAATTCAGATTCTATCACACCGTAGGCACAGCTACGGGAGACATTTTGGGGTTTAAGTGTCTTGCTCAAGGACACATCGACATGCGACTAGCGGAGCCGGGGATCGAACCGCCGATCCTCTGATTGAAAGATGGCCCTGCTCTCCACTTAGCCACAGTCGCCCCAAATTGCGTTGCCACATAAGGACACAGTTTATAGATATACATATAAAATAATCCATTCGTTTTATGTCTGTATTGCTTAACTGAGAATCTTTGGTCCGTTTTAAAGCACAAAGCAGCCGTATCCTTAGTCATGAAGAACTAGACAATCACAAAAAGAAAACACCGACATACATTGTTTCCAAGGAACAGCAGCAGAGGATGTAGTGGCTGTAGTGCTCTACTGTCAGTGATGTAGTGGTAAATAAACGCTGGGCATAATGCTTCCATGTCACTAATCCTTTGCACACGGCTTATTTTACTTCAGAATACTCATTTCATTCAGTATGGAAATTATTTAAAATAAACCGTACATGTGTTAAAATACAGCCCATTACCTTTAATTTAGTTGTGTTTCCCATTCACCGTGTCCCTCAACTTTAATTTTCACAATGTGTATCAACAAAGGCGTAGCTACCATCGAAGGCTGTTTCCACACCCTGTTTATCTGACTTTTGCCGTTGACTCATTTCTTTGAAGTCTAATTTGGAACTTGAAAGGCCTTCAGACCATTAAGTGATGCCAATGCTGCTACAGTCGCCACCATTAGTGACCAGGAGGAGACAAGTGCGCCCTTTTACACTCTGAGCTCACTGTATTTTTTTTCTCAAGATAAAAGACTGCAGTATTTAGCATTAAGTGGGCTGCTGGCATCTCCACTCAGCTCAATACCTGCACATCAGAGGCAGCAGGAAGTGGTGCACTTTCCCTTTTATCCTGATCCAAGATGTTTTAAACCAGTTCTGCGGATGAAAGGGGCGGTTATGTTTTTAGAGTAAAGTCAATATAAGAAGCTCAATACCTGAACACACAAAACATTTGCAATTACACAAAGAGGGAAAGAAGAGGAGGGTGCCTTGTCAAATTCATGACAGTAAAACAGATGTTAAGGGTTTACCAAAACAGCCCCATGTAACTTCAACTCAGCAGAGGCAGAATGTCACTAAACCAGTAGAAATGGAGACTTGGGTCCCACATGTTCCTGTATGTGCAAAACACACAAGCTCCATCTCCAATGCAAAGATAACGCGTAACGATCTGTGGAGCGTTCTGTTCCTATCCAAGAAATATAATGTCAAGCTCATAGCTTTTGAAGAGAGACCAAGTATGTGCTCATCCAGGCGAAGATACTCCAGAACATTTTACTTCAAAAGAGTAAAAAACAATCTGCAAACATATTGTAAAGGACTCTTAATAGGTTATGTGATTATTTCCGACAAACCTTTTACTTTGCAAGTTACCCAAGTTAATCACTTCCTGCTAGCTTTTATTTTGTAAGTGCCTTTTTACGTTTTGGATCTTTTATTTTGAAGTCCTTTTGGCCAGCGGAAGCAGAGCCATATCTCGTCTGAGTATAGTAGCTTGACTTCGCTTCAAGCTAAGAACGAAATTTACGGTACAGACTGAAAGGAAAAGTGACATTTTAAAGTTACTTTACTTTTAAAGTTACTTTTTTAGTTACTTTACTTTTAAAGTTACTTTTTTAGTTACTTTACTTTTTTAGTTACTTTTAAAGTTACTTTACTTTTAAAGTTACTTTTTTAGTTACTTTACTTTTTTAGTTACTTTTTTAGTTACTTTACTTTTTTAGTTACTTTTAAAGTTACTTTACTTTTTTAGTTACTTTTTTAGTTACTTTACTTTTAAAGTTACTTTTTTAGTTACTTTACTTTTAAAGTTATTTTACTTTTAAAGTTACTTTTTTAGTTACTTTATTTTTATTTGAAAAACTCTTATTCCGTATCCCTGTAGTGTTGATTCAGAGTAAGCACTGCATTAATTACAACACCTTGCACATTTGGAAAACCAAAACTACACATATCTTTAATTTCAACCAACATATAAACAGTACAGTACACTACCTTACAGGTTTGGCGAATAGAAGTCTGTGTTCAGTGCATAATGTGCATGGCATGGGAGAAGATACATTCATCACCAGGTTGACCACAGCTGGCCGCTTCACTCCTCTGTGTCGGAGCTGTCTGCTGCGTCGGTGTTGTGGGTCAGCATGTAGTTGTCGATGGAGGGGCAGTTGTGGATGGAGTAACGCAGACGCTCAGCGAGGATGACCTGGCTTGTGTAAGGGGGCAGGCGAAACAGGAAGAAGCAGGTCTGTGCAGTAGGGAGGCCGTTGACGGGCTGTAGGACATGATAGGGGGAAAAAGTTTAGTAGTTTGTACTATTGATATGTTTGCCCTCGTCAACAGGCTCGTTATTTCCGTTAGCGATGACCTCACCCTATCAACCTTGATGATTTGGAACTTCTGCGTGATATCAGCTGGGTTGGAAGGCAACCTGGACCGGCCAGAGACGAAACGGAGGAAAAGCACTCGCTCCTCATTGGTGAACTCCTCCAGGCTACCTAATGTTCATCAGGCCTTATCCCGCCTTTCTGTCCTGCTGTAAAACTGTCACCTTACTCTCCTGATATCAAAGCCTTTTTGTACTACTGCACCTGACCTGCATATAGTTTGATTTATTTTAGGTACTGAAGTTGTAAAAGTTCCTTTTAAAAGAAAATGCCTTTTGTAAATAGTAATTACTGCAATTTAAATATTTTCCTTTATTGTTTTTATATTATGCATATAAGAACATGAAAGTGTATTTTATTACAGACGTATTGTTTTTACCTTGTTTTCATCGGTCAGTTTATGTATTGGATGCTTCTGGACTTCCGTGTGTTCAGTGAATTATGTGCAAATGCAGTAAAGAAAAGAATTTAATGATGAAACCCAATTGTGTTTTTTCAGTTTGTTCTACTGGGGTTAAAGTCGAAAAACAGTCAAAAAAGTCATTCAATCAGGAGAGACTTCATTAGAATTTCACAATAATTTATTACACATTGTACAAATGTGAATAGTGCAACGTCTTTGGCGATTGGACTCCATCCTGAAGGAAGACAATCGATGTTGATGAAGGGAGTTGCTGCGGAGTTATAAACAGCATAGTATAGGATGTCGAAAAAAGTCATGAAAAAGTCAGTGTACCATGTCGAAAAGTCATAACTTTACTTAAGTTTCTTTATTTTTAAAGTTGCTTTTTTAGTTACTTTACTTTTAAAGTTACTTTTTTAGTTACTTTACTTTTTAGTTACTTTTAAAGTTACTTTACTTTTAAAGTTGCTTTTTTAGTTACTTTACTTTTAAAGTTACTTTTTTAGTTACTTTACTTTTAAAGTTACTTTTTTAGTTACTTTACTTTTTAGTTACTTTACTTTTTTAGTTACTTTTACAGTTACTTTACTTTTAAAGTTACTTTTTTAGTTACTTTACTTTTAAAGTTACTTTTTTAGTTACTTTACATTTTTAGTTACTTTACTTTTAAAGTTACTTTTTTAGTTACTTTACTTTTTTAGTTACTTTTAAAGTTACTTTACTTTTTTAGTTACTTTTTTAGTTACTTTACTTTTTTAGTTACTTTTTTAGTTACTTTACTTTTAAAGTTACTTTTAAAGTTACCTTTCTTTTTTAGTTACTTTTTTAGTTACTTTACTTTTAAAGGTACTTTTTTATATTACTCTGCAATATATTTTCATAATTAACGTTTAAGCACCTAGCTGGAACGGGAACAAGGTATTGTGTGTTTATTGTGTTTTATTGTATTACTGTTTCAACTAGATGCTAATGTTAGCTTAACGGGTATAGCTAAATGACTCAGCTGTAATTTTAAGCTAATACTAGATTTCGGTTTTACATATGCTGTTAAGTATACATGAGAAAATGTTTGATTAATGCTCCCATGTATATTTAAATGTAAGCCACTGAATATTTAAACTCGTAAGAGCTCACTCATGTTTTATCGGTTTCGTAGCTCTTACGCGTTTTCTGGAGAAAGGTATATTTCTGTTCATCAAAGTAAGGATGAAAGTTGAAGTTTAACAAAAATAAAGACCTCTGGAAATATCAGTAAGCTTCACCTTTGTCCGGCTGGGGTCCGCTAAACATATCAACATATATTAAAATGTTCTATTCTTTTTTTCCTAGAAAAATCTAGCAGGGGCGACAAACTGACCTGCAGCGCATCCCTGTATAATATTATCATGACATTCTATACTATGACTTTTTTATGACTGTTTTAGACGTACAATACACAAAAGAATACAAAGAATAACAGCGTGTTGACTTTGTCGTCTTTGTAAAAATGCGTGAAATCAACTTGACGTAACGGGGGTCAAACCGGGGACACCTGGTTGAAGAAGAAGAAGAAGAATCTTAACCGCTAGATGATATTATAGCACAATGAGTTCAACTTTCTTCGTCATATTTCACTGTGACGTTTTTATGACTTTTTTCATCATTCTATGACTTTCTTTCGACATACTGTCTGCTCACAGTATCTTTCCATCTCTAACTGATTCATTCCCCACTCTCTCTCTCACCCCTTTTGTCTTCCCTCTTCTCTCACCCCCCCTCTTGCTGAAGACTCACGGTCAGCTAAGCCACATTCTTGTGACTGATGCCCCATCCAGGGACTCAATCCCGATGACATTATGCACCAATGGCGGCGGGTAATTTGGGCCGCAGTCTGAGGATGAGTGGCAGAGTCAGCCGGGAGGCTGGTACAGTAGGATTACAAAGCACACTGCTGTCCTCCACCTCCTTACACACACACACACACACACACACACACACACACACACACACACACAAAAACATATTCACACATTCAACCAAACCACCAACCAGTCAGCCAGCCCTATGATGCTGTGAAGAATGTCGCCCCTGTCAGCACCGCCCTCTATTCAAGCCCAGCATTGCTCTGTCATGAATGGCCTTCTGGCCTAACAAAGACGGCCCTTTTTTTTTGTATAATATGTGAAGGATGAAAGAAGAGGAGTGAAGCTATTGACACGCTGCATCGGCTTGATTATGTGAGCAGTAACCGCAGAGGCATCATGCGCGCATCATGTCCAATCACGAGGAAACATTTTGTGTCACACTGTAATCTGTGTTCCGTCCTATTAGATCTGTTCATACTTCACTGTAGCTCTGTGACGGATGGATTTTCTGTCACTCACCGATCGAAGGTTTTAAAAGCCTTTTTTGTAAAAGAATATGAGAGTTAATTTACCGACTAAAAACCTTGTTTGCCACTTAGATTTAGTTCTGGAAAAAGATAAATGTCTTCACTGTTCAAACATTTCATTGAAGTGATCCACGAATGCTGACACTGAGGGAAATATTTAGATTCAAGGGTGTGTGTTTTGTTGTTTTATTTTAAACCCCTGGGCAGTCTTTATTTTCATCTTTACCATCTTTGCCTTGCAAAAGTTTCCACCACTCTCTGTGTTTTTCCATTACGTTTGCATTTTATGTAATGGACCTACACTTAATAGTCAAAATTGGTAAAGTATAATTAACAAAAATTAATTAATTAATTTAAAAAAAGAACCTTCCTATGAATAAATAAGATCTGGTGCTACCACTTATCTCCAGAAGTAACATAAATATAAATATTTTAAAGTCCACCTGTGTGCACTCTTTAAGTGTTAAATGATCTGTCACGTTATATAACGGAGCGGCGTTAAATCCAGTGTTACGAAAATGAAAGAATATGGAACCACAACAAACTCTCCAAGAGAGCATCAAACCTCAGGGCATAAACCTCGGAAGGCTCCACAGCGAGATTAGAGCGTCTGTCCATCGGACCACTTAAAGCCGCACACACAGCGCTGAGCTTTATGGAAGAGTGGCCAGAAATAAAGCCATCGCTCAAAGAAAAACACTTTAGAAAAGAGGTTTGGAGTTTGTCAGAAGGTATGTGGACTTTTCTTTTAATGAAACCATGTATTCTTTCCTCCCTTTCAAAGAGTTATGTTATTAAGCTCAACCAGGATAGCGAAGAAACATTCCTGTACTCTTGTAGATTAGTTTACCTGCTGTTTATTTTCCTCCACTATTTTTACAAGAATGTAATCTGTCTTTAGGAAACATTGTATCAATATTTTTTGAATCTCTTGACCAAATGACTAACTCCATGATAGTCTGTGTAACAACAGAATGCTGAAAGAAAAAAAAGTTCAGTCATTAGATTTGTAAACAACCAGCATAATTAAACTGTGACTGACAAAGATGATTACGACAAACACATTGATTAGAATTCATAAACTATTTGTCAGAGTGACATGAATCTACTTTGTGACACATTAAAAGACTTTAATTCACGCTGGTGTCAAGAGACCCAACGTGTTTATGTGAAGTTTTATGACCTCTTCTTATAAACTGTCTATTAAATGAATAGAGCTTTGGTAACGATAAACTATAAAAAAAATTAAAGAAGTATACAAATACAATATCCGGAGGCTTGTTATGAGCGTGAGCAGATGAGACTGCAGCGTGAGAGTCAATCCCAGTGATGAGTTTGGTTGAGTTTTATTCTGGTTATTATTCATATGTATCACCTGTCCTGAAGAACCTTGAAGTCAAGGTGCTTTTTAGATTACAACTACAAATCCTCATGACAGGGCCACATGGACAATATCAGCACAATCTATGTGGCCTCCATATCATTAAAAACACAAAGAATTAAAATTAAATTAAACCTGAGCATCAAATCAGCCACTGTGAATCGACCGTCTCTTCATTAAATGTTATCTATCCACAAATCGGCTCATGTCGAGTGACACTTAAAGACATTCTTCCTTTTTACAAGGAGAAATAGCAGCACAGTAAATATGTTTCCAACGGAATTCAACTTGATTCAAGAATGTTGTAAACATGGGGTCCAAACAGACGTGATATCTGAAGTTTCCAAAATCCAGAATGGAAATGATGCCCATGTCTGTATCTGGCAACAAGAATGAATAAAGCAAATCTAGACTTTACTACAATACACAATAATAACATCAATGATTAGGAAAGTCCAAATAATCCTTGAGAAGTCAATCCCCAACGAGAATGACGAGGGAGGAGATGTTAGTTTGAGTGATGATGAGAGGAAGCTCATTCTTGGAGGGATGAGCGTCTGCCCTTCCTTCCTTCTTCTCAAGTCACTCCATTATTCCTGCACCTGACCGAGCTCCACAGCTTTCCTGACAGCTCACGTTGTGTGCTTATACTCACTGACTCCATTCCACAGTGAGACAATATGACATTAATGGCTTCTAATAAACTCGATCTCTGCATGTGAAATGCCGCCTACAATCAAAAATCCAACTCAACCACATTTACCGAATGGAATATTAATGGCTGTCTTTACGGTTCTGCTTCGAAGCCGTGGGGGGGGGTTTCATTTCAGGGTTGTGTGATGTATTTGTGTGACGCTGTTTGCTTTATGTTACAGCGGGGTGAACGGAGCGCCCCTCACAGCGTGAGCTGTTTGAGTCTGCATGACAGGAAACGCATTTTTTATAGAGATTTACATTTGAGATTTACATTTGTGGACATTTCATCTGAGCAAAAAACAGCATAGGTGGATGGTTAATTAATCTATGTTCATTTGAACTTCCCTTCAATCCATTGATATATAATTAACCCTTTTTCTTTCTCCAAGCTCATCTCACACCTCATCTAAATACAATATATGAATTGTGTCCTCAGTAATTATGTGTCAGCTGAGAATAAAAAGTAAACTTCAGATGTATAAAGCTGTGCACTTCGTACGCATATAAACTGAAACTTGTTTTACAGTAATTATTAATATTATAAATATTAATAATAATGATATAAAGTGTCAGAAAGGTCATGTGTAATTAATTTCATTATCAATTACAACATTTCTTCAATTAATGGACAGGATGATTAGTTGATGATTAGTTAATGAAATACATAAAAACAGTGAAAACAGCCAATCTGAATGTCCTTAAGTTTAAGGTGACCCCTTAAACATGCCTGTTTAATGTGATCAACTGACAAAAAGTCAAAGATTTTCAATTTATTCCTTTCCATAATTGATTCATTCATTGAATAATTCAGCGGTGGCAGGTTCCAGCGTTCTCCCTCAATACTGGACCCATTTTAAAAATGATGATAATGTCACCAGTCAGAACACAAAAACATGGGAAAATAGGGTCCCTGTTAACAAAAATGTTTTTGCCGTAACATGCAATCATTTTTGATGGAATATAAAAAAAAAATGACTTTAGTTCCCCTTTGTGTATGAAATGGAATATTTAAATAAAGCTGCGCTTGCCCAAACTCAACATAAAACACACATTGGTTAGAGCAGAGAAAAAAACAAAGTACTCCATTACAAGTCAATATTCTGAATTTAAAAGTAAAGTATGTACTTATAATGAACAGTGACTCAGGCCTCGTTTCGTGCAGCCTCTTACAATAAGTGATCAAGTGGCATTTATGGCCACTTCCCAAACTAAATACATTCTGAGCAAATGTGGTTATACTGCGATGGCGGTTATTATAGTGCACTGTATAAGGGCTTGAGGACGTGGAGTTAGTGGAGTTGGAAGATAATGCAAAATTACGACTAGAAATCGCTTTCAAATGTCAGACTAATTTTCCGGCATTTAATGACGATGGTGTGAAGGCGTCGGACTGTTTCCCGGTCACCCTTTTCCTGTTTTACATTAATGTTTTATTCATCCGAACAGAAATGCGTCGGTAGATGTCCACTCCTTCAATGACTCATGTCAACGACTCATGTCAATATCAACATCTTTTAATAGGACATAATGGAGCCATAAGTCACTTTTCCATCCAACTCATTTTCCATGAAATTATAAGAAAAGTGGTTTTAATTAATAACTTTGTAGCGCTGCGAAGGCTGCTGAAAACAACAGAGGTCACAGCCACACAGAGTAGTACCATTTGTTAACTGTGGTTTTTGTACAGTCATGAGAAATGTCAGGTTTGATACAAGCATTTCTACACCGTCAGTTCATGGTTCTGTGCAGCTTCTTTCAAAGAGACGTGAATACCAACAGTGGATCACCAACAGGCCTGCCTGTGAACCTGCACCAACAGGCCCTCACAGAGCCACATCATGGTCCTGAAGGGCCCCCCAACCCCCTGCTTGAATATGTCAAAAGTCTTAATAACGCATATTTTGCAACAATGCATATGTCTTTCCAATAAGCCTTTAAATACCCAACCTACCGTGCCCGTCACTAATGGGCATCACTGTGAACTCGTGTGTTGATGGACAAAGTGTCGGCCTATTCTTTGGAGCCGTAAGTAAAATTGCATAATTGACAGCATTTTTTATGACCATTGTTTGTTGAATGAGGATTGATTTCAATGTTCCCACAACTGTCACTTTTTAGCTGCAATGACTCCTTCAAATAATGTGACAGTTTAGAAGCCCAACATGTCATGTTTCAGTTATTTGAACAATGAAAGTAGCAGTTAAAGTTTTATATAAAAGGGTTTTATGAAGTAACTGAACATAAATTGACTCATCAGCCAAGTTGTTTTGCAGCTGATCCTGGATTCAGAGATTATGGTCTGGGTTAAGCAGCACTGGAGGATAAAGTGTCTCTCGAGTGCTCTGCCAGCCCGATGCGACCCCTTCCCTCACATGCCATTTGGGCAAAAGAAAAAGTCGTCCTAAACTTCAGATGACTCTTTCTTTATCTGGTCTCATCTCTTTGCTCTTCGCGGTTCCCTTCAGGCTTGGTAACCCCGAGGTCAACAACATCAACTGGTGAGGTTTTTATCAGGCTCCTCGGGATCGCCTCAAAACGTTCTTTCAAATTGATTATGTCACCTTTCTGTGTTTCCCAGGTCTCTGCCAGTTTTGTCTGATGGGTTTCTTTTCGTCGTCGTTCTGTGAAATAACACCACGTACAAACAGTCTGGGTGATTTAACAGTTTTTAATCATAATTTTTGTACAATAGATTTTACATTTTCACAAGCTAAGAAGTTAATGATGCCGCATGGCTGAGGGAGTCTGCATCTCCAAAAAGCCATTTTTGGTATTTTGTAACAACAGATGGGTTGGAGATGGACAGCAAACATATTCAACATCTTGGACTTTTTTTAAATTTTTTTTATTGGGACCCTTACATCAGGAGGACCTGACCCAAGTTCTGAGGCCTTCTGCGCTCAGAGGAACTCTTTACAGAACGGTGGAGCGCTGAACCACCACTACAAACGTTACTTTGTCTCGTATTCCTGGGCCAGTGAAGATATGACACCGGGATTCAAATAAAAACATGAACAGACACAAATAAGTAAGACACAATTCTGAGAAATGTAACCGGTCCCAGTTTTTGTCGTGAAGCCGCTCGTAAGCAGCTTTCCTTCCAAACTTCACACATTCAATTCGTGGAAATTTTTGCCCACTTTTGCGACCTCTGGTTCAAATACACCATAAAAAATAAGCCTTCAATGGTATGGTATAGAATATATTTGTCTTTAACATTGATTTATTTCCTTCTCAAACACCATGCATTGACAATCTTCTTTCTCGCTCAACCTGTAGTTATTGTCACCATAATTAATAATCACGGCAACGGCACTGAAAAGTCTTCAAAAAGTTGAACGATTTAAGTATGAGCTCTCTGTGCCCGGTCCACCTCGTCAACTTCAACTCTTCAAAACAGCAAAAAGAGATAGAAAAATAAGTTCAAATCTTAGCCAAAAAAACAACTCAATACTATATTTAAGCAACATCATAAACGGGGCTATGGTACAAAACAATATGCTTGGGAAATAAAAGTTGTATATAACTACAGTAGGAGAGATACATTGATATCCTCTTTCTCAGATGCAATAATATTCCATAATCATGTACATACTGGAAGAAATATACACATAAAAAAACAAACAATGTCCTGGTTTATTCAATGTACTCTTACGTCATATCTGAATGCCAAAATAGCTCACAATGCTCTGGAATAGAATATCATCAGACATTTATTTGTCCAATTTACAGTTTCAGCCAAGTACATACAGTGCATATACCATGTTTATGCTCGGTAAATAACATTTCAGTTCTACTATACATTAATCATGTTTTTGAGAAGCGACATAAACCCAAGCAGCGTGTCATAAATGCTCCCGTCAGTGTCCAAATGGCGAAAGTAACTCGCTGAACATGCCACAGTGATGTATGTAAACGTCTTGATCGTGTGTTGTAAGAAAGTGTATTTCCTGTGAGGACAATTCTGAAACCATAAGCCTTCATCTGAAAAGTAGCTGAGAAATGAACGTGATTACTACGCAGTGGCTTTTTAAAAAATAATCCCAGCAGTTCTCGGGAGCAGATTTACGAAAACGCTTGAACGATTTTACGTACAGTACATAAGTCACATGATGCGCGTTCGCTGCAAACTTCGCTTTTGTAACGCGACAGAATTGACCGTTTGCTGAACCCCTTCCCCCAAGCGATGGTTCCTCAGTCGGAATTGAACAACCGTTAGTCACAGCAGCTTTGTAGTCCAATCAACATGCTGAGGTGGTATTCACGGGGCAACTAAAACGAGCCATAGTCTGTACACAACACGCATTCTTTTCACCTTTCCAGAATAACAGAAATAAGAGCAAAAGTGATGAGAATAGATTAAACAGTAGGACTTCTTGGCTGCTGCTGTTAACACACCTGGCTAAACATTATTAGAATAGAGTTACTTCCACAGCCAAGGAGAATATCCAGGGACGTACCGGGACTGAAGTTCAGCCCAAGACTTTGAGAAGCTTTTCATGCCCAAAAAGCTGTATTGTTTTTTGGCAGTGATTTCAACACAAACAGAATTTTTGTGGTAGAGACCTACAACATACTTTAAGATGTCTTTCTGACACCTGCCTCCTCCGGTTCATACAAGAATCAACTGAATCAGAACAAGACCGGCCTCCAGACGAGCCCAGGTGAGCTAGAACACGCGTCACAGTCTAAAAGTATTAGATTGGCCTAAAGTGACAGCATCCCGCTCTCCGCTCTCTGCGGCTGGGCGGGCCGGGCTAGCCCACGACCACGGATGAGAACCATAAAGTAACAGACATCACAAACTGACAAATAAAATGCTATGACCAGCGGCCAGTTCGGCCTGGAATGGATCGGCCGTCCCAAACTTCCCGAGGGCCCGAGCATATCACAGATAACTACATGGTTTCATGGGGTTACAAGTTATGTTAGAACAAGCCTGGAACATCCACAGTTGTAACGAGAGTAAGGAGGAGTAGTGGGGCTTAGCAAAAGGTCAATATCAAGAGATCACTCCCTCCCCAAAACACATGTTGACAGTTTTACAATTGAAGCAAAAAGTCGTAACACTGAACTGACAGAAAGAAAGGAGGCATTGAGCTTTGGCGCGATGGAGCTGTGAGTTACCATTGAATATATACTCTACAACAATATTTTATCCACAGCTGGCTTTTGTGGACGCAGTGAATCAAAGTACATCGAAAATAAAAAGAAGAAGAAAAAAATCATTCAGGTAGAGCTGCATCGGCTTCTCTGGCTCCTTCCACAGAGAAACACTGAACATGGCTCGGACTTCGAAACAATTACACGTATGTACAATCACTAATGAGCGGAGTGGATTCAGCCATCCACAGCAGCGTGTCACCTACACTCCTGTGATCAATCCAGCTGTTTAAAAAAAAAAAAAAGGGAGAAGAAAGCGGGGAGCAGTGTGTGTCTCTGCTTCTGTGTTTTTGTCTGAATGTGTGAACATGTGCAGTATGTGTTTGTGGGTCTTTGCCTGTGTGCTTTTGCCAGCGGCGACGTGTGTTCAGTACGAGCTACAGTAAAGACGGTTTGGGGCGCAGATGTTCTAACTGCTCTGATGTTTCAAGTTACTGGTATTTTTTTGTCAGGTAAATATTCACGTGGACCTTTCATAAAAATGTAAAATACCAGATCACGTCATTATCAAAACATACACAGACCACAGAGGAGACTGAATAACACCTAACAGGCTGCCCAAGTGATAACATGTAGCCATTACTGAACTGACTGTGATTTTTGAGCAAAAGATCCCACCAATAGCCTCAACACACAAACAGACGTGGGTGACGACTCTGAAAAATCAATGCTATTTTACACTGCGTTCACCTTTCCAGGAGCCACCAACTGTGGTTTATTGGAATGTAGTCCTACAGTATTTTCTCATTTCTGCCCAAGAGAGCAACACGGAAGCTTTAAATCCCTTTTTTTTCTCCAACTAACCCAAAGGGAACACACAGCCAAACTGAGTTAACACATATAGACTACAATTTTAGCACACAGCTGCAATGCAAAAACAACAACAAAAACAACAAAATTCATTAAAAAAAAACATAGTAGGAATTAAAAAGACAGCGAGAATCCAGAGGGAAATAAGAGTAAAACAAGTATTACTGAGAAGAAAGATTATAATTTCTTGTTTTGCTTTTTCTTTTATACAAATGTGTGTTTTGTCAGTCCGTTGTAGTTTGTTGCTGTGAAGCGGCGAGGCTACAAGAAGCCGGGTGAGGAAAGCGCCAGCAGGCCGCAGTACCACAGCCAGAGCAGCGGGGGCAGCAGAGAGGCCGGACCCGCGGTCCGTCTGGAGACGGCCGAGTTCTTCACGATGGCGTTGGACGTACTCTGACCGTCGATCTGGGGGTCCTGGGGGAGGAGACAGAGAGTTGGTTCGGAATCACAGAGCACAAATTAAAGCTGCCCGAATAACAAACATTTGTTGAGGGGACTTTATTTAGAGTATTCTGTGTGTTCTCTTCGACCCCAGACTTCTGCAGAAGTCTGAGTCAGTCCTCTTTCACTCATGTTAACCATTTATCTGTGTCTAAACTCAACAGTTGCCATCTAAAAAGAGGAGCCATCTGTTGTATACTCATTTTTGAAACCAGGAACCCATTGTTCCAAAAATTATGACAAACGTCGGGGAGCAAATACACCGGAATGTAATTCTAAACTGTAGCTCAGCAGGGCAGGATTAGCAAAAAATCAGTTTGAAGTTATCTCCCCTTTGCACTGCAAATACACACACACACACACACATATATTCCTATATATGTAGTTTATGAGGAAAAACAGTGAGCCTCAAAGCATATGCTTAATCTGGATAATACACAAAGGTTAGTATATATCAATTCCCTCTTTCTCTGTAAGATTAACCTCACGTAGTCTTGGAAAATGTTGACTATTCAGAGACAACTGGTTTCCACACAATTGTCGCTGGTCCGAATGCCCAGATGGTGGCATGAGAAAGTTCCATGAATCAGCTGTGGCAGGTTCCTCTGGATCTCATCCACAGCCGACTCTGGGATCTTTGTCAAGACAGCTTGATAAATGACCACCAAAAAAAAAAAACTACAATGGCATAAAATGCTGCCAAGCATTACCAGCATCAAGTGCTGTTCTTTAATTTATTTAATTTTTTTTATGCATCACACATTGGACAAAGGCGTTGTGATTTCATTCTGCCGATACCGGCATCTTCTATTCACCAGGAAATATAGTGGACATCAGGTTGCAGTTTAATTAATGCGTGCACGATGTGGCCTACTTCAAGTTTAATTCAATATTATCACCTATAAAAACTCTTAAGCGTATTCATCTTGTATGACATGGTAAAAAAATCTAAAGGTTGTTCTCATAATTAAAATGCCACAGTGGAGAGCAAAAACCTGTGTGTGTGTGTGTGTGTGTGTGTGTGCCATCATGCGTAGGTCTGTGTGTATAGCGCTTCACCACCGGTCTTTTGCTTGCTAATAAAGCTGCAAGCTAACGGCTGGGTCATCTCCTCCAGACCTGTCCCTGCCTCTATTAAATGTCAGTCCAGTGCATAACAGTGCCTTATTATTGCACAATGACATTTACAGTGAACTTTAAAAGCCACCAGATAAGCAACAATTCCATTTAAGCCTCAAAGGAACTACAAAGACCAGGAGTTTACAAAGGAGGCGGGAAGGATTGCCGCGGCAATCACAGTCAGTTTGAGGTCAGAGACTTCCAACATCGAGGTCGGATTACGGTTTGTGATTATTTGATAGCTCGAGCAATTGCCTCGTGGTCTTTAGTGAAATTGTTTGTTGGTGTAAATCGTTTTTAGAGTTCATCTCCAGGTTTTGACAGGCTGTGATATTTTTTCCCAAATTATAGTCTTACCGGCGGTTCTTTGACAAAGTGTCCCTATGTCACCAATACATAATATCCAAATGCACTGCAATAATCAGCTTGCAAAGAGTTGAAACATGCTTAAAGCAGGCACATTGTCATTGTGCATTTATCTTTGTTTTCTGGCAGTTTTGTTATATAGTCATAGCTCTATAAATCTGAAAAATAAGATTGAGCTGCCTTTACGAAAACCCTTTTAACTGCAACATAACTGTAGCAAAGAGGTATAAAGGTGAGCAAAGTGTCAGTCTGAGAACCTCTTACCAGAAAGTTAGGAGGGGACAGTGACATTAACAGTCAACAATGGCTGCCCAGAGGGTGAGATGGTGAGGTGCATTCCTTGAAACTATTCCAACCTTTAGTTCAATGAATATCTTCACCACTCAAAGTTATGTAGTTTACTTACATTGACCAGCTGTTTAGCTGGATGTAAGCTCTCTGCTCGACTAGAATAACATTTGTTATTCATTGTATACATTATCTCACGACTCAAGTTTAAATTCCTAAAATGAATTCTATTACATAACTGACTTACCACACAGAAGACACCATCAACAGTCGAGTTTGACTTCAATTTCTGCGCCTGCAACAGAAAGATAGAGAATCTCAATCCGTGTTACGACACAGAACATCCACAAAAAACGCTTTGTCTGCCGCGATGATGATAAAAGATCCAAATGACAAACAGATTACATATTAATAAAGTTTCAAGGTGAACCCACGTCTTAAAGTTTTCACATTACATAAGGACAAAGAAGCATTTAAGCGCTTTGACAACTGTCTCACTGAGAGCGCACAGAGGATCCGCAGTAATTAATTTGCTTTGATCGACAATCGATGGAACAATCTGCGATCTA
This sequence comes from Pholis gunnellus, assembly GCF_910591455.1. Taxonomy (NCBI): domain Eukaryota; kingdom Metazoa; phylum Chordata; class Actinopteri; order Perciformes; family Pholidae; genus Pholis; species Pholis gunnellus. Next base: position 20,966,579 of record NC_136538.1, read on the forward strand.
ATCAGACTGAGCATATTCTGTCAATATGTTGACACAACAGGTACAAACATCACACACACACACACACACGTGTTCAAACACTGTGACTGAACTTCAAATAAGCGTCACATTCAATCTGAACGTTTATGAATGCTCTGCGCTGATCCGATCACAACAACAGATTGGAAACTGACGCTAAATTTAAAAAAAACCTACAATAACCTTGGATAGTTTACCCTGCGAGCTTGTTCAACTTTTACAGCCTCTGATATTCTGAGTCAGAGGAGAAGACGAGTGAGGCTGAGCACAGAGGGACCGTCAAACCCAGACTTTGATTTCATCTCAGATTTATCATTCAATGGCTGTCGCACAGGCTTTGATTCTCTCACACACACACACACACACACACACACACACACACACACACACACACACACACACACACACACACACACACACACACACACACACACACACACACACACACACACACACACGCATGCAAACACATTCTCCACGTGTGTACATGAAGGTTGGAGGCTGCTGTGTGTGCTTTGATTGCTTGAATGTGTTTTTCATGTAATTTACTGCGTCGGCATGAGTTCAATCATCTAAAACTACTAACCTTTAAAGGGTTCAAAGAAACCAACAGTGACTTTTAGCAGGCAGTGGTTGAGGTCTGCATACATTTGGGCAACTAAAACACTGGGTTCATACTTGGGAAATATCAAAGTAACACCATACCAAACTCCAAACATTCTTCTAGCCTACAAAGGCCATCACTAACACATGTGTACGCTGCAGAATCATCCCAGATCAATGTCATTTCCACAAAGGCTGTACTGGAACTTTCGTATTTACTGTATCTTTAAATGGAATCATATATAGTACATTGTTACATATTATATCAAGAATATCATAAGGATGCACCTTATTAAAGAGCACCAACTATAACTGTGTATTTGAGGCCTCATAGCTCCAGTTTAAAAGGAATGTAGAAGGAAAAACGTGTGCAATCAAGTCATGAACCAGAAAAATAAATAAAAGCACAAACAAAATGTATTCATTCGTATTTCTCATTCTCTTTTACTCTTCAGGTAAAAGTGATTAGCACTTTTGTTGATTGCAAGCTTGTAATCAGCATCTGAACATCTCTTTTTCCTTGGTTCTGTATTTGGTAAATAAAGCATCTGATTGGAAGTTTTACAGTTTGTGTCTCGAGAGAAGATTTTCTCCGTTGCTTCTCTGCATTCAGGACAGACGCTATAAGTGAATGTATGAATGGCTTCTGGGTATTCATGCGTGTGTGTGTGTGTGTGTGAAGGTGTGACAGAATAATAAATGGCTCCAGCGTTCACAGTATCGTGAATTCAGACCAAAATGTACAGGATGTTGCAGGCAATGTGATACAGAAAGCGAGTCACTGTATTCTGTTATTACACCTTTGCTTCAACACTAAATGAAAAAGAAAAAAAGCTACGATGCCTATAAATCACGGTGTATTTGCAGTCCTCCGTATAAAGATCACAACAAAAGAACAAGACAGGAATTCAAAGTGTGGCAGCAAAGAAAAAGAAAACCGATGATTAAACACAACAGTTTGTGTTTCATGATGAGTACCCATCTGTGTTAGGAGTCATGGTTTAGATGTATTAGCTTTCACAACTCAGATAAAAACACAGAGAGATCATAATGATATTACACTTTTTACAGCTCATTGCTAAAGTCTGAAATCCTGAGGGCACTTTGAGAGTTTCACAACAACACATTTGGAAATTTAAATGATACGCGAGTGAATCTTAGAACGTAGACTCCATTTAGAAGTAGGGCTCCATCTGCCACTGCTAATGTTTTTACTGCTATAATGTCTCCGCGATGATTCAAAACTAACAAATTCAGCAATTTAGATGCTTGTCCTGCCGCACGGACACAACTAATGGCACAATCTGTGATCCAAATGTAAACAAAAGGGTCAAGTAACTCCCAAAATAACCATCACTCAAAACACTAGATCAGACTCTTCTACAAGTAAACAGAAAAGCTGTGAAATGTTTATCATTCTTGATTCATATCTAACAAATGCTGCATTTTAAATATGTTTTCTTACTTACCTCTAGTACTGCCGAGCCATGCAGACACTTTTGGTTTAATTTGCCCTTTACATATCTGGATGGATACAGTATTTGAGTTTTTATTTGTAAATCATGCCAGCATATGAAAACCATATAACCTTTGTATGTATCCTTTGATATTAAACATCAGCAATGCTTATTTTCAACTCACAAATATTTCTACGTCAACAAATTCAAATATATATTCTTGCCTTGTGTCCACGTGTTTTGCATTTGCCTAATACCTGCCTGTTCTGAAAAGTCACATTAGCATGAGGCAGATTTCCATATTTGTCCAGGGCACTTCCTGCCTGCTCGGGAGTCAACTATATTCATAAGAACAGGCTGATGGAGCCCTGGGGCTCGCAAACTGTGTATGTGTGTGTGTGTGTGTGTGTGTGTAAGTTGTTTTATCTGTGGTGGGTTTGCTGTGGGGCCAATGAAACATAAAAGCAGTCCTGTAGGTTTTTAAATCAAAACTCAAGAAGAAGAAGTCGTAAAGAAGAAGAAGAAGAAGAAGACATTCTAAAATGCTGTTGATACGCAGATTTAAGGTTTACCATGTTCATCATCTTAGTTTAGCATGTTAGTCTGCTAACATTTGCTAATCAGCCCAAAACACAAATTCAATTTCATGACAATCTGAAGCAGTCGACAGACCGACATGACAGCTAAAAACACTAAGAACTCTTTTTTCGTTGTCACAGATGAGTCAAACTTGAATTGAGAACACTGACGAACGGAAGGTATTTTCTCCTCACGTTCCTAAAAGAAACACTCGGAGCTGAGGAGCTTTCAACTGGTTTCGCCTTCCGCTCTCCAATCTTCGATTCTTCTCTTTCAAGCTATGGAAAACGCACCACGGTAAGTGTTGCTGGGCTGTCATTGGCTGGATGTTAAAAAACAGCAAGTTTCTGAGTCACTGGTTGATGGTTATTATTCTGCGTGTGTGTGTCCCTCGAGTGTGTCATTACAACAGCATAGCCTGCCTTGATGCCAACATACACACTCAAAATCCTACACACATAAAATCATCCACGCATGCAGTCACACTCCAATATACTGAGGAACTGTACATGTACACTAATACACGAGAAAAGTGCTTTAACGCAACTCGTACTCGACGTGTTAACAGAGCAGTGCCGACAGCACATACGCACCGCCACACAAGCAAAGCTCATTATCAGTGCAGTCTGTGTAAGCGTGTCAGCGCACTGCCATTTGTGTGTATTTGTCTGTAATTGCATCTGTCGACAATATCTGTCTGCGTGAACTAAACTTGCAGGACAGTACGCGTGTGTAGGGCCGGGGTCTAAAATAAAGCTTTTAGCTTTTTGAGGCTGGTAGATGGAAAGAAATGAAGTGAGCCCCAAAAATTAAATTGCTTTTTACAATAGCATTTTGCTGCATTTATTATTTAGCACGTCATCTTGGTCTCACATGCGCTTCTCAATCGATATTATAGTAGTGTGCTGTATTTAGTTTTGGTTAACTCTCACCACTCTGATCAAGCCCGTTTACAGCAATATCATGGAGCTGCTTTCAGTGTAAAAGCTGACAGACAGAGCACCAAACTGCATGTGAACTAAGGTTAGCCACTAGCTTGTGAACAGAGTGGTGCTAAAGAGCCAGGTATTACCTTTAGGAGATGGTGGAGACCAAAACAGAGGTAAAAGAAGTGTGTATTAAATTAAGAGTCGTGAATGCTTATGTCTTCTGGAGATGTAAATAAGCAACTGTCTACTGACATTTGGCATAACAATTGAATACAGTGATACTAAGTCAACACTGTTTACGTCTTGTTCTACTGCCCCCAAAGTGCCAAAACAATCAAAAACTGTATTTTCAAAAGTGAATAAAGGTATTTGTTATTTCTGAGTAGTTAAGAAACACACAAACTGCTGCTGTTTAAACATTTTCAGGGGAAAACTGGGGATTTTAAGCCACAATATAAACAATACCGTGTTGGCAGTGTGGAGCATCATAAACACAACAGCAACATGAAGCTGTGTTTTTTAAAGAAGAATGTAGTTAATGATTAATGTGGATTCCAGTTTGAAATTGCTGCAGGATTTTCTGTTACCACGGGTAAACAATAACTTTGTGTGATTTCATGACGCTTCGTCGGGTTGCAGTGTTATTATATGTGAAATAGCTCTCAGTCGCTGTCATCGCTCTGCTGGTAATGACAGTATTATCCACACTTCCTCCCTGACCCAGGGGGAGCCCATCACCGGTGCTCAGGATTGCTGCTTGTGATCCCCCAGTTTCATCAGCCGGATAACTGTTGTTCCTGTGGAGCAGGAGTGGCTGCTCCAACGTCCAGTGCCTCATCAGGCACAATGGGGCTGGCACACACACACACAGGTGTACAGATGGATCAATACACAGGAGTGTGTCAACAGCCGGACGGACGAGGGTGAAGGAGACCACAAGCACAACACGCAGTCGTATTTTATGTACCAATACTTCCGCAAAATGATTTGCTGCAGTGAGATACTGCTGGCCCTGCAGGAAAACCTATAGTAGAGTATAATTTGGAACCATTTTAGCAGCTATAATGATACAAACAAACTATTTTGGAAAAGTTACAACAGCAGTGTCCTCCTTGCTGGTGTTATCAATTGTTAAATTGTTGTTTTCTTTATTATTTCAGTGGTGATTTTTGACCACCAGACAGTAGAGAGTCATGCATCCCAGCTATGCCACTGTCACATTAAACTGTCATGGCTCAATGTTATGAATAACAGTCAACAGCTAACTAATTATCATCTCATCGTCACAAGTCCAACATTCTCCTTTTATGGTTTGGTATCAACCAGCACCCGAGAAACAGACTCTTTAGCTGCTAAATGTTTCACTTTCTCCACCTACACGGTTCTTTGCTGTAAACTGCTTTCTATGCTTTTGTATGGTTTTAAGCACACAAATTACTTGAGTTTGCAGTATGAAAAAACACTTTATTTGCTTTTTTAACCTGATCAATTTGGTATTATGACAATAATGGAGCCAGTCTGAAAGTAAAAAGAGAGTGAAGAGGCAGCGAGGTAACAGAAAGAGAGCGCAGCAGCAGATGAGCAGACATATGGATAGAGAGACGGATACAAAGATCTGCAGGTGAGATAAAGAGCATACGTGATTCAGAACCTTCGTCCATAAAACCTTTTATTCTAGCAGACAAAAAACATGTTTTGAAATGTTTTGATGTTATGGGATCAGATTTGTCCCAGACTGACTGGAAACCTTGAGCCGCTGAACACAGTCGGCCTCTGAATCCAAAACCAGCTTGTGCGTGAGTGTGTGTGTGTGTGTGTGTGTGTGTGTGTGTGTGTGTGTGTGTGTGTGTGTGTGTGTGTGTTTCTAACCTGAAGGCTGCCACAGAAGTGGTAGATGCCAGGGTCTGTGTTGATGTTGTTGTCGATGGTGTTGGGGTTGCGTTCTCGGTTCCTCTGGTAGGGGGTGGTGGTGGAGGTGGTGGTCTGGACAGGGGACATCGGCTGCCACACTCCCACATCCGTCCCATTCCCGAAGGCCTGGATGGCATTACCTGCACAGGGAACGTGAGGGACGGACTTTATAGCTGTGATCGACAAATACGTTTGGTGTGCAGGTTAGTGGTGGACATAAAGCAAGGCAGTAGATAATCAAAGCAAACAAACTAATGCTTGGATAGCAATAACGTTGCTGGAGGTTAACTATCCGTTCAACCGGTGGTGATTTAAACCAACAAGTTTATCCTGACTACGATGTTAACGTAATGTTTTACTCGTATTAAATGCTCCAAACACTTCACCTGACGAGTGAAAAGCTGGATCTTATCATGAATCACGCGCTTGTTGGTCCCCACGTTAGCATAAAGCTTCATATCGCACCGGCCTAAACCACAATTAAAGGCGAGTTAGAAGGTACTTAAGTTTTGTTATCACTTCCCCCCCCCATTATAAATTCACCACACAGTCAAAAACCTGAGTGCTGAGGTGGCCATTTACCATTAGAGTCCATTAGTGGCCCTATTAATAGCGTTCTATGGCTTTGATGTAAAAGACACATCAGAGGAAAGCTGAGCTTTACAGAGCTGCTGTTTCAACCTAATGATATTCTTCCCCCCCAACAGTGAATTATGACCCTGATTCTGACGTGAAGGAAAGAAGAGCTGATCTGCATAACGGCTCTTTAACCCCACTGAAATATGTAATATACGTGTGCAAAGACACATGAGTAAGTCTACACGATGTACAGCATATATTCACATTAGATGGTGGATTAGCTGATTGTTTTTCAGCGTATTCCTAACAGTAAATATATATATATCGTCAAATGAACATAAATAATACTGACCAACCATTCAGAGATGTGGTCGTGTTCCACATGTATTCAAAATAAGCTAATGCAAATTAATTTAACAATCAATCACGAGATAAAAACGTACCATCACAAGCTGTAATTTGTCTCATATCAAAATAAAAAAGATCTTTTCATACATAACGGCAGCTTTCATTGTTCATTGGTTTCTGTTCCTCTCTCTCTGCACAAATACTCCAAACACCTTAAACAACTCCTGCTATTGAATTCAAAGCATCCATTCAAGTGTGAATCACAACAAGTGATGTTGGCTTTTATGTATGATTTGAGCACCTGTCTGAATAACTGCTGTATCTCTGAATATGACGTTGGCACCAGCCGGAGGACATGAAGTCTTTCAAGTCGACGTTCAACGTTTGTTTCTTTAATTCATGGAGACAATATTTCTCCCAAACACAAACAGGCCCGAAACAGAGAGTCAGTAGATCAGAAAACACTCATACGAGTCATTCTTGCTGTTGTTTTTGGCGTAACCTCTTGCTGAGTAACAGGTAAGTTGTGAGTCTCTTTGGATTTTGTGAGTCTGAAGTCGGGTAAAATGTGCTGACTCAAGTCCACACTGTGGCACCTTACAGCATCTTTTTATGTATTTTACCAAGATATTCACAATGAGATTTAACATCTCTTCAATCTCATCGCCAAGAGACTCCTGGCCGGGAAGTCACAAAACAGACTTGAAACAAAACTGCAAAAAGTTACAAACAGCAGCGGTTGCACTGCAGGTCTAATGGAGCACTGCTGCAGGGCTGGCAACCATCATCCTGCAGACTTTAGAAAACTGTGAACGATGATTAACAGCAGGTATGTCTCCAAAATGAGACCTTCCCCGGTCTCCCTATCTTTTCTAAACGCACCCATGGCAGCATTCCCTAATTCCTGCTGACCGAGATCCAGATATTTCCTGAAGCAAAACGGCACCGGAGGATTATCAGGGTGTGCTTTGCATCTCAGCAGGTCAGAGTGTGCGGGCCGTCCACACCAAGAACGGTAACTATGATGATAATGATGATAAGGTTGTGAGCATCAGTTCTGCAAACAGTGGTGCCAAGCACGCGCTGCGTGCTCCAGCTGTGTCGGAGCCCCGAAAAATGGATAGTGATGACCAGTTACTGCTGTACGTTGTGCAGAGTAAGAAATTAAGACAATGATTTAAATAATAAGAATAAGAAAACAGTTGAAAAGTGTCTGTTGTTGTGCTCCACAGCTGTGGTGCTGTTCGTCATTCCGACCCGGTCTCACTCCCAACGTGTACGTGCGTGTTGACACATTTGTCGTGGACTGACTGAAACACGTGTTGTTCAGAGTGACTGTGGGCAGCGTGGTCTCTTCTCTTTCGGTTCCTTCCCTTCCGCTAAAACATAGCCTGCCCTCAAAAGAACCTTTGAGTTAGTTCCACTCTGCACATTTAATAAACGTGACTATTAATCTTGAACTAAGTAGATCCGGACACTCCCTGACTTCATCTGCTGTGCTGGATTTGCCTCTGGTGAGACCAGACATCCCAAAAGATGGAAAGTCTCTCTCTCTCTCTCTCTCTCTCTCTGACAAAGAAGTAAATATAACAAACATACATTTGTGATGACTGAAGAGAAATAATAAAATTATGCATTGGTATTTTATTGGTTATTAGTTCAATTCATATATGTTGGTTTTGTGTATGTGTGGACTGTTGGAAGGGATTAGAGCAGCACATATAATGGGACGAGCCCGTCTGAAATAAACTGACATTTGGAACAAATCATTTTCTTCAAACTCAACAATGCCACTTTCATTTACTAGTAAAATAAATGAATGGTAAAAAGCTGGCGTTCGTATCTGAGATGCACTAATCAGCACAAAATAAGTCATTTTTGTCAATATCCTGCAGCCCTGATACGTGCGACTTTGCCCATGAGTGTGCATGTTTAATTGTTGCTTATGTGTGTGTGAGCATGTGAGTGTGTAGCTGGCAGCTTTGTGCCGAGACAGCAGAAGGCTGATGAGCATATTGTCAGTGTTGATGGACTCTTCCCTGGCTCCTCTGTCTCCTCACCTAAGGCTCAATTATACTCACATCACAGTGACTGTGTGTGAAAAACTGTTAGCATCTCAAATGAAGTCTCAGGATGTCAGACATACATGTCTGCTTATTTGATATCTTTTTTTTGTAAATATAAATTAAAACTTAGACACCGTCTGACATCTCTGGATTCATAGATTCATTGTCCTCTCCAAATTGTTATGACCGTATATGTCATATTTAATTGACGTCGCTCTTAAACGACGGCTCAGAGGCATGTCTCATTTTGTTAAATGCTTGTTAACTTGACTCATCTCTTCTCGCAAACCCTCCCCCTCTGCTCGTATCTCCTGTGGGCGGGACTAAGACGAGGAGAGGAGGCGAGGAAAGGAGTTGAGCATGCAAACTGTGAAATGGTAAAAAGCCCTTAGTCTCATTATTTTAAGTGAAAGCTCTCCTGGGAAAGGCTGCTTGCTTCTACAGCCGATCACCGATTCCGGGAACGGATGACATCAGCACACTTGATCTGAAACCACAGTAGGTGAGTATCACCTTGTAAAAAAACTGCCGTTATTTGTCCTTATTCTAAACCCTAAAAAGAAAGTCTCAACCATCAAACAGCCCTTTTTAAGGAGTGATGATCACAACAAATGTCCGTACTTTCCAAAAATATCCCCCACTTACTTTCAAGGTCTAAAAACTGGTCCTCAGGAAGATAAAAGTACACACACACACACACACACACACACACACACACACACACACACACACACACACACACACACACACACACACACACACACACACACACACAAGAGGGTTTTTTTCAAGCATTAAACCAAATTCATTTCACCTTCACAAAAGCAAACAGCACATTTGAACGAACATGATATCATCTTCCCGCTGCAGCAGATATGTGTGTGGGAAGTATGGGTTCGCCCCTCACTGATGTCTACACTTTATCTCACTTTACATGTACGAGGTTCGCTGTAATACTAGAATTACATCACGTGGGATGGTGTCACCTTTGCATATTCAGTACGTATTCCCGAAACGGGTCATTTTGTCATTTTGCTTGACTTTGTCATAGCTAATACACATGTGACATGAGGTGATAGGTGTCTGTCACAGTATACATATAAGAGCAGAGCATTCATCCCAGGCAATTATCTCCCATCTCTGGATAATACAGCATCCAAAGTGCAGTATAAGTATCACAGAAAGTCCTCTCTCTCTCTCTCAGTCCTTCCATATTCTCTCTTTCTGTCTCTTCTCGCTCGTTCCCTCTCGTAGTTTCTCTCTAGTCATGACCCTGTAACCGGCGTGTGTCAGGATCTTCAGAGTTGTCAGTTCCAGTTACTGCTGAGCAAGCTTAATTAGAGCGCATAGAAGGAGGGTATGAAAGGAGGACATGGAGACAGAGAGACGGGACGAGCCGAAAGAAGCGAGGTGAAGCACGAGCGGGGAGAACAAGTACAAGGGGAAGGAAGGGGTTGTAATGGTAAAATGAGTAAGCAGTAAAGGGAGAGAGAGAGAGAGAGAGAGAGAGAGAGAGAGAGAGAGAGAGAGAGAGAGAGAGAGAGAGAGAGAGAATACAGAGCTGAGAATAATACTGAAAATTCAGAGGAAGTGCGTTCCTCCACTTTGCCCGTCGCTTGGCTCCCCACAGTGAATGAAAGCAAATAATATATATAGAGAGAGAGCCTGTTTTAACCCACATTAACACACGCTGATATTGCAAATCTCACGTTGACACACTGGAACACACACGTATATAATTGTGCGGAACATGCAGAAGCAAAGACATGCACATCTCACAAATACGCGTACTGAGAAACACACAAAGATGCACACACGCAGGCTCAATCACACACACACACACACTGACTGTAGCAGCCCTTATTATCTGCTGCAGACCAACCTCGTTAACCCTGACTGGTGAAAAGACAACAGAGCAGAGAAAACAAGAGGGAGGAAAAATAAAAAGCGATAATAGAGGAGGAGAGGACAAATGAGTGAGTGAAAGAGAGAAGAGTTTGTTATCTGGTAACTGTCATTCTGAACCACCAGCAGAAACTCACTCACCTCATTGAGAGTATGACTCATTATGCTGAACGCACGCCATTTTCCAGCGCATACACCCTACTCAGGAACCTATCGACCGATTGGCTGATTGATACAGGTGTCTTGCGGCTGATTGCTTCATCAATTGAATGTCATATTTACATATATGATATGAGGCTTTCACCTCAAGACACAATTACAACTGGATGAGATGTCAAAACAACAAAGCACATCACCTAGCGTGGTTCTACATATTGTACTTTCCCTTCAGGTTTCCATTTACACACGTGAAAAAGCGTTGTCCCAACCCGTTAGGGTTTAATTTAAGCAACAACAGCAAATCTACGGTTCTGTTACTACTTCCACTAGGACTGGGGTTCAATCATTTTTATGAAACCAAAATCCCTTCAAATCCCTTATTGAATCTATTTGGGTTCAGCTTTCGACGAGTCTGCTCACTGCTGCAGAGTGTGAGAGAGGGACTTTTCTTTTTCTCACATGTGATCTTTGGTTGAGGAGAGAAAACCGGCTACAAGAAAGAACAGTAAGCAGACAGCTGAATCCCATTTGGACTAAATGAAGTCATAACTAAGCGCTGGATGAATATAAAAGGTCTTCCATCTGCGTGCAGTTGTTTTTGGCTGATAAAAAGAAGAAGAACACTCGAGATCTGGTGGCCTCAACCGCTAAACACATCCAGCTATTTCATCAACATCGGCCATTTTAAACCAACCCTTCCTACCACACTTTGTAATTCAGCCAGAGACAATAGGCGCACTTTCACATGAAATTCTAGTTGCAATCATTGCCAATAATCTGTTTATTGACAATTCCTTCATCCCTTTCTATCCCTATTATGAATATGACAATCCAAGTTAGGATCACTTTTTGTTTTGGTGAGCTAATCCTTGAGGATGGACACAGTTCTCATCATTTAAAAAGGATTAATTTTCCTCATTGTAACAATGAGAAAGACGTCGTACCGAGTCTGTTGCCATCCAATCAAGTAGTCTACTAGAATCCTTCAACCAAGGGTAAGTGATTACAAACATTCATCCAGCTCGGGTGTTGTCGAGCAAGACACTCTCTCCGTGGCCCTGTGTTCTGACCTCCGTACAGTAATCAATGAGGAATCACATTACACTTAAACTGTGTTGTGGAGGAAAGCAGCTGGCTGACTGACACTGAGTGTACGGCCAAAGCAAAAGGTGCAGAATTAGCTCTGATTACAGCGAAACACACGATAAATCTGGCTCTTATCTCCACAGTGCGCTAAAAATATCCTGCAACTTATGCATCTTGGCTGGTAATGGGTATGTATATGTGTGTGTGTGTGTGGGGGGGGGGGGGGGGTAGAGAAAGACTGTGTGTGTGTGTGTGTGTGTGTTTGAGGTGGGTTGTTAATTAAAGTGGTTGTGTAAGAGGGCTGGATGAAAAAGCCGCTTTCTGTCAAAGATCTGGAGCAGGAGTCCTGCTACAGCTTTTGGGCACACACACAAACGAACACACACACACACACACACACACATTCCGACAGCGTGGTGCAATGTGACTGGTTCCTCTATAATGCAGAGGGATAACAATGCAAGCACGGCAGAGGGATATATTTGGTTAGAAGGAGAGAGCGAGAGAAGGAGAGACAAGAGAAGAAAAGAGAGGATAAAAGAGGAGCAGAGCCGAGCGGATGGATGGAAACAGAGAGTGAACCGAAACGGAAAAAGACTAAAGTAGAATAGAAAAGAGTAGAATAGAACAGAACAGTGAGCAGCTGGTCCGACAGCGGCCGGGCAGAGGGTTAACTTACGGAGGCAGGTGTTCTCGGTGAAAAACTCGGTGAACTTGTCACACTCGTCCTTGTTGTTGCCGCTGTTGCTGCAGTCGCAGAAGGGTGAGACGCTGATTTTGGCCAAGCGCAGGTAGTTGGGGGTCATCACGGTACCTGCAGCAGGTGGATGAAACAATTCATTCGGTCTTTGTTCGAGTTAGAAATTTGATCTCCAGACGAGGATTCTCTCTAAATTATAGTCGAGAATCCCAATATGCTGCTGACTGCCAAGAAATAAAAAAGGATATCAAAACCCTTTAGGACTCAAGTTATCATCCCTCCTTCTGTGTTAAAAGATGAATGCAATAATAACAAAGTTAACTCCTCGTTTACATTTATTTCTCCTGGTACACGAGTAACGCAGTGTGGTGGAGTTTCTGCAGGAAGCCGGAATGAGGAATAGGCTTCCTCCATGCGAGCGAGAGTAAATAGCTTCAGTCAGTGATTTCTCACTCCACCAATGGATGGTTCTCTGGTGCTGGCTGCGCTCCCAAAACAGGCCTTTTTTGGTTTTGCAGTAAGCAGAATGAATTGCCGCCATGTGGACAGTGCAATCCAGGACACAATGGGTTGTGAGGACGGTTTGGAAGGTCAAAATATTGATTGAGACTGGGATTATTACACCTGGAGTTAGATTAAATTGATTTGGAGTTTTGTCCATCATGTCCGTTGATTACAACATTGTTTTCACCAAGTTTATTGCTGAGATCTGAAAACAAAAGCGGGCCAGTTTAAGATACCTGCGCAGTAAGATGAGCAAACAGTTTGTATACAAACCTCCAGATTAGACGAACTATAATGGAGGCAAAGGACTATGACTCAAAATGTTCATTGCAAACAGTCATCATCACCGTTACGGACTCACTTCCTGCTTCTCCTTTGACCTGCTGTACTTATGCAGGTTTTCCGTTCCATAAGAGATTACTACCACAATTTCGAAGAGCACTCACTTCAAGTTCTACCCCCAAATAAAGTAGTTAAATAAATAGTCTACAACTTGACTGCTCATTTTGTCAGACTTGGAAGTGATGTTGCAGCGTTTCCAAAATCACGGCAGTTAATTTTCTCGCTACAATTTTAGCTTAGTTACCTTGGTGGGATCTCGTCTGCACTCTAGAGGTTTCGATCATTCCAAGCTGATACATCTTAACGAAGACTTCCTTGGAGATCATCTGTGGTGTTTTGTTTTTGCTTAATGAATGAATCCATTTCAATCAGGACATTACCTTTTATTTATTTAAACTTATTTTGGCTATCAACTGTGTGTACCCAGATTTCAGCGTTTACTTTGGTTAGTGCAACATTGTCATAAGCAAGAAATAACAAAAATACGATCCAATTTGTGAGAAAAAAATATCCTTTAAAGACATCATTAATTAAAGAAAATCAACAACAATCCACAGAGTGGAATGCTGAGACTAGGCCGACCAATAACGATGAAGCGTGCTCACCAATCAGACCCGAGTACGAGAGCAGGCAGTCTGCGTAGTTCTCCTTCAGGCAGCCCGACAGCGAGCGAGGCTCCGGCTGGCAGTTGACAAAGAAGTCAGCCAGTCGTGACCTGCAACACAAACAGATCCAAACTTATTTCAGAGCCAGACATGATTGTAGGCTCCAACAGATTTTATATGACAAATTCAGATGGCCAATGTGATTGGAATGTGCAGCAAAATGGCAGGTCCACATGCGCGGCGGCTCAAAGTAATTTCTCTCGATGCAATTAGCCTTCTTAATGTCTGCCTCCAGTGGAGTAAGATGGCCCTCTTACGCATGCCGCTGCGGCGGCTCTAATATCCTGGAATGAATGAGGCTGAAGGCAAATTCCCCACCAAGTCTGTTCTGTTTCATTTACTGCCTTCACAAATGTTTGTTTACACTTTTGGCACAGGTGCAGTGGCACGTGAAATTGAAATGGAGTTTGGATTCCAAAGGAATTCGCCATTTTAGGTGAGATTGAGTGTGTACTTTGACACAAAACAAAGCCTTCTAATGTCACTTTTCACATGCAACATCTTTATGGAAAAGTGATATGTTGCATCATTCCTTTTAGCAATATAAACATTATAACAGTGGATGAGCAAAATGTTTTTAGGACCAATGGGAATAAGGAGGCCTAAACTACTCAAATAAGGCCAACGTAGTACAATGAAATGATAATAATAATAAGATGATCAATATAAAAGTATTAACATAAATCTAAAAAATAATACAAAATATTAAAATAAATGAATAAAACATTGTCCTTGATTTAAATAACAGGAACACAGGTGTTCTGTCTTTATACATATTCACATTAAGCATTTCAGACTGGTGAGAAACTGTCACTGACTGTGCAACATGGCACCAAAAACTCACTTTTTGGTTTCGCATTTGAGAAACAAGGAGAGCAGAATCCTGTGTTTACCTGACTGTCACAGTGACAACCAGCCACCAGGATGTGTGGACGCAACACACACTCACATATACGTGCACTCACAGTGTGCTCTGTCTAATCACACCGATCCGGGCGCAGAGCGCAGTGTGAGAGTTGTCAGAGCAGGCAGTATGCTACACCTGACATATGGTGAGGGAGCTGGTTGGAAATGCACGGCTTTAATCTATCTGTGCTAACTGACAAATAGTCTGGGAGGAAGCTGTGCCGCAGTGAGACCTGTTGTTCAGCCCTGAGCGTATGTCTGACGGATAGACAGCGCAACGGAATGAAAAAAAGAAAAGGAGAAAAAAAGACAGAGATGGACGGACGGATAGAAACTTGCAGTATGAATTTACTGCTGTCATGCTGCTTGCTGTTAAGTAGAGGCAGGAGGGTGAGGAGAGGGGGAGGGAGACCTGAGGCCATGGTCCAAATGGAGCTCACTTATGATGTCTAATGCTTCCATTTAATCCCAGAAAGCCACAAGACTACTGGCTGTGGGCTCTAGAGACTGCATGAACACACACACACACACACACACACACACACACACACACACACACACACACACACACACACACACACACACACACACACACACACACACACACACACACACACACACACACACACACACACACACACACTTCAGTGAAGGTGATGTCAGGTGTCAATCACTGAACCGCTCTTTTCCGTGTGTGAATCTGAGCCTTGAGGCGATTTCTTTCTGCTGGCGATGGTCACTACAGTGACTACACAATGTAAAGAGGTGTCCAAGGGGCACGTTTCGTGCCTGTGTGTACTTGTACAATGTGGGGACACGGTCTCATTATGGGGACTCGCCTTATATTTGGGTAAAAATATTAAGGTTAACCCAGCCTAATTTAAACGGGTGAGATATATACAAAATTCACCCTCCGTGCAATTGTCATGATCGGGAATATTAGCTTAAATGTTTTTTTTGTCCCAGGCTGTAAACATGTTTATTCCTGCTGTAAACATTGTACCATGTTTGGGGGGCTGCAGGGACTGACTCACATTTGGAGCCAGCCTCAAGCGGCCATTTGAGGAACTGCAGTTTAGTGCACTTCTGCGTTGGCTTCATTTTGCAAAACCCGAGGTTGCCGCTTGGTTTCGATGCGCTTCATACAAAGTGTGTTTCCTTTTACTTTTCAGTATAGTGCTGGTTTCTTATAGATCTGTGGGTTAGGTTGTCAATCATAAACCATAGCGTCCACAGTTTGCACCTTGTACATTCGTTTAGCGTCATTCTCCATCTCTCTGTTCCCTAATTTCCAATCATATCTTTTTTTATTGTCTAATGCCCTCAGAATACAATAAAATAAC
Organism: Pholis gunnellus; assembly: GCF_910591455.1. Lineage (NCBI taxonomy): Eukaryota > Metazoa > Chordata > Actinopteri > Perciformes > Pholidae > Pholis > Pholis gunnellus. The sequence goes on from NC_136538.1 coordinate 20,982,679, forward strand.
ATACAGAAAATATAAAAAATTTCCCACCTGCAGATGTAGTTGGTCTTGCAAGAGGCCTGCAGTTCGAGACAGTTGGGTTTCTGTTTTTCTTCGTACGCGCAGACGGGGACGATGGTCTGACGCCTGCGTTCAGAACATGCTGTCTGGTCGCTAATCGGGCACGAGCAGTACAGCATGCCGTAGCTGTGCTTCGGAGGAACCTGTGTGGCACAAGACAACACAACGTTAACCGTACCAGCCAAATGCAAGACCTCCTTTTTAATCTCGTTTTGGTCATTTTTCTTTGCCAATCAGAAACACTTCTTTCCCTTAGATTTTCTGTTGATGTTTTTTCTTTGTTGACCACCCACAGTGGCAATTGTATAACAACATCAATAAATTCTGATATTAGAGTTTAATGACACACGTTGGCTTCAATAGAAGAATGTCATCTAGTTTTATCTCCAACACAAAGAAAACTTGAAGCTTAAGGCTGTTCACACAAAGTTTGAAAATGAAAATGAAACACAATCACAACAAGATTAACAATGTCATGCATTCTTTGTAGTTTTCTTTTGATTCATGTTGTTGCTTAATGGAAGAGATCCCAGTTAAGTTATTACAAAGGGACATCGTGGGAGCTGGGTTGTAATTACAATGTCTCACATCATTTTCTTTACAATATAGGACGGACAGCAAAAACAACTTTTGTGTTTGATGACTGAATCAGAGTCAAAGCTTGGCGATAGAAAAGCAAACCCTGCACAAAAAGGCCTGCATGATTATTTATTGTGATTTTTGACTCCTCTTCTAACTCAAATACTTCAAAATCATTCTTCCTTTTGAAGCAGGTCCTTTGTGATAGACATTCGGCTTTTATCAGATATCAGTCGTTTGGAAAACCCCCAGTGTGTGTGCTTTATGTGTTTTTTTCCTTCTTCTTTAGGATCTTGTGTCAGAGGTGTCTTGCCTTGTCAAAGAACTGCCGCAGGGCCTTGTGGCACTTCCTCTTGTTGCAGACTTCAGCGGTGGAGACGCGGCTGGTGCAGGGGCTGATGTAGGCTGAGCGGTACTTCTTACATGTGTCATTGAGGTTGCAGGCCTTGGCAGCATTCAGACAGTTATTCTCTCTGGCCACTGCAGGCTCACCTAAAGACGAGGAGGAGGAGAGAGGAGCCAAAGGGAGAGGGAAAGACAATAAGAAGAGAAGAAACATTAGAACAAATGGTGAAAATTGAGCAGGAGTCATCAAAATGATGGTGCTGATGTATTCAGTGTTTCAAAAACAAACATTAGTTAATGAAAATCAGAAAGAAAACTTAACACTTTCAGAGCTTGAAGGTCCGTTTTTAACCGATGGAAACAGAAGTCTGCCTAAAAATTCCTACCATCTGCCTTTCTTCCACATCGCTTGGCCTTTTAAAAGAGATGGTTTATTTCATGTGACCTGGACTTTTGATAACGTAATGAGAGGTGACTTGGGTGATGTAATAACGACTGAACCATCTTAATGGCAACTGAGCTAAATCCATCCATCGAGGAATGTCAAGAGAAAAAAGTTAACCTTTGGATTAGCCACTAATACCGCCTTTGTCGATATTGTACTTTACTGGTACAAAATTGCTTCAAAAGTCAAATTACTTGCAGTCAATTGAGAACAACGAACCTGTGGCTTTTCAGGCTCCTTAAGGTCTGGGTCAGTTGATTTAGGGATGCGCATAGATGCACATCAACACATGGGCAGTTGGCTGCTTTGCCTAGTTGATAATCCAGCCTCGGGGCCAACCCCTGCTAAAGATACTTGTTTATCTTTTTGTGTTTATGTAAAAAAGAAGAAATACATAAACATCAGATCAAATATCTGTCTTTAACTGCCTCAGAAACCCAGTGAAGTTCTACACAGCACGCGTAGACTACATCTACAGATCATATCATCCAAAAACAAAAGCAATTCAACTCTCTGGGCCGCAGCGTTTCCACAACAGTGTAGAGAAACAAAGAGAGGGAGATGCAGCAGCATAATGATGTTTTCTCCAAACCAGTAGATAACCCCAGCAACACATTTTTCTGTCTGTATCTGTGTGTCGGCTGATATGAATGTTTGTCTATTCTGCATCTGAATCCGTGTGTGCGTGTGTGTGTTTGCGTTGATGCAAACTAAAAACACGACTCTCCGTTTGCAGTCTCACTTCCTGCTTAGTTTGAATCAAATAGTGGTTCATGTCTACACTGGCCCTGCTTGCAAACCAGAACGTGTACATAAGGTATGTGCTTGTGTGTGTGTGTGTGTAGAGTTCTTGTAGTCATCAAAGTCTCCGGTGCAGTGCCTTGCTTATCTGTCAGCCTGCACTAATTGCCAGTGCTTTCCTTTATCCACTATCAATTAACATGTTCATAGCCTGATTCCCCTCCTGGATATTTTGGTGAAAATGTAGCAAAAACATCATTTTTTTCTCTCTCTAACGAGCACCAATTAAAACAGGGGAAGGCCGGCGTGACAAACACACAGAAGAGATGTGTGTGTGTGTGTGTGGGGAGGGTGGGCAGCATGAGCTGTACAAGCAAGTCAACGAACCGACCCGCTGATAGAGTGCGTGTTGTGGTATGAAGGCAAATGGGTCTTATAAGATTCAACACATCAAGGGGAGGGAGGAGAGAAAAGAGGGAAGGAGGTTAAATGGGAGACAGAAACATGATGGTGGGGAGGGGGGGGGGAGTTTAGGTTCCGGTGATGTTATAATTGGCAACAGAGAGGATGCTGTTTGTGAAAGAAGAGGAGATCCTCAAGATGATTGCTTTCCAAAACCTGCAGCAGCCTCAGAGGAATCCATTACTTCCTCTGTTGTCCTCAATCGGTTTCACCTTTCACCTTTTCCTACCACCTAGCCACCTTTTCCATTAGGTGCCCCCTCTCTCCTCCCCGTTTGCCCCGCCTTTGTCAGTTCACAGGTTTATTTTGGCACCTCTTGAGTCCATCGCCCGGATCAAACTGCCTGCCTGAGCGGACTGCTTTTCATGTCCGGCAATCCGTTCACCTGTTAACGCTGTTAAGGATTTTATTCTGAAATATTTCAGGGACAAAATATGATTCTAATTGTGTAATTGAAAAAAAAAGTATTAATATTTATTGATTTACTTTATTTTAACCAGGATTTCTTATACATTGAGTCCATGTTTAGTCGTTCTGCACAACCTGTTGAATGCTGCTCCGCATTGGGATTTTGGGATGGAAGCCTGCATGTCTAATTAAGCCACTTGTTGAACAGCCTGCATATTCATTTACAGATTTTGTACTCCGCTTCATTTATAAAAAAAAATATACAATTTGTCACACAACAGTACTGTAATCTGCCATTTTGGAAGAAACTGCGGCAGCTCAGAAGCTAAGCCACTTATATAACCATATTCTGTAATATCAGTAACGACAGTTGCACGGCAGCGCTGATGAGGTTCCGGACGTGTTTTTGTTTTCTCCTGCATCACACTACTCCTCCCTTCAAAACTTTTCTCATTCCTCCTCCACTTCAAAACCGCTCTCAAACACCTCCACTCCCGCCGCATCTCTCCCGCTTTCCAGCCCTCACGTCCGCCTTCAATGTCCTCCTTCCTCTTTTCCTCCGCCTGTCTCTGCTCTTTGGATCAGTGTGCTCGGGGATCAGACACATGAACTTCATACATTTTTTTCTTTCTTAGCTTTCAGCTGCCTCAGATCGACTTACTGACTCTCATCCGTTAGCCCTAGTCGTCCCCTGGGCGGCTGAGTGAGGTTGGTGTTTTCGTGTGTTTATATTTTGACTTAGTATAATTTACCTCATTTGAAAGGACTTGATCAATAGAGCATCCATGTTAAGAACCCTTGGGTTATGAAACTGTTATCCTGCAGAGAAATCTAGAAACTGGGCCACAGTTTATCTCCTTTTACTGTGGATGATTCTTAAAACGTGTGTCAAATTTCTTTTTTAAAAGACAGATTGCTTCTTTTTCCTCCAACCGTTATAGATTTTTGTCCCTTTGAGAGCATTTCATTGTCAAGATCACTGACTGAGCAACTAGATTAAGGAGCCATCATTTTTGAAGGAAGAAGAGGAAAACTCAAAACGCATACAGCTTGAGCTTGTATTGTAGGATTAATACATGTCAAGGGTTTTGAAGAACCTTTGAGGTAACCGTGTCTACATTTTAAACCATCATGCGTGACTTTAAAAAAAGGTCTTTTAATGTACTTCTTATCCTCACTCTGCCGGAGTACAGTTTCTGATCTTCAAAAGCACCTCAACGAGACAGTTCACCCAAAAATATATATGTATTTTTCTTCTTACCTGTTGTGTTATTTATCAATCTAGACTGTTTTGAGAGTGGCAGAGTGTTGAAAATATCTGCCATAGTGATGTCTGCCTTCTCTCAAATATAATGGAACTAGACGACACTCGGCTTGTAGTGCTCAAAACGCCCAAAAATACACATTTGAAAAACTCTACAGCAGTGTCTCTTTCTGTGTATCATGACCCGGTTTCTCAAAATAATCCAGACCATGCCGTGAATCTTGTCACCTTATCACCACTCAGAATGAAGCGTGCATCTACTCACAGACGAGAGGCTCATGCTCGTGACAGCGCAACATGCTAACATTAAAGGCAACCCCGCCCCCCCCCTGGCTGAGCTGTAACAGTAGCTAGCTCATTGGTGCTAGGGAACTAGCAGTATCGAGTATGGATGCACGCTTTTGTGTATGTTTTTTTGATTTTGTGGTGAACTGTCCCTTTAAGGATTCGTGGACTTCACGTATAGTATATGGTGGCTATTAAGCACTCGGCATACAGTGTATTGTCTATATCCTCCTGCGCCCCTAGTGTCAGCAAATACATCTGCTGAACTCCCCCTGCACTCCTGGCAGATGGTATTGTCTGTCAGACTCAGACACACACACACACACACACACACACACACACACACACACACACGTAGACGTACATTGAATCACACACTGCGTGCTCTGACAGGGCCCACACAGGGTTGGGACCGGGGCCATCTGGAGGCCTGGCAGGGGGAACGAGGCCCCCCCAGTGGCTCATGTTTCCGATTCAGCCTCAAATTGATTATCATGTCGCCTGTTTCCTCCGGTCCCGCTCCCCTCCCGCCCGACCACCCCCACCTAATTTCAATTACTGTGGGATGCCACGGGGTCGACTCCTGACCTCACCCCCCTCTGTAACCCCCTGCACCGCTGCTCGAGTCCCTCTCCTCGTCTTCTCTCGTCCTTTCTTCCCTCCCTCCGTCTCACAAGGTCCCCCCCCTTTTCTGTTTGTCTCTCTGCTCCTCTTTCATGTCTTTATCCATGCTGCTCTGGGTGTTTTCTAGTCATTACCGCTCTCCCTCTATCTCCATCATCATTATCCATCTCTAAACTTCTCTCTTGTGACTCCCATCTCTCATGTTTCTTCCAGTGTCTCTCCTCCCCTCTGCCATCTGTCCTTTACTTTTTCTTTAAAGCAAAGTGGAGACATTTAATGGCCTTCAGCTGCCTTTCGATGCCGGTTCAAAACTCCCATTAACTCCCAGGTGTGTCATAGCATCAATATGTGAAGTGTGCCTTTGCTTTGGTTTATCTGCTCTTAGTTAGTTTTTTGTTTTGTCCCATTTGTCCTATTTGGTCCAAAATTATGTAAATGAAAAGCATTTTTCTTCATTCTTTAAGCTTGCCTGCTGAACACCTTCTATTCAGATTTGGCTGAGGTGGTGATGGGAGCTCATTGATTTGGGAACAAGAATATCTGGATTCAATGTTTGGAAATCCAAACCATTACTTTTTGGGGAGCACCAAAGTTGGTCAATTAAAGTTATGAACTGATGGATGCACTACAGTCAAGGTCAGGGATCATCATCTGGGAACCACGAATATCCCAAAACGTCAACATGTATATGTTTCCACAGTCGCCATGTTTTTGTCATTGATGTGACCCTATTGTGCTTGCCATGAGCCTTGCTATTGTTACAGCACGCAACTGTCCTTGTTACAGCTATTTTAAATACTTCATGCCACTGTCCCAGCAGTTAGTCATTGTCTTTTTTACACCAGTCCAAGAGAGCACATGACTGCACTTCATCCATGCCAATCGAGGGTCAGTGAGGGGGAACTGGGAGCACTTGACAGGTGTGTTTGTTTCCACTACTCATAGCTCTGCAGCAGTGGAAACAGTAGTGGCAGCATGCTAAGCCCTAATACAAATACTATGCCCTTTATTCCCTAACCCTAGCCCCTTACATCACTTTCCACCAATCAAATTCCGTTGATTGACCCACAAATAAAGCACATCTGGTCTTCAGGATGCAGGTAAATAGATAATATAAGTGAGAATATTGTGTCAGTATCAGCAATATTTACTGAATATGCAGGTCTAGAGCTCCTATTTGCCATACAGTAGTTCTTGATTTGAAAATGTGGCATTCACTTTTTATTCCCCTTAAGAACTTGTATAAATTGAAAACTAAATGTGTCCTGTCCTCGTCTACACACATCTTGATTATTCATTGTGTAAATTACTTTCCTTGTACCTCCTTCCCACTTTGAAAAATTACAGCGCAGTCGAATTCAGTGGACAAATCCAACATAATAAACGAGGCCTGGGGTCTCTTCCCTGTGAATCTGCTCTCTCTGTTGATTATCAGTGGTGAGTTACACTGTCATCCGCTTTAATGGGCTCCACGCTTGAAAGTGCAAGACAAGCAGAAACAGAGAGAATGGAGGGCTGCAAGAGGAGAAGTGAAGGGAGAGCCTCGAGGTTTGGACTACTCATCTTTCTTTGCCTCTCACTCTTTCTAAACTCTCCATCTCGTTCTTTCTTTCGACGCTTCTCTGATTCTCTGTCGGCTTTCTTTCCCTCACTTTCTCTGCCTTTCCGTGTGGTTAATAATCTCCCTCTTCCTCCAAACACTGTCCCAGTGCAATAAAGCCACATGGCACTTGATGCAGCAAATACCATAACTTACAGTTGCTAGTAATTGATCCCTGTAGTGAAACAGTCTCTTTCTCTTTTCCTTTCCGCTCGTCCGTATCTCTTCCCCTTCCACGGCATCTTGCCATCTCTTCCAACATTCTCCCTCCATTGAATTTGTTTACTTTTATTGGCACACAGTCCAAAGACAATTATGTCTGTGTCTCCCATTAGCCGCCTTCAATTTCCACTCTCTTGACATCGCACCCCATAGCAGTGTTATACTTCTTCATCTGCCAACAAATCCCTGCACCTCATTCCATCCATAATGTTTCACTAACATTCCAAGCCAGGCCTCGACAGAGGAGCTTACCCGAATACATCACTTGCTTTCGGTGCCTCGTCGGCTCTTCCAATTTCATACCTGAAATTTCATTTTTGGTCCAAATTGCTCTTCCTCAAACCTGCGATTATGAGTGCTGGAACTGATGGAGGAGTTGGAATACAACCCATCGGCAATTCCTGTGTGTTGGCAAAAAGTTTCCCTCCCCTCAGCTTTATGTTGCCCGTCTATCCCATCCCAAACTTACTCACCTTCTGATCCCACCCGGTGTAATTTGTAATATCAACAAGCTATGAGCTGTGGGCCTCTCATAGTTGAGTGGTTACCTTCAACACCTCTGGAGCTGCATGTACCCCCGCTGGCCTGAAGCCCAGCTGAATATCTCTCCTGTGACTCCTCTACTGTGCTAAATAGTTAACACTAAACAGCTTAATGTTCACTCCACCGACGTGTCATCATTCCTTTTCTTTTTGACAATTCAGAAAGCATGGCAGGGCCCACTGAAAGAAGCTACAGAGCTAGCAATCACTACAGCAAACAAGCTAATGAGCCAATCTGTGAGTGAACTCTCCCGTTAGCAAGCTAACCGCAAGTAAGCTCGCCTGCTAGCAAGATAACAGAGTAGCAGGATAACATGTGAATGAGTGTGATAACTGGTTGCAAACAAGTACCCTAATATGCTAGCAGGCTAACTAGCAAGAACTTTTCAGCAGCTAATTGCAAGACTGTTTTCACCTGCCACATGTGGCTCATTATTACATGTGAAGTTTTTGATATTAGAGGCTATGATATACTCTAGTTTAGAAGAGTAAAAGTAAACTTGTGCTTGAAACAGAAGTAGCCTGCTGCAGCACATTCAACAGACCAAAGCCAAGACAGAGAGGAAGAAAACATTTGAAAGAAAGGGGGGGGGGGGGGGGGGGATCGCTTTGGCTCTCCACAGTTATGAATCTCCAGTGAGGCCTGTTTCATTACCCGTCTGCCAGTGTGGAGATCAGCCGGTAAGAGCAGGCCCTGTGGGGCTGCAGCAGAAATATATGGCTCTTTAATAATCTCCACAAACACATTCCAGTACAGTATACAGTGCACCGCCAGCACACTCTCCCCGGCTGTCCGGAGCCTGCTCCCTGCACACTATGTCTATACTCCTACATCAGCGCCTCTACTTCAAGTCTGCAGCAAACACATGGTTTCTTTTTCATGTATAGAACTATTACTAAACACAGAATGGGGAATGTCATCCCAGATAGTATGCACCACAAAAAGATAAGACATTCAATTAACAGTTATGTATATTTTTTTATATACATCACCAGAGAGTCGAAGTTAAAACAT